>NW_026585644.1:10157492-10187398 GCF_907164565.1 Psammomys obesus
TCCTTCCTTCCTTCCTTCCTTCCTTCCTTCCTTCCTTCCTTCCTTCCCTTTGTAAGTTGTCTCAGTCTTTGATGCAGGACTGAAGGAATCCTCCCCTGAATATCAAAGCTCATCTTAGCTCAGTGGCTTGCAGAGGTAGAGAGTTAAACCTTCCAGCCAACTACACTGTAGCATAAATTATCTTTGCTGGGATTCTTTTACGGTTTATTTTATGGTTAGCTCTGATCTCTTTATGGGTGGGATTACTCTTTAAATTTATTTTGCCTTCCTTTTTTTTTTTTTTTCAAGAGACCCAGTATACAGCCCAGGTGGATCTTGAGCACACAAGTTTGGCTTTTCGGAAACTTCTAGATACTGTGTTCTCACAGTGATATAACCTATGTGGAAGGTGGGCAGGTGTATGCATGCAGACACAGTAAAACATGGCAGAGTAAATACAGTATCTTTGAAAAAGAAGTTAGTAAAAAGTGATTTAAAGAGATCACAAGGCTCTCTGCCCTGATATCATTCCCACAAACATTGCGCTGAGACTTGAGTGTGTTGAGCCCAACTGTAGATTTAAGAGAATATTGGCTATTAAGAGATACAAGCAGTGGTGGCAGCGAATGCCTATTATCCCAGTACTCCAGGAAGCAGAAGCAGGCAGATCTCTGTGGGATTGAGGCCATCCTGGTCTGCAGAGTCTAGCCAAAGCTACAGAGAGAAACTTTGTTTCAGAAAGAGAGAGAAACAGGAAGAGAAGCAGAGAGAGAGAGAGAGACATTTTGAACTGGGAGGTGACAAGAGAAAGGGCTACGTGATCCAATTCTAACCCAATTTTGTTATAAAGACAATAAAATCATGAGCTTTTATTTAAGAAAGAAAAAGGTCACAGGGACAGGATTGTTTGAATGACAGTTTTCCATTCTGCCCGCACATCTCTAGGCTTTAAGAGAGAAATCCGTTTTGCTAGGAATTAGATTGCAGTAGGCTTGAGTAGGCTACTCCTATCTCACAGCCTTCCCTGGACCAGTGGAAATGCATGTTCCTCCCCAAGAGTCAGCAAGCATCTTTCACTTCTGGCGCTTGGGCATTTTCATGGAATTCCAGCTACACTGAGTGCTAGGTGATTGTGTCTGGAAAAATCATCCCACTGTGGCATTAGGTTAGAAATAGAATTGACCTCCCTTTACTATACTTCAAAGTTTGATCCACAAGTTATTCATATTTAAATAAGTTTGTATGTTTGTACATAAAATTTATAAAATGAAATTATTTTAATTTGATTATTTTTGTTCTCAAGCACTGATCTATATAGAGAAAAAAATCTTAGTTATGACTCATCTTGACAGTCTTTCTCTTTTAAAGACTGTGTCTCAGCACATCCTCAGTTTCTGTGCTCTGAACATTCTTAGGCATTCCTAAGAAATTACTTTTGTCTTTCCTTTTTTATTTTTTTACTTCTTATGGAATCATTTAGAACCCGGTATTTTAAGTAATGTTGAATCATTAATACCTAATATTTTTACTCTTCATTTTCTAAAAGATATGTTCAAATCTTTGAATTGCCATTCTAAGGATAATGTATTTTACGATCTTAATTTATTACTTAAAATGCTACCTAGCGACTACCAACCACTCTATTTCCAGATTGATTGAACTCTTGGCTCTTTTCCTTGTAAGCCTGCAAAAATCACATGCTAAGGAGCCTGCTTGTCTCTGTAGTCACTGCGCATCACATACACTAAGTTCTCCTGCTCTGAAAGGGGCCCATGACAGAAAGCCAGCAAGTAGACGACATGAAGAAGTGAACACCATTAATCTACCTATTGTTCTTTCACTTAGGGAGAGAGACCGAGAATATTGTATTTCCACTGGTAGCCTAGGCATAGTACTGTGTTCATGTGCTACTTATGTGTTTACTATATTGACATCATGTTCTGACCAGGACATGTAATGAAGGGATGAAGCCAACGTATTCCAAGCCTTGCTGTTTGCACACTCTTCTTTGTCATAATTACTATCTTTACACTTCCTTAACTCTGTCGGGAGCATCTTCCTCCTCGTGGTTCGTACCTGAAGCCGGGTTTCACAGAGCATAGTGCTATAATTAGCACTCACGACATTTGTAGCTTGCAGAGTTCAGACTCAACCTGCTATTCCAGCCTCTCAAATTCCCCTAATCCTACTTCCCAAGACAACCCTGCTACCTAGCGTATTTTGATTCCCTCTACAATTTTTTTCATTTGACTGAATTAAAAATCATTGTAAAAGTTTGCCTTAACATGCTCTCAACGTGTTACTAAATTAAGATTAACTCTCAAGGATAAATTTTCAAGCAATTAGTTTTGGTTTTTAGCTGAGCAGAAAGAACACCCCACTTACAATGCCGAATAAAAACGATTTATATACTACCATAGTACGTTCCTTATAAAAATGTTAGGTCTGTAGCCGAGATTTGCTAATCAAATTCAGAATTTGATTTGAAATGCCTCCGGCAAAAGGCCAATCCAGTTATGAAAGAACAGAAGCAAAACCCGGGGCCTGGACGAACCTCCTCCAGAAGCTAGCTAAATCTTTTGCTCTCCTTAACAAAAGTGGTTCCAGAAATCACTGCAATTGCTCCTAAAATAGGATATCATAGCTAATTTTTTCAATAAATTATTGGACTGTCCAAGACACAAAACATGTACATTTTGGAATCTAGAGTTATAAAATATTCTGACATGTTTTAATATAAACAGGAACATTTCCAATGATTGCTTGGATCTAAAATGTTTTTCCACTTGACATTTGTTTATACTGCGTAGGAAAGAAACTCTATTTATGGATAACTGAATGACACAAATAAACACGGGAGAGGGCTGAAAAATCAGCTTTGATTGTGCGTGAAAGTCTACAATGCCATTGTGTACTCTTGTGCCGTATTCTGATTGCCTGTTTATTTTTACAGAACTGCTGGTGAGCCCATGGAAGAGGAGCCAGCCTTGTGAAGTGCCAAGTCTCCCCCGATATTTCCTGTGTGTGACATCATTGTGTATCCCCCCCACAACCCCAGCACCCTCAGACATGTCTGCAGCCTGGGTGGCACAGTTTGATGGAACATAAACACTGGGCACAAAATTCTGAACAGCAGCTTCACTTGTTCTTTGGATGGACTTGAAAGGGCATTACAGATTCCTGAAATGTAACCAGTGATTCTAAAGTTACAGTGACCAGGATTGGAAGAAACTGTTTCCAGCATGCTTTTATGCTGGTGACCCACTCCCAGATACAAAGTGTGAGCTAGCAACGTTCCACACCGCCTTGGATAGTGTTCAAGTGGATATGGCAGTCAGTGAAAATTTGGGCAAAACCTGAGACATATTCATTCCTGACATTCTGATCGTCGTCCTATTGTATTGTTTATTGTCAAATACTTAAATTGTTTACAGGACTTCTTCTAGCTATGAGTGGATGGGAATCACAGACGGATTACTTGGGGTAGGGGGTTACGGAGCTTTTTTTTATGTTATGTTATGTTTTGTTTTGTTTCATTTTGTTTTGATTTTTTTGCCTTTGTTCTAGCACACTTCTACCCCTCCTGGGAAGAGTTCAGGATGGACCTGGGGTATGGGGAAAAAAAAATCATACTGTATCGGACAATCCAAAAGGAACTTGCACGTTGTAGGCAATTTTTTTGTGTCAAATTTTGTTGGAATTTCACACTTGTCTCAAGTTCTCACAGGATATGAACTGGCAGTTTTGTCGGGTAATGCAGTCTCTCCACCCTCAGCAATGCCACCACAGGGACAGTGGCTTCTGGAGGTGCATCCCTTGGGAGGTGGACAGTCGCTGAAAAGCACGTAACCTCTCAAGGGCGGTAGTTTCTTCCAAATCTAAGACTCCTTCTCCCCCTTCCTTGCCCTGTCCTCCTGCTTCCTTTCCTCTCTTGCCTGGCATCCTTAAATCCCCATTACTCAAGGGATTTAAGCATTTTGTTTATTTTGTTTACTTTTCAAGTTAGCCCACTTTTATTATCTGATTCTACTGTGAAACTATTTCAGCACATATGGCTCAAACGATGCCCCCAAGTTTTCTAGGTCTCAGAAATGTGTCGGTGAGGATGTCTATGATCCCTTTGAAGGAGTTAAGCTAGGAGTTATGCCTTCACAAGAAAACTAACACAGAACTCAAACATTGCACAGGTAGCCTTTCTAGCAAAGGTTCGAAATAAAAGACATTTCTCTCCGAGATTAAAAACAGCTTAGTAAGTAAAATACAAGGGAGTTAGCTGCTGCCTCTGAAAACGGTATTTCAGTGTGTAACTCAAACACCTAAAGACAGTGAGGTAGAATACCTCACATATTTAATATCTGACAATGCTTTTGAACATTGATGTTTCTTTTTATATATTTTCCTAACTCAAAGGATATATTAAAGCCATAAGTGAAGATTGTCATGCTTTTATTCAGAAATCTGAAAGGAACCTTAATTAAAACAAGGTTTTAGGGGAGGCTGAGATATGAAAGACATGGGACAATGTGGTTTTAGTTAGGGAGGACTCCAACCTGTAAATCAAAGATGAAAGATCTCACTCACGTAGAATTACATAACTCCCCTTTGTTATACAGTCAGACCACATTTTTCATGCATTTGGTTTTTTTAGGATTACCATTTTAATTTTAAAGACTTTTATTACATATACAAAATGGCTCTGAACTAGGTTTAACATCTTAGAAATTTGAGACACCCTTTGAAATAAGAAATCTGAAATGGAATGTAACCTGGTATTAGGTAAAAATTATTTTCATTGCATAAGAGTTAAGTCAATCTAGACTCATAATTGTAATAAATTTCTTAGTAAATTCCATTTTCTTTATGTTTTAGAGAAATTCATGTCATTTACATTTGCAAGCTCTCTGTGTGTCTGTCTCTCTCTCTCCCTCTCTTAATTGGGGACATTTTCTTAAAGAAAACTAAGGGCTCACAATAGACCTTCTCACTTTAAACTGGAAAACAGTTATCATACTTCAAAAAAGGTACATTCTTGTGAAACTTTAAAATCAGCTTTAGAATTACACGTTCCTATTGTTACTCTTCAGTCCTGTTGGATCCTGAGACAAAACAAGGCAGCACAAATGCACTAACGTGACCTGGCCTCATAAGGTGACTTGTCACCCTCATGAAGACAAATCACTGGGACATCTATAGATTTTCAAAATGCATGAAAGGGTTAACCACACACTCCCTCCAGCCTTGTGCTGACATACCTAAGTGATTGCGATACAGAGCATTAGAACCCTGGGAGGGGCAGAGAGACTGTGGTGGGGACTGATCATGAGCTAAGCATAGTTGTTCAGAGGTGACACATTTGGTTACATATCCTCTTACCAGATCAAGGGCGTGCCCCAAAGGGCAGAATGAAAATTTCAGCATTCTTCTAAAACTGACCAGCATTTTTAAACCAATAGTTAAACTGGTATAGTTTTCCTCACCTACATGCTTAGGTTTCACTGTTCCCAATGGCCCCCAGTGGACACTAGTGAAGAAGCAATATGGCTGCTGAGTCTCATTCTGACCTGCCCTTTAAAAAGATGCCCGCAGGACCTCCATCACAGTCGAACAAAACTCACGCACAGTGAAATAAAATAATGATGTTTTGAGAAATATATGAGTAAATAATGCTGAGTTTAAATAACAGAAACAAAGAGAAATGTTGAAAATCAGTTTTGTGTTCTATATGGTTTGATGTTTTATTTTAGGCCGAATGAAGCATCCCTAGTAAGGAGTTAGCAAGTACAGACACCAATGATAATTTAGGCTTTGTTTTTACAGGAAAAACATTGGAAGAGAAATATTTTTTACATATTTTAGCAAATTTGTAATATCCAGATGGGAGAGAGAACTCAGATTTTGCAGATATTTGTTAAAAACAAACAAACAAAAAAACCAAAACTCAAATTTTCTTTCCACAGTCTTAGGAACAGAAACGGTTCCTTCAGTGTTGGCTATGACCCTCTGGGGGCATTTTCACTCATCTAACTGAAAACACAAATGGCCTTGAAAACGGGGCATCTCCTCCCACAGAGACTTCAAAAATTGTGAGACTAGTCTCTGCTAATGGACCAGACTTGTTTTATTTCTAGAGGTCGGTCACAAGGCTTTGTGAATTTACTGGGTATCTTTACAGACTCCATACGAGAGTAAACAAATGTGCTCCAGAGAATCTGCTGGAAGAAAAGCCCTCTTCATTCAGCGCTTTTAAGCTTTTTTACATTTTATTTCAGCATGTATTACTAAGGCACTTTATTAAAATACTTTATTTCTCATTTCAGAATCTCTCCTCTATTTTTCTCAATGAAAGCAGGTGTTAAAATCTAATCGTTCTCATTAAAACAAATCAGAATCAGCCATTCTGTCAAAGCGTGACATAGTCTTTTCTAGTCTTGTCTGTCTTAACATTCTTTTTCTGTCTTTGGAAATGAAATCATGTGCTTCCTGAGATAGATGGGGGGGACACAAATGACACACCTGTTGTGCTACTTCCATAAAGAGGGCATTTTCACCTCCAAATGTAGTAAAAAGTGGACTGTCTGAGATAGAGAACAAAGGCTCTCCAGGGTCGTCACAGCTGGCCATTGCTGTGGTCACACAGCACCAGCCCTTCTCTGTATCCCAAGGACACAATTATATTTTGGTCTCTGGTAGAAATCTGCACTATTTACTCCCCTTTGACAGAAATATTATAGAGGATTCCAATCGCTTCCTCAACACCATCACCAAAACATGTAAATGTCTATGCTGTGGCTCTGTTCTCTGGATGGATTTACGTAGGAAATCAAAGGCTTGTCTCCCAGAACTAACATCTTGTCTTTGCTTCTTACTTGAGGAAGTAGTGAGGGACGATGTGCTATCAGAGGATAAAAATTTTAAATGAACATGAGATATATGAATACACACACACACACACACACACACACACACACACATACACACACATTCGGGACTATTGAATTTTATTTCTCCAAACCAATGGCAATACATACAACCTATAACATTCCGACCTGCAATATATTAAGAAATTACTGTGTCCGTTATTAACAAATATTTTGTGAGTAACTCCATCAGAGAAATCTTAGACCATTGATCTGAGACTGATGGAACTTTATTTCAATGATAAGACATTAGAGTTGTTATCACTTCTCAAACTGTCTTGACTCTCAAACTAGAGCAGTTAGCAAATACATAATCCACTGTGCAGTGCCAATATTCCTAATCATATCCTTTCCTCCCTCTCCATTTCCCTTGCTTGCCTGCCAATACTAAGTTGGCATACCTAAACAATCAGAATAATCTCTGAGCTCTCTATGCTTTGTGTTTCCCAAGAAGAAACAACCCTTTAAGTTTTCCTTCTGAGACCTCACATGTCGTAGTTCTCTTCATGCACTTTATCTAAGTCCTAGTCTATACCTTGATGTGTTTTTACTTATTCCTTATCAAGAGACACCTGGCTTAGCTACCCTCACCTAAAAGGACACTTAAGCTAGGCTTTATTCTATACTTGGGGCTTGCCGCTTTCTTTTATTAATGGAGAATTTTATTTTTGTGTCAAATACAATTTCCACCATTTCTGCTACTATCCAATTGAGTAGTGTTGGTTCTCAGGCAGGGGAGATTGTGCACACACTCTCCATGCCCTTTGGGAGATGTTTTTGTGAGTCAAACCCAGAAGTACACCCGAAGTAAAAAAAAAAAAAAAGCAAAGGAGAAACTCAAGAACTCTATTTTTTGACAATAAAAATGCCTGACTTAAATAAGAAATAAAATCCTTTTAATTTTCTTATTTGGTCCTCAAGCATGTTAAGGGCATGTTACAATGCCACAGGTACTAAGTGAGGTCAATTGTTTTCAGGGATACTGTGATCTAGTCCCTCGACAGACACTGCCATAGGCTTTGCCCTTGCATGGAGATTGCTTTCTGTAACAAATGATAACGTTATTGTAGCAATGTCTTGATCGAGGCCGTTATTAACTTAACATTTAGTAGAACTGGAATAACAAAACAAATGTCAAAAGAATTAAAAGCTTTAAAATCTGAAGAGAAATTTTGCTTCCCTGTGTATGCAAAGATTATTTCAGAAATAAAAAAGTCCTTTCTCTCTTTTTAAATTGTAAGGTTTTCCAAGTCTTTCTGTATGAGTAGTGCAAACCTTCCCAGAAGCAGGGGGAGATAAACCTGCCCTCGCAGTGATAGCTGCACTGAGCAAGGTCGTTCATTCCGTAATCTCTTCCATTCAAAACAATTATGCTGATATTTTAAATCAGTTGGGCACTTCAGGAAAAACAAATAAAAAAAAACACAACAAAAACAAAAACCTCATTTATTACTTTGTCGATTAAACGCTACAACAGGATTATTGGAGTGAACACAGAAAATATGAGCTTCTGGTTTGTGTAATGCGAATGAGTCTTTTGTACTGTGTTTGTATCTTTTATTGTAATAAGATCAATTGTCCTCTTTGAACAAGTAGTTTTGCCCTTAAATTTTTTGGTTTTCTTCAAAATCTGTCAATCAGAACTGCTACAGAAAGCACACATTGCCAAACATAAAGTTGTTCTGCCAGTGGTATGTTCCCAGATGTGCAAGATAGTTACCCAATAAAGGATTAATAGCTAAGAACAGCACATTGTTGAACATGCTTTCAGAATGTTCACCTTCTTTCTGCTTCCTTCCTTTTCTTCCTTCTTTTGTACTTGGAAACACAGTATCATGCTCCAAAGGACTGTAGGTGTTAGTGTCCCCGCTGCTTCCAGAGGATGATGATGCCCTTTTTGTCGTGTGTTTTCTACTGATTAGATTTTCGTCTAGTCCTATGTGAATAAAGCTATTTGAATAAATGTGTGCTTAAGTTTCTACATCCTAGGTGCCTGCCATTCCAATCTGTATCACAATCATGTGACGGATATTTTTGATAAACAATGTATTATTAATTGTGAGGTATTGTGATATACACAATTCCACTTTTCAAAACTGTAGAGTTGAGACTAGAGATATGACTCAGCAATTAGGAGAACTGGGTGCTTTTGCAGAGGACCAGGGTTCACTTCCCAGGACCCACATGTTGGCTCACAACTATCTATAACTCCAGTTCCAGGGAATCTGATATCTTGCTTCTTCAGGCACTTGGTACACCCATGATATACATCCATACATACAGGTAAAATACACATATAAAATAAAAATAAATCATTTTTTTAATTTAAAAACTAGGGATATTTGTTTGCAAGTATCTTAGGATAGAATGAGAATTATCAACATCTTTAAGAAGCCAATAAAAACTGTTACTAGGTCACATGCTAGTGCATGCGTGTAATCCCAGAACTCTGGAGGCTGAGCCAGGAAGGTTTCTACAACTTCACATCAGCCTGGGCTATGGTGAAAGACCCTGTCTCAAAAAACGACAACAACAAATTACAATCACTGTTTTGACTAAAGTTTTATTGTCAAGATAAAGAGTAAAACAAAACAACAAAAAAAAGTATCCCATGCGTGTTACTCTACTGAATTTTAGTAATTCTCCTTATCTATCAAATGAGTCTTGTACCATATGGGCTTTTTACAGGAGAAAAACAAATTTAACGTACCATCATTATAGCCAGTAAGAAATACCTACATCTTTCTAGCTTTAAAAAGTCTCTTCTTTCCAAATGTCATTTACTAGCATATTTCAATGAAAAAAAAATTAAAAAAGGAAATCTCTGTCTAAGCTTTAGAAAGGACTGTGTGCTCAGCCTCTGTTCACCTGGGGGGGGGGCAGTATTTAATGTGCTGTTAGCTGAATCTGGTCATCATGGCTGGGTTTGTACAGTAAGTTACAAAACAGGTATTTCTTCCCATATTCAACATCTTACTTGCTTTAATCTAGACAAGAACTCTGAATTGCCTTTGGAACACATACTTCAAAACTTTTGAAATGTAGTCCAAGACCGACACTTATTTTTGTATTTGATAACCCCCTGCAATGTTTAACATTCCAAAACTTAACGGTTTCCAGTGGACAGTGGTTTGAGTGTCTGCTGGGAAAAGATAGCACATTTTGTCTAATAAAAGTAAACCTGAGATGGAGTGAGTAGAGTTGATTTCAGTGGCGAACACCTATGTCTTTTTTTTTTTTTTTGGTAATTATTTTATTTTATTTTTTAATATTAATTACAGTTTATTCACTTTGTATCCCAGCTGTAGCCCCCTCAGTCATTCCCTCCCAAGGTCACCCTCCCTCTCTCTTCTTCTCCCATGCCCCTCTCTAAGCCCACTGTTAGGGGAGGTCCTTCTCCCATTCCATCTGACCCTAGTCTATCAGGTCTCACCAGGGCTGGCTGCATTGTATTCTTCTGTGGCCTGGTAAAGCTGCTCCCCACGGAGGAGCTAGTTGATCAAAGAGTCAGCCACTGAGTTCATGTCAGAGACAGACCCTGTTCCCCTTACTAGGAGAACCACTTGAATACTGAGCTGCCATGGGCATGCGGAGATCTTTCCAACTTCTGATATTTTCTTCAATTTCTTTCTTCAGAGACTTGAAGTTTTTCTCAAACAGGTCTTTCACTTGCTTGGTTAGAGTCACTCCAAGGTACTTTATGTTATTAGTGGCTATTTTGAAGGGTATAGTTTCACTAATTTCTTTCACAGCCCTTTTGTCTTTGGTATACAGGAGGGCTACTGATTTTTTTTTTCTTAAACAGATTTGTAAGCATGTTACTTCATGCTTCGTTGTTTCTTCTAAATTTCTGTGGTGAAAAAGAGCAACTGAAAAAGTGACCTATAAGCAGAAATACAAGCACCAATGTCCCCTTCATTTAATGAGTAGTTGTAGTTGAAAATACATCTCTTTCATTACTTCACACTTTTGTATTTGTGTTCTTCAAGTTGTGAGACAGAAAGTGCTTCCAAACACTGCCATCACTCCCAGGAATGGTGATACCAGCAGGACAACTTCTTATTGTCCTTCTGGTTGACCACAAATGGCTCACGCTGTACATATCCTAATAATTATTGTGAAAAGACAGAAAACTCTTCTGGCAAGCATGTTAAGAACAGAGAAGCAAGATTCAGAAAAAGAGACCAGAAGTCTTTTTTGTTTTGATTTTTTTTTTTGGGGGGGGGTGTTGATGTGTATGAAGCAGAAGAAATGAAAAGGAGAATATATTTAGAAAAATTTAGATATCTCAGGATATCTAAAAAAAAAAAAAACAAAGAAACCACATAGAACTTCATATTGAAAAAGTACGTAGTGTAATAATAAAATACATGACCTCACTTATGTATCTCCTTTAGTTATTTTTTACAAAAATAATAAGGTTTAAAGTTGTAAAGTGTAATCACAATGAATTCTTTAGTGAGAGTAAAAAGTGAGTATTTTAACAAGTTAATATTTACTACCTATTCCTAATTGTAAAATTTTATAGCCACATAAAACATGGTTATTTATTTTAAGAATGCATATTTCAGTGTATCAAGTTTATTTTTCTTCTTTTCTATTCATGTTTGTCTTGATTATTCATTCCAAAATTAAAATAAAATAGAAATACTAATAGATAATTAATATTTTTCCTATTTTCTCAATTAAATCTCACAAAACTATTGTTGGGGGAGTAATATAAAACATCATCACATCAAAGATTAAATTCTAGAATGATATTCATGTTTTTGCAATTATATTTGAATTAATTCAGTTTTAAAATTTATTTTTCTCTTTGTTAATAGTTTATCATACACAATGTATTGAGTTTAATCATGGCATCTTCATACATATGTGTCAGTACACTTTGTTCTAAATGGTTCCTTTTTGTACTGCCTGCCTTTGTTCAGGCTGCTTTCCTTTTTTTTTTCCTTCAATTAGTTCTCCCTTCTGCTTCTCTGCTTCTTTTAAAAATAATCCATTAGTTCGTTTCCCACCTCCAGTAGGCTCTCTACTTCCCTTCACATGATCCTCTTTCCAGTCTAATGATCTACAAACACACACATATAAACGCACACGCAGATAAACATTTGATGGAAAGTATGTAGTTCCTAGCAAGGGCTGGAGATGTGGCTCAGTAATAGAGCACTCTCCTAACATTCACAAGGCCGTGAATTGAACATTTATAACCATAGAAACAAAGTAAATGAGACAAAAGAAGATAATTTTGAGCTTCAGAAAGCTAAACAACCTTAAAAAGAGCTTTCTAATTCTGTTATTTTTCTCTTTCTTTAAAAACAAAATAAGTAATTATAATTTTGGTTATGTTGGATTACAGTAATTAAGTTCTATAATAACCAGATCAACTTTACTTCACTTAATACAGTACAATTTTCAGTATCATTTACTTTTCGAAATACTGATCTTGGTATGAGATGGTTTCCTCCTTTCATCAGATCCTTAAGCGGCACAGGCTGCTGCATCCTCAGCCGACAGGTTGCTTTTAGAGGTGGTCTCTGCGCCATAAAAATACCACACCCCGTGAAATCTAACTTATATTTAACCAATTTTATTCTTACTTCTTAATGGCTTTGTACGTGTTCATCTTTTAGACTTAAGTTCAAACTGTAAGTCACACATAGCCCACAATAGGTTCTCCAATTGGTGCATATTTATAGAGCTTCTTCATGATGCCTTGATTAAGATAAGTCTGAAAACAAAGGATGAAGTCCACTGAAGAGATCAGAAAATTCAAAAATCACAAAATAGATTATAGGGCTGCAAGGTCCAGAGAAAGAGGATATCCTAATATGTGTATGTACACACACATACATATAAAGAGGATATCCTAATATGTGTACATACACACACGTACATATAAAGAGGATATCTAATATGTATATATACACACATGTACATATAAAGAGGATATCCTAATACATGTACATACACACATGTACATACAAAGAGTTAAAATGGAGTGACACCGCTCCTACTAAGACCCTGAAAGCTAACAAATAAAAATCTCAGACCTTGGAACCAGTTACCTGTTTCTGAGCTGTTGGCCAGTGAGACCTGGGAGAACAGAGCCCATAAATGAGGTATACTAAATTCTAATGAAATAACCAACTTTATTCAGGGCGTCAGACAATTTATACTCTGAGGATGAAGAGCAGTCACATGAGTAAAGTAAAGTGTATGACCACAGGGGCCAGCTGAACTTGTCCAGCAAGCAGCCTGCGGCAAAAATACATTTTTCCATAGAGGCATATAAACAAATAACAATAGCCAGATGTATGATTAATCTGAATTAAACCCACTCCTATCCACTGCACCTGACAGGGGAACAAAAGCATATTCCAGGAGCAATTCCATGTTCTGAAGAAGTTGAGACTCTTGTCTTGTTTTCTTGGCATTTTCTCACAAGCTCTCAAATTCTGCACATAGGAGTCCATTCTTAGATCATGTTCTGACAGCAGGCTATTGCCAATACTGATGGTTACCCTCCAGAACCTGACAGTGAGAGCCTATTGCTGAAGATACCATACACTCATCAGCTTACGTGGAGACGCCACATAGACGCTCTGTCTCTAGTGGCTAGCTTTGGAGTGCTGAAAGGTGTGACACACACTAGTGGAGGGGAAAAATTAGTCATCTTTATGCAGCTGCGAACCATGTGAGCCACAATAAGGACTGCTCTGGCGAAACATCCTCTGTGAGTACAATAGTGGCATGAATACCAAGCATTTTCTGGGTGGAGTTACATCTTGCTGTACAAGATAAAAACCCTATCAGGCACCACTGTTGAGAGAAGAACTTGTGGCTAGAAGTGTCATAAGCACTAGGGGAGAAATTAGCAGTAGTATCCTCCTCCTACTACTATAGATTTAACTGAACACACAGCAGATTGAAATGCCCCTTTAATAAATGAATGTGTAATAGAGAGATGAAAAAGATGGCTAAACAGAGTAGGGAGCAGAGAGAGGTGGGATGGAAATGAGGCAGAGATAGCACAAGTGCAATGGATAAAAGGGACAGTCCTCCAGATGCCACACAGCTCGGCCTCTCCCTGCTTCGAGGAGGAGAGCACTGGATTTTAGAGCTACCCTCTGGCTGCAAACACAATAATCAAGCCCAGGACTTCCAAGTGCTGGATGGTGTGCAGCAGCCTGGAGCTCGCACAGGATCTGCCCAGAGACTCCTGGTCCAGACACACAATCACCTCCACTCTGAGTAGCAGCAGGATGTCTTAGATGTGGAGTGGCTTGTTTTCTTTCATTTTCTGTGTTGAGTCTCCTCACAGGACTTCCGCATGCTGCTGCCTGAGCCATGTTGGCATCCATGATCAGTGCTGCCTCCAGCTGCCGTGGGCAAGGAAGCTTCTTTCGCAAGTGGTTTTGATGACTGCAGACTCATGACTGAGAATGAGAAACAATGAAACTTCCGTGACAACCTCTCTACCTCCTCACCACCACCACCAAAAAAAGAAACAGTCACTGAAGACAGTCCTTAAAAACTGTGATAAGTTAATGATGAAGATGCAGTTGATGAGGAGTGCGAGACTACACAATTTTCTTAAATTGGCTGACCACCATGCGTTTGACCATGCTCCAGTGAGTATATAGGCAACACAAACTGGACTTGGTGTGGTTTGGGGGAGCACCAGGGTGGGAGAGTGAACCTGGGAGGAATGGGGAGTGTGATCTGGCTGCATTGTATGAAATGCCTAAATAATCAACAAAAGTATTATGCTGGGGAAGGAAATATGAAACAGTCATAGAAAGAAGCAATATCCCTATCCATCAGCCTTTTTAACACTCTGTTTGAAAGGGATCCAAAATATTAAGACTTTCAACATTAAAACTTCTAGAGGAAAATATCAGGAAAAAAAATGTGGTATAGGGATAGGCAGGGACATTCTGAAAAGTATTTCAATAGCTCACTAAATAACTGCAATACATGTCGAAAGCCATCAAAAAGTAAATGTTCTGAATGGCAAAGGAAAGACCTCCTAGAGTACAGACAGAACCTGCAGAGCAGGGGAGCATTTGCTAACTACAAACATAACAGGAAATTATAGCAAGAATGTTATAATTATAAACAGCAAAATAAAAATAATTGAATCCATGCATGGGTAAATTCATTAAACAGGCAATTCTCAAAAGAAAAAAAAGTGCAAATGAACAACAACAAAAAAGCCACATGGAAAAAGATTCCAGATTATTAGCCATTAGGGAAATAGAAATTGAGACTTCATTAGCATTAAGACTCCTTCTTACCTTAGTCAATATGGCTGCCAACAGCAAAGCAAATGACACCAACTTTGACAAGGGTGCAAGGAAAAAAACATTGTTTTGCTGTGCTGGTAGGAATATAAACCAGCAGACACTGGTGAGAACAAGCAGGGAGAAGTGTGAAGATCCCTCATAAAGACTTAAAAACAGAAAGAACGACTTTATGATTCATATATTCCGTGGTCCCCAAGAACTCTGTCGACAAACCACAGGGGATGTCCACATTCGTGCTTACTGCAGCACTGTTCCCAGAGGTCAAAATACAGTGCCAGCCTATGTGCCCATCAACAGATGAACGGACAAAAAAACATGTGGTTTACAGATGAATAACAAAAATTCATCATCTTTCAGGAAAATGGGTGAAACTAAGGTTCTTGATGGTAAAATAAGCCTGAATCAGAAAGACAAACATTCCATGATGTCTTAGAAGCAGAATCTTTATGTAAACACCCACCCTCTGTCTCTCTGTCTGTGTGTACATGAACACATAAACGTGTGTGTGTGTGTGTGTGTGTGTGTGTGTGTGTGTGTGTGTGTCTGTGTCTGTGTGTGTGGTGTGTGCAGGGTGTAGAAAAGGAAAATGGAATTGCTATTTGGAAAATACAAAGCACCAGGTGAAGAAGGCCTGGATAAAGAGTAGTTAAGGACAAATGCACAAATAATGATATACATGTATGAAAATGAAAACTTAAACCATGATTTGTGTGCATGTGGTTTATATGTGGCCAGGTATACCTGCCCATTGTTATGGTTAGTTTTAATGTCAACCTGACACAGATTAGGGTCACCTGAATAGGGAGCGTGACCTGAAGAACTCTCTGATTGCCTTGATAGATTTTTGAGGACCACCTGGACTATTATAGGTAGCAACCATGATGAAAGGGGCATGGCAGAAGAAAGATTATTTGGCTTCCAGTTTACCAGCTGGGAATTGGTTTACACAGCTGCTGGTCCCTCCTCTGCTTACATTAGAACCAGCATGTCCCCATTTCCATCTTGGACTAAGAACCAGTAGCTTGCCAGGAATCTTCTAGATTTTCAGCACTGGAGAGGGACTGTTGAGGCAGCAGCCTTATGGAGTGAGCCACTACAGCATTGTTGGCCTTTCCAGTGAAACACAACCACCTTGGAACTGCTAAACACCCTGCCTCAAAGACAGAGAAACCACTTGGTTTTCAGCTTGCCACCACCTGTGGTACGTTCAGTTATTGTGCTATTTTAACATTAATTAACTTAATAAACTCATACACACAAGGATATACATATATGTGAGATATATATATATATATATATCTCACAGAAAGAGAGAAAAAGAATTGATTAATGATATACATCAATATTTATTAAAACATCATACTGGCTGTTTCATTTTGCTCCATATTTTTTTTTTTGCTCCACTCTTTCTTTTTCTTTCTTTTGTCCCCCCTTTCAGGCTGGAGTATTTATGTCCTCTCACTTTTTCTTCACTAGTTCTAGACAGATATATTAGACCTCACTCTTTTGAATTATTTCTTTTTATTCTCTTTACACCATGGTTATAGCTCCATCCCTCCTCCCCTCCCAATCTCCAGAATCTGGAAACAACCTAGATGTACCTCAGCTAAAGAGAGGATAAAGAACCATGGTACATGTACACAATGGAATACTACTCAGCCCTTAAAACAAACAAGGAAATCATGAATCTGCAGGCAAGTGGATGGAACTAGAAAAGATCATCCTGAGTGAGGTGACCCAGACCTAGACCTCACTCTTTGAAGATGTGGTGACTGCGTTGAAACTTCTAGGTAACGAGTAATGTTTTCTTGGCCCTGTGACTGCATCGCTTTAATAAACCATTGTCTCTACTTTCGCTGCTAAAATGTCTACAATTACCTCATTACCATGGGTTGAGTCTGAAATACCCCCACAGCCTTGTGTTTTTACTGTTTGTTTTTAGTGGGGTGTGTATTTGGGGAGGACATGGGGAGGCCTTGCTGATGGACTAAGATCACACAGTGGTGTAGGCTTAGATTTTTCACCAAATCTAATTTCTTTAGGGTTCTTAAACACCTTTACCTCCCCTCCAACTCCTGACCTTAGATAGGAGATTAGTAGGGAAAAGGGCAGTAGAGCTCTTTTATCTATTTCCTGCTGATTAGAGTCGATGAAACTTTAGCAGATTACCAACCTCAGTTGTCAGGATACCAGCAGTCCAACACCAAGCAGCGACAGGATTCAAAAGAGAGGGACAAGTCAGCAACAGCTGCAAGACTCAGGCAGATTGCCCTGAGAAGTCCTCTGGAATGTCTCTCTCTACAAAGTCAAGTGTTTAAGAATGAAGATCAGCACAGCAATGTTGATCCAAAAAATGATATCTCTCTATCTCCCCCTTCTTTCATAAGATTCCCTGCACTCTGCCCAAAGTTTGGCTATGAGCCTTAGCATCTGCTTTGATACCTTGCTAGGCAGAGTCTTTTATAGGCCCTCTGTGGTAGGCTTCTGTCCTGCTCCCTGTTTTTTCTTTCTTCCAATGTCCATCCCATTTGCCTTTCTGAATGAGTATTGAGCATCTTACCAAGAGTCCTCATTCTTGCTTAGCTTCTTTAGGTGTACAGGTTTTAGTATGTTTATCCTATATTTTTTGGTCTAATATTCACTTATAAATGATTATATACCATGTGTACCTTTCTGTTTCTGGGATACCTTATTTGGGATGATCTTTTCTAGTTCCCATCATTTGCCTGCAAATTTCATGATGTCCTTATTTTTAATAGCTGAGTAGTATTCCATTGTGTAAATGAACCACAATTTCTGTATCCATTCCTCAGTTGAGGCACATCTGGGTTGTTTCCAGATTCTGGCTATAACAAATAAAGATCTGGAGGGGACAGGAACTCTACAAGGAGAGCAACAAAACCAAAAAATCTGGGCACAGGGGTCCTTTCTGAGACTGATACTCCAACCAAAGATTATTCATGGAAATAACCTAGAACCCTTGCACAGATGTAGACCATGGCAGCTCAGTCTCCAAGTGGCTTCTCTAGTAAGGGGAACAGGGGTTGTCTCTGATATCAACTCAGTGGCCTGCTCTTTGATCACCTGCGGCTGGAAGTGGGCAGCCTTACCAGACCACAGAGGAAGACAATGCAGCCAGTCCTGATGAGACCTGATGGACTAGGGTCAGATGAAAGAGGAAGAAGACCTCCTCTATCAGTGGACTCAGGGAGGGGCAGGGGAGGAGAGGTGGGAGGAAGGGCAAGGTTGGAAGGGGATGAGGGAGGAGGCAACAGCTGGAATACAAAGTGAATA
Organism: Psammomys obesus; assembly: GCF_907164565.1. NCBI lineage: Eukaryota > Metazoa > Chordata > Mammalia > Rodentia > Muridae > Psammomys > Psammomys obesus. The sequence continues at coordinate 10,175,992 of NW_026585644.1, forward strand.
AATTGTAATAAATAAATATAACAAATAAAGAACTAAAAAAATAAAAAGTAATGTCTCCCCAGAATGGGCCTCTATTATATCTCCTGTCTTTAGAGTCACTCCCCTCATACATGAGAACTCACAGCAAAACATCATGTGCCCTCTCACAAGCCAACCTGGGCAAAACATGACATGCCCAGCTTGCAGCAAAACATCACATGACAAAACTCAGTCTTCAAAGAAACCAAGAACTTCCACTTCAGGGTGGTCGTCCAAAGGTTCCTCTCTCTGCTCCTTGGTTCACTGTGACATGAAGAGCATCCTCCACAGACTCCTACTGCTGTGAACCGAGCTGCATAGCCATGTCTTCCCACCAAAATAGATTGAAACCTATAAACTCATGTGCCAAAATAAATCTGCCCTACATTTTTTTTCTGTCAAGGAATTCTGGCCACAGCACCACTAAAGTAGTTAATATACTAATTATTGTTCCTTTAGATATAATCTATTTCCCTCTCCTCTAGTCCTTTCCACCTCTCCTCAGTGAGCAGATAGGATCTTTTTTGTGTTGAACCTATGTGGCATTTAAAATGTTTTCTAACCCGAAAGATTCAGCCAGATGTGGTGGATCCCAGGACCTGAAGATGCGTGGGAGCACATGACCCATCTCATTCCATGGATTTGGATGATTGAATACCTGATCTCTGTGGGTCTCTTTATATCTGACGGTTGGTGAATTCTTCAAAAGCACACACACAAAAAGACATTTTAGCTTCTAAAACTGTTCATTGTCTCAGTAAGAGAGGTCCTCTGTCTGGGTACTGAATAGCTATTTCCATAACAGTTTTTCATAAAAAACAAAGTGATAAAAGAGGATCAGAGAAAGAAACCAAAAGTCAAAAACACATAGAAAGCTACATATTGGCCTCCTAAGAATTTGGCATTTAGGCATCCTATGGAAATTAGCTCTGCTGAGAGGAGCATGATAGCCCTTTCCTGGGGGCAGGAGGGTGGATTTAATCTTCCTGTTGGCAGCAAAGAATAGGAAGAAGTGCTACTTGACTTAAACTCAGAAATGAGGATGAGATTACATGGACATCACTTTCTTCTTTCTCCAAATACGACAGGAAAACAGCTACCCATTACTTGTTGGAGAGTAAAAAGTTTGGGCCAAAGCTTGGCAGGAACACATAGAGCTGAGGTTTCGTTTCTTTGCTCTGAGTTACATATTGTGGCCATGTTAAAGTTTAGGCTTCACATTCCTTTCTGGTGACAAGAGATTTAATGGATATGCTACATGCTCAATCTGCCTAGTCCCTTGCATCTTCCTCTGGTTCCAGCTATTCTTTTCTTTTCTTTCTTAAATACTATGTATAGATTGTGTATGGATATCATTTGACTAAGTGAATTCATGGAAAAGAAGAAGAATCATTGCTGTGGGACAAAAATATTTCCTCTCAAAAAAGAATGTACAAGCACACAAAAAAGATGTGGGATTTTTATGAATCATATCCTGTAATTTTTCACTTTTTTTTCCAGCTACCTCCTTCTCAGAACAGAATCCAAGAAAACCAAAGAAAACTATTTGTGCTGTGTGCAAAAATTTTGCCAAATTGAATTACATAATTCATCTAGCAGATTTGATGAGTTCCTGGATGTAATTTGCAACTTTGAATTTTGGGCACAAGGAAATAATGCACTTGTTACATATGAATAACATGTTTGTTAAAATATCGTACTTTATAATTACTTAAAAATGTTTCTATATGCTGCTTAGTTGAGAGACTTAGGCATAAAGCTTGGCATTGCCACACACACTTCAGGATACCAGACTGAATATGCTTGTGTGTAAAGTCAAATCAACAAATTGGCAGAAATTACACATTTCCATAAAGTTATGTTACTGGGGTTAGCCAAGTATATTCATTAAATGTTTGACAAAGTTCTGGATAAAGAGTTAGATTCACATTGGACCATGTAGAATGATTATAGAATATCCAGTTATTTCTAAAAATAATCATTGTAAATTTGGGGGAAAGTCACATAAGCTTGATAGTAGAAGGACATCTTTTTTTTTGGCATTTTCTTTTTTTAAGTTTTATTTTTTTCATTAGTTACATTTTGTTAATTCTGTATCACAGCTGTATCCCTCCTTCCCTCCCCAGTCCCACCTTCCCTCCCTCATCTCCTCCCTGCCCCTTTCCAAGTCCACTGATAGGGGAGGACCTCCTCCCCTTTCATATGACTACGTTTTGTCAGGTATTTTCAGGACTGGCTGCAAAGTCCTCCTCTGTGGTCTAACAGTACTGCTCCTCCCTTGGGAGGTGGGGAGGTCAAAGAGCCAGTCATTGAGTTCCTGTTAGAAATAGTCCTTGTTCCCCTCACTATGGGAAACCAATTGGTTGCTGAGCTATCACGAGTCACATCCGAGCAGAGGTTCTAGGTTTTATCCTCTTATGGTCTTTGGTTGAGTGTCCATCTCAGAAAAGACCCTGTGCCCAGATATGTTTGGTCCTTGTGGAGTTCCTATCCTTTCCACATCAAACTCCCCTTCTTTCGTATGATTCCTTGCACTCTGCCGAGGGTTTGGTTATGAGTCTTAGTATCTACTTTGATACACTGCTAGGTAGAGTCTTTCAGATGCAGAAGGACATCTTTTAAGAGCTTGTTTCTTATACACATATGAAATAAACAACAGCAGATGGACAAAGACAACTTGATAGGAGTTTTTAAAAAAACAGTCAAATAGCTATAGGGGCCAAGTGAAGGCCCAACAAAGACATGTCTACACTTATGTGATAGAAAACATCCTGGTGCTTTATTTAAAATAAAATAGCCTTTTTACTAATTCTTTGAGAATTTCAACCATTTGTTTTGATAATAGTCACCATATCCTCAAACTCACCCCAGATCCACCCTTCCACCCTTTCCACCCTCAGCTTCCTACACACCCAACTTCAGGGTCCTTCTTCTTCTTCTTCTTCTTCTTCTTCTTCTTCTTCTTCTTCTTCTTCTTCTTCTTCTTCTTCTTCTTCTTCTTCTTCTTCTTCTTTTTCATTTCTTTTAAACACATCAAGTCAAATTTTTGGGGCCCAACTCTTTCTGGTAGTAGAGCCTGGCCTGGAATGTGATTGACCTACCAGGATCGCATCACTAAAGAAAAAAAAAAAAAACTAGCTTTGCCTCTTTGGCAGCCAACAAATCCCCCAAACTCCTTAGCTAGTGGGAGTTAATGGTGTCCTCCTCCTGCACTATCCTGCACTATGGGGTTTTGTCTCGCTGGAGATTGCACTGGTCTGTGTGTGCTCTCACAGTTGCTGTGAGTTCATAGGTGCACCTGCCTAGTCATGCTCAGAAAATATTGCTTCCTTGCCGTTACTGTGGCTCTTCCACTCCCCTGGTCCCTTTTCGGCAAATATCCCTGAGACTCAGGAGAGTGTGTGACAGAGATGTCCTGCTGAGAGCTAAGCATTCTTCAGTCACTTATTTGCACTTTGGCCAGTTGAGTGTCTATTTGTTAATTACCACAGACTGCAAATAGAGGCTTCTCTGAGCAGGATTGACAAATGCACTGATCTATGGGTCTAGCAGTAAGTCATTAGGAGTTGTTTTAACTGTAAACCCACTTAGCAGAATAATAGTATTAATTTCGCTCCTGCAGGCCATTACCCATCTATTCTCCCAAAATTGGTTTCAATAATAGATTCCATCTCATGGGCCAGGCCTTCAATTTTATCAGAAAGTGGTTGGTTAATCCCATAACATTTATGCCACTCTAGCGAGGGGCTTATTGTTTGTTATTACCAGTTGTAATATGGTATTATGCCAGTTGTTATTACAGCTCTTGGGGTTCACAGCTGGGTGAGATTAGTGATTACTTTCTCTTCCACTTATATGCGTAGGCCTCTCAGCACTATGAAAGCTAACCAGCAAATAAGAAGCTTCCAGGTCAGTGCCAGCTCGATTTATCTGTATCTATGATACAAATACCCCGTTTTGTTGTGGCTTTGTCCCTCCTCCCCATGTAGGTTAACAGTATTAAAACTATTTTTATAAATGTGTACACATATTTATGTTTTTAAAAGTTTCCACTACATTAAGTTTCCATATGGCATTTTCAAAAAGGCCTTTCGTGTTAGGTATTCCTCCTCACATTGCCTTCTCTACCCTGTCTTTCAATACCCCACCTCATTTAATACTCCCTGCTCTGTTATTCCCTCTCCTTGTTTTATATCATTCTATTCTATCCTCTCTTGAAAGATCCACTTCTCTACCCTTACTTGATTTTAAACCTCCCTGGGTATTCCAAATGAAACACACCTACCTAAACAATCACAGCCAACACCCACATTTGAAAGAATGGCATTTTGTCCTTCTGGGTCTGCCATTGCCTCATTTAGGAAGACTGCTTTCAGTTCCCTTCATTTTTTTTCCTGTGAGCTTTATAATTTTATTTTTCTTAACAACTAGACATTTCATTGTGTAAATATAAATTTTCATTGTATATTCATCAATTAATATACATGTAGACTTTTCCTGGTTATGGTAAATAGAGCAGTAATGAACATGGAAGAGTATCTCTTTAGGAAAACATAAAGTCCTCTGGGTATATGCCAAAGGGTAGTATAACTTATTGCGTTGTAGGTCTAGTTCCTGCTTTTTGAAGAACCCCATGTTGATTTCCAGAATGTTTGTCCCAGTTTGCACTTTCACCAGTAATGCACAGGGGAAAGAGCTGTCTTATTAATCTGTTCCGCTGCTGTAACAAATGCTATAAACTGACCAACTTAAATACCAGACATGTATTTATCAGAGCCACACAGCTAATAAGTTTACGATTAAGTTGTTGTCCTGGTCAAGCTGCAGTGGGTATCCTCTTCTTGAATTACAGATTGCTATAATTCAACTGTTTCTTTGCAGAAGGAAGTAGCAGGAAGTTCTGATATTTTTCCCTCTTCTCATGAGACCATTAATCCCATTGTAGTCTTTACTTTACTTTTTGTGTTGTTGGATTCCCAGAAATTTCACTGAGGCACAAGGCTCTGAAATTCCATCCGATTATGTTTTCTCTTTTTCTCTAGTATTCCTGATTACTGCTTTGGACCACCAATCACATCACCAATGCAATGGATCAATATGATATCTTACAGAAACCAAAAAATAGTCAAGATCCCTACAATCTAAACAGTGGGGTAAAACTGGAGATTTCATCTGCTTCTGAGGAATGTATCACTTGCCTCATCTGCTGAAGGAAAACTTTGAGAGGTCTTTACTGGCAGAGAGGGAGAAGAAAGCATTGGCTATGTCAATAGTTGTACACCAGGAACTAATAGATACACTATGTTTTAGTGTATAATTGGAGTCACCACTAACTGAGATTAAAATAACCCATTGTCCGTCTCCAAATTCTGCTTGTATTATGCACAGTAAACAATGTAAGTTGCTTGGAGATGTGGTTGGAGTCACTCCCTCTGCATCTTTCAGGTCTCGGGGTTCCTGTAGGAATACAGCATAGTACTTGCTCCACTGTTGTTGTAAGTGGGTCCAGTTCCTCGACTTTCATATGCCTCTCTTCCTGCATATCGTGTACTCCACTGGTCAAGAATAAAAGCAGATGTTTTGCCATCTCTGAGTGTATTTGTGTCATTTATGAATCACTGTGAGGTAGAGTCAAGTTAAAACTCTGTTAGCCACCATAACCCCTGCTCTGACTGGTAGAACATAGTGGTTTGGGAACTGCTGAAATTGGTAGTAGTTGAAAGACTGCTATTAATCTTGTTAATATCTGATAAGGAATTAATAACCCCAAATGCAAAGAGTCCTACAAATCCATACAGCAACTGCAAAAAATGACAAAAGAACTCATTTTAAAAATGGGCAAAGAGCCTTAACACACATTTCTTCAACTACAGTATTAAAAATGCCAAGAAACTTACATAAAGAAGGTCATCATCAGTATCTATCAAACAACGCAAACTAACACCACAATAAAAATCACTTTGCATGTACTAGGACAGCTATGACTAAAAACACTAAGTATTGGCAAGATGTGGGGAGAGATCAGAAGTCTTGTCCATTGATGGGGTGCCTTGGGTCGCCAGTGAAAAACACTGTGTCACCTAATGATTGCACTTTTGGATATGGAGAAAAAAACCTTTGAAAGCACAGTCTCAAACCAAACCAAACCAAAAGGATGTAAATGTGAGAAAGAAACTTGTAGGAAAGGACGTGTTTGGCAGGGGTCGGAGGTAGGTTGAATGGTTATAATATGCATTTCATACATGAATGAAATGTTCAAAAAACAAATCCTTTAAAACTATTCCAGATTGTAAATAGTCAACTACTAATGTTCATAACACCTTATTCACAACAGCTAATGTGGATGCAGCCAAAGTGTTCATAGGCAGAAGAATAGGGAACAGGGTATGGTATAAACATGCAATGGATTGTTGTTCGGCTTTAACAAGGAATGAAAAATGTTTTATACAGAATAACATTTTGACATGCATTAGATATATGATTCCTAAAGATATTAAGCCTAGTTAAGTCAGACAGTCAAGGAGGCGCATGCCGTATAATTAAATGAGCAGGGTAGTCAAACTCACACGGACACAAGAAGAGAAGCAGTCATCAGGAGCTAGGGGAAGGGAAGTAGAATTCATAGAGAAGTTCAGTTGGAAGAGATGAGAAACCCTGGAGATGAGTGGGGACAGGGCTGCACAGACCCCTGCATATCTTTTATGCCGTCAAACAGTATATGCATGGAATTCAGTTTATTACAGTGAAGTTTATGTTGCATATATTTTGCAACACTGAGACTGTGTGTTTTACTGAAACTTTTTTAAATGTTTGAAATTAGAAAACTTTTAAGGCAGGCAAGGAGCTGGAGGTACACAACCTGGAAAAACTCAGCAGCAAGGACACTAACACATAACCGTTTAAGTTCTAACGTGACTTTCTTAAGCACGTTCAGCATTCTGAGACACTGGGCTGGAAATTCAGACAGTGAAAACAAATGTATTTTACTTCTGCTCCTCAGGAAATAGAATTGTCTGCTGTGCCATTATTCTACACAAAATATGTGTAAATATTGCAAGGATCTTTAAAAATAAAGCTGGGAACATAAATAAGGCAACAGTCCTTAATGATACAACTGGCAAACCTGATAGGAAATCGTCAGGACTCATAAGATCTGGATTCTATGTTCAGTGTCTCACCACACTTTAAACCTTTCCCTCTGTCTCATTGTTCCTCTTGAGGCAGCTTCCCCATGAAAGTCTACAGGGCAAGTTTGATAAATGTACACAGTCATGTATGCCAAAGTGGTCCCTACCCTGTGATCGCAGAGCCAGCCAGCTCTTTGATCCAGCGTATCCTCAGCCAGATGGAATGCATGCAATGTCATAAGAACTTTATGTCCACTGTGGCAGTACTGCGAACATCTTTAGGAAAAGCCATGCATCCAATGACAATGTACCTATGTGCAGTGTAATAAGAGCAAGCAGAATTTGTAAGGTAAAAAGAAAGCCATGGGGATATTATAAAATACTTCAGAAGAGAAGAATACATATATATATATGTATATATTTCTCCTTTACACCAACACTGAAGAAAAAAACTTCCAAAAAAGAGCTACCTATGACCTGTGGCTCGATGTATTAGCTTTCTCTCCTATTAGAAACTGGGATTTGTATCTTCCTGTTTGACTTCACCAAACTATAGAAAAATGATTATCATTTCCATCTGTTCATGTAGGATGAAAGGAAGGTATGGATTTTTGACTGATATCCTTCAAAGGAGAGCACACTGGAAAGCAGCAGGCTGGTTTCCTAACATTCTCAGAAACTAGAGAGTCTGTGCAGATAAAACAAGGGAGCCTATGATAGATGAATACGTGACAGAGAAATGGTCATTGCGCCTTGGCTACCAAAGGCTTCTTCCCTTAGCAGTTGCCACAGGGAGACTTTGTGCCCCTGGAAGGAAGTGCAGCCTGCAATGTTAACGTGATAGCTGTGATTGCTGGAAGCCAAGTTATATTGGGGCCGGGGGGAGGGGGTCGGTGTCAGGCCTACTGCTGCCTTAAAAGCCAACTGTAAAAGGCACTAAAATATCACTAAGAAACGGTCCTAGTGAACTCAAGTTTCCACATGGGGCTTCTTATATGGCTGGCCTAAGGTCAATTGGTCCTTTCTCTGAAACAGATCACACCCCAGAGTGGAAATAAGCACACTCCTCATCTTCAGGACCTGACATTACGGAAAACGTCGTCACAGACGCTTGTAGGTTACACAGTACAACCTCAGGTCTCAGTCCTCTGGACTAACAGCACTGTGGATGCCTGGATATGGCAGCTAGGCAACTTATCAGAACAGGTGATATATATATGTGTATGTGTGTGTGTGTGTGTGTGTGTGTGTGTGTGTGTGTTTCTGTGTGTGTATCATATTATATATATATATCACATCAAATATATCATATCAAAGATATATATCATATATATATATTTCTGTTTAAAAGTGTGAACTTCTTTAAAAATAGTTCTCCAAAGCACTTATTTAAGAAAACTTAAACTTAAACTTCAATGAAAAGCTCAAAAGAAAAAATCTGAAAAATATTTAGCCCTTGTGAAAAGGTTGGTGGTAAAGACCAGAATAGATGGGGAAAAGGGACTTTAAATGCATCCATATCTTTGCTGAGAATGGATGACTGATGCTAAACTTGAAATGTTGTGTCCTGTACAAATAGTATATTCTTACTTGTGAAAAGGAAGTTAAGTAGACTTACCTTAAATTTTCTTGAAGACATGCAGTGAAATATTTAAGTAAAAATGTTGACTGAAACAAAAATAAAATCAAGTAAATCAAATCTTTAGTTATATTTTTAAATTTTATTTTGTTTTATTGATTACACTTTATTCACTTTTTATCCCCCCATAAGCCCCACCCTTTCTCCTCCTTCTTCATGCATGCCCCTCCCCAAGTCCACTGATAAGGGAGGTTCTCCTCTCCTTCCTTCTGATCTTAGTCTATCAGATCTCATCAGGACTGGCTGCATTGTCATCTTCTGTGGCCTGGTAAGGCTGCTCCCCCCTCAGGGGGAGGTGATCAAAAAGCAGGCCAATCAGATTATTTCAGAGGCAGTCCCTCTTCCCATTACTATGGAACCCACTTGGACACTAAACTGCCATGGACTACATCTGTGCAGGGGTTCTAGGTTATCTTCATGCATGGTACTTTGTTGGAGTATGAGTCTCTGGGAAGACCCCTGTGTTCAAATTTTCTGGTTCTGTTGCTCTCCTTGTGTGGTTCCCATCCTCTCCAGATCTTACTATTTCCCACTTCTTACCTAAGATTCCATGCACACTGCCCAACAGTTGGCCATAAGTCTCAGCGTCTTCTTTGATAATCTAGTTATATTTTGTAATTTGTGTTATTTTTAGTTTTATTTGAATGGACATCTTATTGTTCTGTAAGCATGAGAACAGAAGAAGGTGCTGGGTCTTAGGGAGCTAAAGTTATGGGTGGTTGTGAAATGTCGCATAGGTTCTGAGAATCAAACCTAGATCTCTGGAAGAGTAGCTAGACCTCTTAATCAATGAGCTATCGCTCCAGACCATCAAATCTTTAAACATTTTACGTCAGTTTAGGGTGATTATCAGCACTCAGTATAGGGTCTCTACAATAGCAACAGATCCCTGGTACCAAGAATTGATTGCAAAACCCATCTATATTAAACATATACATATACACTACTATATACAATATTAGTAGTGACAAAGTAACTGAAAGTAAGTAAGAATCTGATCTACCATTAACTAATTAATCATTAATAATCAATAATTTTAAAATAGTGTATTTTTTTGTTTTGTTCAAAATTTTGTAAGTAGGATTACAACTATGGGCCATTAGACAGTTATACAACTCTCAGTTCAAAATTAAACGCTTTACATATCACCTAGAGCATAGCTAGTTTATGCGTAAGCTATGACAAGCCAATACAAATAAAAAGTATACAAAACTTTATGGGGAAGATAAAGACAGTCTATAGCTTATAAAGTCAATAAGAATTATTCTCCTCATAGTCCAGTGTCAATAAAAAGAATTATTGACATCTATAAGGGAAAAATCAGCAATTAGCATGATTATAAAATGAGGAGGCAGGTAACATGGTGCCAGGCAAGAATGGGTTGGCAGAATTGGTTAGTTCCAGGGTTCTGTGTATGGAAAGCAGTAACTGCTTGGTGAAGAAGACATTTGAAGATCAACCTTTAACTAAAGTAGTCCTAAATGTTGTGATTCTTTACCTCATTAAGATTTTCTTTATTATTATTATATTTACAACTTATTCACTTTGTATTCCAGTTGTAACCCTCTCCCTCATCTTCTCCTGGTTCCACCCTCCCTCCCTCCCCCTCCTCTATCTGTCTCCCCTAGTCCACTGATAGGGGAAGTCCTCCTCCTCTACTGTCTGACCCTAGCCTATTAGGTCCCATCACGACTGCCTGGATCCTCTTTCTCTGTGGGCTGGCTAGGTCACCCCACAGGAAAGAGTGATTAAGGGGCAGGCAACCGAATTCATGTCAGAGACTGTCTCTTCTCCCCTTACTAGGGAACCCACATGGACACTGATCTGCCCATGGGCTACATCTGAGCAGGGGGTCTAAGTCCTCTCACAACTTCTTGGTTGTGCATCAGTCTCTGCAGGCTCTCCTGGGCGCAGATTTTTGGGCTTTATTGGTCTCCTTGGGTGGCTTCTGTCCCCTCTAAGTCCTTTTTATGTCCCTCTTCTTCAATAAGACTCCCTGCACAAGGAGAGTTTAGATGAGTTGAAATTGAAGGTGTGTGATGTCAGAGAGCATAACGTGGTAAGGACTTCTCTTGATAAAACAAACAGTAGTAAAATAGCATCAGAACCTTGTGTGTGAACTGGAAACACACATTCAGAAAAGGCAAGGCACTGAAAGCTTTGCAGATGGGGCTAGTGGGAATTACATGAGTGTTAGAGATAACAAGAGGAGTGTAATTTATTTATAGATCTTTGTTATGCTAAGTAGTGAATGCAGTGAAGCCATGCCATGTTATGTTTATATCTTTCTTCATGTATAATAATTAGATTGTTCTAATTTCAGTAAAACTCCAGCAACTTGTCTTCTACCTGTGGGGTGCTCTGGACTTTCAAATGTTTTCTCTTTATACTCCCTTGGAAATGTTTTACAAAAAGTTCAGCAGACTTTCTATTCTAGTATCAAAGGGAGAAGGCAATTTTACATACCTAATACTGGTTTTAAAAAATAAACTGTTTTACATAGTATCTGTTCTTAATAAGTATTCAGAAAGTTTCTACATGATGGCCTCCCGGTTGTTTTAGGCTCTTATTCCAAGTGTGTGTGTGTGTGTGTGTGTGTGTGTGTGTGTGTGTGTGTGTGTGT
>NW_026585644.1:10187408-10235417 GCF_907164565.1 Psammomys obesus
TGTGTGTGTGTGTGTGTGTGTGTGTGTGTGTGTGTGTGTGTGTGTGTTTATGTATTAATGAGTAAAATTCCTATAATAAGGTTTGTTTAATTGGAAAGGTTATTTATCATGTAAATACAAGGCTTCACTAATCTAGAAAAGTACTCAGTTACTGAGCTACAGTGCCAACACTATTATGTGATTTTTTTTAAAAATAGGGAGTAAGATAAAGAGGCTAAAAAGACGAAGAGCTTATCACTGCATTGCCCTCTAGATGTTAACTCTTAACTCCTTCGGCTTTTTAAATAATTCTTTTGCTTTTGCTTTTTTTCTTACATCTATGACCAGTTTCTGTGATTTCTTTAATGATTGGGTAGACTGGCTTGAATATGGTAACTTACAAGTAAAATAGTGGCTGGCATTAAAAAAAATTAAAAAAGGAATGGGCTAAAGAGTCTGTTGTAATATAGCTACCGAAAACCACCATGAGAAACAGACTCTGTCCGGGCTGGAAATGGCTCTCTGGGTAAAAGTGCTTGTCATGAAAAGAACAGGACATGAGTTCAAATCCCCAGTACCCACATAAAAGCTGGGTGTGGCTACAGATACTGAATGGGAAAACTTCACTGTCTCAAAAAATAAGGTGGAGATCAATAGAGAAAGACATTTCCCCATATTTTCACATGTGTACACACACCTGAGTACACATCTATACATACATCAATTCCCCCAACACACATATACACACACAGAGAGAGAGACAGACAGACAGACAGAGAAATGGACCCTGTCTTTAACAACAATAGTTTAGGATTGCATTGATAAAGATTTATTGGTAGAATTTTGTTTTGAAATTTAATTTTCAGTTATTTGTCAAAGTATCTGAGAAGAACTATTTCCCTCTAGTTTCCAAACATTTCCTGGAATAGCCCTAATTCCTATAAAGTCTCAAATTTATTAGAAATGTGTGTTGACTGTGTTACAAGGGTCATAATATTATGATAGATGAGCTGTGGGATATATTTTTTAATCTAGCTACTATCTCAACTGAAGACAGAATTTCTGAACAGGGCATGCCATTGGCTTTTCCTCACGCCTTCCACTTTACACACAACTCATTCAATAAACTGAGGCTGTTTTAGTCATCTATCTAGCCCTGGAAATAGGCTGTGTAATAAAAATAAGAAATTTAATTGTAGACATTTTAAAATGCCAGGTTCTGTGCTAAGCCCTTAAGGCTCTTACTCCTTCAATCACACCACGGTATGTGTCCTTAGAGTACACTATAATCTTGCTACTCTAAACATGGGAACACTGAGCTCTACTTTATATTCCTCAGAACTCCCGAGCCCAAAGATGCCAGAACCGTGAAAGCCACGGTCTTGAGTATTATACTTTCATCTATATCATGGGACTAAGGCTCTCTAACAAATCGAGTTATCAACATTGGTATGTCATCTGTATTCCATCGTATCTCAAAATTAAGTATCAGGTGAGCCAACCACTATGGTTCTTTGTGCATTGTCTTTTTGTGCTATTGACTAATGTTAATTATTCAAAAGGAATGAAGCCTAACTGTGGGGATAAAACACACACACAAACACACACACACACACACACACACACACTCACATCCAATACCTTTGTTTGTTTGTTTGTTTGTGTGTTTGTTTGTTAATTGAAATTGTTCAGACATTGGCTTCAGTATCTTGTCCTCAGAGATTTTGGTACTTGCAGCAGGAGAGTCTAAGTGTTTTGCTGACTCTCATTTTCTCTGCTCAGGTCTCATTTTATTGGTCTGGAACTCTACTTGCGGCAGATGAATAGAGAAAGTAAGATAGAAGGTAGGTCTGCTATTCTGGACTTCTAAAAGGGATTTATTTTTTTTTCTTCAAGAAAAGGGAAAACATAACCTGCACATCTCTATGCTTTGTGAGTGTGTGTGTGTGTGTGTGTGTGTGTGTGTGTTTCATTCTTCTTGCCTAGTGTGTGGCATAATCCTTGCTAATATATCAGCAATAACCAAGGAATGAGAAACACAAGAATGAAAGACCACATGGGAATCAGGATAATGTCCAAAGGATGCAGATGGAGCCTGTATCCCTGAGGTGGTGAGCATCAACTCCAAGCAACCTAGCACTGGTGTTCATGTTACAAAGTTGGCAGTGTAGAGTAGGAAACTGCTTAAGCTATAGCAATGTGTTTTTCTTACTTCCAGCGGACTCTGCTGCTAATTGATAAAATAACCTGCAACATAAGCATGTTGTTGATATGTTTATCACACCCCAAATCACAAACCGCTACACCACACTTGCTGAGCCTGCTCGTGGACACCAACACACTATATGTCTTTCAGCCTACATCTTGAGCTAGACTCAATGCTTATTTGGGGAGCTTTAGAGCAAAGAAAGGCCAAAGCAGTGACTTCTAAAAACTAGGCATATCTGTTTAAGTCATAAAACATCCTGTAGATCTCGGGATAGTGGGTAGATTTAAGTTTTGTGACACACTTTCGAGCAATAAATATCTAGAGTTTGAGTCCATAGTTTAACAGTAAGGCTGGCAGGAAAGATGGTGAGTAATCAGAGGAAGAATTTCCAGCCATGGAATTCTGCTTTCAGGAGACACCTGAAGGAAAGTTCTATGCAGAGTGCAACCTGCTGATGTTAGGTGTATGGGAGAATATATGAGAAATATGCTCCTTTATCCCCAAATATTCCAATTTACTTTCAGAGTGACATAGTAAGTAGGAACCCTTTACCCAGAGGGATCGACTTGATTCATTTGGAAGATTTCCCCACCGTAACTGTAACAGGCCAAGAACAAAGCAATGGGCTACATCTCCGTAGGTAGAAGAGTTAAGAAAGCAAAACAATCCTGAGAGGAATGTTTAGGAGTCTTGAAAAGCTTCTGATATCTCATTGGATTTCAAAGCACCTGGAAGTAAGAGCTAGGTACATTCATGTTTGTCTTTTTCAGACTTTTATATAAAACTCTTAGCTTATGTAAACAAATTCCACAAAGAAAATGTTCACTTGAATGTTTGAAAATCCCCAAATCAGATATTGGAGAAGACATGAATATGTCTTCTCCCAAGCAAAGTGAATACTGTGAGTTCAGTATATTTGCTTTCTTGTTTGTAGCTGAAGAAATGTTAGTCATTTAAATGTGTGTAGTGTGGTGTTTTAGGATACCTAAAATTACAGTATAAAAGACTTTAACCAGTACTTTCACAAAGGAGCATAGGAAAGACAAACAGAGAACATTTAAAGGCACAGTGAAAATTTCCAGTAGCTTAAAAACCATCCTACTGCCATCCAGTCAAGAAATAGTAATATAGGCAGGTTGTTTTTATTCCTTTCATGCCTTTAAAATTATATATGGATTTCACCAACCTTTTGCAGTTTTGATTTTCTTAGTCATGTCTACATGCCCAGTCATTTAAAAAACCTAAATAATCTGAGATAGTGTCACTAGTTTGCTAAACCCTATGTTAAGGTGTCTAACCTAGACAAATTGAAATAAGAAATGCTGGTAGTAATTAAACAATTTCAGAAGATAGATTGTTAAAATGTATGCAGTTTTCAGCTTGTACACACACATACACTTCTTCCAGGAACCCCTACGTAAAATTACGTAAATGAACATGACACCTATTCCAGTCTTTACTTCTGAAAACACCAACAACAAAGTAATGAAATAATGAAATTTGATTTTATTTCAAACCTAAGACACTCTACATGTCTTGAATGGTCAAAACCAAAGAAACTAGGTACTTATGGATATTGAAAGACATTTGCCTTAAAGGAGGTATAAATAGCAAGTAAAATGTAGCTGTTAAAATGTTAGTTTTATCACACTAAATGCTATTATGAACTAAGTTCATATGTAGAATAATCATTTAAATATACATTACATTGTCTAGAATTTTGGACAAATTTGAAATTTTTATTAATAATATTGTCCTTATGAAACAATCTCAATACTTCTCAACTACTTTCATATATTTCCAATGAGTATTTCTTATTAAAGATAATTTTTGACACTAGTCTAAATTTGAAGTATATATATATATATGTATATAATATATATATGTATGTATATATATATACTCACTCTAGTATTTTTCAACTTAAATAAGTCAGCTACAGATGTAAAAATACTAAGTTACATATCATTTGTTTTACTTAACACATACAGAACACATTAATATTACAGGCATACAATACCTATATTTTCTTTTACATTCATTGGCTATTTAGTATGTACTAGATAGACCCTTTGGCTAACTAAAAGCCCCTGTCCTAGTAAACTTTATTTTCTATATGCAGAGTTGGCTGATAAACAGTGAAGTTGGTAAATACATTGTCCAGTATAATTTGATAGAGAGTACTACAGAAAAGAAAGGATGGAGTAGAGTAAAAAGCATCAAGAATGAAGGAGGCAGAATGTGAACACTGCAATTTCAAATGAATAATCAAGGGAGAGCTTAGGTTGTGGTATAAATATTCCCACCATAGTCATTTTCAAGTTACCAAAGGATCGTATAATGGCTTGTAAATTTGCTCAATAGTTAATATTTGTCCCACATTGGTAAAATCAGAGTCCAACAAAAAAATTGAGCAAAGGCTTGAAGAAAATGAATGCATTACCCTAGCAATTTCTCTGGAAAGAGTCAGGTAATTGCTGCAAAAATAGTCCCTTTTTGTATGAAGAACAGCAGGCAGGTGAATCCACTGGAGCAAGAGAGAGATGATATGGAGAAGGCTCCAGAGTATAAAATCCTTCCATATCTGTGCAAGGACTTCATTTACACCCAGATGAAGAAGAAATCCACTACAGAGTGTTCAGTTACAGGAGACATATTCTCAGTAACTGTATTTTCATTGTATTGTAGTTGTATTTTAACTGTATCCTCTATAACACACGTTCGTTCAAAGGATCCTTTGGGATACTTAGTTGGGAACAGATTTTAGAAGAAAAACATTAGAAATAGGAAGATCTATCAGTCTCAAAAATGAATCCTGTGAATAAAAATAAAAAATTAAAAAAAGAAATAGGGAGATCATCTTGACAATAAATCTGCTGACCCAGGTGATGTTTGTTTAGGTCAAGATGGCAGTAGAAAAGAGGTGTTGTGTAAATTGTGAGATTGTGTAAATGTGCTTTTCTTCTTAGATTGGACATATAGTGGGAAGGAAAGATAAAGGTCAAGAATAGTGTCCAAATGTTGATGTGAAACATAGGAGTTGACAAGAAATAAGCATTTAGTCACCTGCAGTCACCTTTTAAAAATTATTTTTATTAATTACAGTTAATTCATTTTTATCTCCCCTGTATCTCCCTCCCTCCTCCCCTCCCAATCCCACACTCCCTCTTCCCCACCCGAGTTCCTCTCCCAGTCCACTGAAAAGGGAGGTCCTCCTCCCCTTCCCTCTGATCCTAGTTTATCAGGTCTCATCAGGAGTGACTGCAGTGTCTTTTTCTGTGGCCTGGTAAGGCTGCTCCCCCTCCCCTCGGGGGAAGGTGATCAAAGAGCAGGCTGATCAGTTCATGTCAGAGACAGTTCCTGTCCCCATTACTATGGAGGCCACTTGGGTACTTAACTGCCATAGGCTACCTCTGTGCAGGGGTTCCAGGCCATCTCCATGAGTGGTCCTTGGCTAGAGTATTAGTTTCAGAAGAAAAGCAGGAAGTGCAAAGAAAGAGAAGGAGAGCAAAGGGGAAATGAAAGAGAAAAGAAGCAGGAGAAGATTGCCTGCACTCTGCCCAAATTGTGGCTATGTGTCCCAGCCTCTACTTCAATACCTCAATCAGTAGAGTCTTTCAAAGGCCCTCTCTGGTAGGCTCCTGTTCTGTTCACTGTATTCTTCTGCTTCCAATGTCTATTGCATTTGTCCTTCTGAATGAGGATTGAACATCTTCTCTAGGCTCTTCCTTGCTGTTTAGCTTCTTTAGGAGTATAAATTTTAGTATGTTTATCTTATATTATATGTTTAATATCCACTTATAAGTGAGTATAGAGCACGTGTGTTTTTCTGCTTCTGAGTTACCTCACTCAAGATGATCTTTTCTAGTTCCCACTATTTGCCTGCAAATTTCATGATTTCCTTGTTTTTCATAGCTTAGTAGTATTCCATTGTGTAAATGTACAACAGTTTCTGCATCTATTCCTCTGTTGAGGGACATCTAGGTTGTTTCCAGCTTCTGGCTATTACGAATAGAGTTGCTACAAACATGGTTGAGTAAATGTCCTTGTTGTATACTTGAGCATGTTTTGGATATATGCCTAGGAGTGGTATAGCTGGATCTTGAGGAAGCACTATTCCTAATTGTCTGAGAAAGCACCAGAGTGATTTCCAAAGGGGATTTCCCTTTCTCCACATCCTCTCCAGCATGTATTGTCACTTGAGGTTTTTTTGTTTGTTTGTTTGTTTTTGTTTTTGTTTTTATCTTAGCCATTCTGATGGGTATAAGATGAAATCTCAGGGTTGTTTTGACTTGCATTTCCCTGATGAGTAAGCATGTTGAATATTTGGGCAGAGTGCCAGAAATCTTATGAAAGAAGGGGGAGATAAAAAGACAACTGAGAAAAAAACCTGAGCCCTGGGGATCCTACAGAGACTGATACCCCAACCAAGGACTATGCATGGAGAGGACCTAAATCGCTGGCTCAGATGTATCTCATAGACTCAGTCACCAAGTGGGGTGCCTAGTAAGGAGAGCAGGGGCTTTCTCTGGCATGAACTCAGTGACAGTCTCTCTGATCACCTCCCCCTTGGTGTGTGTGTGGGGGGGGGAGCAGCCTTGCAGGCCACAGAGGAAGACAATGCAACCAGTCCTGATGAAACCTGATAGGTTAGGATCAGATAGAAGGGGAAGAGGACCTCCCCTATCAGTGGTCTAGGGGAGGGTCATGGGGAAGAAGAGGGAGAAATAATGCGATTGGAAGGAGACTAGGGAGGGGAATACAGCCTGGATAAAAATTGAATAAATTGTAATAAATGATGATAATTTAAAAAAGAAGCAGGAGAAAAGCTATGGTGGAAAGTGGTTTCAGAAGACATAAGGAGAGGACATACTGAATTCAGGTTTACCACCACTTCATACTAAACCATATTTGCTTTTCTTTCTTTTTAAGATTTGTTTATTTATTTTATATATGACTGCTCTATCTGCAAGTATGCCTGCATGACAGAAGAAGGCATCAGATTTCAGTATGGGTGGTTGTGAGGCATGAGGTTACAGGGAATTGTACTCAGGACCTGTGGAAGAGCAGACAGTGCTGTTATCTGCTGAGCCATCTCTCCAGCCCAGTATTTCTTTTTCTGAACCGAGTTTTAATTTTTACCTGTCCTAAACAAGAAGAATCCAGAAATAATAATTAATGTCCTAATGATGGTTGTTAAGAATGGTTGACGGTAACATACCTACTGTTGCAGTGATTGTTTTAAAGTCATATTGCTCTTAAATATTTTAATTTGCTCTTAATTAAAAACTCAAAAAAGGAGTTTGTTTGTTTTTTCACCAGAGATTCCACTATCAATCAGAATTTTAAGTTTTGGGTGATTTGAAGACAAAATTGATTATGCTCATAAAATTTTATACACATTAACTCTCTTTTTAAAAACAACAGGCAAACACACAAAACACACTACACACACACACACACTTTTAAAAAAACACTAAATCAGAAATCATAATATATAAGCAAAAGAACAGTAAGATAACAAATCTCTTTTCTCCTTCTTCTGATGTCCATCCTCTTTGCCTTTCCGGATAGGAATTGAGCATTTTAGCAAGAGTCCTCCCTCTTGATTAGTTTCTTTAGGTATACAGATTTTAGTAGGTTTATCCTATATTATATGTCTATATGAGTGAGTATATACCGTGTGCATCTTTCTGCTTCTGGGACAGCTCACTCAGGATGATCTTTTCCAGATCCCACCATTTACCTGCAAATTTCATGATTTCCTTGTTTTTTATTGCTGAGTAATATTCCATTGTGCAGATGTACCACAATTTCTGGATCCATTCCTCCACTGAGGAGCATCTGGGTTGTTTCCAGCTTCTGGCTATTACAAATAAAGCTGCTACAAACATGGTTGAGCAAATGTCCTTATTGTGTACTTGAGACTCTTTTGGGTATATGCCTACGAGTGGTATAGCTGGATCTTGAGGAAGCGCTATTCCTAGTTGTCTGAGAAAGCGCCAGATTGCTTTCCAGATTGCTCTAGTTAGGCACCAGCTCCACTTCTCCATGTTCTATAAGATGTCTAGTGTTGCCTTCAGCAATCGAGCCTTGCCATCAGTCTGTAGAGAGTAAGCAGTAGCTTAGGCAGTAGCCTGGGATGTTGAGGGGTTTCCATGGGGCTTCTTTGGCTAATGACACAACTATATGTAATTCATTTCTAGCACTGGGAGTTTCACTTGATGGTGAAAGATTTCTAGTCGGAGCATTATCTCCCCTTGTATTTGATCACTCCATTTAGATTTTTTTTATGAATGTATATATTTTAGGGAGCTTCCACAGTAGTAGGTTTCATATGGACTGCAAATGATCCTTAGTGTTAATTGTCCCTCCCAGAATTCCCTTCATTCCACCTCTCTTCCCCTTCATCTTCATTTAATCCTCCCTCTCCAGTCTCTTCCCTATCTTTCTATAACTATATCTTTCTTTCCTTGGGAAATCCACCCCCATAGTCCCTTACTCAATACAGGACCTCTCTATGATCACAATTTATAATACGCCTTTAACATTTTGTATTCTGCTCTTACTTGGACATTTAACACTTATAATTTTCCTCTGTCAAATCCAGACTCTAAACTAAATTTAAAATATTGGAGACTGGAGTGATACATATGCTCAGTGGCTGAGAGTGCTTTCCACTTGTGATGCCTTGATTAAAAATGGCCCCTGCTGGCTCATAGATTTGAATTCTTGGTCACCAGCAAATGGCACTGTTAGGAGGTTTTGTCTTCTTGGAGTAGGTGTGGACTTGTGGGAAGAAGTGTGTCACTGAGGGTAGACTTTGGTGGTTTCAAAAGATCAAGCCAGGTCATAAAGTCTCCCCTCCCCCCCCCCTCTTTCTCTCTGCTTGCAGATCCAAATGTAGAACTTTTGGCTCCTTCTCCAGCTCCATGTCCTTCTGCACACCAGCATGCTCTTCCACATGACAAAAAATAGACTAAACTTATAAACTGTAAACAAGCCCCCATTAAAAGCTTTATTTTATAAAAGTTATTATGGCTGTGGTGTCGCTTTACAGCAATAAAACTTTGGCTAAGACACTACTCTTCCAGAAGACCCTAATTTCCATCCCAGCATTGAAATTGGGTGGTTCGTAGCTTCTTGTAACTCCAGTTTCAAGGAATTCTATACCCTCTCTTGGCCAAGGGTTGACCAAATATCTGGGTAATCCATATCCCACTCAAGTTGACACACAAAATTAATCAACACATCCAACTGTTTATATCATCTCAGTTTTCTATTCTCATGTATTAACATAATGGCTGATAACTCTACTTTAAATATGTTATCAGTATTTTTAATCTTTGACAATCCCATGCAGGTATATGATGAAATATGGTCACTTTCATACCTCATATTCTTCTTTTATCTTCCTTTTCTATTGAAACCCTTCTTTCCAACAACTCTCCACCCTGGCCTAAAATCTGTTCTGCATGTGTAATCTGCTAATTTTAATTAAGGCTGCTTGCATGAGTAGAGATTACTTGGTATCTCATGGACAAATATCAGTGGATATCCCCCTGAAAAAAAATGGCACTCTCTTTCTCTCTTCTCAATATTCATTAACTGCACACAGTGCTTTAGTGAGGGGTGGAGCTTCAGGATCCTCCCCCCGACCCCTCCCCCATGATGAACCAGCGAAGAGTGCATCCTTCTGCAAATCTCGCCCATGTAAGCATGGCTAACATGAGTTTGTAGACACAATGGCTATGTCATCTCAAGACACTGCAGAGTTCCTCACCAACCTCTGGCT
This sequence comes from Psammomys obesus, assembly GCF_907164565.1. NCBI lineage: Eukaryota > Metazoa > Chordata > Mammalia > Rodentia > Muridae > Psammomys > Psammomys obesus. Next base: position 10,197,392 of record NW_026585644.1, read on the forward strand.
CTTACATCATTTCCTCCCTCTCTGTTGCAATATTCCCTGAACCCTAAAAATTGATAAAGTTGTCCTGCCTAAAGCTAGTTAGTCCATAGCCACCTATTCTATTTGCTTTGACAAGTTCCAAGTCTTTCCATTAACCAGCTGAAAGAAGAAACATCTCTGACCAAAAGCTTCTCCTGCATTTTACTTCACAGATTGCTTTTGTATACATGAGTTTCTGTTAGTATTTTACCAAGGAGATTTGCCTGTAATTTGTTCTTTGTATATTTTTATTAGACTAGATACATATACACTTGAGTTCTTTAAAAAGGTAGGAGAGAGGCTGGAGAGATGGCTCACAACCTTGTGGAGTGCCCAAGGGTGGTTCCCAGAACTCAAACTCTGTTGTCAGGTTCTTCTGGTCTTTGAGAGCACTGTATTCATCTGCACAACTACCACCCACCTCACACACCATGCACACATAATTTAAATAAATAAATTAATTAAAACTTTTTTTAAATGTAAGGAAGTGTTTTCTGTTTATTTCTACTCTGGAATAATGTAGGCAAAATTGTTTTGATATTGCATTGTTTCTTAAGTGTTCACAGGAATTCACTTGTGAAACACATCTGGACTTAGTATGTTCTACATGGGAAAAATTATGCACTCAGCTTTTCTTTCTTTTTTTCCTTTCTTTCTTTCTTTTCTTTTTGTTTGTTTTCTTGAGACAGAGTTTCTCTGTGCAACCTTAGCTGTCCTGGGCTCTCTTTGTAGACCAGACTGGCTTTGAATTCAAAGATCGGCTTGCCTCTCCCTCTTGAGGGCTGAGATCAAAGTTGTGTGTCACCATTAACAGCCAAACTCAGTTTCTTTACATACTTGCTAAGACTATAGATACTTGTTAAAATTACAGATATTCAATTATTTGTACTTTCCTAGGGATTTCTTCAATCCTATTAATTTTTCAAATTTAATGATATTAGTTATTCATAATATTCTCATACTATCATCGGTTATGTACCATTACTTATAATAATCTTTATTTATGTCTTATCTCATTTTATTAGTCTCTATAAAAATTTATTAACTATTAGACATTTCAGAATTTTAAATGTATTTATTTATTCTTCTGAATCATAGTTATTTATGTTTCTATAAAGGGTCAGGTGTAAATATTCCATGCAGACCACGCAGTCTTTAAATATTGACATTATAGCATAAAGCCAGTGCTATATGAAACTGTATACCAATAAGACTTATAAAAAAAGCAGGCAAATTTTTTAATAAACCAGAGGCAGTAGCCTGCTAATAGTTACTACTTCATTTATTTCTGCTCTTATATTCAATTTACTTATATATATTTTTGAGAATGTTCTGTGATTACCCAGGACTGCTTACCTTATACATAATTTATTGTTTGGATTTATTCTTTTTAAATTAATTATACAAATATTATATAAGTTACAGTTCACTACTAGAATCTCACAAGTTTTGACACATAAAGCCTCACTATCCATACTTATAAATATTTTCTCATTTCCTGTATATCCTCTCTAATGCCTAAATTATTAAAGATTTGTCTCTTTTCAAATTGTAAAATATTTTTTGCATTTGTCTCTAAATTAATTTTTATGATCCAGTAATTATTTTTGAAAGTAATTTTTAATATTTTTCCAAACAAATATGAAAGGTATATTACTTTTATTACAGAGTTCTATAAATTGGTATTATACTAAGTGTGCTATTGTATTGTTCAAACCCTTTTTGAATCAATTACTGAGATATGTGAAATATAATTTCCCAACATAGTGGTACATCTGTATATTTTTAGGTATTTATGTGTACTATATAAATGTATAATGAATGATACTTGTGCATTCATTCTGTCTTAAGATGGCTAGTTTTATGTATATTTGACACAAGCTAGATTCTCCATTGAGGCCACCTCCACCAGACTGTTCTATGGGTAAGCATGTTGTGATTGATAATTGAGCATTTTCTTGATTGATAGTTGATGTGGGATGGTCTAGACCATTGTAACCACCTCATGGCTGTTGTTCCTGGGTTTTATAACAAATCAGGCTGAGCAAGCCATGGGGGTAAGCCATTAAGAATATCCCTACATGGAGACTGAGCTGCCTATGGGCTACATCTGAGCAGGGGGACTAGGTTCTCTTCATGCATGGTCCTTGGTTGGAACATCAGTCTCTGCAGGTGTCCCTGGGGCCTTGATCAATTCCCCCTGCCCAGAGGTAGGGACAGCCTGTACAGGCCATAGAGAAAGAGGATGCAGCCAGTCTTGATAGTCTAGGGTCAGATAGTAGGGGAGAAGGGCCTCCCTTATCTGTGGACTAGGGGAAGGGCATAGGGGGAGAGGAGGAAGGGATGATGTGGCTGGGAGGAGATAAGGGAGGGAGCTACTGCTTGGATACAAAGTGAGTAAACTGTAATAAATAATCTCCTTGTAATAGATGTTTTTATCTTTCTATTCTACTTTATACTTGTAGGAGGGCTAGAGGCATGGCTCCTCCACAGCAGAATGCTTGCTTAGAATGTGGAAGTCTCTGGATATATAAGTAGCTTCACTCCAGATTCTTTAGGAGACTACGCAGAAGGTTGGCTAGCTCTAACCTGTAAATGTAGTCAAGTCTCTCTCTTTATGAAGTCAGTAAAAGCTGATTGTGGTAGCAGACACTTGTAAGTAATCCCAGCACTCAATCACATAAACCAGAAGAATTAGGAGTTCAAATCCACTCACAACTACATAGTATGTTCAAGACTAGCCTGGACTACATGAGATAGTGTCTCAGAAAAAAAAATTAAGTACTTTTAGAATAATTTAATAAAAAGTACATCTTATATACAAGTCATGTACATGAAAATCTGATAATAATGTTGTATAGTCAATGCTTCTGGCCTTAGAATGTAATGTGTTAAAGGAGAAAGAATAGCATCTCAAGATACTCAACATTTTATGTAACACAAATCATTAAATACTAATGAATGAATAAACCATCAAAATGAAGGAGCAATACAAATACCCAGCGACTCAGCACATTTCTTTATGCTTGTTGCAGATTAGGTTGTCTGGAAGCAGATGCTAAGGCTTTTTAGGGATTAAGAACTGGACAAAGGACTAGGAAGGGGCAGCAAGAGTTAGGAGGATGCCTGAACACAGGATCTACAGATAGTGTGATCTCAGAATTCTGTAAATGGACCTGGAGTGGACAACCTTTTTAATCCCAGCCATAGATGCCACATGCCTAACAAAGAGTGAAATCAGGCCAAACAATTGTCTGTAACTAACACAAGCTCTGAAGGGGATGAGCTGTATTGGAGACTACAAAACAGTAGATTTCTGAATGGCCTTTTCAAATATTTGCTAGTGTTATTTCTCATCCCCAACCTCTCTACTACCCTGCCCTCACATCACTCTGCTACTTAGACCTCTTTCTCCCTTTTCTCCTTCACATCGCCTGTGTTCTGCTACCCCCACACCCTTAAGATGTTTCTTCCCATCTCCAACAAATGGTCTAGTTTGTTATATTCTATAGATGTTCTAGGTTAGCCTCTTAGATATGAAGGTCCAGTTTCAGGATTCACATACAGCTGAAGACACCACATGCTTTGGTCAGTGGGCATGGAGAAGTCAAGTTGATTCTAACCAGGTACCTTCCTCCCTGCTGGATAGCTCTCATGGCACCAGAATGTGCTCTTCCGGTTGCATGAGAAGAAAAGCCATCAACAGTCTTACTTTCCTGTGAACTCCGTGAGTTGATACCAATAAGCTTGGGAAGATTTGCTCATGGACACAGTAGTGGCATAAATGTTATGAGGGCAACTAACTGCTTTTCATTGGACTAAGTTACACTCAACTCACTGGTAGAAATACATGCCTCATACTGTAAATCTAATGAAAATCCAGTTTGGAAACTCTACATTAAAAAAAGAGAAAGAAAATCACTCTACTACTGTTATTTTGCTAAATGAATATACTATAAACTGCTCTCTAAATTTGTATCCCCAAACCTTTAGGTCAATGCAGCTCTCATAATTTATTTGAGAAGTATCTTTGTGTAGTAAATGGTGGTTAATACAAAACTCACAACGGCTCAAATGCCAGTGCAGCGCTCAGCCAGAAATGGGGCACACACACACCAGTTCTTCCCACAGAGGCTCAGAAAACATCGTCAAAGAGGTGATGGAAAAACTGTAAAAGCCAGAGATTGTGGTGGACCTGGATATGACCACTGTATTGATGAAATCCCAAATGTTGTGGCTGCCTTCACAAGAGGTGCATAAGATCAAGCCCATCAACATTTTAGAATAGATAGGAAAGGAACTCCCAAGCTCAGCTTCCAGATGAGGAGCTGTTGACAGCTGGCTGCTTCTGAGAAAGGGAGGCTTCTTTTTCTTTTAAGGCGTGGCCTCTGGCAGGCTGACCATCCTCTAGGGGTTGGCCCCACACTCATGGGTAAATAGGCAGTAGAAAGTGCACTCAGTGAGTTATTAAAAAAAAAAAAAGACAAAACAAAATTGGGAGTGGTCGAAGAGAATCGAGGAGGAGTTAAGGGGAGGAGTGGGGATGAATACAATCAAAACACATTGTGTAAACTATGAAATGCTCAAATAATTAATAAAATATTGTAGTTTTTAAAATAATGCAATTGTCACATGCAATTAAAAACATTATTATGTGACTCTATATAATAAATTTTTTAAAAAGAAGTGTCCATTATAGTCAGTTATATTACAACTGACTATCTGCTGAGGTATGAAAATATCCAGTGATTTTCTTCTCTTAGAATTTCGTCAAAATTACTTTAATAATGTTCAGGATAAGGTTATCCTCAGTTATTCCCTTATTGTGTGTATTCCCTAAAGAAACCTGATCATTTCTAGGATTTGAAAAATGTAAAGATGCATCTTCTAAAGCCTTTCTCATCTATCGTAGTCTTGGAAAAAGTTCAATTCATTTAAACAAATAAATGGGGATACCATAAATCAGGATGAGCAAGATGTGTTTGCTCTCTGTGGCTTTTCCCAAATCATCACAAGTACAAATCGCACAACCATGGAAGCGTAAGCTTGGCAAACACTGTCTCTACTCTTCAGTTCACCTAAATCTTTAGTACAGACATTTGTGATCTATAAATTACTCTGTATGTAATCCCAGACTTCCCCTGCCTGCTAACAATAGTAGCAGCAGCCAAAAAGTATTCACCATCTTTTCCGTGGCCAGACAGTATTTTCCAAAATCTGGATGTTTTTGTCATAGAGCAAAAGCCCTCACACTACAGATAAAATGACTTTTCTGGAGGAGGGGAGCATTGGTTTTTTTTTTTGGGGGGGGGTTGTTTATTTGTTTTTTCAAGACAGAATTTCTCTGTGTAGCCTTGGCTGTTCCGGATTCACTTTGTAGACCAGGCTGGCCTTGAACTCACAGAGATCTGCCTGCCTCTGCCTCCTAGAGTGCTGGGATTACACAGGCATGAGCCACCATACCTGGCTTAGATAACATTACTTTCAAAAATCACCATTTAGATGTTCTTTGTTGCTCTGGAATTCATCACGGAATATTTTCTCTTTTTCTTCTAATCTAGCAAATATACTTAAAGACATGAATTGTTTATGAATTCCACCCAACATAATTCTATTGATATGGTAAATTATTCTGCACTGCTATATAATGGCTTTTCTAAATAGTATTGTACATCTTTCTATACTTGGTTTTGCTTCATTGACCCACATTATCCTGAAATCCCCAGGGTAGACGCCCTTCATTGATCTCCAGCCAGATGGACAACATAGGAATCATGACCAACTTTCCCAGATCCACTGAGTCACCTCCTAATAGAGAGGAATAATTTGACCTCTAAATGCTTGGGCTTTGGATTATGTTTTTTGTTGTTGTTGTTTTGTTTGTTTTTTTTGTAAATAACATTATTCAAGAAGAAAGAAGTGATTTCTGTTAACCTATAGGTCATATTTAATTGAGAGAACTGCTGTACTGAGATAGCTTCCAGACACAACATTCAAACATAATGATAAATATTGGCAGGAATTGACACTTACCTAGAAGAGTGAGTTCACTGAAAGGTGTTGCTTTCCTATTAAAGAGATAATTTCCCCCATGGGCTCAGAAACAGCATTTTCGGTCTTCTAAAGCTTACTTTCTGTACTATTAATCCTTTCTAAGGACTTGGTCCTATTGCCTGCCTGAAGTTGCAGTTTAGGGTGTTGACCAATTTAATTAGGATTCTTTCTATCTGAAATATTATCTTCAAAAGTTATAAGGGAAAGCAGTAACCACAAAATGTTATGTGTGACACGTCCCTTGTCCTTCACATGGAGTGCTATTTCAATCTTACAAATGAAAATTGGAACCTAAGAGCTTAACTAGGTTGTGATTGCATAACAAATAAAAGGCCAAGTGATGGACTGATTGATTCTGTTGTGTACTGCTCTAGCACCACTTTGAAGAACCATACAAGACATGGAGCTATCCACTGTAGATCTATAATTAGAGATAAAGTGAAATTTAAGCATTAAAAATAAATGTTTTAAATATCAAGCAGTTGTCATGTTAACCTGTTTTAGTGTTCTTTATAGTTAAGATAGTTTTAATTGTTAACTTTATACAATGGTTGTAGATTAAAAATAATGATCCAAGATTATAAAATAATCTTGGGGAAAGTCCCAATGAAGGATTATCTAAATGAGGTTGGCCTATTGAAATGTATATTGTGGGTAGTTTTAGTCATATTGATTGATATGAGAGGAGCCAACTTCATATGGGCAGCACCATTCCTTAGGAAGAATGTCCTGAACTCCATAAAAGTGGAGAAATTGAGCTAAGCGAAAAGCAATTGGGGGACGGAGGGGAAATAAGGAGTGGATTCTGGAGGTGTAATGAGAAAGGTTGGGGGCTAAATATGATCAAAATATGTTGTCTATGTGTGTGAACTTCTCAAAGAATTAATGTAAATGTTATATTTAAAGGGAGAGGGAGAATATGACATGTATTCTATACAGCATATTGCATATATGAATAATAAAAGACAAAAAGGCTATCAGCTTGAGAGCGAAGTGGTAATGGAAGACACTGGAGGGAAGGTACCTGGAAGAGACTAGAAAGGATAAAGGGAGAGGGGAGATTGGTGTGATTCCAGTTCAAGTAAAAGCATATGTATATATTTTAAAAAGACAGTGGAGGCCTAGACAGGCTTGTAAACTTTCTTAGTATCAGACAGTCAGTTTTTAATCTTGTTGTTTCAGAAAGTTTGTAAGAATGAACCATTTACTTTGCATTGCTTCAAGCAAAGCATTTAAATTTCAAGAAGCTGGGATAAAGAAGAATATGCTCAAAGTACTCCTTGAGAGGAGAGCAGAGCAGGAGAGCCGCAAAGGAAAGGAAGGAAGTGGCCTCAGTGATCCCGGGTGAGTCCTCCTCTACAGTAGAACTGAACACAGTGTGAACTGAACAGAGACAAAAGTAGATTTCATATGGAAAAGAAGTGTTAGATGATTGCCATGACATTTCTTGCTTAGTGGCTGGGTGTTTGAGAGGAGGTTTTTAATGAGCTCATTAGGTAAGTAAAAGCAACATATTCCAAAACAAAGTAACTTTTCCAAATCATGTATTTTAAATAAAACTATCAAATATCTGCCTAAATCCTATCTCATTAGTTCTATCTTCAGCTGCTCTTGTTTATTTCTATGTAGTACAGGCCACAATACCAGTCTCTTCAATAATATCATGTTAATCAATTTCTGTGCTCAAGGTCACAGTCAGTAATCCAGGAAAACTCTTGATTGTCTACATGAACCAAGGAACGATGGTTTGAATTACTCAAAATGGTGACTAATCTAAAAACCATTGAAAATTTCACTTCACTTTCTGCTCACATTAAGCATGGACATCATTCTGTTTTAGACACTTTCCTCAAACAAATGAACTCACTCTCTAATCGGCTCCTTTTTCCTTGCTCTGGTTTAGCTATCCACACCCAATGGCCCATCTTCCCTTCACTGTATTTCATAATAGTTTTATCTTCCAAGAAAATACTTTATTTTAAAAGCATGGAGAATCTGATACTTGAGACAATGTAGCAAATACTGACTTCATTTATGCCTGCTTCCCCTTCCCTTCCATTCCCTTCCCTTTCCTTCCCTTCCCTTCCCTTCCTTCCCCTCTCCTCCCCTCTCCTCCTTCCCTTCCCTTCCTTTCCCCTCCCTTCTCTTTCTTTTCTTTTTTGTTTATTTGTTTTTTGAGACAGATTTTCACCATGTAGCTTTGGCTAGCATAGTACTTCCTGTGTAAATCAGACTGGCCTCAAACTTACAGAGATCCATCTTCCTCTGCCTTCCACGTACTGGGATTGAAGGTGTGCACTACCACCCTAATGCTTGAATGCTTTCAAATTCTTATCATCTATCCAATTCTTCAAGCAGATATGGTGAGTGCAAACTGCGCAGAAGAGCTCAGATCATCTGAGGGCACATGGTAGTTTTCAGTGGAAGAGTCAACTATTAGGAATCAAATAGAAGATGAGTACACCAGTAATAAGTACTTGACCCACCGCATTGACCAATTGCCTGCTGCCAGGCTTCAGAGCTGGCATTGTTGATCCCTAAGCCACAGAAAGGGTGTCAGATATAAACTGAAAAGCCCATAAAGTTTCACTGGGGATGTTCACACAAAGTTCCTAATGTGAGTAAAGAAAAAGTGTGGTTTGTATTTCATGGACCGTAACTGTTCGACTGTCTCCTCCTACCACACATGTAGTCTCCTGTAGCTAGTATATTCATAACCCTAATGTGATATCTCTTTGCATGTTACTGGTGAGCACCATGGTTAATTTCACTATTACATCGTCAGTAAAACAGTCCACTACTGGATAATTACACCCAGGAATGAATGCTTCCTGGTGGACACCTGCATGGGATCATATTGGCTACTCAATCATCATCATATAGCAAAGCACCGAGTACCTTATGGACTTTTCACTTTAAACCTGGCACCCTTTATGTGGCCGAGTGATTACCAACGTCAGGTCTGAAGCCTAGCAGCCGAGGACCAGGCGCAAGTAGCCCATTTGCAGGCCACCTTGACAAGCAAATGGTAAATGCAGTGGGAATAGTAAGTACTAATTGTAAATGCTAAGCACTATTGCTAAAAGGAAAAGTACACATCGGCTATTCGGTTTCTAGTATTCGACTCTTCCATTGAAAAGTACCATGTATCCTCAGAAGATCCGTGATGTTTTTGTTCAGCATTCTTTCCTGTTCGTGATAAGTAATGTATCAGATGTCAATAATAATACCTAAGGGCCTCAGAAGCTGCAGTGACTCAAAGAAAATGGTTCCTGCCTCCTGACACTCTGTTGTGATAGCCCACTTTATGCTTCCTTATTTTTAAAATAACATTCAAAGATAATATGTTTTAAGTGCTTTCTTTCATTCTTACAGTGTTTTCATCAGATCAAATGTTGACTTTTATTTAAAATAATTTTTTGGAATGGTAGTTTAGAGAACTCTCCCCACACACAGGAAATTCATGCCACAATGTGAAAGAAAACTAAACAGAAACTGTTCTCCATACAGACTACCAAGCAGGACTTTTAAAGGGTGGAGAGGAAACAAAGCAATGTCAAGAACTGACAGCTGGCACTGTAATAGCTCTTAAGTAGTTTCCACCCAATGAAATGTTTCATGAAAAATTTTAAACAATAAATTCTGTCATCTTGAAAAGATAATTCCAAAGAGCTTCCTGTCTCCTTCACATTGGAGGACTTTGTGTTCTCCGACGCTGAGAGGAAAACAAAACGGGAAATTTGTTTTTAATTTTTAGTACATCTAAACACAAAGGGACTTTTAAAAGTAACATGAAAATATTTTGGACTTATTCACCTAATCAGCCATTTAATATATTCATGAAATTTATTCTTTAACAATACAAAGGGATTTATATTTTATCCACTCTAAAGTTAAGGTTGTAATGACACCATATTTCACATTGCTATAAAAAATTTACCACAAAAGAACTTATTGGAATATAAAGTATTGAATAAGTTGTTATCAAACATAGCAATTTTACTTATACAATTTTATCAAGCTATAAATCCATTGTTATAGTATTTTACAACAATAAATATTTTTCTTTCTATTTATATATCATGATAATTTATTTTTAAAGTTGCTGGGTTTTTTGTTTTTTTCTTTTGTGAGACAGGTTTCTCTGTGTAGCCTTGACTGTCCTGGACTTGCTTTGTAGACCAGGCTAAGCCTGAAACTCAGAAATCTGCCTGCCTCTGCCTCTCCCAGTGCTGGGATTACTGGGATTAGTGTGCTACTGTGCCCAGCTAAAGTTGTTGTTTTTAATAAAGTTTGTTAAGATATAATGAAACCACATATGACAAAATGTAGCTTTCTCAAGTGTTAGACTGTACATTGTGATAAATGTACTCAACCATTTGATCAACATTATGATCAGACAGAGAATATTTCCATCAAACAAACAAGAAAAATCTACCTATATTCCACTGAAGTCAATAAACGCTTTCCCCAAACTCTACTAAGCACTGATGGTGTCTGGGGTTCTCTCATTGTTGTTTACTTTTGTTGGTCAGATTAAGTGAGCTTTGCCCATTCCAGAATTTGAGGAATGGGCCTTACTTCTTTTGGTAAAAAGTTGGTGTCTTAGAGTTAATATTGCTGTGATGAAGCACTATAACCAAAAACAACATGGGAGGAAAGGGCTTTTTCATTCATTGTTCATCATCCCAAGCAGTGAGGGCAGGAACTCACACAGGTCAGGAACCTGGAGGCAAGAGCTGAGACAGAGGCCACGGAGGGATGCTGCTTCCTGGCTTGCTTTTCATGGCTTTTTCACTCTGCTTTTTTTATGAAGCTCAAGATCAAAATGTCCTATCGGCATACCTACAGGCTGCTCTTATGGAGACATTTTGTCAGTTGAGGCTCCCGCCTCTGATGGCTGTAGCTTGTGTGAAGTGGACATAAAGCTAGCCAGTACAGTTGGTGTTGAGATTTATCATACTTTTCCATGTACGAATACTATAGTTTTGCTTTTCATATTACCCACTCTATACTACCACGGAGAGCCATGGTTTACGGCAGCTTTCAGCTCTTGTCAGAGAAGCTTCCTTTTGCAGTGGAAGAGAAGTAATACAGAGACTCACAACTGTGCAAAGGATAGAGAATTAGTAATGGCGCAGTGCACAGTCCTAAATACTCCACCTGTATCACATTCCTTCACATTCCCTTTCCTCATGCCTCAGAGAACAGCATGGAAGAGGAGGAGGGAAGTCCATAAGAGCCAGAGTTGATGGCTCAGAAGTCCACACAGCACAGCCATGGAACTCAGGAACTCAAGGCAGGCTGGTGTCCGAACAAGACCCTTACAAAATCAAACCAGCCAAATCCTTACACTGACGGAGGAGGAACTCACAAGACTCCAACTGCAGCTGAGGGACTACTGCTGTATTACAGATTTTGGAGGAGGAAGAGTCAGTTTTCTCCAGGAAAATGGCCCCTGGTAGGTTACTTAGGCTCCCATGACTGACTCTATACCCGTGCAGACAGCACAAAGAGGACATAGTGGGTTACTTAAAATGCTAATTTAAAAATAGGACTTGAAGCTGGAAGGGCAGTGGGGTCTGAGAAGAGTTGCAGGGAGAGAGTGGGGTAAATATGATCCAAGTATATATATGCCGTGTATGAAATTCTCAAAATATCAAATATGAACACAAAAATATGTGTCACATTCTGTCATATTAGTGAATAACGATGTGTTTCATTTGGGTTTTTAATTTGTATTTATTTTGTTGGTAACAAATGAAGTCCAGTATTCTTTATTTCAAGATTTGTAAATCTTTTGTAAAACACGTGTTCACTTTTTCTCTAACTTGCATTGACTTATTATTGCAAAGTATACAAATTGTTTGCATGCTTAATACAAATGTTTTGGCTATATGTATCTGAGATTTTTTTTTCAGTTTGTTGCTTACTTATTTACTCAGTGATAATCTTTTATTCTAAGTGGTATGCTCTGATTCATTTTCTTGCTCTTTTTGTTTTCTTTTTTTTTTTTCTTTTTTAGTTTCTAAGACATTTAGCATAATAATGGATAGCACTATTGAAGACATGAATCCTTGCTTGGTTTCTGCGGTAGTTTGAGCAAGATATCCATTATCTTATTCCATAATCTTGAACATTTGTATGCCTGGTCCCCAATTAATGATACCGATTGTGGAGGTTTAGGAGGTATGTCCTTGTTGAAGGAGATACATCAGTGGAGGCAGGCTTTGAGAGATAAAAGGCTCAAGCCATTCCAAAATGTGGTTTTTCTGTGCTCCAAGGTACAAGCTCTCAGCTCATGCTGCAACTGCCATACCTGCTGCTTGCTGCCATATCTCCCTGCCATTAAAAATGCTCATGCTTCTGAAACTACATGAGCCAAATAAACCCTTCCTTCCGTAAATTGCATTACCATAAATTGCATTATCTTGGTATTTTATCACAGCGATGGAAATATAACCCGCACACTAACTATGACTTTGTAACATATACTAAGATGGAAGAAATTCCTATAGCCACTATGTTGAAGATTTTTAAAATTTTTTTATTGATTCTTTGTGAATTTCATATCATGCACCCCAATCTCACTCATCTCTCCATTTCTCCATAGCTGACCTCCATCCCTGCAACCTCCTCCCAAAAGAAAACGAAAAATTAAAAATAAAATAAAAACAACAAACCATCTGGCCATGGAAGCTGCAGTGTGTCACTTTTGCCCAAAGAGCTTTACTTGCCAATGCTTGTTGCAGTGAGTCATTGGTCTAGTTCAAGGCCTCTGGCTCTGCTACGCTGTCAATATTGGATCCTCACAGGACTCGCCTCAGACATCCTTCGGTTGCCCTGTGTCGTGGAGATCCTGCAGCTTTGGTTCTGGAGGACCAGCCCCTTCCTGTGCTCTGCGGTTCACAGATGGGCTAGATGTTGGGGTGGACCAACTCAAAGCCTTGGATGTGGGCCTACATGGTAGCTGAGTTGGTCAGCCTGCCAGCTCTTCCGTGTTCATGCCACAGGGTGCAGCTCTCTTGCTCTGCCCAGGTCGGGAGGGGCAATCCTGTCCGAGGCAGCAGGCAAGAGGTGGGACAGGCTCTTCCTCACCTGGGGAACTGAGTCTTCAGTTCCGCCTCTCTTCACAGTGTACAAGCCATTCCGCTTCTCTTTCTCCCCCACCTCTCCACCACATACTTGTTCCTCATATGGCGCCCACATCGTTGCATCTCTGGGTATCTTCTTCTCTGGGCGGGAAGACCAGGAGCAGAAGGGAGACACCCCACCAACAGGTCTGTGGGAGATGGGAGGCAGCCCAAAGAAGGTCAGAAAAGGAAGGCGTTATGAACTAGGGCCACACATATGAAAGATGGAGGAGGAAGAGGGAGGGCGACCAATGGCTTGCCCGCAGGGGAGATGAGTAGGACTGAGCCTGCAGAGGAAGGCTGGACATCGAGGCAAGGGGAAGATGTGCACTGGAGCCCCCTTCGCGGCACCCACGAGAAGGTCTTCTCACCACCAGGAGCCCCACTTTGGGGAAGTGGCAGTCTCTTCCTGGGGGCAACAACTGCTTGCCTCTTCCTCTCCTGGGGCTAGATGCACCTCCCGAGGGGCTCCCGGACCACAGCAACCACGGGGTATCATGAAGATTTTCATATATATATATATATGACAACATTTAATTATGTCAAATGGATTTTGGGGGGGATAGTCCTAGAAAATCATATTGATTTTTGGAGTTACCTATTTATAACACAAAGTAATGATTAAATTTTCAAATATAAAATTAACTTTATATTTCTTAGTGATAGTGTATTACTCTTTCTGAGCACCAATTTGCTAATTGTCTGTAAGGGATTTTTTTTGTATCTGTGTTTATCAGGAATATTAGTATATAATTTTCTCATAATCCCCTTTGAACTTTTGTTACTGTGGTTTTATTGAGTTCACAATTAAGTTAGCAACTTTTGTTTGCGTGGTAACTTAAATTTAAAAGCCTGGGTGTTGGGTATACAAGACAGCCAAGCCTATTAGTGGCACAAGGAGTCAAGCAATGACAGGGTCGTTGTAGCTGAGATCTATTGTGGACCCTCTATCTCTGCAGTTAATGTCCAAAAAAAGCAGGCTAAGTCCTGATTTCCATTTGTATTTGGTATTGAAGATGAGGCTTCTCCTTTTCCCAAATGGAGCAGCAACAAAGGAGGCACAAACAAGATAGGGAATGGAAAGATTATTCAGTGGTTGAGTGCTGGCTGCTCTTCCAGAGGACCCAGACTAGATTCCCAGCACCCACATGGTGGCTTACAGTTGTCAGTTCTAGGGAATCTGCACCCTCTTCTGCACAAACATACATGCCAGCAAAACACTCATACAAATACATAATAAGATATCTTTTTAAAACATACATGAAATCAATTAAGTTCTGAGTTTTGTAACATAATGGAGCCAAAATGTTCAGGTTTCATCAAACCTTACTTGTCAGGCAAAGAACCAGGGTATTTCAAACTTGAGAAAAACAAACACCAAAATAAGAGGTGTTAGAATTGAGAATTTTAAACTACACATCATTTTGCAGTTTCAAATACCTCTGAAACAAATGTTTGGTAGAAAATATATACAATGAAAGAAGATGAATCAGATATTAATTTTAGAAATAAAGGTTATAATAACTGCCCCCAAATACAAGCAGACTGGCCACTAGTTTTATATACAATATATAAAGATACTATAATCATCATTCCTATTTTTAAAATAGAGTGAACACAGTGAGAATAAATGTCTTTTCTTAAGCTCACTGCAGAACGATAGCCTAAGAATAAAGCTTCCCACTAAGGCTGTGAAAACATGGGAGCCAGAGGTCACATCTGAAGCAGAAGCCGTTGGAGCATGAACTTTTGGTTAAAATTCAATGTCAAGCTTGATGGATTACTAGACTCTGGATGGGACAAAGCATAAGGATGCGGAAACTTGGGGGCCAGATCTTAGGGGATGCTCTCATTTGTGTGGGCTTAATCCCAGAGCCCAACCATGTTCTCATGGTCAAAAGTAGACAAAGGTCTCTTGGTTTCCTGTGCCTCTGGCAGAGAAGGTGATGAGTAAGCAACTTTTGTGAAATACACTCTGAATACAAAAGAAAGACCTCTTTTCAGTAGGAAAAGACTGAGAGAAAGGCATTTTACCCCCCGTCCCCTATTTACTTCTTGTTTTGCCTAAAGAGATGGAAGAAACCATGGAGAGACTCCCATGATGTCATAGCTCAGGTGCACAAGGCTTTGCAAGGTTAACATATGTTCATAAGGCAATAGAATGCCTCATTTCCTCCATTGCACCTTACAACACACAAGGTGGTGATACATTAGCTGCAGTCACGGACTCTCTGAGTACAAGTCCTGAAGAAAGTCCAAAGCTGATGATGGAGATGAGAATAAAGGGACACTAGAAGAAGTAACCCCCCCCCCAACATCTCTATAAACAGTTAACATGAACCTGCACTACAAAGGTCTGTTTACCTCAGCTCAGGCTTCTTTTCAACAATATTCGAAACGGAAGTACAAATGGCCAATAAACATGCCAAAAACCATCAGAGGAAACGTAAACTAAAACTCCATTAAGATTCCTTCTCACCTCAGCTAGAATTGCTATCGTTAAGAAAACAAACAACAGTTTCTGAGGAGGATCTGAAATAAAGGGAACCATTTTATGCGCAGTTGGAAATGTAAATTGACCCAGTCACTCTAGAAATCAGTATGGCATTTCTTCAAAAAACTAAAAATGTAACTAATATATGGCACAGGTAGACTATGCCTAGGTACATACCTAAAGAACACTAAGGTAATATATCCCTGTAGATACCTGCATATCTGTGTTTGTTGAAGCACTCTTCACATAAGCCAAGTAATGGAATCAGCCTGGATATCCATCAACAGATAAGCAGATAAAGAAAGAATGGCATATATACAGAACTGAGACTTACTCTGCCAAAGAAAGAATTGCATTATATTCTTTGCTAGAAAATAGACACATCTAGTGATCACACTGCAGAATCTCAACCGTTTAATTTTACCAATAAAGACTCGGAGCCAGATGCTGAGGTGAAAGCCTGCTGACTCAGAGAGGCAGAGAAATCACCCAGCTGACCTTCCTCCTCAGCTGATGTCTCAGAAAGAAGGCCTCCTTCTCCATGCCATCTCAAAAACACCTCAAACTGGACTTCCCTCCCTCCTACTTCCTGTACGTCTCCCTATCCATTCATTCTCCTGACTTCCTCTTACTCTCCGTGGTATTTTTTTCTATGTTCACTTCCTGTCAACTGGTTACTTTCTCTGCCTCTTGTTCTATGCTGATTTTATTTAATCCGGTTTACAACATTCAAGCAGAAAGCTCTTGGATTAAAGGTGTGTGCTAGGGCTGAGCCACACAGCTAGAAAGAGATTTTTCCAGTAAACACAATCTCTGGGTTCTCAGTGTGATCAAATATCCCTGCAATATCACACTAAGTCAAATAAATCAGATGAAGAAAGACAAACATTGTAGGCATTCTCTCAGTTCTAAATTCAATTGATACATAAAATGTGTGTGTGTGTGTGTGTGTGTGTGTGTGTGTGTGTGTGTGTGTAAAAGAGAGAGGGAGAGAGGGGAAAAGAGAGGATAGAGGGAAAAGGATGATTAAGGTAAGTGAAGTGAATAAAAAAGGGAGAGGAAAATTGGGAGGACTAAAGGAGGAAATGGTTGGGGTTAATATGCTCAAACTACATGATATACTTCAAAGAAAATACCTGGAGATGACAGGAGCTCCATACGGAGAGAAACAGAACCAAAAAAATCTGGACACAGGGGTCTTTTCTGAGACTGACAATCCAATCAAGGACCATTCATGGAGATAACCTAGAACCCCTGCACAGATGTAGCCCATGGCAGTTCAGTATCTAAGTGGGTACCCTAGTAAGGAGAACAGGGACTCTCTCTGACATGAACTCAGTGGCTGGCTCTTTGATCACCTCCCCCTCAGGGGGGGTGCAGCCTTACCAGGCCACAGAGGAAGACAATGCAGCAGTCCTGATAATACCTAATAGACTAGGATCAGATGGAAGAGGAGGAGGCACTCCCCTATCAGTGGACTGGGGAAGGGACATGGGAGGAGAAGAGAGAGGGAGGATGGGATTGGGAGGGGAAGAGGGAGAGAGCTACGGGTGGGATATGAAGTGAATAAACTGTAATTAATAAAAATAAATATAAAAAAGCAAAAAAAATGGCATCCAACACTAAGAACAACAAATACATACTTATCAATGATTAAGAGTGAAATCACAATCTATTGGTTTCCAGAAACTCAATAGAAATATTTATTAAGTTAAATGTTAGTTGTATATTCATTTATGTATATATGTGTGTATATTAAGTTCATAAACTATATATTAGTTATAAGAAAATTACAAAGAAATGACTAAATGTTTAAAAGGCAAAGCCTTACCCTATGGAGACAAAACAACCATTCTGGGTTCATTTATTACTGGAAATTTCTTAATGTGTACATGCAGTTAACTCTGTGTATATAGCTGGTGTTCACAATCTGATTGTTTGAAGTGAGAGTAATTCTAGAGAAACTAATTGTCCACATGTGGGGCTTATGCCCATCAGCTCTTCTCTTTTCATCTTTTATTTGTTCATTTTTTTTTATTTCCTAATTTGTTTTAAATTATCTTTCAGCTTTAAAAATAATCTGTGCATTTGTCTCATTTGTTTTTGTTTTGTTCTGATTCTTTAAACAGTTGCTCAAGAGTTTACAATGGACGTCTTTAACATACTGTCATCTGTCTTCCAGTCGTGAAATACAGCACACGGGAAGTAAAATATTTACAGCTGCATGCTTATACTTTCCCCTCCCATTGCAAATGCTATTTCATTGATGAAAATTCTCTTCCTTTCTTAAGTGTTGAACTGTATTTTATTGGCAATTGGATTACTTGCATATCAGTTTGATTGTTTCAAACATTAGTGTTAGATTATATCAGTGAAACTCTGTCATAGTTTTTATCTTTACTCTTAGTGCAGTTTTATGTTTGGTTTTGTTAACATTTACACTACTGAATATCCAGATGCTCGGTAGGTCTTTCCTCCATGATTAGATGGGACACAAATATTCTTCCTCCTCTGCTATCTCTAGGAATTATGGCTTAGCCTGACTTCATGAGGTTCCATCTCCTACGCACAGTTTAGTGATCAGCTACAGACATCCGACATCCCACACGGATGCTCGTTCCCTGCCCCCTAGGGATTTCTTCTCTTTTCCCTGTATCCAGCAAGACTATTGTGCTCCTCAAGGGTACCACTTTCCTGGCCCAAGGTCCAGAAAATTCCTCAGTCAGAGGCAGGAAGAGTCATATGGTTCCTTTTGTTTATTTAGCTTTCCAAAGACCGCAGTCTTGCACTGATGCTGGACAATGCCTGACAATGATTGCTTCCTGTATTCATACTGTTTTCTGTTTGTGTGAGCAGTAGGGCAGGAATGATTGTTTCCTGTTGAAATTAAAAACTTTGGGCTTCCCATTTTTTGTCATCTGTCACCAAAGAAAGTGAACTAATATAACTGTTCATGTGTTGAAATAAGTCATTATTCAGATTTCTGAGATTTAGTTTTCTTCATCTTTAAAATTGCCTTAAAATATAGACTGCTGGGCTATTCTACTGGTTATGGGGTTACTGTGTTAATAAGCCCAGCTAGAAGAAGTAAGACACTGATTTCTTACTTCCCCCCAAGATACAATTCTTCAAGGTGAAATGGTATCAAAATAGTTAATTTCAAAGACACCATAAATTGTACAACTTTTTAAGAGGTAAAATAGGTAAATCAAGAAACACAAAGGGTACTGTTACCCTCCTCTTCTACTCCATGAAGCCAAAAGGTAAATTTCATATTTTGTATGATATTTCTTATTCTATTCAAAGCAAAAACTAGAAAAATTAAATCTAAGACTGCCTGAAAACATTTCAATTTTGACTATCGTTTCATCCACAGTTGCTTGAGCATCTTGTTTTAATCTGGAGTCTGTCCACTACATATTCAAATCTAGGATTAGTAGGATGCTGTCAATCACCTCAAATTCTCTCTCTCTCTCTCTCTCTCTCTCTCTCTCTGTGTGTGTGTGTGTGTGTGTGTGTGTATGTGTGTGCGCACGCGCACGCATGCTCCCACCCCCACTCATGTGCATGCAATTGCAAGGAAAACTATATCAAACAATTAAGACTGTTTTGTCTATTCTGGTCCCAAAATTTTCCATAATGAATTCATAATCAGATTGCTAATTCCTACCAAGAAGCTATCTAGGGTTCTCATATCAAACTCACATAAAAATGTACATCATTGGGAAGGATGTGGGGGTTTTCCCCATTTATTAAATATAGTTTAATTTTTTCAGCAAAGCTTGTCAAGACATCTAAATAGACAAAAAAAAATCTTAAAAAGAAGATCAAAGTGGGAAGACTCATGTTTACTCAAAGCAGGATTAATCAAGGCAGTGTGATATTAGTTTAAGTACAGGCATGACTGGAACTGAAAGTCTAGAATAAGGTTGACCACAGTCAACTGGTTTTCCTAAGTTTCAAAGTCATTTGACAGGGAAATAGTAACTATCAGACACAGCATCTACATAGTTAGCACAACCTGAGAACTGCATATGGAATGAGGGTCTACAACTCAAAATTGAGGAACTGTGTCAAGTCAGTATCAGAACTAGAACTATAAAGCTTTTTTAGAAAAATGTTTATGAGTAAACCTTCCTTGGATTTGTAAATGATTATAATACGGAACGTCAAATGTGCAAACAATGATATAGAGACAGATGAGATTGGCTCAAAGTAAAACGTTCATTCTTTAAAAGACACTATAAAGAAAGAGAAAGAAACACAGAGAACTAGAAAAAATGTCTGCATGTGCAAACCAGGCTATGTGTTCCTCTTCTTTGATATGTGTGCTAAGAGATTAATATCTAGAACACACACACAGACATACAAACCCACAACAGAGCAAGTGACCAAACTAAAAAAATGACTGAAGGATTTGAACACACACATCTCCAATGCCACAAAGTCAGTAAAAATTTGAATGTTACTTTATATAAGGCACCAGTTGTAAATTCAACCCTTCATAGCTACTAAAATTAACAGAATTAAAAATTCACAAAAAGTACCAAAACAAAGAAAAATGAAATCAAAGTCCAGAAAAAAATTCATAAAAAAACCTAAACATTAGTAAGGATATGAGAGGTGTGGATGGAACTGTCATATACCGCTTTGGGGAGGGTGAAATGAGGCAGACACTTTGGGAGGCACTCTTGCAGATTCTCACGTTGTTAAACATGGGGATATTATATGACTCGGTAATCCCACTTCTAAGTGTATACCAAGAGGAATAACAACACAGAACACAGATGTTTATAGCTGAGGAGCACCGGCTGACAAATGAATGAGCAAATTATGGTCTCTACAATAGCCATGAAAACAGCACAGTACCACCATGTTGTGGCACTGATAGAACTTGAAAACATGTTAAGAGGAAACCAATCAAAACCACACACACACAAATACGCACACACACTACAATTCCTACAACTCCATTTGTGTGCCATGGTCAAAACAGGCAATTCAGCAGAAATAGCTGCTTACTGTTAGGAAGAAAAGAAGCATAGGTATATTGGGATTCTATGTGGAAATGAGTAAGATATAAATAAGTAGGTGGATAGACAGACAGAGGAAAGGTTATTAACCACAGGAAGTTTCAAGATGGGTTTTGCATAATCTGAAAGGCAAGATGTCAGGAAAGTGGCTCAGTCTATGTGAAGAGGTCTGAGGACCAGGAGAGTCAATGGGCTAACTCTCAGAGGAGGCACAGGGAGGGGCTGGTACAAGAGACACTATCCAGGGACCATATAATCTCAAGTTCTGCCTGTAGCAGAGTGTTGAGCCTGATAAGAGGTTGTGTATGACAGTGGCTTCATCCTCTGGTTTGCTGGTTTGTTCTGCCATGGTTCCCAGCCTTTGGGATGGCAACCACTCCCACTGAACACTTATTTCCTCAGTCAGATCATGGATGAAGGTGTGGGTCTCTTCTGGAAATATCCTCACCGACATACTCACAAGTAATGCTTTCCTTACTATCAAGGTATTCTAGTCAAGCTGACACCTATAATTGACATTTCAGAAGCTGAAAGTTAAATTTGGCTTGGAGATGATGGAGCTCTTCTGAAACTGACTGTGATATTATACTCCAAATCACTGACTCGTACATTTTAAAGGAGTGAACTGTAAGGCATACAAACTATTTCTCCACAAAACTTAAACAAACAAACAAACAAAAAACAAAAAACCCTACTTTCAACATATCCCTATGGAATCTAAGAATATTTACAAAACATGAATGGATAAATAGTCAAATGTGTTTCCCTTTAAGACTCAGGTCAGTTATTCCTGTTTCTGATTCACTGACATGTGATTCAACAACATGGTTCCTAAGGAGGTATTTGATGACGAAAAAGGCTGATAAATCTTTTCTTTGCTGAATGTTGGTCGGATGTTTTCCTCTTTTCTCTCTGAATCATGATGCTGTGCTTGACAACATTAGTTTTAACTTAGTTATGGAAAGGTTCATTTCCAGTTCCAAACTCAGATCTCAGGAATTGCAGGGGAGTCCTACATTTTGTAAAAATGCGGAACATATTGTTTCCTGTGACTTGAGTGATGAAGGAGATTACATGTGACACTGATGAGTGAGATAGCAAGTTCAGATGCCTGGAGTTTTGGCCATATGTAAAGCAATACATAGCACCCAAAGTATGCTTTGCACTGACTCTCTGCAAGCTGGGGCGCTTGCAGGAGTGAAGAGGCTGCCACACATATCCCCTGCCTAGATGGGTCAGGACAGTCAGCAACTGCAATGGTTTCTACTGACCGGGTCTACAGCATGGACTCAGTGCACAAAAGCACCAGGGATATTGCCAACCTGCAGATGTGTCCCAGCTTGAAAGGAACAACACACACGTGTATTCCAAAACCTTCTATTTTTTCTCTTTCTCTACTTCATGTCAGTAATTATAAAACATTTGTTAAAACTTGCCAAGATTCTTAAGTCAAACCAGAGATTGATTTTCTCCTAAGTATGAGGACTTATATTGTATAACTTTAAAACTCCTGGAGAATTCAGTAACTTAAAACACACACACACTCACCACCACCACCAGCAGCAGCAACAGAATCAACACACAGGCCCTTGCTCATCCCTAAATACAATGGAGGTAGCTCAGGCAAGCTCCACTCTGACCTAATAACACAAGCCTTCTAACTACTATCAAATCAGAATCAGTTGCCCCCTTCTCATTTGAGGAATACCCATCCTTAGTTCCCACATACTTGCCATAACTCACTGCAGGTTAAGCCAGAAGAACCAAGGAAAAGGGTGGAGCTAAAGAGCAAAATCATTCATCCCCGTGAACCAACATTATTTTCAGTTCCAACCTTGGAGCACTTACCACACACACACACACACACACACACACACACACACACACACACACACAAACAACACACTTTGCACCTTTGACCCCACCTGGGAAAGGACTTAGTGAAATAGTTCAAATAACTGTTGTCTTTTCTTTTCTTTTCAATAAAAGCTAAGGGTAGTTGGTTCATCTTCTGAGATGATGATAGAAAACACAGTGAGACCAGTTAATAAAAGAACAGGATTAATTGTGGGACTAGGTCATCTCTTTTATGTGTGCATCATATAATATATATGTGTGTGTAATATATGTAATATATATATATTTTTTTTAAATGTCCTTAGTACTCACTTAGCAAGTGTGATAACTGTGGAAAAATTAATTCCTTCCATAATAACACATGACTTAGATGTCACAAGGATACCAGCATTACAGTGAAAGGGGCTGTGGACAATGAAATAATGCACACAACCTGCACATTAGGTTCAATTCACCAATCTTTTATAGCCTTCTCTCTACAGTAAGGATCATAAATTCCAATATTAAAATTCAATCACTACAATTGACTATAAAGAGAAAAAAGTGATTAGCTTATTTTTAGAATTTATTATGTTGCAGCTGAAAAGAGAGGCTCTTGGAAACATACAAACTAATTCATGAGGCATTTTTTGAGGCATTTTTAAGTATGAGATGAGACTGGGACTATGAATTGATAGAAATTAAGTGAACACAACTAGCAGGTCCTACTTAAAGTACTATAAAGCTTGAAGAAAATAAGTCTCTGCTAATGAGTTACAACTGAGTTGCTCCCTAAAAATAGATCAATCAAATGATTTAAACAATTCCTCTAGAGAATAAAGACAGAACATGAAGAAACGTGAATATTTAAAATATTAAAAAATCCTTCTAGAGACTTTAGAACAAACACAGTTTTAACAATGTGGGCACCAAGCCCAAAACTGCCCAGTGGCCTCTGGGGATAAAGACTTTTAACTGTTCCTGAATGCATAACAAAGCAGGCTGCTTTTCTTTCTTCCACCTCCTTGAAATAAACAGCCAAAGATGCACCCGTGTGAAAATACTGTGGCTGTGCTCTGAGGCTATTTGCTGACACAGAGAATCTGAAATGGGCTGACTCATGGGCCTTGTGAAGTTTTCCTCATTGTCCTGATTAATAAGGTCAGTTGAAGTCAAGTTATGAGAAAAACAGTTGGGAAAAAAAAGGGTAATTTTTCTTTCCTTTATAAAATACCACCCAGTTTTTCATTACACATGCTGTACTTGGAACAAATGCTTATTATTTTGTTCTGCTTTAAGTATAAGAAGAGTGGAATTTTGATGCCTTTTCTAGCAGAATGTATACAAACGCCATCAGGGTTTAGTTTGCTTGGTTTCCTCATCGCCATTATAGCAGCCATTTTGACTCCTGGCTTTTGGGTAGTGAGATCACATTGCTTTCAGCTAGACAAACTTAGACTGAACATTTAGATTTGTCAACTAATGATGAGGAATTAAACTTCTCTAACATTCACTATGATATTTGTAAAATGGAGGTTATGTCTTTCACACCATTAAAGAACAGAGACATAGGCATAGTATTCCATTCATAATAAGAATGTGTAGATAACAACACTGTTTAATATTCATGAAGGAACTTCAATCACCACTCTCAGTGTAGGACTAAAGATGTGTTCTTTCTGTGCCCAGTTCCCTTTGTTCTTTGTCCTTTTGACAGACAGCCAATCTGCCTGGAATTAGCTTTCCGCATTTTCTCTCTATGGAAGAGCAGTGTTCTAGATTGAATCGTTCTGAGGAAAAATGGCATTTCCAACAAACTGAGGCAGAGATTGAAAAGAAATCTTTATTAGTTGCTTTCCCCAAATTCTAACATTTTCTTTCATTTTCTTATACTCTCAAAAATAGGTAGCAGGGGCTAGGCAGGATAAGAGGCCTTCAAAGTGTGTGCCAGCAGGAAATGATTCGGGATACCACTGGTACTGCAGAGTAGGGGAGACAGTCGGAATGCTGGACTGTACAGCAGGAAATTCTTCTCAAGCCCCACTTCCATATCTGCTGCTTCTCTCTAAACCCATCTGCTGTCATTCTCCAGTATCCTCACGTTTCCTCAGTTAGTTTTCAGCAGGCAAGTCCCCACTAGTGACCCTGTATTTTTGATAGAGGAAAGAGACCCAAGCTCTATTTTTTTTTCAGCAAGAGAAACACTACAGAAACACTTGCACAGAGACAAGAACAGACTGCTCTTCACTGTTCCTACAGGGCAAGCCCAATGGTGGACATGGTAACTGAGTAGTCAATCAGCAAAGAAAAAGACAGAGTTTACGGTTCCTGTCCCATTTTTAGCATTCCCTTGCATAACAGAAGAGCAGGGGTGGTGTGTGTCTACGTACACTTGTTCTTTGTTTTCAACAAGAGTATACCTGCATTTAAAAAACATGGAATAGTTGTCGAGAAATTACTGATCAATCAACTGAAAAAAATGTCTTCAGTGGTATATGTAACTATTGCCTTAGGGGATGGGGTATATGGGACACAGGTGTGCTTTGTTATTTCGATGGGATTCGGGGCAATTAATGCCCTCTCTCCTGTCGCCTATTTAGCACACAGCGAGGCTGGCCGGTTAGAGAATCCTCATGTGATCCTTGATTGCATTACCAAATATGATCAAAAGGCTCTACCTCAATGGGCATGATTGTGCTGCTTGCTAAACTCAATGGCAATTTATTTAAATATGATACTCTGCAGGAGAACGCCTTCAAAGAACAGGCACAACAGGCAGTTTATCATTTCCATGCGAGGTATTTGAAGTTATTGCCTCTTGAAAGCACTGGGAGAAACAAGGATAGTGCAGGAGGAAGAGCTAATGTGATATGATCATGAGTTCCGTCCTCCACACACAATGCTGGTTCTGGCCCAGAGTTAATGGCTTGGTGGTCCCTTCTTAACACAAATCAGCCTTCCAAAGAGAGGAAAGAGATGGGTGTGGGTGGTAAAGAAATTAGGAGCATGGATTCAAGGCAATAATGTATCTGAGATAATCGGGTGATGCAAGCACATTACTATCTAGTGTGTGGCAGAGTGCCGCTAATTCACTGAAAAGCTAACTCAGGCAAATGTAAATTAAAGCATGTGCAGGATTGGACTCTGCAAAACGAGAGCAATTAGCTCTGCAGTCTGTGCACATCTGCAGTAATTCTGTGTGATGCATCTTCTATTAATTTACTTTATTTGAAGAAAAGAATCAGGTCAACAGAAGGAAATGCACAGCTTTTGGCCACTACAAAGCATTTCCAAACATTGACTAAGTTTGCTATGTAAATGTGTCAAATGTCCTTTCAGCTCAGAACAGAAAAGCAGACCCCTTCCTGGTAAAAAGACACTTCTTAAGCATCTACAGGTAAAGTAGTCAAGTGTGTTAGTGAAATCTTTGGGTCCTGTCTCTCTTTTTATCCTTTGTGGTATGATTTCCATGCTTGGGGTGAAGGGGTGAGCATTATAGGTGTAATAATTTTATTACACATATAACTTTAAACCTACCAACCTGGGATTTGGAATATGAAATGTGAGAAAATAAAATTTAGTTCCATAATCTGGAAATACTTCATTGTATACTACTTAATGCACCAACATTTTAAACATTTTTATACTGAAGCATAGAAAAACTAGATTTTAGTTGCTAAGCCATAAACATTCAAATGAAAAATGTTTTCATGATGCAAAACCTAATACTTTCCTACCTATAAAAATCTCAGTCGCTAGCTAATAGTTTATTAAATGCTTCCTATTTTACTAGTATTTTCTGAAATTTCTAGTGCATACAGCAAATTATTAGTTTGTAATAAATATAACTGCATGTTTAAAATGGATATTTCTTGAGTTCAATAATCTAACATGCCTCTTTTTATAATCACTTTTGAAACAGAGTTCTTTTTAAAATTAAAAAAAAAATGTACTTGGAGATGCAAAGTTATCCCCCCCCAAAAGTTATTTTCATTTTATTTATATTAAAAAGCAGCCTATTTGTGACTTCCTAAATTTATCTTCAGTTTTCTGGTTACACATGTAACTGTTGCATGTGGAAATTGTCACATTCCTCTTTGTTCACATAAAAGGAAACAGCAGGGCTCTAAATGACGTGATACAGTATCCATCAACTGACAGTCATGGTACAGTTCATACAACTCCGGTTTAAAAGAAATTATTTTAATATTACACTTCTCCCATTGTGGTGATGCAGTTCGGTATCTCACCAGTATGTCTATAATTCAAGGAGTTTTAGTACCTTTAGGTTTACAAATTAAAGAGATGTGGAGCACTTATATTAAATCCAGGAGGACATTCTGATTTAACATTATCTTAATTATTTCAATAGTTTAAATACCAAATAACTTATTTAAAATGACTTTAATGAAACATCCTTATTAAAACTGATACATATTTTCTACACTGTATAATAATTACCCATTAGAACATAATAGACAATGTTGAAATCTTGAGGAAAAATACGTAATTGTGCATGTGTGCTTTCTTGTCTGTGTAAAAATCAGATTCAATCTAATTAAAGATTTTAAACTGTACATTGCTTTCTTCTACAGTGGGCTAGCACTGCTTGAGAACTGACAGAATGGCATAGTGAAGGCTGACACTCCCCCACACCACATTTTCATTATATATCAAGATGAAATATATCCATCTCTACCTTGGCACCAGTTCTAAAATGCATACATTTAAATAAACTCAATACAAGATAATAGAAATTCTGACTAAGTGATTTTATTAGCAGAGATTTTCTTTCTTGACTGCTTTTTGAATTGTGGTTTCTGTCTGAGCAATGCATAAGATAATGTTTGAAAAACAGCCTTTAAAACATGCACCCTCTACTGCCAATAAAGGTTTGTCTTCTGTGTTAGGAACACACGGGGATTTTATTTTTTGAGCCCTCTTCCAGAAACAATATAGATTTCTGGCCTTTTGAGTGTGGCTAGTAAAGTAAATGGAAGAAAAAAAAAGAAAGCATTGTTTCTTCCATATGCCAGAAGCATAAATCATGCAGATGAGTATCACTAAAACCTCATTTGAGAACCTCGTGTGTGTCAAATCTGACCATTAACCACATCTAGGCCACAAAGTAAAACAGACTCTGCGGTGTTAGTCAACTTTGAACTTGCAAATGTCATCCCTGTAATAAAGTTGGACAAGGGGACCTGCTTACCGTGTTATTTTATAGTAAGTAAATGCCAGTGCTTGTGTTTCCGATGAACTCTGCTAACCATGGATTCCCTCTACCACATCACTCTGCCAACACAATGCTGATTTCTAAGTTTCCATACCTGAGGGCTACGCGCAAGCTGTCACTCTTCAGGGACCCTTAACTCCCTGAGACAGGGTCAGATCAGAGCCTCTGTGTTAACTCTCAATTTCCTGGTTTTTTGAGGGCTTCGGCCGAATGGTAGTATTTCTCAAACTTTTTTTTTTCTTGTGGTTTAATATTTCTAAAACCAGTAAATTATTTCCAGTGTTTGTAAAAAAGACAAATTTCTTCGTGGTTAGTGACCACAAAACAAAACAAGAAGTAGAAACACTGCAGAACATGCATCCTAAGGAAACTTTAAGTTTTGGAATTATCAGATGTGAAAATAAGGACTTATTGCGGAGATGTGGATGAACCTAGGACGAATTCCTGTACCCACCATTCAATTATCCATGATGAGCATGCTAATTGTTAGGTAAATTTATGTGCTAACGGGTTCTCAAGGCTTACAGCATAGGGATCAGCTGTGCAGAAGCTTAATTCTGCTGGTTAAAGCATCATGAGAATGATTTAAGAAAGATCCACCTTCTTTGGTTCAAATTATTAGCAACATTCTTTTCCAGAAAAAAAAAATAGAAAAGAGAAACTCTTAGCAATATGACTTTGAATGTCGAGGAGATGTATTGATCCATGGCTATTGTTGTATTCACTCTTAGCTCACATTTTTAGCCCCAATGCTTAACTACAGTGAAGGTAGGTCCAAAATTTGGGAGCTTTGAATAACCAGTTAATTTATAACTTCTAAGTTACAATTTGAGAAAAATCAGCATTTTAATTGATCTTATGATTTTAAAGCTTGTCAAGTCACACAAAAAAATATCTCCAAAATAATACTTCTATATTACATTTTGTTGAAGGTTCACCAAAGATATTAGATCATGGAATGACACAGGCCAAATGTTAGTGATATATTCCATTCCTCAATTATTGATAACCTGATACCCAAATAAATTCAGTTACATGACTAAATAACATAGTACTAAGAGGCAGAGCTCAAGCTAGACTTCTCCTTTTAATACCCTAAACTAACTCAACTACACATCAGAAAGGGAACTTTGTTTATGGAAAAAAGAATAATGTAAAAAATCTTATAAGTTCAAAACAGGAATTCAAATGCCAATCCAAGAGGCAGTATTAACCATCTTACTACTACTCAGAAGAAACATGAGAGCAAAGCCTATACTGAGATTGCCTAAAAAGACACATTCTTAAGCATCATTATTTTGTTTGTTCCTTTGCTCAGAGTTCACCCATATGCAGAGGAAGCAGAAAGCAAGGAAGAGTTTGAGGATGAGAGAGGCTGATGGCAACAAAATGCAGTGCAGACCCTAGACTCTCAAGTTCAGAGTAAGATGATCAAGATCTTAAGTTGTTTTCATCATCACTCTTGCTTGTTTACGCACATTTCTTCCGGGGCTGATCAAAATAGAGCTTGAGACTCAGATGGTATGCACAGATAAAGACATGGCATATCACATTGAGATTTCTGTTCCAGGCCCCGGCGAGTTAATGTGCTTACATGGAGGAGCTTTCTCTTAACTTCACAAATCACATTGCTTGGACCGAGAAATCTCTAGTCTAAGAAAATTAGGAGACGCACATCCAGGCTGACTCTTTTTGGAAAACAATTATAAGGGTGATGGAACAATAATGTCAGTATTATGATATTAATATTGTTCAAAAATTTCGTTCATGGCTCCATGTAACAATCATTTACTATGAAAGATGAATTTCAACACAAAAGCTCAAATTAAACACGAAATGAAGGAAAGGGAAACAAAAACAAATATTTAGTTTAATAATTTTTTTAAATGTAATTATTATCAGATGAAAACTAGTCTCCTTCCGTATGAATCCCTCTTAATGAAAAGTATACATATTCCTTTTATTAGCTAGTCTCCCAGGAATAAAGTACTGGGGCTGTCTTAGATTTAAAGTACACATCCACGGCCTAAACTTCACCATGAATTTTAAAATTAAATGTAGATCATGATGTGTTGTCCCAAGAGGATATTAAACCATAAATGTTAAGTGGAATAACCCCGAATTGTGAAACACTAGTTAACAGTTAATCACATAATGATAATGATGCCAAGAAAAAGAAGTCAAGACTTCAGAGTTCTTCATCCTGACAACCACGATGCAGAGGCAAATGAATAAGCCTGAACACATGAGGCAAAACAAAATGCAGCAAAGAATAAGATAATCATATTGTTTATAAATTAAAATTATGAACCTAAACATATAAATTAATTTATAAATTCATACAAAGTATGTGTATGACATATAACGTAACAGAACACCCTGCCTTTGCTTCCTGCTTTATGTCAATGAATATTTTCAGCTGTGTATAGTGGCACATACCTATAATCCCAACTTTCAGAAGGCAGAAAGAAAGGGTCACCTCCAAATTTGAGTTCCACACCAGACAGGCCCACATAGTAAGACTCTGTCTCCAAAAACCAAATCAAACAAAGAAGAACAACAAAATCCTAACGCCCCCAAAACAAGTATTCCCTTATTTAAAAGGGATGGAACTAAAAAAAAAACAAAAACTTTCTCTTTTATTTTCACATTATATCCTTTTAATTTTAATTTGGACATATTTAAATACGTTTCTTAAATGTTTTATATTTCCTCCTTTGCCCTTGCCGTGGACTCCCGTGATGATTCAGAAAGGAGAAGGGTAGGCAGGGTGTCAGGAGAACACAGCCAGGCTGAGGGCTCCTGCTTGTAGCACAAACAAAGGCTCTACTGTGAGCCCTCAGGTGAGTCACTTAGCCATGCTGTGTCACAACTGTTCTACCTGCAGATTCAATAATCACCTCTGCCACCCATCTTCCTCTCAGAGCTGTTTTGAAATTGTCACAACTGGTCATTTGTTTGATCAGTTCAAGAAATACCCAATGCCCTTGGACCTCTGGATACCCAGGGCCAAGCACAGCTCTGCTGAGAAACTACATCCAACAGCAAAGTTGCCTTACTGAAAGAGACTTTGGGCAGCCAGTTAAAGAATGCCAGACCCAAATGACACCTCGAAGGCTTTGAGATTCTCAGATGAAAGGCTTTATATAAAAATAAAGTGTTGTTATTACCTAGGCAAAGAAAAATGCATGCATTTTCTGTCAGCATTCAAGAGCCAAAAATAGTTGTGCCTTCTGCTCCCCTTTGATATTTTGTTTGCATTTAGTTTGATGACAATATAGATAAATCCTCTGTTTGGTGATACTGGGCCAGGGTTACATTTCAGTATGTGGAAAATGACGAAATGAAAGAGAAAAGCCTTTGAAAGAAAGTGAAAATACATGTAATAGCCAAAAGCCAAATAATAGTCAGAGTCTATTTACAGTCTATTAAAGAGCAGCCGTCGGGGTATCAAATGCACACTCTCTCATCCTCTGTGGTCAGCCCACTATGCGGACCACCTGCCTTAAATTACGCACATTCACCGCATCTCTGGAGTCAAGAAGGAGGGCAGAAACCCTGGGTGGAGAAGCAGATTTCTCCATTCACACTAATCATATCAAATTGAAACTCTTCAGAATGCTTCTTTTCGATTCCCAATCAATTACCTTGCACCTCCTACACCACCACGCTTGATTTTATGATAGCATGTGCATGTATTCGCTACATAACTTAATTAGGTGTTCACAGTATTGATTGGCACAGACTGCCCAGTTGCCAGTGACTACGCCCTTAGGAGGTGCCAGAGCCATGCAGGATGCTTACAGCATTGGAATAGAAAGCATGAATCTTTAAGAGGTTGGTCCAGGGGAGGGAATGGACACAGGTAGCTCGGAGTCAGTCAGGCAGCACATGTGTGGAGTTTATTTGAAGCTCAGAAAAACAAAACAAAGCATTCAAATGGGATCATTGTTTTTGACAGACATTAAAATGTTCTGGTAATACTCTCGCCTTTTTTATTATCCCGAGACCTGTCACTGCTTTGGGGGTACCAAGGCTGCCACATATGGCTGTAGGAAATGCTCACTGACTCAGGATAGCAAGGCTGGAAATTAACACTGTGCATCAGGTTAAGGTTAAGTCCTCCACACACAACCCTTCACTTAGTCAAACAAAGAGATCTTGTAGGCAAGTGACAGACTATGGGCTTCTGAGCTATTTTAAATATGAACTGCGCAAGGAAAAAGGAATGTTTGAATCATGACGTTTTAATAAATATCTTTTGAAACATCATGTGTGCTTACTTGGGTCTTCATTATAAACATAAATTTTGGACTGACACATAACTTATCAGACACAGAGGTATAGAAATTTCAATGCTGTGCCCTTCTTGTTTCTTTAGGTGTAGATTATGGCCTCTCTGCCTTGGGATCGTTAAGATAAGGATAATGCTAGTTCAAGTGTTCAAAAGCCCAGTTGCTGGTGCTCAGCAAGGTGCAGGAATTGTACCAGAAAGCATCTGTATCAGCAGGACCTATGAGTGAGTAACAGACATCAATCTGTGAGGTGTTGGCACAGATTGATGAAATGAAATTATTTAGCAAATACAGAAGAGGGCTTCCCCTGACACACCGAGTTCACACCCTCAGCACGCTGTGGCAAAACTGTTTTGATTCTCCCTTCTGGGGTTCCAGGGAGAACAGGTCCCTCTTTCTGCACCATTCTAAAATATCATGCAAAGCAAGTAAGGCAGCCATGACAGGAAGCATCAGGTCACGTGCTCAGGTAGCATGAGGTTTGTAGTTCGAGGCTTCTCCTTTCACTGTCACACAGTCGCTTCTGCACAGAAGTGACTTAGAGCTTAGTGAAGCATCCAGGACTTGTTTGTTAACTGACTAGTAGTTCCTTTAATGGCCATCTAATGTAGCCAGATACTTGGGGGGGGGGAGTGCCTGGGGATAAGTAAACATTTTTTTAAATGCTTCTGTTGATCTAAAAGTTTTTAAATGTTTTATCTGTACCGTCATATAAACGAGCAGGCCAGTTTGCAGGACTAGATGAGAGTCATCTGTCCCTGTGCATGGAACCAGCGCCATTCCCTTCTCATCCGGGGTTCTACCTTCCTCTGAGTTGTCCTTTACCTGTAACCCACAAGCCACTGGAGGGGCATGTTGAGTGTAAGAATTGTCCTCCACAGCACAGACAGAAAAAGACTCTGGGATCATTTGCATGGGGTGGGAAAATCCACTTCAGACCATTCTTCTTGGGATCTGCCCAGTTAATTACTCCACCGGGAGAGGTGACCCCCCAGATGGCCTTCCCAACACTTTCTGCACACATTAGTTTAGTCTTTTTCCTCTACCATTCTCGATACATAAGAGCATTCTTAGCGGTTATCATGCTTATTAATGCAAAGATAATGGTCTCAGGGTGTCTTTCCACACGTAAAGCTTGGGAGCCAAACACTCTAAAAGTCAAAATAAACTTTAAGTATCCAGAGATTTACATGCACTCAAGATGTCACAAGACAAACTTTAACTTCAGTAAAGACATTTGTTTTTATTTTGTACGAATGAAAAGATGTAAGGACTAATAATCTTTTTCTGTATTCAAAATACCATTTGCCAGTTGTTAAGTAGATATGAGGAGTTGTTTCCAGTTACATTTATTAAAAGAATGTCATGTTTACCTAACACTTAACAGTAGAAGGGAAAGAAACCTCGTCTTGGGGAGCAGCTTCTCTGGTTATTCTGGTGATCGCTAGAGTTTACTATCCTTCCTAAA
Source organism: Psammomys obesus (assembly GCF_907164565.1). Lineage (NCBI taxonomy): Eukaryota > Metazoa > Chordata > Mammalia > Rodentia > Muridae > Psammomys > Psammomys obesus. Next base: position 10,230,959 of record NW_026585644.1, read on the forward strand.
ATCTGAGAACTACATGCCCAAGTAAAGGAAGGAGGAACATTCTAGGGAAAAAGCCACTAACCCTTGTGTTTCTGGTCCTTCCTGTAAATTACAAGGTTAAATTAAATGAATCCAAGCACTGATGGAAACAGAACTCTATTCCAATGATGGAGCGCCTACTTGTAATCAACCAAAAAGGTGTGCAAACTGCCACCACCACCACGGCAGTATCGATTCTGGGACCTGCCTGTTCTGGGTGAAAATAACCAGGAACTCGAGCACCTTCAGAGAACCCCAGGGAGAGCTAAAACAGAAACAAGGAAGTCAGTTAACTCTCAGGGGTCCAGAGCAGCAGCTGACTGGAGACACTCTGCACTCCAGAAGCTGAAGTTTCAGTGCCACACTTTGATTCTCAGAGGGCTGTGAAACAAATGGAGAAGGAACTACAGCCTTTATGTGGAAGTAGCTTATCAAAAGACTACTCATTTTTTCAGTGTTTGTCCCAAGCGAAACATCAGTCTTGTTCATTACAGCCAATTAAAGAAATAACTGCTAATAGCACCTTTCTGTTCCCTTTCATCTTGCAGGCTGGCAAAAGTATAGATTAGGAAGAATATTTAGATGCAGCATATCAAAAGGGTGGTATTTATGTTAACTGGTAACAAAAAAAAAATGACCACAGCTCTGGACACTGTCCCTTCTATGGTGAAATGGTCTCTTCTATTATAGAAATGGTAGAGAGGTTTCTACAAAGAAAAAAAAAAAAAAAAAAAAAAAAAAAAAAAAAAAAGCAAATACATAGGGACACCACTGTGATTTCCTCTCCCAGAGAACACAGGTGACTGTTAGCCACCAACCTGCTTTCCTTCATGTTTTTTAAGAAAATTTGTCAGGAAGAATAAGTATGTCTGTGGCTTGTAGAACCTTTCAAGGATATAAGGCCTTGACCAGAAAATAGGAAAGTATATCATACGGTTTCCTCTTAATATCATTGGTTGGTATCACTTTTTGGGGTCTTGTAAGTACTCCCATATGTTTCAGAAACAATTAAATTTTTATTGACATTTTGGCAAGCCTCTGAAAGATGGCTATCCTTCAGCTGTTAAACATTTGATAGATCTGAAGTTGGAAAAGTGGTTTTTTTTTAAGTCTGTGATCTTGAATATATGTGTCTACATACATATTCATATATGTATGCATACATATATAATATATGACAATATATACATATATATGACAAGAGGTGAGCTCGATCTTTTGATGTCTGGACCAAACTCTAAAACATAGAGGCAATGATTTACAACAATTCTCCTGCTGCTCTTTGAGGGATAGGAGGGTCTAATCATCAGGCAATTTTGGCCTATAATTAAGCTTCTCCAATCAGGACAGATTCTGTACAACCCAGTCAACTCTGATATCTGGTTCCTCCATTTGCAATGTTAGGGGGAATGAGGAAAGTTTGCAGACTGGAAAGTAAGCTTGTTCAGAGAAATAATATATCCCCTGTCACCCAGGACAACAAGCTTTTCTTCCCCACTTAAGATTACAACCCATAAACCTTCAAACCACTAATATTGAAAGGAGGAATGAAGAGCACAAGCAAAAGTGACCAGATAGGTATTGTTCCTCCAAACAGTGCAGATTCCCCTAAATAGTGTAGATTCCTTTAAAGAGTTCACGTTCCCTAAAATAGTAGATTCCCACAAACAGGGAAGTTTGCCCCAAATAGAGAGATTCCTTCAAAGCGTGGAGATCCGTCTTGCAACAGTACAGATTCTCCCAAACCGTGTAGGTTCTTATTTTGGAAGCCTCCAGAGCACCTCTGTCAGTAGATACCACGGGCAACGCTGGCTCTCAAGCCGCTCTGCCGAGCCTCCAAGACTCATTCCCTTCTTAATCTGCCTTTAGTTATCGAACGAAGGAATAAGACCTCCCCCATCACCTCAATCCGTTACATAGAATAAATCAGTGTGAAACGTTTCTCCTTAGAGAAAAGCGTCCACCGGAGGCTACTAAGGGTCTGGCCCACCTTTGGCTCTGAGCTGACAAATGCCTTCAGCACATACTCAGCTTGGCTGGCCCTAGGGGTCCCCTAAAATCGCGCAACCGTCCATCCTGTCTGACCTGCCCCCCTGCCGGTGTGCGCATTCCAGCCTTCCAGCCTCACCGTGCTGCTTGCAGTAAATGAGTCGTTAGGGTTATTTTTCCTGGCCTCGCTTCGCTGTCCGGAGCCGGCAGGGAGCTTTCCGAAAGACATCGCCTCCCCCCCCTCCCCCCAAGCTTGAGTAGCTTCTGGACGCTGCCGGTCCCCCACCCCGCGGGAATCAGGACCTCGAACCACTCTGCCTCGGCCCTGGGCGGAGGCTGGAGGCTGAAACTGCCAGGGGTCCCAGCGGAGGGCTTGTTTTTGCTCTACTTCACATGGGGGGGTGGGGGGCCAAATCGCATTAACGCCAAACCACCATCTGGGCGGGGAGCTAGTGGTTAATTGCAGAAAATAGACTTACTGCAGAAGCCTAACTTTGCAGGCGGGTGATTTGGTTTCACGCCACAGTTTAGCCACCTCAGATCCCATCCCAACTCCCTAGAAGGCAGGGAAGGCACTCGGCCTCCCTAGGTGGCCCGAGCACGTGGTCAGTGTGAGGTGACAGGCAAGAAGGAACCTTGGGTGTCTAGGTACCTCTGTGAGCGGCCGTTAGAAGCAGGTTTCCTCGCCCTTTCTGGCGGTTAAGAGAGCTTTGGCATCTGGAAGTGTCAGAAATGAGCCTTTTGCCATAAATCATCCTGAAAAGCATTCAAATCAGACAAGCGTCTAGAGACCCTTCAGACCCTCCACCCCTCAAATCCCAGATCAAAGAGCAGTTTTTAGAACCATAAACACCTATTATATGCAAAATCCCGCTTATCTACTGGACGCCGAGGCTAGGAGAAAAGCTGAGGAGTGGGGGGCGCGCGGGGGTGGGGGTGGGCCCTGCTGCCGTCAGCCCCTGCGCTAGGATTCACGGAGTCCGCTGAGCGGCCCAGCTTGGCCACCGCTGCGCCCGGCGCCTAGCCCTCCCCTCGCGCCTTCCCGGAGTCCTCGACAGCTGGCCGGACGCTCAGCGCAGGAACTGGACCGTCGCCTTCTCCTGCTCCGTGTCAACCAGAGGAAGCAGGTGCTGGACAGTAGGGGGGGGGGGGGAGAACCGACTGGTTCCTAGGGCCGAGGACAGCGACTGCTCCCAGACAGGGCTCCGGGGCGGCCGAGCTGCGTGCGGAAAAACTGAACCTCCAAACCCAAAGGTTCCGCAACGCAGCCCACGCCCCGACGGTGTCAGCCCCCGCGGGGTTCCCTGCAAACGCCACGGTTGGCTCGGGACACTTGGCCCGTTTGAATTCTCCGGGAATAAAGGCCAATGGGGGGGGGGGGGGGGGGGGGGGGGGGAAAGCGCAGAAAGAAGAAGAATCCACGGACAGGACCTGGAAGCGTCTTGGATTTGAGAGCCCAGCTCTCCCGCCTCCTCGGGGTTCAGTAAAGACTCCCTCCGTCCTCTCCCCCGCTGTTGGCGCGGTCCGTGCAGAATCAGGATCCAATGGCAATCTCAACCCGGGAACCTGGCTGGCCCCGGCGAACTCGTGAGGCGGAGGCCAGGGGGCGGCGGGGCGGGGGGCGGGGAGGGCCGGGAAGGAGGGCGCCCCCACTCCCCCCGGGGGGCCGGGAAACCGCGGGAAGGGGCGGCTGGAACCGCGTGGCCGGGAGCCCGTGCGGAGTCGAGGTTACTCGACACGTGTCTTTCGCTCCCCGCAGTCCGTTTCTTCCGGGTGATTTATGGACCGACGTCTTTGATCAGGGATGGTTTATCTGTCCACCGCTACAGATGACGGATGCGGCTGCCCAAACGCCTAGTCCCCTCTGCCTGGAAGCTTGCCCCCTCCCCTTCCCAAAGGTTGTTGCATTTTTTTTTTTTTCCTCCCGCGATCCTGGCCTCCTGGCTTTACTCCCCTACCCCCAACCCCCGTTTGCTGTCTTAGTTGCAATCCCTCCCGAAGGTTTAAAACAACAAAATCCGCTGGGCCGGGTCGGTGGGGAGCCTTGGCGGGCGGATTTGGGGAACACCATCTGCCTGGCGCTACATTTGTTGTGTTTCTAAGAGTTGCCCCTGCTAGATGCCCGGAAAGTTAGCTTCCAGGTGAAGGCTCGCCCTCGGGAGAAGGGGAGAGCCTCTAGGCCCAGTCCCACCGGGCCTGGCTTTACAGAGATGACCAGTGCTGGAGCAGGAGCTGGCGTGTGGAAGGAGCCTCGGTCCGCGAGCTGGGACTCCTCAGAACAACCGTTTTTTGGCTTAATTGGGGAAAGAAGGGGGCGGCAGGAAGAGGGACGGGATCACATTACGGACCCTCCTAGTCCCTAATAGGTAAAGGAAAGCGGAGAGTCTCTCTAAAGCAGTCATTAAGTGTGTGTGTGTGTGTGTGTGTGTGTGTGTGTGTGTGTGTGTGTGTG
>NW_026585644.1:10235427-10243770 GCF_907164565.1 Psammomys obesus
TGTGTGTGTGTGTGTGTGTGTGTGTGTGTGTGTGTGTGTGTGTGTGTACGAGCGCGGGCGCGGGCGCGCGCCTGTGTGGTAGTATTTCATTAAAACCATATCCTGGAACAAAGAGTTTTTCTTTCATGTTTCTTAGATTTGTTATTATTCTGACAGGAGTCCTAAAACAGGGGTTTTCAAGTCAAAGATATTCCTGGAGTTGTCTGCCCCTTGTTTGCCCCTCCCCCACCCTCCACCCCACTCCTCTCGGTATCATTATCCCGGTAAGGATTCTTTCTTGTGTTCCTGATTTAGCCTGAGGACATTTAATAGCTGGCTGGATTAAATATTGCAGACTCCTGCCTGGCTATTTGAAAATCCGGGTCGTGGACTGTGCCTAACATCAGAGAAGGAAAACTGATCTATGAGATGTGTTTTAAATTTCACTCAGTCTGCAGAGAAAGAAGGAGAAGGAAGGAGTCTTCTCCACCCCTGGCTCTCTTTCCTGTGCTACAAAACTGAGATGTTTTAAAAGGTGTGTGTTGATGGGGGTGGTGGCAGCAGGAGAAATCAGCGGTGGGATGAAGCAAGAGGCTAACAGAAATCTCCTTCAAAGTCCAAATGGGGTTTACAAGGACATTTTTAAAGCATAGTGTTAGGGAAGGGAGGTCTCTGCCCCCCCGGAGTGAAGCACCAGGCTGCCTGACGGCTGCACCCACAGACCTCCAAAGGCTCTCACTGCTCAGTTTGCAGTGGCAAGATGTCGTCTGGTGCATTTGCATCCAACAGTAGCCCCAGCCCTTCTAAGATGAAGAGAGAAACACACACACACACACACACACACACACACACACACAGAGAGAGAGAGAGAGAGAGAGAGAGAGAAGGAAATGTAGCCTGCTTTGTATGGCGGTATGTTTTAGGAAAACGGAGATGCGGAGGTACCCTAAGGAAAGCTTGAGGTGGGGGTTCTACTCAATGATTTCTTGAAGACCAAGCAAATCCAAAGGGGCGGGATTTGTCCACAGGGTCAGAATCCAGGATATTTAGGGGCTATATGCAGATAATAAGATATGCACCCGAAAGCAATATGTCATCACCCTTAGATAAGGCTTGAAGGGTATTGAGACTAAATGCTATGGAAGGACCTGCCTGTTTATCTGGTTCTGGCCATTTAAAATTTTGGTTATCCTCTGAAGTTAATGGTATCACTTTGAATCTCTCTCTTTCTCTCTCTCTCTCTCTCTCTCTCTCTCTCTCTCCCTGTGTGTGTGTGTGTGTGTGTGTGTCTGTCTGTCTGTCTGTCTCTGTCTCTCTCCTGGAGGAAACTCTAAGAATAAGATAAACCTTGACAGTAAACTTGGACTGAATATTGTGGAAGAAAATTTCACTATCACTCCTTAGGTTTTGTTTCATGCATAAAACCCAACAGAAAACTATAAAATAAATAAGCCATATGACTGACTTAGAGACAGTGCTGCTCATAGAAGAAGAGCCATAGCACAGTTACTTTACTAAATACTCTTAATATATGGGCAGCAAACGTTTAAACCATTACTGTGTGTGGAGATCCTGGCCTGGCCACACACTAGCATTAACAGGGACCTCAATGAACACCCCTCTTAAACACAGAAAAGAAAATCTTATTCATTTCCCAAACTGGGTAACTGTTAATTCCTTTAAGTTTTGTTTATAGGTAAAGCGTTCCTCTCCCAAGGGGGAAAGGTGTCTATGGAAAGACACTTACATGCACAAGTCTTTTGAAAAAAAAAAAAAATCCCTTCTCAATCAAAGCAGCCTCTGGTCTTGGTGAAAGCCCTTCCCCGAGGAGAAGGGATCCCAGAGCACTGGTTCCCAGCCCCAGGAGGGAGGGATCAGCTGCTCATCTTTCAGCCCATCCAAGCATCTTGATAGTTTAGGATCTGTCAAGCCTGGCATTCCTGCTCACTTCTTATCACTCTCTAGCCCTTCAAATAGGCAATTGATTAGTTTCAGCTTTTCCAAACCGAGATCTGATACTTTCCTCAGGATCAAATGCAAAGAAGAAGGGAGAGAAACTTGGGAGGTGGGGAATGCGAAGAAGGAAAACAGGAGAGCTGGGGAACAAAGGCCATGCTGGGCAGGGAGGAAGTGGGGACTTGAGGAAGAAACCGTTAGGTTGGGCCTTCACTTTCTATGAGCATTTAAGAGAGAAAATAGATATTTCCAAAAAGGGGGTTGTTGATTTCTGCTTAGATTTCCCTGCAAGGCTTTCTTGCGTTTAAGGGCGTGGCTCCACTTGAAACTTGCACATCTGTTCTCTTCACGTGACACTGCATAAAAGCTTTAACATCTGGGCAAGATAAACTTCCTCAGGTACCTGCTCAACTTTTCACTTGTCACACTTGCTTCCCCAGCAAGGCCCTTTCACCTCTGCCACAGACCTTAGTGGCCAGCTCCTTGCTTTGTTCTAGCACTAGCCCTCCATCAGCACCCTGCCCCCCACCGCCAACACACACACACACACACACACACACACACACACACACACACGTCCCCTCTCAGTGACAACTTTTGCTAAAGCCAGTTTCTTCAGCACACCCAGAGGTCTCCCAACTGGGGCTCCAGCAGATGAAGGCAACGCCTTGAACCCAGGAATAAAAGTCTTATTTCAATTCGGGCTCCAGACCAAAAACAAAACAACAGAACAAAACCTGCCTTGTAAGCAACATTCGCACTTTGTCAGCCTGGATCTCACTCCTCTGCACATTCCTCCATACAAGCAGAAAGAGGGTAGCTGACGTTGGTGTCCTCCCGTGGAGCTTTCCCTCTTCCTGGCACACGTTTAGGCTGCATGTTTTACAGAAATGTAACTTCGCTCGTTCTACACTCAATCTCCCTTCCCCCACGAAGGCTGCCTTCTGGAAGGAATGCTGTTAGCACTGCTTTTGCCTTTCCTAGTCTGAAGTTTCGCTCCTCTGGCCTCCGCCTCAGTCACTTGTAGCAAAACGACGACCCCATCGCCAGTTTGGGTAAGAGGGAAAAGAAGGAACAGAAAATAGTCCACGTAAACAATGAAGAAGCCACGGAAGGCCTCGCTGCAGCAAACCCCAACCGGCCCTGTTGCAGGGCGCCCACGAAATCCCCGCTGTAATTGACTGTTTTCCTTGAGGTTTTCTAACCATGTGCTTTTTGCCATCGTGCTATGACTCTGGAACAAGAAGACGCTATAGATGATTCTCCCAGCCCGACCTTCCCTGAGGTTTAACTCTGGCCTGTATCAAACGAGAGAAAATAAAGCAGTTCTGCCTGCGTCAGGGATTGTAACTCGCCCCACCTTCCAGCGACCTGCCACAGGCTCCTTTTTACTTTATAGACATCTGGGAATTCCATACATGCCTCAAACTCCAATTACACACCTTCTTCAAAGGACGCATGCTTTGATTTGCTAAGAACATTAAGTGGGGTTGAGTCTTGGGGCCTTGAAACAAAAGAGGATGAAAAAAAGCACCCAGTGCCGGGTTTAGTAGGTCCGTCTTTGGCTGCCCACTAAACACAGAAAATTAATCGTGTTTGTGTTTTCCAGATTCCGTTTCCAAAGATGAGTCTGAGAAATAACGGAGTTGTCGCTGTTAAGAAAAGGGAAGAAGCCGACCTCTTCCATTGTGCCGGAGCGCCATCCTTCTACTTTCACTGGTGCTGGGGGTGGGGCACCCCGTGACACATTAGCAGAAACTTCTGGAAAAGTGGGCCCTGGGGATTCCCTTCCCGACCCCCAGTTTGTCACTAATGCCGGCCTGTCTTTGGAAATTTGAGGTTGGGCCTTTGCCTATGTGTGTATCTGCTTCCCGGTGCTACCGCTGACACTTGGCGCGGCGGCCCCCTAGCAGCCGCCAAAGGCCCAGAACGGTGGGTCCGTGCCATCGGCGGAGAGCAGCGACATTGACACTCTCTCGACAGCGCGGGCCGGACAGCCACCCACGCTGGGGTGCCTCGGTAGATGCCCCTCCGGAGCACCCTACGCAGGTGAGACCCCTCTTCCCTGTGGAGTTCTGTTTGGGTTTCCGTGGCGTTTGTCGCCCCACCCCCACCCTGTAGGTTTGTTTGTTTTTCTTCAAATTACAGATGCAGGGAAAACCGCCTGACATCATGGGAGCAGGACAAATGCTCACTTTGAAGGATCCCGGGCAGGACTTCAAGTGAAATCATATGCCTGAGAAGAACTTGATACTGGTCTAGAGAAAATAACTAGTTCTGACTTTGCCAAACCGTGGAATGTGCAAAATGCTCTACTTTTTTGCAAGAGGCCAAGTGTCCCTTAAAAAAAAAGCTCCCTTATGAATATGAGACCAAAGACCCCAGGGGCAGGAAGCGTGTGCCAATCTTCAATGTGGGAAGAAAGGACACAGGTTGTATGCGCTTCCCTTTGAGGCTATTTTATTAATGTCTGCACTCTGGGGAAGGGGTCTACAAAGGGTGCCCTGAATTATCTATGCAATGCTTAACGTGTGTGTGTGTGTGTGTGTGTGTGTGTGTGTGTGTGTGCGCGTGCACACACTTAGAGCCATTAGCCAAGTTTCATCAATTAAAGGAAGTTAAAAAAAAAAAAAGAGAGAGAAAACAACTATTTTCACAGTGAAAGCAAATTCAGTGCTTGAGATGGAAGACCATTTAACATAATTCTTCCCCTGAGCCAAAGCGTTATGGTCGGGGGACAAAGACTGCTGGAGTCATGGGACTGTTCAATAAGATTTAGCGTCTCTGTGATGGAACAATGAAACAGCGTGTACCTTCAGACAAAGGTAAAGATAAGAAAATGAATAAAAATGGAATTAAATGAGAATATCGAGAGAAGCAGAGACAGACCTGAACAAACAGGTCGTTTCTGCTATAAAGAGCGAGACATTTCACATTGCATTAATGGAGGCTGCAGGCATAACCTTGCAAGCTGAAGAGTCTATTTGAGGAAGCAATGTCCACCACGAAGTCTCTTCCCTTAAATAAAACTACCTGTTAGCTTTTAAAGTTTGTCTATTTTATGAAAGTCCAGGAGAAAATATTAATTTTTCTAGAAGTGGTCAATATGGGATTTCCTTTCTCCAGTTAGTTTCCTTTTATAAAAAGAAAAAAAAAAGTGGTAATTCAGAGGTGAAGGTAGGGCTACTCTTTTCCTCAAGTGTCCCGAGTTAGGATAGCATTTACCTTCTCAGACATGATGGACTTCAATCTTGATGTACTTCAAGACATCTGAAACATCAAATAGTCAGAGCAGGATAGTGAACATGGATGCTCCCCCAAGAGTATCTGGAAAAGGGACGTGACGGGATGACACAAGCAAGAGAGAATTGTCATCTTGGTCTTCTCCCTCAGCCTTTCAGGGCACTACCATTACATTTTCATTTTACACACATGCAGTCAATCCGCAAACACGCCACAGACACACCACACAGAGTGGCCTTTTCTTCTTACTGTAAGGTTAAACTATTACCAGAAATGTAAAAACAGTAGAAAAATAAAACCCGGGAACTCTCCATGCTTTCACTAATAGTCTAATATAACTCAATGCTACAGGCTCCTTTTTGTAAAATGTGCTCTAAAATATTCACAATAATTAATTTGTAATCCTGTCATGGCAACATTTGGTACTGCTGTGTGAAGAAGGGAAGGAACCCTCCAGGCAATAAAACAATCTCTACTTCAGCTTTGTAAATGCACCCTATCTGGAAACACAGACTCCTCTGAATAAGGCACCCCAATAATTTCCAACTTGAAAACACCTCTATTTACATGTGCATGTATTCGGGGGATGAAAAATTAAGGACAAACTGATTTTTTAAAAATCACTATTTTAGTTGTTAAAAAAAAAAACCAAACAAACCAAAAAACAGTAACTATGCTTTTGTCCCAGTAATATTCTGAATGAAATTAAAATCCAAAACCATCCTGTCCTTGTTTTACAGAGTGTCTGTGTGCGTGTATGTATGTGTGTATGTGGACACACAGTCCTGACTGAAGACTGAGAGATGTAGCATTTAATAACTGTAATTGTTCCAGAAGCTAAGAAGGACACCAAAAATTTTGTTATGTATTTTACTCCACACCTGTATGTTCTTTATGCATACTTCAGGAGCACAATTCCCATAGGGATAACATTAATATAGCAAATCCTTTTCATTTTTAACCAATATGACACCGGCTATCATTCATTCACCCAAGAAGTAAACAAATCACACAACTGTCTCCTGAGTTCAATTTTTCTGCACAAGTGGAGTATAATATATATATATTTATGAATTGTTTTCACCAACACATTGGCCTTCGACTGAAATATGCCTTTTTTAGGAATCTTCATTGACACTAAGGACAAAAACACACACTAATGAGGAAGCAATATTGGTTTCAAATTGCTCATTTGAATAGGTTAGTTCAGACTGTAAACAAGAGATAAGTGATAAGCAAATCTGTTCAACCTTTGCTGCCCAAAGGACTAAGAGGGGCTGGGTCCCGCTGAATGCCAAGCTGTAATAATAACAGCGCTGCCCTTTAAACAGCATGGCTGTCTCTGTCGGTAGCTGGTTTATCTGAGGTTTTCACTTCTCTGTTTATATTAGTGCCCCCACTCCGTCCTGGATGCCCCTGGAGCTAAACAAACAAGTATTTACCACCAACTTAACTCCGAACTTTAAAAATATAGACCAAACTTTAAAGTTCTTAAAATTTTCAATCATATTTATTTATTGCAGAAAAATAATATACAAAAGGTATTTACAAAACAGTCATAAAAATATGAATGCATTTAGACACCGGATCTATTTGCATTTTACCATGGGTCATCAATAAATAAATAGAATGTTGTCTTTTGTATTTTATGTTTTTCTTTTCCCTCAGAGGAAGTATTTTATTTATTTATTTTTTTTTTTTAAGGAATTCACTGACTATAGTTTTGCAGGCCAGTTTGATCCCAGCGTTTTCATTTCTAAAGGTGTTGTTAAAATTCCTCTGATTGTTACCATTTTAAAATGGAGAAAGTCCACAACAACGACGCCTTTCCTGCCAGCGGCTGACTGGCACGACCTCTTGAGAATGCATGCATGAAAAAATAAAACTAAAACATTCGTCGTCAAAAGGGGTGGGGGAGACAACTGTTCAGACTTCTATCAGAAGGCAGAGGTGTGAGGGAGGTGCCGCCGCCCCTCTGGGAATCTCTGTCCACGGGCCTGTCTCGCTTTCTCTTTTAAAAGTGTGCCCCACGCCCTGATTCTTGTGAATTTGGGCTCTGCTCTTCTAATTTCCAAGAAAATCTTTGTCATATAGATTTATTTTTAGTTTTCCAGCTCCAGAGTCTCTAGACTGTCCATTTTTCTCCTTCTCTGGAAACAATGACATCTGCAAAAACCCAGAGGGGGGAAAGTCGGTTATTGTGTAGGTCTCTGCGGCTGTTTTCTAAGACCCCTAAGCGCTGTTATCACTACCAGCGAGAATTTTCGCTGCACACAACCTGGAAGGATTTCAGCCCAAGGGCAAGAGGAAGTGGGTGGGCGGAAAGGAGGGGGTGGAATTTGGAAACATTTGTTTTAAGAAGAAGAAGAAGAAGAAGAAGGGAGTTTTAAAGACGAAAGAGGGGGGGTGCTCTGCGGGCGCCAGGCCCCTCACTCTCAACTCTCTCCGTCCTCCGTCACGCACACTCCCGCACACACACGCCCCCTTGGAGGGCACACTGCGTCTCCCGGACCCGGGCCAGACCAGTTTCCCCTGCGGGGGACTGAACTACCTGCGCGAGGGAGGAGGTGGCGGTGCCCGGCCAGGCCGGAGGGCAGCGGGGAGAGCGGGGACAGCGAGCGCGGAGCCGGTGGCCGAGGGGGGGGTGGTGGTGGTGGTGGCCCGCGGCCTGGCCCGAGCGACCCCGGGGCCGGTCCTTACCTAGGTCTCCGGCCTGCCGAGGGGGTGGGGAGCTCCGCCTGCTAGTGGGACGCGGACATGGACCAGGCCCCCTCCATCCTCCAGACGGAGAAGGCGTAGCTGAGCCGCTCGTGGGCCACGTAGCTGCAGCTTGCCATCTTGGAGTCCAGCTCGTCGCTCTGCAGGACCTGGTACAGGAAGTCGATGTACCTGGCCGCCAGTTTGAGGGTCTGAATCTTGCTCAGCTTGTCCGAGGGCAGCGTGGGGATGATCTTGCGCAGCGCGGCGAACGCCTCGTTCAGCGACTGCGTGCGCTGGCGCTCCCGCACGTTGGCCATGACCCGCTGCGTCTGCAGCTCCTCGTACGACTGCGGGCTGCCGCCCCCGCTGCTGCTGCCGCCGCCGCCGCCGCCCGCGCCGCCGCCGCCGCCGCCACCGCCGCCCGCCGACTTCTTGCCGCGCTTGCCCTGGGCCGGGCTGCCCGGC
>NW_026585644.1:10244170-10250264 GCF_907164565.1 Psammomys obesus
GCCGGGCCCCGCGCCGCCGCCCGCGCTGCGCCGGCTGCTGCGCCGCTTGCGAGCCCCGCGCTTGCCGCTGGCCGGCTGCTGCCGGTCCGGCTCCTCCTCGCTGTTGCTCAGGCTGTCGTCGGCCGGCGAGACTGGCGAGCTGGACACGTCCTGCATCATCTCGCGGGCGGGCGGGCGGCGCCGCGCGGCCTCGCGCACCCGGGAGCGGGGCTCGGGGGGAGGGTGGGGGAGAGCGGAGGAGCGGGGCGCCCTAGCCCGCCAGCTTCCCCGCGCTCGGCTCGGCGCCGGCCCGGGCGGTGCGGCGGCCCGGAGGACGCAGGGAGGCGGGCTGGGGGGGTGGGGGAGCCTCGGCGGGGAGGGCGCCGGAGGCGGGGAGGGAGGCGGGCGGGGGAGGGGACGGTGCGGAGGGCCCCGAGGTCCAAAAAGAAGGCGCCCGACGGCCGCAGGCGCGCCCCGATCGGGCCTGGCGCAGCCGGAGCCGGTGCTGGCGAGCCCGCGAGGTGTCTGGGAGTTGGGCGCGGGCTGCGGGCTTGGCGGCTCTTATACCCCCGCTCGGGCGGAAAGTCGGGGGGCCGCGGTGTCATTGGCCTGACGTGGGGAGGAGGGACTTTTCGGAGTTTTATAGGAAAGTTTCCGCTTTCCAGCCTCCCTCCCTCCCTCCCTTTCCCCCTCCCCCTTCCTCGGGGTCTAACAATTCGTTCTCCGAACCATTCAAAACCGACCTGGCCCGGGCGGCCGGCCCTCGCTCCCGCCCCCCTCCCCAAAGCTCAGCCCCTCCGCGCCGAGGAGGGCGCGGGGCGATTTCCTTCCGCGCGCGAGCGCGCGCCCGGCTTCCCCGCACCCGAGCGCAATAGCGCAGACGGACCGTCCCCGCCGCTGCCGCTGCAGTGTCCCCCTCCCCAGCCCCACCCCAACGAAGTGACTGTGACAGCCGCGGTAGCGAGCGGCTTCGGCGCACTGGGTGATGGCTCATCCGGCCAGGAGCCCTCGAGGTCCTCGGGGCCCGTTGGGGGTGGCCGGGGACCCCGGCTGAAGGGCAAGAAAAGTGTCAACAACCGAGTCCAGCCGACCGTCAGGTAGAAGAAACCTCTCGTCCCCAGGGATTCCCCGCGGCTGCCCGGCCCTGAGGTCCAGGGCGGTTCCGAAGACGTGGCCGCGTCGCGGGGGCTGTGGATCTGTGCCCTGGCCTCAGGGAAACATCTGGCCTCTCCTCCCCGGCGAAGGCGAGCCTGTCTAAAGTTACCCTGCTCTCGAAAGACTGCGCCCCGCAAAGGTGCTGGAACCAGGCTGGGCTTCTTTCTCCTACAGAGAAAAGCGGGGGCGAAGCAAGGGGAGGGTCCAACAGCCTTCGTGGGGCCCTGATGCGCCACGCTGCCAGCCCAAGGTGGAAGAGAACCTTGTGACCACCTCATTCCCCCAAATTAAGCCCTGCACTGTAACCTTGGGCAGCCAGCGAGTCAGAGGAAGTTTAAGGAGGGGGATCAGCATCCGTTCCAGGGCTGCCTGGTCCGAAGCGCCCCCAGTCTTGCTAGGAGGTCGCGTGAGCAGCTCCTCTCTTGCTGCCTCCAACACAATCACTCGGCTATGTGAGCGGTGCAAGCATCCCTGGAACCTAATGCCTTGAAAGCGCAAGAGCTCCAGAGAGAATTCTCGAAATCTGGAAGCCCAGAGGTTGTAGAGCCAGAAGGAGAGTGAGTGGCTATAGGAGTCCTGTGTTCTCGCCCCCGCCCCGAATAGGATGAGGGCTTAGGGAGCTGGTTCAAGGTGATCTGTTACTCAGAAAGGCAATTCCGAGGCCGGAGGCAGTAGCCAGGATCGCAGGCTCGGAGCTGAGCGCCTCGAGCTGCTGCCCCGTTCACAGGCTGGGGTTCGTGCCCAGACTCCCACTCCTCACTTTCCGGCTCAATCCCCTCGGGAACTGCTAGCTCAGCAAGTGCCCCTCTCTGGGTTGGACCAAAGGTCGCGGCCACCGACTTCCTGAGAAGCTGGAGGCCGGAGCCCCCGCGAGGCAGGGCAGGCCACGTGGCTGCGTCTGGGTGAAGCTCTCAGCTGGGTCCCGGAAACTCTGGGTGTGGAATGCCTGGGGCTAGTCGGGGGGCTCAGCCTTTGTGGCGAGAGCTGCCTCTGAGACCAGTAAACCTGAGTGTGCTTTCAGCACAGCAGACCCCCACCCCGCCCTGGGGTCGCCCGGCACCGATTTTTACTGATACCCAGAGACAATGACCACAGCGTGCCAACGGGCCTGCCTCGCCCGCCGCTGCCGTATTTTAAAATGACAGCCTGGCTGAAAACCAGATTCTACTTGACCTCCACTTAATTTTAATAGCTCGTAGCCAATTCTTCTCAAAATAAAAGCCACTCCTGCACCCTCGTATCTGCATCTTTCACCGACAAGAATGTATCTCTTGGAAACAAAACGTGGCAGAAATTCTGTCTCCTTCGCTACCAAGAGTTCTGTTTTCTAAATACGAATTTCAGAGTATCCCCGCAATTATGTTTTAGGAAGTGGCTGCTGAAATCTCGAGGATTTTCCGCTTTAGCTTTTTCGATTTTCCCTTAATTAATAATCTCAAAAATATTTTGAAGCTGGGTATTAAAAATAATACAAAGAAAAGGAATGATAGGAAGCTTTTCTTCCTTGGGGGACACAGCTAATGAAGACGGGGGACGGGCAGGGGTAGGAGGAGTGCTTGAGAGAGGAGAAGGATTGAGAGAGACCCGTTGGAGCAGGTGAGGAGAAACAGGACTCCTCTGCCTAGCCGCGGTCATTAGAAAGTCCACCTTTCTCAAGACTTCCAGTCTGCAGGCCAGCCCTGGCGAGGCACCGACAGAGGCTGAAGGCCCCTGTTCTTATGGTGGGGCTGGAATCTCCTCAAGTCAGAGTGCTTCGAAGAGAGTTTAAAATGAATGACCTAACCAGTCATCTCGGGCTTGGACTTTTTCCAGCAGGGTCACAGGAATGATTTAGTTGTGAGTGGAAATTCCTCTTGAACTCATTCTGAGGCACAGAGGATGAAAGTAGGCACTCGCTAAGTGGGGCTAGAATTTACATTCTGAGCAGGAGGTAGCGTCTTGCCAGAGCCATCAACTCTCACCAGTGTCTAGGGTCTGATAATCCGTGCTGTGCAAACCCTTGACAAACTGAGGTGGGCTCACCATTCTACTGGATTCAACTTCTTTTTAAACGGTTTGCCTAATGATTCTCTTTCCTGATTTTGCTGGGTAAACATGGGTCGTTTGTGTGCCCACAAGTCTGATACAATTCTGCATATCGCATGGATGTGACAGCAATTGTGATATGCACAGTGCTTCAACTTAGTATCTGAGACTTTATTTTCAAATCCCGAGTTTGGTCTTTTAAGTAAAACAGTTTTGCGACTTTCCCTTTAAGGCCTATGCCAATCTGATGTCAGCTGGGGGCTGCTTTCTCTGGAAAACACAGGTTAATTAGGATCTAACTCACCTTGTCTACTTAACCCCCAACAGTAACTGAAAACAACTAACAAATGCCTTTTGCACTTGGAGAATTCACAAGGAGCTTTGCTTTCAGACTGCAAATTTGACGTGTTTGCAAGAGAGAGAGACGGAGGGAGACAGAGACAGACAGACAGACAAAGACAGAATGGGATGCTGGACACGCAGAGCACCTCTGTAATTATCCCTACACTTTGAGTGTGCACTGGCATTTTCTCAGCAGCCAGTTACAAATACTTTTAGCTAAGGAAAAGAAATACACTATAAATTGTTAGCATGCTGGTAGGCTTTAGAGTTGTGTTTGTACAAAAGCTGAATACTCCAGGCTGATTCTCCAGTCCTCTGCCCTAGGACTTTAGGTGATAAGCCACCCCCGTCCTAGCTTGGAGTTCTTTGATTTGCATAGGTGAAGCACAGGCACCCTCCTGCAGGAGGGGGAACATACTGGAAGGCAAAGGTTGATTAGGTCTCAGATGAGGGCACACATCTTAGATTTCACCCAGTTTTGGACATGCTACAGGAATTTCCCACTTTAGTATTTCGAAGAGATGGTTTTTGTTAAAGTGTAATATCAACTCTGTATCAGCACCAGTGATATCCATCACTTCTGGTTTGCAGGTAGCCTTTGTGATGCCTGAGCATCTTTGCTGGTGATACTCTAATTCATGAAGCTAATGGATTCTGCTTTTACCTCCCTGGATTTCTTTAACGATACAGAATCAAAGTTATACAATTTGAAACTTTCAATCCAGAAGCAAGGTGAAAAATTAAAGAGCAAAAGAAACTGAAGGACTCCTCAAATGAGCAAATAAAATTGAAAATCAATGTTAATTATTAGAATATCTGGCATTCTGTATGTGAAGTCAGGATGGGATTAAGACTGGAGAAGCAGCAAGACCAAGCCAAAGAAATAGTCTTACATTTTTCTCTTGATTTTATTTTATTTTTTTTAGGCTTGAAGCTCGGAGAGTTGGAATCAGATCTCATTGCTGATTGAAATACACACTCCACATCTATTTTTCTGATAATTGAAGAAAACATTACAAAATTCCTTAGGACATTTTACCATGAACACAAGCCTGCTATTTAAATATCTTCTTTTCAGCCATCTGATGCTCAGCAATTTAAGTGGAAATCGGACAATTTATATTGCTTTTCCTTTTTCCAGTTCATTTTTCCTTTTGGTTATTCATAACTTTCTCCTTTTTTTCCCTCCTAAAATGTCCCTTTCTCCCAAAAAACATAGTTGTTCCTGAAGCTTTTAAGTCCTATTCTCATTTGATTTGGTTCTTCCCAAAGAAAACATGTTATTTTTGCCAGTGACCACAAGAGGACACAATTTCCTAGGAACGTTGCTTAAAAAGCGGCTTAAAGAAAGGTTAACAAAAAAGCGTGTAATCCACGAATGTCATTTTAGGGATATCTACTTTTGTGTCACTTTTATCAATCTTAAAAGCATAGACATAAGTTAATCTTCAACCATTAGGTGTTTTACCTACTTTCCCTTTATTGTGATACTTGGAGAAAATTTAACATTTATGGCAAATCTGAAACCTTTAGTGTTCTAGTTAAGGAAAAATGTTTATATATGGTAGATTTTGAGAAAAACCTCTTGATGACCTCTCTTTTTAGAGACATATTTAATGACAAAAGAAGAGATTTTATGAATCACATGAGCATTTCAAAATTCTTAGCTGGGTGTGTTGGTGTATGCTTAAAATCCCAACACTTTCAAGGCTGAAACAATAGGGTTGCTTAGAGTTCAAGGCCATTGTCAGCTATGTGGTATATGCTAGATTAACTACTGAAATGCAGGGAGATAATGTTTCAACAAAAATTTTTCCCCTGACAGAATTTGACCATTTGCAATGTCTTTACATAAAAAGGCACATTAAAACTGTTTTTTATAATTTGTCAAATATCTTTGAATCCATGTGTTAAGTAAACAAAATTGTTTCTGCAGAGATTGTAGGATTACTTAGGGGATTCACTCGGTGTGCTTTTTCAAAATTATTACACACAATATTTGGATAACTTATCCCACCTCAGCTGGGCGTGGTGGTACACGCCTGTAATACCAGCACTCTGGGAGGCAGAGGCAGGTGTATCTCTGTGAGTTCAAGGCTATCCTGGTCTGCAAAGTGAATCCAGGACAGCCAAGGCTACACAGAGAAACCCTGTCTCGAAGGAAAAAAAGAAAGAAAGAAAAAAGCAAACTTATTCCTCCTGTTATACCCTTCATTCTATGAAAAGGACCTGAAACAGATGAGTGCCACATACCTATAATTCCTACACTCAGGAAGTGGAGAAAAGAGGATCTGAAGTTTGAGGATACCTTGAGAGAACAGGGAAGACCTGAGTTTAAAAAGATTTTATAGCAGTTGATTGAAATGAATACTTTTTCTTTCTGGAGGAAGTGCATCATATTGTTGTGTTTCTGTGACAGCAGGGCTGGGGAATCCTGAGTCTGTTACTGTTACACTCTTTGTATCTGTGTCTTTCTACAGATCCACACTTCATAGTATTCCCAGATACTCTGTTCTAGGCAATGAGCAGTGTACCAAAAGACAGGAAAAGAAAGAAAGAAAGAAAGAAAGAAAGAAAGAAAGAAAGAAAGAAA
>NW_026585644.1:10250274-10291758 GCF_907164565.1 Psammomys obesus
AAAGAAAGAAAGAAAGAAAGAAAGAAAGAAAGAAAGAAAGAAAGAAAGAAAGAAAGAAAGAAAGAAAGAAAGAAAAAGAGGAAAGCAAATAAGCAAAACAAGGGAGAAATGGAGATAGATGGTACAGAATCTGGAGAGAGAAGATGGAAGGACAAGAGTAAATGAAGAAGGGTGATAAAGAGAAACAGACTAAAGCTTTATGTGTGCAAGGAGAGTGCCAAAGATCTCAAAAAAAACCAAACAAACAAACAAAGGAATTGATACACTGAAATCCTAGAATACTAGCACTTTGTAGGTTGATTTATATTTGTTCAAAGGCATTATTTCTAATATTTCCCCACCCTTTGGGAGAGCCAGTTAGTGAATAAGAATGCCAATCATGGTTGTCCAAGACATAACTGGACAGATTATTATGTAAAGGCAGGTTGAAAGGCTATGAAACGTCTATTAACTGGTGATGTTCATCAACTGGGTATGAATTCTCTTCTGTTAGAATGAACGTGGCAATATGCTGTTTCTGGGCACTTTTCATTTCAGGTAATACTGATGTTATTACCTCATTGAAAATGCTATGGAGCTTGATACGGTCTCAAAATGCTCATAGCAATTGCTTAGACCCTCGGACCATTGGTTATTTTCCATTAGATGTAAGTATGATAACAAAGATGGTTGTTTCTTCAGTAGTCAGTAGGGCTCAATATCTTTGCCTTCCTACACAGAGCTTCAGTAGATGAAGCTTGTTCTCTTTCCCTCTGCTGGAGAACTTGAGAGACATTCTCGGATTCTGATTCCCTTCCTGGTACATTCCAGAGCCTTGAATTCTGGTTTCTACTGGCAGCAATTAACTGAAGTATGGGTGTTGATTCTTCTGTAACTATTGATGACTCTAATCATGTTAGCTACAAAAGTACCTAACATAATTTAATTCATTATGTTAATTTAATTAACAAGAGTTAAGCTTTAACATCAAGGAAGTCACAGAACAATAGAAAATAAAATGTGATTTATGCAAACAAGGAAGTAAAAAAAGAAAGAGTTCTGATACATATTTGCCAAGAAAGAACACTGAGCCTGGACTGAGGTGATGAGGGAGAGTTATAGATTTGTAAATTTAGAAAGTTCCTTAATTCACTAAGAAGGCTTTCCCAGAAAGGCAAAGCTTAGAGATCAAACTGAAATGACAAATGACGTGATGCGTGGCTTATGGAGTTAATCTGAAACATACAACACGAAGGGAGACCTACAGCTTGGTTACTGGGTACTCTAGGGTAGGCTGTGAGGGGGCTATGAGCATGTGTGGGGCTTTTTCCCTTTCTTTTCTTTATCAGCCTTTCCTATTGATCGTGTGCTTAAGAGGTCCAAAGTGAAGGATACGCAGTAATGAGGTGTGGCCAGAGCTAATGTGCAGTTGCTCTAAAGAGACAAGGCAGGCACAGTCATCAACAGACAGGGCTTAGCACAGCCCGAGAAGGCTGTGGATGCCATCTTACTGTCTCAGCCAGGAGTCAAGTTAAAGCAGAATGGATGCCACTACTACAGAGCTGATGATTATTTGATGCTCCTTAGTCTTCCTCTCCCTTCCTACTCCATGTGCCCACACCTCCAGCTGTTTAAGATGTTCTTCAGTTTACTTGCTGCTGTACTGAAACTCATTATGGATTCTGTGTGTCTTCTTTAGCAGAAGTGGACATTCATTATTAGGGTAGTGATTGAATATGTGGCCTGAAAGTCATCCGGCCACACTTCAGTATTGAGGGGTGTGTGGATATGAAGCAGGGACTTGCTATCCATACTTGCTCATGGATAGTTTGCTAGGATGTGAACTGAGTTTGGGAGTAGTGAGAAATCATTCAACATGGCATTCCTTCAGATGTAAAGTGAAATAACTGGATGATTTGAGAAATGCAGAAAACACTTCATTTGAAAAATGTCACAAGTATTTGTTCACATAATAAGTTTTGTAATGATATTTTTTAACTCTCTGGCTGTTTCTAACTCTATGACTTGCCCACATCTGGAACACAAAAGAATTTTCCTATCTGATGACAATGAGCTTTCTTCCAGTTGTAGACACTGCTGGTGGCCAGTTGGGCCTAAAGTTCTGTCACAAATGAGTAAAATAGGCAATAAGGTAGTTCAAATGGGGGCAGAAGGCATTTCCTCACTGGTAACTTAGGAATATGGTGCTGGTATTTCCCACTCTAGCACTCTCATTTAAACGTGGAGAGTGCTTGGTGTGGTAACCCAGAGAGCCTCTAAACCATGAATAAATTCAGTTTTGTTTCTGTTTGGGGTTGGCTTTCTTGTTTGTTTTGTTGTTGCTTTTCTGTCCTGAGGATTTGAAACAAGGCTTGTGTATTCGAGGCAAACAATGTACTGCTGCATTGTACCATGGCACTATCTCCAGCCCACAGGAATCAGTTAAATTATATGACACATTACTCAGGAGAGGAGAGGCTATGAGCTACAGATGAGGACTGGAGAAGGTCTGAAATACTAGAGATGTCAGCCTGAAAGGCAAGGAAGCAAGGAAGCAAGGAAGCAAGGGATGATGACAGCATTGGGCTTCGGGGCCTCTGCTGTTTCTCCAAATGCCTGGCACCACTGGTCTGGCCAGGTCTTGCAAGCACCACTTTTTCTTAGGATGATTGAAACTGAAATTATTTGGTTCCGTTATGTAATTCATTCTAGAATGCAGTGAGATAGTGAGTCTTGTCTTGGTGTTTTTATTTGTGCTTATTGGGAGACATTAGAGCTTTCAGATGTCCCTATCAAATTCAGGATAGGTTTTGATTTCCCTGCCAGATATGAACTAAGAGCAAAACACTCATCAGTAGTCTCTTTGTTTTACTATAATGAGCCTGTTTAAATGTGGTTATGTTCAGGAGTAGTAATCTCTCCAGGGACTAGGAATCATGTAATCATACAATGCAGACTGGGAAAACAAGATGTCTACAATGATGAGAAGCAGCATGGCAATTTTTCTTCCATTTATGGAAGCATTTTTATCTCAATTTTATGACATTAATTTTGAAAGCACTCCTTATCTGAGTTCTGAAGTGACTCAGTAAATACATTTGACCACTGCTTACTCAATTTATTTATTTTTTTCATGAGTGACTGGGACAGTACCATATTTTGTGTTGTAGCACTAGAAAGGTATTACACAAGGCAAATATTGTGGAGGAGAAAGAGGACTAAAACAAAGTGTGAACAATCTGTCGATCTGCCATTTTAGGTATTTTGCAAAGAAGCTAAAGTTGTTGTTGACTGTAAGCTGGAAAAGGAAGAGGATCTTTCGACTGTGTAGTAAAAAAAAAAAAAAAAAAAAGAAGAAGAAGAAGAAGAAGTAAAAGAGTTGCAAGCAAATCCAAAGTGAAGTGACTACTTTAGAGGCCTTAGTCATTAAAATAAGGAAGCAGGTCTTCAAGCATGAAAATACCAATTCTTCCCTTCTGTGATTTCTCGGGATAGTGATCACCTAAGGAGCAGTCCATTCTGGACGTAATAGGAAGATGACACTTCATCACACTTTTCAGAACCTCTGAATATGTGTTAGACCACAATAGTCTAGGGCAATGCAAATAATGCTGACTGGGATGTGTACGAGCTTGTCCTTGTGAGAACAGAGGTACAGGTTAGAGGGCCATTGTTATAAACTAGGTTAGAAATTATTTCTTTTTGAACTTGACTGGCACCAGTGGAGTTGGCGTTTTTCAAGTTTGGTTAGATTTGCTGTATATGTTGAAGTTAAAGCCAACAGGAGCCACTGAAGATAAACCCTGGGTGGGAGAGGAATCAAAGGCAACTCAAGACTTTTGATCTGAGCAGTAGGAAGGGTGGGGGTAGCTGGCAGCCACTGTGATAGAGAAGGCTGTGGATGGAACACATTTCAGGGAGACAGTTCAGTTTCAGACATGTTAAATTTGAGTTGTCAGCTAGAAATCCAAGTGGAATTGTTGGGCAGGCAGTTGGATATGTGAGTCTGAAGTTTTCGAGAGAGGCCTCTGGACTAGAGAGAAAATTTGGAATTCATTAGCATAGAAATAGCATTTTAAGCTATGCCACTAGAAGAGTACCATGGGAGTGCCCTTAGAAGAAAAGATGAGGGCTGAAAACAAAGCAGAGAAGGGTCATAGGAATTAATGAAGAGATTACGATTTTAAGCAAGTTAATAGCCACAAAATTGGAGATAACTCATTTTTCTAAGGAAAAACAAGAATAAAATGAGCACTAGCAACAACAAAAGTTATAACAGAAAAAGTTATTCAGACTTGGAGAACTACAGCAGAGCACATGAAATAGAACATTATGCTGTACCCTGGGTCACAACGATGAAAGCAAATCCATAGCCATGAATGTACTCAGAATACCATTAAAAATGTGTTATTCTAAAGTCATCAACTAAAGAAAATTATCTATGAAGAACTGTTAGGCCACAGAGGAGGACTTTGCAGCCAGTCCTGAAGATACCTGATAAAACAGGGTCAGATGAAAGGGGAGGAGGTCCTCCCCTATCAGTGGACTTGGAAAGGGGCAGGGAGGAGATGAGGGAGGGAGGGTGGTATTGGGGAGGGAATGAGGGAGCGGGATACAGCTGGGATACAGAGTTAACAAAATGTAACTAATAAGAAAAAAAAAAAAAAGAATGAAAATCAGGCAACTTACCTGGTCTCAGAGCAAATGCTAAATGGATGTTGTATCCCAGCCAAGACTCCACAGTATTGTATCAGTTACAAATTAAAACAAACAAACAAATAAAAAAAACTTAAAAACAACCTGAAATTTTAGATCATTGAGAAAAACGCTTCTAATAACTGTAGTGAGCACTGAAAGAAACAAACATAGAAATTAAAGTCTAACCAATTGTTAAAAATGATATTAAATACAAAAGTAAGCAAGACATCTCTGAAAAGAAGATATTATAAAATATTTAATTATCATTTTGTACTTAACTCCCAAGGGTTGGGGAAGATGGTCAAAGTAAAAGAAAATTATCAGGAAAATATGTATTCAAAAATTAATGAAGAAAGAAGATATGAATTAGCTGCGCTAGCAGCAAAATGTGCATATGCTGTCTTATATATTTTGTAGTGCAAAATCAGATGTTGACCCAAAGACATCCAGTAGAAACTATGGGCAGATATATAATAATTTTTATATCCTTAATCATTGTTCGGATTTATTTCCATACAGTGATATGATCCAGTAATTTAAATATCCAAAGATGTCAATAAAAAGTCTCTCCATTTGATAAGGACTTTTAGCAATCAAGACAAAAAAAAAAAAAAACAAATTCAAAACTTTTCTATATACCAACAAGGGGCATTCCTAGTTTAAGAAAAATTAAGCAGGGCATAGTGGTACATGTGTTTTATTTCAGCACTTGGGAAACAAAGGCAGGCAGACCAATGTGAATCTGAAGTCAGTTTGGTCAGTGCAGCATGTTGCTGGCCAGCTAGAATTGCACAGTGAGGCCCTGTCTCAAGAAACCAAAACCAAAAATTAAAGTTCCCTTTGCGTTGGAGAGTTTAGATTTCAGAAGCACCCTCTGTTTCTGCAAAAGCCCCAGGTTTGGGACCCAGAACCCACACAGTCAGTTCTGTGCTTAATCCCAGTTCTGCGAGATACATATAGGCAAAACTCAGATACACTTAAAATAATAATGATCACAAGATGAAAAAAACAAAACACCAAAACAATCCCATTCAAAATACTGCCAAAATAGAAAGACAGACAAACCTAACCAGAAAGGTGAGAGATCTGCACAATGAAAACTTTGAAACACTAAAGAAAGAGAAAGCCCTAATAGTCTTCACACTCACAAATTGCTAGAATTAATACTACGAAAAAGACCGTACTGACAAAAGCTGTTTTGCTGTTCGGCAAAATTCCTATCAAGTTTTCAATGGCATAGGTCGCAGAATAGGAAAGCGAACTCTAAAAATCTATACAAACACTGAGTAGAAAAAACAATCCTGAACAATAAGCAATGCTTCAAGCATCCTAATCGCAGACATGAATATGCTAGAGATATGGTAACAAAGTCAGCACATTTGCAACACAAAAATAAATGGATTTACTAAGGGACTAGAACAGATGACCCAGAAACAAATGTAGCTACCATCTTGGTTCTCAGCAAGGAGGTTAAGGCAATACATTGGGAAAAAAAAAGACAGCCTCTTTAATAGATGGGTCAGTGTCTTAGTTTGGGTTTTATTGCTGTGAAGAGACACCATGACCACGGCAACTCTCTATATCGAGGAAGATATTTCATTAGGGCTGGCTTACAGTTTCACAGTTTTAGTCCATTATCATCATGGTGGGAAGCATGGCAGCATACAGACAGACGTGGTGCTGGAGAAGGAACAGAAAGTTACACATCTTGATTTGCAGGCAGCAGAAGTGACTATGTCACTGGAAGTAGCTTGAGCAGAGGAGACCTCACAGCCTGCCTCCACAGTGATATGCTTCCTTGAACAAGGCCACACCTCCTAATGGTGCCACTTCCTATGGAGGCATGCCTATTAAAACCATCACAGGCAGGTGAGGCTGGAAATTCACATATGGCGGAAGGAAACTTGATCCCTGTCTCTCTCATATGAAAATGAATTCAAGTGAATCAAAGGCTTTTATGTAAGTCATTTCAACTACTGGAAGAAAACAGAAAATACTTGAAGCTCTAGACATGTAGTTTTTTTTTTTTTCTAAAGGGGACTGCAGTAGCTCAGGATAATAGCAGGGATTGACAGGTGGGATTGCACTGAACAGCAAAGGACCCAAGCAGGATCCTGAGGAGGTCAGCAGATGGGAGTTAATAGTTGACAGCAACCAGTGAGATGAGGATGAGAGGGCACACAGAGCAGGGACGAGGACAAAGATGATGCAAGACATTCAGCATATGTACGATCTAAACAACCAGGCACAAAACAACAAAAAAATAGGATTTGTAAATAGGAAAACAAACTAAATAGAATAATTTCAAAAGAACACATGAAAACAAATGGGGAATGGGAGGACCTTTGTTCCTCCTCAGTTACAATGTAAATTACACCGTTGTTGAGAAAACCGTAGTCATCAGGGAAGCAAAAATCCAGCTATGTTGAAATCGTTGCCCAAATCAACATTCCCATCACAAAGAAAACCAAAAGTACTAGTAAGAAAATGGGGGAAATAGACATGGTACCTACACACTCTGCTAAGGACCTGAGAGATGACTGGACAAAACATGGCCCATATGTTTGGATGGATTTCACTGAACACCATTCCACTGCAGAAAGTTAAGACAGACAAGAACACAGATACTCTGGCATGTTTTATGGTTCACAAAGCTCTTCACCTACTTGATTTCATCTTCAAAATTATACTTGAAAGTGCTAGTGAAGCCATCAGGGGCAAATGTCTTTTGTACCTCTTTAGTGAAAATGTAAATCTATAGCGATCGGGGTGGAGGAGCAACCACTGCCACCCTAATTTATATGGTTCAGCTATGCCATTTCTGGGCCTATTATATGAAGGCAACTGAGTCATCATACCTCAAAGAGACGCACCATACCCTTGCTTATCCATGCACCATTCACTGTAGTAAGACTATGGAAGCAGCTTAAGTGCTAGCGGTGAATAAAGAAAATGCAGCATACATAAAACAGAGCATTATTTACATATAAATAATCAAATTACATTACCAGAGAAAGTTGACAGAACTAGAAATCATTGGGCAAAACGTAATCAGCCAGACGCATACAGACAAATACTCTATGTTTTCTCTCCTAGGCAGAATCTGTATTTCCTTTAATTTATTCTTTAAATTAATTCATTGTTATTTCATGTGCATTGGTGTTTTTGCACGTGTGTATGTTTGTGCAAGGGTTTTAGATCCCCTGGGACTGGGGTTAGAGACAGTTTTGAGCTGCTATGTGGGTACTGAGAATTGAACCCCAGTCCTCCGGAAAAGCAGCTGGTACTCTCAACTGCTGAGCCATCGCTCTAGCCCCTAGACTTTTTTTCTTTTTTTAAGACATGAAATTAGAAAAGGAATTATAGGAAGAGGAAGGGGATCAGCAATAGAGGAAGAATGTGGACAAGAGAGAGAAATAGGGTGAAAAAATAATCAAGTATACTACATATGTGTGTGAAAATATGGCCAAGAAAGCCATTTTTTCCCAGCATGCAAAAATACATTTTTCTGGAAACAAAGGGAAGACTCATGGCGTGTGTACGATGCTCTTGTACGCATACATGCACACTTACAGGTACACACACACTGTTGAGAAGAAGCTCAGGTGTCACTGGTATATGAATTGCAAGTCTTTGTGTTTGTTTGGTTTTTTTTTTAATTGGACCCATGAGGAACTAAACACCAGATATCTGAGGAACAATATAATTTGATAAAATACATATTACATTATTTTACAGAGTTATTTTTTAATGCTTTCATTTACGTCGGTTTACAATATGGCCATAAAAATGATTTACTGAGAATAATTTCATCAAGGGAACTTTTCTCCCTGGTGGTATGATTAAATGCTTTTGCAGTCTTTCTAACATCTAAAACAATATACATCATTCTATCTTGAGCAAACACATTATTTTTTAAGCTGCGAAATGGGAAGTTGTTGGGATTCTTCTAATCGGAAACTTGATAATTAAAGTATGATCATTTAAGTTGTAAATGAAGTGCTGTTCTCTCAAGAGAACCACTAAGCCCCCAGACACCTTAAGCGGAAACCGTACACATAGCTAGAACGCTTTTCTGCCTCAGTTGGAGGCAGGGTGTAAGAATGAACCATCCATTCGGCACCAGTGACAGTTCAGTAGCAGTAATGAGCTAATCCTGTGCTGCCAAGGAGAGAAAAGTCACTGCATACATCAGTTAGGTATGCTACAGTTGTCACTGGTTTGTATCATTAGACATTGCCATCCTCTAAATCATCAGAGCAGTGCTCCTGAGGTCAGCCTAGGGTCCAGGAATGAACTGAGGTATGCTATAAACTGGGGTAGAAAAAGGAAGTGCATGTCAGCTTCCTTCCTTGTGCCAGTTTCAACCTGACCTCTCCTGGCTGGAGTCCTAAGTTAGTCACCTTTGGTGTCTGTTATAGGAATGGAGAGGCGGCTAAAGTCAGTTGCCACTTCTAGTTCTAGTTCTCAAAGCAAAAGGGTGACCTGGTACTGTCAGACTCTGCGCAGTTCTGGCTACTAAGGTGAGCAGCAGCGCCCTTTGCCTATTGGCTCTGAAGCTAGGATTCAGTCCTTTGCCCCTGCTCATGGTCTGCATGTTATAATAGTCAGGGGCCATTACATTCACTCTGTCATTGTTGGTTTCTCTGGCTGTCTCCATGGACAGGCATTTAAAGTAATGCAGGACTTATATGTTAACTATATTTCTTCTATCCTAGCCTCATAACTCAAGTGACTATTTAACTATCCAACATCTCCTACTCAGTACCGGCAGCCATCCATCGGTTAAGCGTACAGCTCTTGCTGTGCTTGGATCTCCTCATAGGCCAAGACTCTTAACTAAGCTAGAATACTGTTGAGAGCTCAGTCGAGTCTATAGCAACCATCCAATAAATATTTGATATATGTTTATTAAATTGGTAATGAAAGTTAGCACAAGAATTGGATGCTGAGCAGAGCAAGACAACTCAATATGACCCAGTGCAATTTAAGTGTAAGCCGAGCCTGCCTTGCTGCTCCTTTCATTCTCTCCTCACGGTGACATTTATGTGCTGGTTTGCTTCGGGGATACCCATAAGAATGACCATGAACGTTGGACTTGGGGAAGGGAAGTCAGGAAATTGTTCACCTTCTTGATTATTTTGTCAACCCCTCTTTCCCAAAGGAGACATTTACGTAGCCCAATAACCTTGCTAAGCTGGGCTACAGTATATCTTCATGTTTTCTTTCTCTATAATTTCTGTAGAAAGCATTCAATTTGCATGCCTTTTACAGGAGGAAAGAATCTTGGAAAAAAAATCTTCTAATATATGGTCATGTGTGAAAAGTATGGAACTTAAATGGCAATGTCAGCATTAACAAGAAGAAAAGACTTTTTTTTAAAGAAAAAAATAGAGGAGGAGCAGGGAAAAAGGAAAGAAATCACACAAAAGTGTATAATGAATTTATTATATTATTTGTTATGCGTAGTTACCTATACTATGAAAAATAAATATGGAATAGAACAGTAATGTTCCAATTACTAATGATATAGGGGCATCAACAGAAGAAATTATAGCCAAATTGAAACAAATCGATCAGGGTACTAAGGAAATGTTAGATTTATGAATGATTGATTTATTTTAAAGAATATCCATCCACAAAACCAGTGGCACAATAACGCATACTTTAAGCTGATAAAGAAAATATAAATCAAACGTTGCTTAGAAATTATTCCAAGGAATGTATGTTTATGGAGACAACTATTTCTGACTTAAGTGCTGTAAATTATATTCACTTTCCTCATTTGATTTGTTTGCTCATAAGCCTCGAGGAGCTTCTTTGCTGCCACAGTTTCATCATTCCTGCCAGTCTCAGGGATTTCTGAGGGCCCCTCCACCTCACTCTCTTGCCCAGGGCCCTTAGCACCCCTGAATTTGGTATCCTTGGTGGTGACAGGGTAATTTGGCAAGCATTTCTTGTAAAAGCACTGACCATGAACCAGCACTTTAACCCACAGACTGTGTTCTGATTTTGTTGACATTACGAAGCAAACATTTTTACATCAGCACTTTCTTCATTTTCATCTTAAGTTTTACCTTGAGAATTCATCTCAACCCGATTTTAATTTTTGTTTAGGGACAGGTTAATAAAGTGCGGGGAAAGGAGGGAAAAGTCCTGAATGTGGCTGTGACTAGCAGGACAGAGCTTTTTGATCAAATGTAACAGTGGTGGGGTAGGCCTGGGCTGGAACATAGGGCAAAAACTGAACCAAGGAAAATGCATTCTTCCTTCTCCCTCTTATTCTTCAAACATCATGAATATGGTAAATATCTAAAATAGGAGGACAGGATACATTATGCTTAATTATGAAGCAGGGACTTTAATGAGATGCATTGCCTGAAAGAAAGCCCAAAGACTGAAAGACTCATTTTTTTAAAAATTTTTATTAATTACACTTTATTCATTTTGTATCCCCCCCATAAGCCCCTCTCTCCTCCCCTCCCGATCTGATAGGGGAGGTTCTCCTCTCCTTTCTGGTCTTAGTCTATCAGTTCTCATCAAAAGTGGCTGCATTGTCCTCTACTGTGGCCTGATAAGGCTGCTCTCCCCTCTGGGGGAGGTGATCAACGAGCAGGCCAATCAGATTGTGTCAGAGGCAGTCCCTCTTCCCATTACTATGTAACCCACTTGGACACTGACCTGCCATGGGCTACATCTATGCAGGGGTTCTAGGTTATCTCCATGAATAGTCCTTGGTTGGAGTATGAGTCTCTGGGAAGTTCCCTGTGTTCAAATTATCTTGTTCTGTTGCTCTGCTTGTGGAGTTCCCGTCCCCTCCAGTTCTTACTATTTCCCACTTCTTACATAAAATTCCATTCACTCATTTTTAACAGCAGGTGGTAGGGTGCATGTATATGTGTGGGCATGTTCGTATGCATACACACTCACGTAAGTGCCCTTGTTCCTTGAAGCTTTTAAGACAATGACCCAATTCATTTTGAAAAGGTTTTTTTTTCCTCGCTATACGATCATGAAGCAATACTAGCATATCAGAATGAGATGGGGAAAACATTATATTCGTTACATAAGGTAGAATAAAAAATCTCTTTGAGAGATGATACAGAGGAGCTGACAGCAGTTTTATAAAAGAGCTTTTGCTCTGGGCTTGTGATTACACTTCAGCAAGACCTTCTAAACAGTGGCCCCGCCACCATCTTGAAAGGATTAGGTGCAAGCCTCCCTCTCCATGGCATGAACACAGAGCTACATTACATCAAGGCTAACTCTGAAAAAGAGACAGCCTTGTCAAAGTTTGGCTGTAAACTTTCAACTTTCCGTAAGCTCTTTAACTAACTGAAACTCGTTTGCCTCTCTGTGACATAAATGTGTTAAGGTCCATCCCAATGCATTTTCTGGGAGATGTGAATGACGTAACCCAAAGTTTGGTATCCAGCCTTGTTCAGTGACATAACTGATAGCCCCTGGCTTGGGGCATCTGCCTCTGCACTGTGGCATAACGAAGTTGCAGTAAGTCCACAGCAACTTCCGAGGAGTCTGTAGGAGAGAAGGTGAGAGCAGACAGAGAGGTATAAAGTTGGCCAAGGACACAAACTTGGTTAAATTGGTTTCCTTTTCGTTATCGCTTGTTTCTTTACTTATTTGTTTGTTGCAATATTGGGATTGAAATCAGGGCTTCGCGTGCAATAGACAAGAACTCTACCAGTGAATTGTATACCTGGTTCTACATTACTTTTCAGTTTGCCTTTTGTACTTCTATTAATCAATAGTGAAAAAGAATGGAGTCTCACTGAGAACAATGAGCAGACAGCTTTTTTTTCCCTGTGATCTTTTCAAAGTTTTCTCCAACTTCCATAATCTCGGTGACTCATTGGCTTTATAACTGATGGAAAACCACAGAGAAATGTAAATACTTGCATTTATCAATGGACAAGTTTTGTTTTGTTGGAATTAGCTCTCTTGGGGTTAATATGACCATATTCTGGGCATTAATTTAGCTCAAGTGGCTCACACTTTAACTCTTAGTTTCCATGGAGACTTTTGCTCTGGTTTACTGGCATAAACCTGTTTCCTCACCTTTTCATTTCCTGAAATAGCACCAAGTACAGTATCTAAATTTTGACTGATATAAATCAAAGCACATGCCTTTCTTTTCAGTAAAGTCCACGATTTCAACACGTGTGCAGGATTTTCCTTTTTAATGCATTAGACATCTGTTACTGCTAATGGGGATAAAATAGCACGTGTAAAAAACAATAAAATGTATTAAAAGCAGTGCACATTTTAAATATTTATAAATTATTTACATTAGAAATGAACGGGGATTTTTTTGGCTTTTGTTGTATGGCAGAGCTTTCAAGTGACTAATATGCAAATTGCATGAAAGTAGTTATGCATGTTAAAAGGTGAATACGAATATGTAAAGTGTTGGGAGCTTACATTGCCAGATACTAGCTTATCCTTTTAAAACATAAATGTTGAGTGTTACCCACTTTTCTTGTAGCTGATCCTGCTCCCCCTCACTGTAGTTTCCTTGGGTTTAATAGGAAACAAACCCAGAGGATTGTTTTAAAATTGGAGGTTTATTTGAAAGGGTTAGTATATTCTTTACTATTAAATGACATGTTAGTATGGAGTCTTGAGAGTTATTTTTGAACATATATCTGTGTGTTCGTCTATGCGTAAGTAGTGGGTGAATTCAGCCATCAGCTGAGTTTTAAAGGGAGCACTCCTCAAATTTTAGCTAATTTTTCCATTTTAATATCACTGGAACTAAAAGACATGTTGATAAGTGCTTATTCCTTAAAAAATGTAAACTCTTGTTTAATACTGAGTTAATACTTATCTTTCTGATTTCAACCATCTCTCTTGGGGAGAACCATTAGAACCTATGTTTTATTGAAGGCAAATTTGAAAAATAAAATTATTTTTTACCCAAAGACAATAGATTTTCTTTTACAATAGATTAAGCTAAGCTAGGCTGTTGGAAACAGGATAGTGGATGTCCCTGCAGGGACAAATGGGCAGTGGTCAGAGTGGCTCTAGTGAGGGGTTCACTCTGCTCCCCAGTAGCCACAGAAAAATGTTGCAGAATCCACCTTCCCCAGATTTTCAACACTGACTTGTAAGAGTTAAGAAGGAAGAAGTCTTCTTGGTTCTGTGCTGCAAACGAAGAGTGCTGCTCATGAGCTGTGTTACTTTTTCTGACTTAAAGCGCGTTATAGCAACATAAAAATGCAAATCTGCACAAACTAAGATCCTCCTCCAGTATATTTATAAAAAGTATAAATATGTGCATACTGTCCTAGATGAAGCTGAAGTAAAATGTTTTACATTTGCTTTATACAATATTTTTATCACTTATTAATGCTATCACCTATAACACATTGCTTTTATGTATTTACACTTTTAAGGACTATATCAGACACTTAGGGTTTTTTCCCCTATTTTATTGTAAACAATACTGAGTTACATATTTGGTAATCCAGTCTTGATGCATTCACAGTCTGACTTCTATAGGCTAAATTCTTGCAAGTGAAATTTTACAGAAAGCTGTAAGAATCCACAAAAGCTTTATAGTATTTTGCCTATGTCTTCCTCATCAGAGCCAAAGTTTAGAAGGTGTTCTTGAACCCTTTCAAACCCCTTTCTTGACATGGAAATTGCCTGAATTGCCACAACTTTTGAATCTTTTCAAGAGGAAGGAGCTGTGCTCCCAGGGAAAATTCTGTTTTTCTCATTGAGCCAATGACCCTCATCTAATCAATGAGTGTTCTGTAGGTTTTCCGAATTGCAATTCCAGACGCCTTCTTTTCTACCACTGTCTAAGCTGCTAGTCATAGTAATTATATTCAGACTGATACGCTTGTGGGGGTCCAAGGCTTGGGGGAAAACTACCACATTCTAGGCTTGTTTTCAATATACAGAAAGATGTGGGCACTAACATAAAAACACACTCTGTGACAAAAGCTGGAAACTTTCAATAATAGTCATTAACATAACAAGTCCCAAGGAAAAGATACCAGCAATAAAACAGACAGGAGCTACCAAAATGTTGTGGAAAAGGAAAGAAAACCAATACTTTTTAGAGGTTTTAGTTAGGAGTGAAAATACTTGCATATGTTCAATACATTCTGAAATACACATGAAGGTATTTGGGTGGAAATGGGTTTGGGCATATACATATTAACATGTGTGTAAGTTGCACAATGGATCATGGGTTTGCATTAATAAGCAGAAACCTGAGTGTTCAGAGTGAAGTCCCTGAGGTTTGGACTGAGGTATTTTCATGTGGATGCAATTTGGAGAGATTTTTGTTGTTTTGTTGTATACTGCTTTTGAGTCTGGGGCATTCCTTAGCCTGTTTTATGTTAACTTTAGTAGCAGTTCATTACATTTGATGAAATGCAGTGAAGTAATAAAAAGCATGATGTTTAATTTGTGATTCAGTTATGCTGAAGCAAAGCAGTATCATATATGTATATGTATGTGTGTATATATGTGTATTTACATACATACATACATGCACACTATATATAGATTATATATACCATATGTGTATCTATATCTTACCTGAGCTCATGTGCATGAATTTTAATGGACTCTGGTGAGATTACATAAATAAATGGTGATGAAAGAAATGATGAGGCATGTTCAGTAAAGTTTTTAATGAACAGAACCATTACTTCTCAAATGCTTGTTAACTAGAGTCACCCCAAGTCTTGGCCAAAATTATGAATCCCTCATTAGGATATCTGAGTTGGGTATATTTCCTGTCTGAGTAGTATTAGTATATTTCAGAAGGCTGTTTATCATCAGCCCTCTATTGGGACACAGGGGGATGAATAAAAGTTCTTTCTAGATGCTGAACATTTCTTTAAATGTTTCTCTGCCACTCGATATTTCTTTATTTTCCCTGTTTAGCTCTGTACCCCATCTTTTAATTGGATTACTTGGTTTGTTGGTGTTTAACTTCTTAAATTTTTATATATATAGCCCTCTGTCAGAGATAGGGTTGGTGAAGATCCTTAGCCCATCTATAGGCTATCATTTTGTTCTGACAACAGTGTCCTTTGCTTTAGAGAAGCTTTTCAGTTTCATGAGGTCCCATTTATTGATTGTTGCTCTTAGAGCCTGTGCTGTTGGTGTTCTCTTCAGGAAGTTGTCTCCTGTGCCAGTGAGTTCCAGGATCTTCTCCACGTTTTCTTCTAACAGGTTTAATGTGTCTGGTTTTATGTTAAGGCCTTTGATCCACTTGACTTTAGTTTTGTGCAGGGTGATAAATATGGAACTATTTGCATTTTTTTACATATAGACATAGGACTAGAGGAGGGGCCTAGGAGAAAAGACAGAGGGAGAGTGGGATTGGGAGGAGACAAGGGAGGGGGCCATAGCCAGGATACAAAGTAAATAAACTGTAATAAATAATAATAATAAACAAACAAACAACTAAAAAAATCTTTCTAGGCAAAGTAGTAAATCTATCTGTCTATCTATCTATCTATCTATCTATCTATCTATCTATCTATCTATCTATCTATTTGTCTGTCAGACAGGGTCAAGACAGGGTTTTTCTGTAACAGCCCTGGCTGCCCTGGAACTTCCTTTGTAGATCAGGCTGGCCTCAAACCCTACCTCTGCTCCTGGAGTGCTGGTATTAAAAGTAGGTGCCACCATGCCCAGGTCAAAGTGGTAAATTATTATGTAAAACACTACATCTAAAATTAGTTTCTTATTTTAAATGTTGTGAGATTATTGCAAGCTAAGGTCAACCTTATCTAAATGAAAAACAAAACAACAACAAAAACTGTTACTCAGCTTGCAAAAGAAATCCAATCGAGAGAGTACAATCATATAGGCAACTCTTTTTTTCCAGAAATATGTAAATCTACTAGTGTCTGGAAGCAAACATTAGACTTTAGAGTTAAAAATAGTCAGTCCTTCTTAAAAGAAGCAGAAGGTCCCACTTGAGTTTCTCAAACTCCAAAGCAAACCATAGCCGCCCTGTCTCCATTCCTCCTCCACTGAGTTGCACTTTTGAGACTTTGCATTGTTAGTTTAGAACAGTTACACACAAGTGCTTTGCACTGGAAAGCCCATCAATGGTCGCTAGAGGCACCACTTCTGGATGAAGTTTCCAAAAGATTCTCAGAAGTGTCCCCAATCAAGCTATCACATTCCTGCGATGTATGAATGTTTTATTTTATTTATTTACATAAAACACCTATACACAAATTTTAGAGAGAATTTTAGGAGTGTAGAATTTGCAGTGGCTTTCTTCGAAGACCAGAGGTCATGATTTTATGCACCAAGTGCTGTATCAATATTTCTGCACTTAAAAATCATCATGTTAACAGCTTAATTGGACACAAAATTAAACGTTATACGAGTACTACTTTATCTCTGGGAAGCAGGCTATCCTAATTTTCTTATATGTGCTCTCACAGGCCTTTCTGAAAGGCTGAATCATTATTATGCAGGTCCAACACAGCGCTAGTATCAATTACTATAATAGCATTATTGGCTATATTAACTTTGTTTGAGCAGTGCAGTAAGTTCTTTGTATTATTTCTTCTCTTTCATTGAATAAGGGTGTTTTTATGCCTTTCTTTATAGAACAGGAGGGTAGAGCTAAGGTTCAGAACCTTATGATGCTATACCTCATACTTGAGAATGTATCTGCAGCAAGCAATTAATCCGAGACTGAAGAACCCAGAAACAGATGCTCAGTGCTTTGCTATACAGCAAAGGACATAGTGGGAAAGATGTTCCAATGGTTATTTCAGTGTTTTTTTTTTTAATAAATGCTGCAAAATAATAGCTCACGTTCACAGAATACTTGAAGAAGAATTTTTTTTTTTTTTAAAGCAGGATACAGGCACCTATCAATGGGAATTTGTGAACTGAAAATTTGCATTTTTATTGTTAGAAGTTCAAAAGATTGTAGAGTAATAATTAATTTTTTTTCTTTTTTTAATATTTACTTTTTAAATATTAATCACAGGTTATTGACTTTGTATCCCAGCCACAGCCCCTCCCTCATTCCCTCCCAACCCCACCCTACCTCCCTTATCTCCTCCCTGTCCCTTTCCAAGTCCACTGCTAGGGGAAGTCCTCCTCCCCTTCCATCTGACCCTAGCTTATCAGGTATCTTCAGTACTGGCTCCAATGTCCTCCTCTGTGGCCTAGCAAGGCTGTTCCTCCCTTGGGGGTGGGGGAGGTAAAGGAGCCAGTCCTTTAGTTCATGTCAGAAATAGTTCCTCTTCCCCTTACTAGGGTAACCCACTTGGATACTGAGCTACTGTGGGCTACATCTGAGCAGGGTTTCTAGGTTATATCCATACATGGTCCTTGGTTGGAGAAAACAGTCTCATAGAGGACCCTGTGCCCTGATATATTTTGTCCTTGTGGAGCTCCTGTCCTCTCCCGGTCATATTAACTCCCCCTTTTATCATATGATTCCCTGAACTCTACCGAAGGTTTGGTTATGTATGAGTCTCAGCATCTGCTTTGATATACTGCTAAGTAGAGTCTTTCAGAGGCCCTCTGTGGTAGGCTCCTGTCTTGTTTCTTGTTTTCTCCTACTTCCCATGTCCATCCCATTTTTCCTTCTAAGTGAGGATTGATCATCTTACCCCTGGTCCTCTTTCTTGTTTATCTTCTTTAGGTACACATATTTTAGTATATTTATCCTATCTTATAAGACTATATAAGTGAGTATATACCATGTGTGTCTTTCTGTTCCTGGGATAGCTCATTCAGGATGATCTTTTCTAGATCCCACCATTTGCCTGAAAATTTCATGATTTCCTTGTTTTTAATTGCTGAGTAGTATTCCATTGTGTAAAAGTACCACAATTTCTGTTTTCGTTTCTCCATTGAGGAACATCTGGGTTGTTTCCTATATTACGAATATAGCTGCTACAAACATGGTTGAACAAATGTCCTTTTTGTGTACATGAGCATCTTTTGGATATATGCCTAGGAGTGGTATAGCTGGGTCTTGAGGAAGCACTATTCCTAATTGTCTGAGAAAGTGCCAGACTGATTTCCAAAGTGGTTGTACAAGTTTACATTACCACCAGCAGTGGAGGAGGGTTCCCCTTTCTCCACAATGTCTCTAGCATGTGTTGTCACTTGAGTTTTTAAACTTTGCCATTCTGATGGGTATAAGGTGGAATCTCAGGGTTATTTTGATTTGCATCTCTCTGATGGCTAAGCATGTTGAGCATCTCTTTAGGTGTTTCTCTGCCATTCTATATATATATATATATATATATATATATATATATATATATATATATATATATTTTTTTTTTTATTTTTTATTTTTTTTTTTTCTTCGTATCTCTTTTTTTTTATTGGATTGCTTGATTTGTTGCTTTTTAATTTGTTTAGTTCTTTCTATAGTCTGGATATCATCCCTCTGTCAGATATAGGGTTGGTGAAGATCCTTTCCCAGTCTGTAGGCTGTTGTTTTGTTCTAATGACAATGTCTTTTGCTTTACCAAAGCTTTTCAGTTTCATGAAGTCCCATTTATCAATTGTTGCTCTAAGAGCCTGTGCTACTGGTGTTCAGGAAGTTGTCTCCTGTGCCAATGAGTTCCAAGGTCTTCCCCACTTTTTCTTCTAAACGTTTTAATTTAGGTCTTTGATCTAAACTACGTTGAGGTCTTTGATCCACTTGGACGTTAGTTTTGTGCAGGGCAATAAAATATTTTCTTTTTCTTGCATGTAGCCAACCAGTTGGACCAGCACCATTTGTTGAAGATGCTGTCTTTTTTCCCATTGAATGGTTTTGGCTTTGAAAATCAAGACAAATACCTTCAGCAAAGTAGCTGGATACAAAATTAATTAAGAAAAACAAACAAACAAAACAGAAGCCCTCCTGTATACCCAAAACAAAAGGGCCAAGAAAGAAATCAGGGAAATGATACCCTTCACAATAGCCACCAATAATATAAAGTACCTTGGGGTAACTTTAACCAAGCAGGTGAAAGACCTGTTTGAAAAATACTTAAAGTCTCTGAAGAAAGAAATTGAAGAAGATCTCAGAAGATGGAAAGATCTCCTGTGCTCATGGATTGGTAGGATTAGCATAGTGAAAATGGCCATCCTGTCAAAAGCAATCTACAGATTCAATGCAATGCCCATCAAAATACCAATACTATTTTTTACAGACCTTGAAAGCAAAATTCTCAACTTCATATGGAGAAACAAAAAAACCCAGAGTTTCCAAAACGATCCTGTACAACAACAGATCATCTGGAGGTATCTCCATCCCTGACCTCAAGCTGCACTACAAAGCAATAGTAATAAAAATGGCATGGTATTGGCATAGAAGCAGAAAAGGAGATCAATGGAACTGAATAGAAGACCCGGAAATAAACCCAAACACCTATAAAATTTTTTTAAACTTTAATTTTGAAGTGACCATATGTTTTCAGAAAAATGCATAAAAGAAGATATTATTTTTTGGCCTAACAGCTCTACATAGATACAAGGATAAACTGAACCTTTCCCAATAAATGTAGTCCCTCTGAGTGAGTTGCTGAAATTCCTGAAACTGTGGCTCTACTCTTTGGTAGATGATTGAACGAGGCAAATTGTTAAACTCCTTTATTCCGTATTTCCCTTAGTAGGCAATAAGCAATACTGTCTATATTTATATGTTATATAAAGAACTCAACACAGTGCTTAGAACATGTATTATCTAAACCAAGAAATCTATTGGATAAGTCTCACTATTTATTACCTCATCCAGGCTTGATTACTCAGTTATTTATTTAGCGATTCTCCTTCAGACTATTTCTGGTTTTTCTGTTATTTTTCTAAACTGTGAGTTTCAACAAGATCATATAACTCAAATTCTGACCAGTCCCAAATATAGATTAGGGTTTTAGTACCATTGGAAGAAGTCCCAAAGTTACCTGTCATAATTTAACAGGGTGATTCATTGATTTACTCAGATATGTTTACCTGATATTCTTGATTTCCATTCTTCACCAGTTGTTTGATCCATTTCCATATCCTCAGACGCATTTTTTCCCCTGTTGAAGACTGGAAATCATAAAAAAGAAAACCCTGTCCATAACAGCTGCATTGAGGTCATTTCCATTTGTTGGTTGCAGGTGGAAATCTCCTTCACAGAGCCCTAAATAGAAGGTTGTAAAATGTGGCCTTTGAGGCAGCCAGTCCATGCCAGCCTTTTGTGTAATTTATCATCCACAGAACATGTTAAGGTGCTTTTGATCTTTGACGGCAATATCTTTCAAAGTGATGTGCTGCTTATATGTAGTCCATTTTAGGAATTCTAGCATCCTGCTGTTTTCAATGGAATATTCAAGATAGCTCGATGATGGTTCAGTTTAACTGAGAGACCTTAGGGCTTATGGAAATGCAACTGTGATGAGTAAATGAGAGAAGATATGTGGATGGGACTTTGAAAAATTCATCACCTTAATCAGACGTGATATGTTTTTGTCATGATCATTTCCATCATGCCATATCTGTCAAATTCTTGGCTTCCCCAACTATTAAGTGTTAATTGCCTTTTTCTAAATGAAGGGTAGGGTCTTACTAGATATTTGTTGTATGTAGTGTTTAAACATGCAGTCATACTTTTGTATTTTTTTATACTATATCAAGAAATGGGTCACAGACACAGAATGAAAACCTTGGTGTCATTTAGAAAGTTGTCCGAATTCATAGGTTTTCCTCTGTGGAGACCTGGACTTTTCCTATCCTTCTGCTGTTATCCCAACCAGTTTGCACTGCTTCATTCCTTCTCATCTCCTCCTCTGCCAGGCTTGGCTTTGTGCTTCAGACTCAAAGAAACCCCAAAGTCAAAATGAAATGGTCAGAACTGCTGACTCGTGCTTTATAACCATTTCTTAAATCCAGGCTTCACAGGAAGATGTGGTGCTGACCAGACTTGGGGCTGAATTCCCTCAAAACACTGGCAAAGTTCAAGATACTTTGCATGAATGTGGGCCAAGTTATAGCTATCTAGAAAAATATCACTTTTCTAAAAGCATCAGAACAAATATTATTTAACAAAATAGTCTCAACATTAAACAGTCAGCGGAGTACTTAACACTTGAAAAGAATTTGCTATCTCTCTCCTTTTGATAAAAATAAAATAGTGATCTAATTTATATGTAATTTTTAGTAGATCCTGTGAATTTTAAAACGTAACTACATTTTTGCAGCAATGTATATAAAATACAATTTTGGCTTTATTGCCTTTGAAGTTCCTCTTGAAGGTGTCTTAAGATTTTGCCTATTAAATTGAATCTCAGTAATTTTAGAATTTCAGTATAAACTTTCTACAAAGTTTTTTTTTTTTATAATGGAAATGCTGACACATATGATAACAGACACCAATGCAAGGGTCTTAATTATATAATCTTGCATGGATTGTACATCATAGATGTATATTAGGTTTGATTTTCAGTGCTAATTTTGCCAGACTCTGCCTCTGAGCTGGGAAGAAAACAGTAAAGCTGATCAGTCTGAACATTTCTCTGTTGATGGAAAAGCCTCTTGATTATTTTTTCTTTTCCTGGAAAGATTAATTATGTTTTTCAAATATGATTTCATTTAGATCTTTTTATGGTTTACATGTCTGAATACTAATAGTAATCTGATATTTGTAGAGAGCTGAGTTTGAGACTAAAAGTCAGTTTTTAGTCAGTAAAGGAATATGACTAAATAGCCTCCAAGCAATGTCTAAAATGGTATTTAGACTCAAAATAACCAAATGACTTTAAGATTTCAAAATTAATTATAACAGATTTTTTTTAAAACTGATATCATCAGGTCCCTTTAAGCTAGTAGAAGTATTAAAACCTAATGTCCTATGATATTTTATTAATGTTAATGTAGATAATAAGAATAGAGCAATTTTGACGTACTGTATGTCTGTGACATACTAAGAAACTTTTTGTTGAAAGTACATTGGCTATACAGATTGGACGCAGAGGAAACCAAATAAGAACACACTGTTTAGATATTTAGAGTGTCTACACATAATGGCACATTGGTTTCAATGTTGGGCTATGGATAATTTTGTCTTGTCTCTAAGGATGATTTGGTGTTAGGGTTAAGTCATTTTACTGCTCAGAGTCTGACCATTATGAGGGTTTAAAGCACATCATTAGTGTAGTGACTATGAAAACATTTTAAAAGATGTTTCCTTTGGGAACATTTAGAGGTGAACAAAGATCAAAGTACTTGGAAAATGTATCTGGTTAAGTAATGATAGATGTGATTCACTTAGTAATAATGAGAAATACTTTTCCATTTGTAAATTCCTTGGTGCCATTTGCTGCTGGAAAGAAATTCCATGGAGGAACAATATGCAATTGTTATGATCGTAGGAGAGGATGTTAGATAGTAGAGATGATTAGGGGTGATGGATTGACTACACTCAGTAAGACGCAGTGACGTCATGTTGGTGGCCCATAGACTACATAGCATTTTTTTTCTCCAGAATTTAAAAACGCATTGTTTTTTTATCAACAACGTGTAGAAATTTGAACTCTGTATTTCTCTTTACTTATTCAACAATGTAGATTTCATTTCTGTTTCTGTACTGTATTATTTTATGGGTATGGATGACCTTGCCCAAGGGTCTGTCTGTGTATCACATTTACACAGTGTCCATGGAGGCCAGAGGAGGGTGTCAGACCCTGGAACTGGATCTACAGTTGTGAACCACCATGTGGGTAGGTACTGGGAATCAAAATGGGTTCTTTAAGGAGCAGACAGGGCTCATAACCACTGGGCTATCCCTCCAGCCTCACACTTGTAGATTTTTTTTTTAAATTGGCATTTGTTTTTCAGAAAGACCTGAAGGAGGAGGCGCTCTGCAGTTTTGAGCCCTTCCACATGATCTGTAAAAAGCCAACATTCGACTAAATGAATAAATAATTGGATAGATAAACAAGGGTATTTATTCGCCCAGAAGATCATATGAGCAATGCTATCTGATGATGAGTTGAGAAATAACTAGCTATTTCCCTTTTACATATTAAAATGAGTAATTACAAGAGTATACTAAAACACTACTATCCTTGGAAACATAAAGATTACAAGGAGGAGCTAGGGACATTACTTTATAACTGTGGTATAAAGTCATGTTTTAAGGCTCAGTTCATTTTGCTAAAGGTTCTAAAGCATTAGAACCCCCCCTCCTGGTTTTGTTACTGTTTGGCTTTAGCTATCCATAATTCTCTTTTCAGTTCATTCTGACATTCTTATGGCAGAGGTAGAAAAAGATCCTGGTGGAGAGACATAATTAAGATAATACTGGGAAACTGGAATACTAATTGTAGCTCTTACCTGGTCTCAAGGAAAGGAGTATGAGGAAAGGTTTTAAAAGATTTGAGTATGAATAACACTTAACTGTATATAAAGACATCAGGTATGAAATACTTTGTTTAAATATGCCCCAAATGATTTACTACTATTTTAGTAGATTATAATCCATAATATAGGATCAATGTTATTAGCCACACATTAATGTTAAATTCATGTAATCTATTTAAAAGGTATTTTAAAGAACTTCTAAATCTCTCTTCTTTGGAGGAAAATTGGACATTCAAAAGTCATGGCACCTCTCCATTATGCATTTTCAGTGTAAAGAC
Source organism: Psammomys obesus (assembly GCF_907164565.1). Lineage (NCBI taxonomy): Eukaryota > Metazoa > Chordata > Mammalia > Rodentia > Muridae > Psammomys > Psammomys obesus. Next base: position 10,274,601 of record NW_026585644.1, read on the forward strand.
ACACGACACATAATTCTAAATGTGAATTAATTTCCCTGTCTAGATAAACATTATTCAATCACTCTTGAACTCCCAGAAGATAACTTTTCAAGTATATTCAACAAAAAAAAAAATGAGTACCTTGAAACAAAATAAAAAATCTATCAATGAAACAATTATTATTCAGTAAAATAGAATAATATTGCAATACTTATGGCTTAGCTATACAATTAGAATATATGAAAGACTATTTACCATTTTATTCCTATAGCAACAGGGATATATTTTATGACTGGATTCTGGCATATAGGTCCCAATAATGCCAGTATCTGTCTCAATTGTAAAATGAGTGCATTGGTACATTATGTTTCATAGTTTTTTTATTGCTTTATACTTTGGTTTATATACTTGCTTAAAAATACTTGAACCTTAATAACAACCTCAAAAATGTGTGGTAAGCTTTCTTTAGATGTGTACATAACCACCATGGGAATCAAAGAGAATTAAATGTAGAAGAAGAAAAGAAAAAAAAAATGGCAAGCTCCCTTGGGAGAGGGGTGCTCTATCCAGATGCTGAGACACAGGCAGGCTCCTTCAGGGTAGCTGAACTGGAGACTGAATGCACAGAGCCCAGGAATCCATTTGCATTTCGAAATTCGCACAAATAAGGACGGCATGTGGCTAGCAGAAGGTGACTGTAACAGAGAAGGCGTTGATAGGAACTCTGTTTGCAAGACAATATTTTAAAAACAGGAATGTCTGAGCTAGACATCTGTAAAGGAGTGTGTATTTCAATCTCGTAGTCAACCAACAGTGAGATGACACACCAGCTCTCCAAAATCAAGAGAAAAATGCAATACTCTGTATTCCTTTGCTTGGTCTTGCTCTTCCACCAGGATATGCAAGTCTTAATCCCATTCTCATTTCAAATGCAGATTGTCAGATATTCTAATGATTGTTGTTGACTTGTAATTTTATTTACTCAATGGAGGGGTCCTCCAGTTTCATTTTGCTCTTTAATTTTTCACCTTCTGGATTGAAAATTTCAAATTGTATAACTTTAGTTCCCTATTATTAAGGAAATTCAGGAATGTTGTTATACATTGGCATGGCAGTAAGATACAGGAAGGGAAACCCCATTTAGCACTTACAGTGAATGAAGTGCTCATTCCATAGTGCTAAATGAGAAAAAAATCAATGTTCAAAAGTGTTGTTACATATATTGAATTTCTAACTACACGGGAAATAAAAGAGCAGAAGGAAGTAGATGAAAAGTCTAGTGGTATTAGCAGTGGGGGCTTACTTAAGTGTTCATTTCATTTTTAAGTTTTTACATTTCAGTCTTTTTATGATGAGCACACATCATTTTTATTCCTATGTAATAGTTATCATTCGAGTATGACAGAACATTGCGGTTGTGCAATCTCACTATGACGTCGTTTTGCAAGTGCACAACTAGGGGCAAATCAAGCATTTCTTCTTTAGGATTTATCACTGGAGTGAATGGATTGGCAATTACGTGCTCCAGCTCATTTCCTTTCCTCCATTAACCACATCTCTTCCAAAGACCCAGCTTCAGGTGCTACCATGTAACTCAGAAAGAAGAAACCAGAAACCGGGAATAACAGAGGAAGGTAGCTTCCCGAAAGAACCGGCTTCGACTTCACCTTCATGCAGACATTTTCAAAGCACCAGAAAACATCCTTTTTTTTTTTTTTGCTTTTTGCCTTCCTAGATGGCTTAAGACTGAAAGATAACTTTCTACCCACTGTTTGAGACGGTTTTACAGGCGCGCCGGGTCACAGCTTATTAAGAGATACCAGCTCTTTCCCCCAGGCAACTGCTAGAAGCGCTGATCCCAAGGCCCCAGAGAGAATGGGGAGTGTGGGAAGTGCGCGGGGCGGGAGCAGCCCTTCTCCCCCTCCGCCCCTCCCTCCCTGAGCCGGAGCCGCAGAGACTGAGTTCAGTCCTGGGCAAAAGGCAGAATGACGATTTTTTTTTTTTTTTTTTTTTCACTGAATGGACTGCTTTTCACTCTGAGGCATTATGCCTCAGAACAAGATAGGGGCGCACTTAGGAGCAATCGAGGGTCACCGCAATCAGGGTCAGGGCGAGGAAGCCATGGTGGAGGGAGACCCAGCACTCTCAGAGGTCGCATTTTGTGAGTTAGTCCCCTGACTGTGCCTCGGCTTCAGTCACGTCCTCTGTCCTCTTTGCTCCCCTTAACTAGTCTGAGAGGACCGAGCCCAAGCAGAGCCTTCGGAACCCAGAGACAGTTGAACCGAGGCCGGGGTCCGGGTCTCTGTTTGACGTGGGCTCACCCGCCCTGGCTACACACAGGGGCGCCCCTGCTGGAGATGGCAACGGGGCAGCGAGGAGTCTTGCGAGAGAGAAAAGGTTCTGCTTTATTACTTCTGCATTTGAAAGGAGACGGGAGGAGAGCACAGAGCACAGAGAAGCTTACAAAGGTCTTGGAGGAGAGGACCAGTGTCTCGGGGCTCCACGCGAGAAGCTCTAGCTTCTAGGCTCTAGGACTCCCCGTTGGCCCAGCTGGACCCCTTTGTGCTTGATCCCCAATATAGTCACCGCAGAGCTGCCACGAGCGGGGGGGTTTTACCATCTCAAGCTCAGGCTCAGAAGGCCAGCGGTCCCCCCCCCCCCCCGCTTTTGAGATGTCCCTCCCCCTCGCCAAGCAAGGGGGAGGGTCTTTTCGACCCGCTCTGCCCTTCCCCCGCTCAGCGGGCCTCCTTTTCTTCGTTGCTCTGCAGCAGCTCCGTCATGAAGGAAATGTACACGATGGCCAAGCGGAGGGTCTCGATCCTGGACAGCCTCTTCTCGTAAGCGAAGGTGGGCACCTTCCTGCGCAGCTGGTCGAAGGCCTCGTTCAGGTTGAACATCCTCTTCCTCTCGCGGATGTTGGCGGCCTGCCGCTGGGCGTAAGTGATGACTCTCTTCCTTTTGGGGCGTCCCAGCAAGGATGCTACTCGGCCGCGCCCCTCGCCGTCCTCTTCCTCCTCCTCGGGGTCCTCGTAGTCCACTTCTCCCCCCTCTACTTCCTGGTCTCTTTCCTCAAACCGCGACAGCCTCCTGGGTCTTCCCTCTCCGAATCCCAGGGTTCGGTCCCCAAAGGGGACCCCGGGTGGGAAGTCGCAGAGAAGAGGGTGTCTGGGAGAGGCCAGAGAGAGGTCAACGAAGTTCAGCACGGTAGCATCCAGGCAGCTCTCTGGATAGGTGGCCATCGCTCAGCGTCTGTCTCATCGCTTTTCTTGCGCGAAGGACATAGCTGCGGAAGCGGCTCCTCAGTTGCCTTCACTCTTTTGAGGCGTCGTCACCAAACGCTAGGATACATTAGCATTTATAACCAAGCCGGAAGGATGATCCGCAGCGAGAGGGAAGGCTAAAGCAATGTCCCTCTTCTGTAAACTGATAGAAAGTGACAAGCTTGCGCACTTGTGGGAGGCTCTAGGCGACAGGCTTTTGGTTTGTTAAGTTTTTCCCCTTGCTGCACCACGCGGGGCAGCTCCTCCTTGGCAGCAACCTCCAGTTCTTACCTGCTGTGCTTTGGTAGTAGCTGTGGTGGCGGGGGTCTCTGGTCTTACCCCTGTATCCAACTAACGCTTTCCTGGTTCCTTATTCCATGTAGGTCTTTAATTTCGATCTGGATCATCAAAGCCAAAAATCTTTCCACCGCAGTGGCTTCTCCTTGGCTTCAGGGTGGGAGTCCTGAATCTTGCGGCCATTTGCCAATGGATGTGAAACAAGTGCATGCGCTTTTAATGATGTCCAGAAGAGGGGCCCTTCCTGCCAGGGGTCGAGGGCAACTGTTTGTCTGGTATCCCAGTGCAGCGGCTGCTGAAAGGAAAGACCTTCCATTAGCTTAAGTAAGCATGGCTACCGGGGGGCCAATCGCATTCCCCAGGGTCTCTGTTGGAACCCGCGATTTTTTCTCCTTCTAGGACATCGCAAACAACTCACTGCCTGGTTACAGATCCTGACTTCTGAAGCCGGCTTGGACACAATCAGACTCACAATTGAAAGAACTCGACTTTACTCTCTCTGATCTTACCCTCTACCGTGGAGGGTTGCATTTGAGGGAAAACGTTACAGTGATAATGAAATTAAAAATTATAAAAAAAAAATGGAGACTCGGAACATTTATTGCATAAGCTCTTTACGGTGTAGTCACCCCGTAGGGGACAAAGCAACACCCTTCCTGTCGACCCCACTAGCCTCCTTTGGAAAAAAAAAAATGCTCTTTAGCTTTAAATTGCCAATCAAGTGTTCGTTCACTAACAAAGAAAAATCCCGACACTTTGATCTACCCCAGTTTCGTTTGTATGCCGCAGTCAACTTTAAGAGGGAGATACCTTACTGAATTACGCTTCGGGGAAATTTAGTAGCTGTCCACAGAAATAGAAGAGACCCTAAAATTGGTATACTAAGAAATGTCACTGATTTTTGTATGTTCCAAATTTTCCCACAAAAAGTCCATTTTTCATCTTTTTGGTTTACTGATGGCTATGGTTTATTACCCATAGTAAAGATCTGTAAATATACCCCAGAGACAAACAACAAACGTTGAAAAATAGTTTCTAGAGTAGGCCAGAAGAAATAGAAGAACACACGTAAAGGAAGATTTTCTGATTTCAGGGAGAATTAGGAAAGACATCAGTTCCCTTTAAAAAGTAAGCTTAGTCGGTACATTGGACAGCTCCCAACAGCGCCTTCTCCTACAAGCTCAGTTCTCTTCCCTCTACCTCACCTCCCACTGTGTAAGCAAGGATTTCTAGTGTGCATAGCAGGGTGAGAATAGAAGACAATAATATTAAAGAAAAAAATATCTTGCATTTTCAATACTAGGAAGCAAATAAATGCCTAAAGAGATAACGTTTTTATTGTTGTTTAAATGCTAGACAGTACACACATACACAGAATTACTACATGGTGCTCCATCAGAGTTCCCAAGTTTTATGGCCTTAAGTCAAAATAACTTGTATTTTTTTTATGATGCAGTATAATCTTGATTTTTTTTTTTTTTGCTTTGATTTCCAGATCCAGGCTCCTCTTCAAGGTGTCTTTCTTTAATAGATTTTCCTCTACCCTTTTTTGTGCTTACTCTTAATTTCTTTAGTGATATTGGGATAAATCTGGTAAGAATTGTAAGTTTGTCCTGAGATGTGCTAATCAGAAAAGGATTTTTGTGGGTTTTTTTGTTGTTGTTGTTGTGATTACCTATTTGGTTTATTCCTACAAAAAAATGACTGGAAAGGAAAAAAATCAAGCAAAGTGTTTATCTCAGTTGGTGGAGAGCTTCTCTAGTATGTAGGGAGCTCTGGGCTCCATCCCAGGATCAGATAAACTGATCTGATGCTGTGAAACTATAATCCTAGCATACAAGAGGCAGAAGCAGGAGGGTTAGAAGTTCAAGATCATCCTCAGCTACATAGTGAGTTGGATGCCAGTTAGGGATACATGAGACACAGAAGCAGGAGCAGGAGGAGCAGGAGGAGCAAGAGGAGGTAGAAGAAGAGAAAGAGGAAGAGGAGGAGGAGAAGAAGGAGGGGAGGAGAATGAGGACAAGGACAAGAAGGAAGCATAGAAATATCAACAATGGTTAAGAAACCTGTAAATGAGAGAAATGAATTTTGTATTGACAACTATTTTCTTCTGATCCCTGTTTTGTTTAAACATGTCATTAAATATTTGTGCAAAATTTGTGGTTGATCCTTTATCGTCTATGAGTTTTTTAACACTAAGCATATATGAACCAATTAAGAATCAGTTCCATAGCAAAAACAGACTACACAGTGAAAGAAAACACAATAGAAAATTTAATTTAAATTTGGTGAAACAGAGATCCAGAGCTGTGATGCAACTCGAAAGAGACATTTTTTTTTTGCTTGTTTTTGCACTAAATCTTTTTAGTCAAGGAAATGAATAATTCAAAAATCATCAAACATCCAACAATGGATTGAACGTTTGTATTAAAAGGCTGAAAATTTATAAAGCCAAGTCTTAATAAATACATATTTAAAGCAACAGTTAAAATATACTTTTTTTAATTTTATCAAAACAATCTCAAGTTAAACCCTTGGTTTGTGACACAATAATTTATCTTGTGAGGCTCTAATCTTACTGCCAATATTAGTGCCCAACATATTAGAAATCTATTATAATGACTATTTTTTATCTACAACTATAAAGTATACAAATAAACAAAATGCAGTTTTCCTACTTACATTGAAATACTTTTAAAGACTTTGTGGCTACCAAACCAACAGTGAATCTGCACAGTAGATTGAAATAGTAAAAATGTAAGTGATTTAAAAATAGTTCATCTCACAGGAAAAAAATAATTCTCTTTTATGTCTAGACTTCAAAATAAGTTAAAAATTAAATGAAAAGAAACCTGCTATTGCTGAAAGGAGTCTAAATGGATGGGGTTGAGTTCTAAGGGGGTGGAGCTTAAGTTTTGGAAATCTATAAGAATTTCCAGAAACTTTACTCAGAATCCTTCAGAAGTCAACATGAAAATGAGTCAGTCTTGTTTGTTAGTATACCTTATTTCTATTGAGCCTCTCCAGGAAACATTTTATTAATAATATTTTTTGTAAATTCAGAATCAAAGCAAAATTCAAGAGACCAAGCTAACTTGAACAATAGTTCTCAAGGGGTATAGAGGGTAAGAAAAAAAGTGTAGATTAAAAAAAAATTTTCAAAAGCTAAGGAAAATACAGAGTTCTTTCAAACTGCTAAAAATTCGCTTTGCCCCTTTTTCTATTCCTTCCCTTATATTCTCAAGCTGAAGCAAGTGATAAATGGTCAAATGACAATGAGTATGACAAAGGTAAACATTTGTTATGATCCCAGGGAGAATGTCCTAAAAGCTGTTCCTCCTGGCTGTCATACAGAACGGTTTTGTGCCCTCCTTGAACTCAATTTCAAATACATATTGCTGTGGCCATGACTCATTTATAGATGGACATGTATAGATGTTTACGTATTTTTTCTAGTTATATTTTTCTGTAAGCTTGTTTGGAAGTTTATAACACATGCCTTAGAATGAATGAATTATACATGTGTATGTTAATTAATTTTTAGGAAGTGAACATACTCATGAAAACATACTTACTTACTGAAGTTCGAGACAGTGTAAGAGAGAGTCCCAAACAGTACAGTTGGTTGGGACTATTTTACCAAACAAAGGCACCTGTGTTGGAAGTACTCAAAGCGCACAGAACATCACAAACATGCTGAAAATCTTCTCCTGCAATCTTGTGCCTGAATCTAACCACTAGTGACTCATCTGAATATGAGTGTTTGTCTTCTGAGGTTAACTTAGCTCCAGGTAAGATGCTGAGCAGAGAGCAGACTGACTTCCTATTAACTTCACTGGAATCTTGTGTTTTGTGGCATCCAGACCTGTGTTTTTTTCCTCCCTGTGAGCTTGATGATCAGCTAGGAGGCCCGTGGCAGCTACTGCCATAGGCCATTTGTTGTGAGCACCTTGACAAAACACTCAGAAAAAAGAATCTCCCAAGCAGACAAGGATCTTTGTTCTCCAAAGTTTCAGATGAGAAGCCTTGGGTGATTGGATTGCTGGGATCAGGTGTACATCATTTGGTCTTCTCCACCTGTGGCTGAGACTCACTGGGCTGGGATTGTTGGTCTCCTGTGTAAATCGTGACTAAATTAGCTTCCCACAAAGACACTCTTTTTCTGTTTTTTTTTTTAATTAACTTTTTATTTATTACAATTTATTCACTTTGTATCCCAGCTGTAGCCCCCTCCCCCATCCCTTTTCAATCCCAACCTCCCTTCTTCTTTCCTTTCAGTGCCCCTCCCCCATTCCACTGATAGGGGAGGTTCTACTCCCTTTCCATCTGACCCCAGCCTATCAGGTCTCATCAGGATTGGCTTCATTGTCTTCCTTTGTGGCCTGACAAGGCTGCGCCCCCCCTCCCCCATCAGGGGGAGGTGATCAAAGAACCAGCCACTGAGTTCATGTCAGAGAGAGTCCCTGTCCCCATTACTAGAGAACCCACTTGGACCCTGAGCTGCCATGGACTTCAACCGTGCAGGGGTTCTAGGTTATCTCCTTGCATGGTCCTTAGTGAGAGTATCAGTCTCAGAACAGATCCCTGGGCTCAGATATTTTTGTTCTGTTGCTCTCATTGTGGAGCTCCTGTCCCTTCCAGGCCTTTCTATCTCCCCCTTCTTTCATAAGATTCCCTGCACTCTGCCCAAAGTTTGGCTATGAGTCTCAGCATCTGCTTTAATACCCTGCTGGGTGGAGTCTTTCACAGGCTCTCTGTGGTAAGCTTCTGTCCTGTTACCTGTTTTCTCAATCTTTTGAGGCCTATCCCATTTGCCTTTCTGAATGAAGATTGTTCATCTTACCCAGAGTCCTCCTTCTTGCTTACCTTCTTTAGGTGTACAGATTTTAGTATGTTTATCCTATAGTATATGTCTAATCTCCACTTATAAGTGAGTATATACGATGTGTGTCTTTCTGCTTCTGGGATACCTCATACAGGACAGTCTTTTCTAGTTCCTACCATTTGTCTGCAATCTTCATAATTTCCTTCTTTTTAATTGCTGAGTAATATTCCATTGTATAAATGTACCACAATTTATGTATCCATTCCTCAATTGAGGGAAATCTGGGTAGTTTCCAGATTCTGTCTATTATGAATAAAGCTGCTATATACACTGTTGATGAATGTCCTTGTTGTATCCTTGAGCATATTCTGGATATATGCCTTAAAGTGGTATAGCTGGATCTTGAGGTAGCATTATTCCAAATTGCAAAAGACACTCTTTAAATGGGAGTTTTCCATGTTATTTTTCAGCCAGAGTTTCCAAATGGAGTTGTGTTCCTGGTCCCAGCTCTTGTTTCTTGAGTTAATTGGCCCAACTTTCAGCAGGCAGTGACTTGCACCCATTAACAGATACCTCATGTAACTGGGATCATACTGAGTTTGGCCTTCTCTGTTAATTAATGGTAGATTTCATTTGGCACAGTGTCCTCAAGGGACCTCCATACTGTGTCATACATCAACATTTCCTTTCTTTCTAAGGCAGAGCTCTAGTTCATAGTATACTTAGATCACATTTTTCTTATCTGTGGATGGATGTTTAAATATCTACAAGTTTCAGCTATTCTGAATGATAGTGTTTGCACACAGCTAGCCAAAATTCTCTTTGAGACTCTGCTTTGAATTCTTCTGGACATACATTCATAAGAGGAACTAGTTATAATATGGTGCTTCTATCTTCCTGCCTGTTTTTCTTGTTGTGTAATAAGTGTCTTCTTTCCCACACAGCTTTCATGTTGTTTTTTCAGCTTTAATGTTTTAAGTGTTTAGGGATACAACACTAAGACTCTGATCACTGTACATTCTCACCAGTTTCTCCTTGCCTTGGTATTAGTAGCACCCCAAATGAAGTTGTGAGGTCATAGGTTTTGCTGTTGTTTGTTTATTTGGCATTTGTAGTGTTTACGGATAGTGTCCCACTATCCTCTGCGTAGCCTAGGCTGGTCTGAAAATTTGGACTCTCCCACCTCAGCCTGAGGTCAGGTATTACCATACTGACAGTTGGCACCTTATGAGGGATTAGTCTTGTCATTTGCTGTGGGTTAGAGCTGCTAAGTTCCTGTTCATGTATTTGTTGGTTGCTTGAGTGTCTCCTTATGGGAAACATCAAAGTCCTCTCTCTATTGAATTGGCTTGCTTCACTTCCTCATTTCTTTTTTCTTCCAAGAGCATAACTGGAAAAAAAACACATTTTCACAGTGTAGCCTATAGACTGTGAGCTTTGAAACATGTTCTATACAGAAAATGCACTTTGAAAACAGAAATTGTTTTATTTTGAACATGTAAAGCGAAGATCCCTTCATATACTCTGAATTTAAATATTCTGTTCTTTTGAAGATTGCTTTTCTGCTACCAGCACTCATCTTTACGTTATCACCACATTGTTTTTATTATTGTAGCTGTGTAGTGCACTGCGAAATAAGCAAATGAGTATAAATTTCTTGTGAAAGAAGTTATTTTCAACATAGGCCAATTTATCATTTTTAACTCTTTGACCTTCCTTAGCCTATGTTAAAAAAAACCCTGACATTTTCCAGTATCATGAAGTACTGCATTTTTCCTAAAAGCTTACTTTTTGTTTCCATCTTTCAAAAAAGCCTCATACGTTGAACCAATAATCTTGCCATGATTTGGGAGCTGTATAGGTAATAGAGGGAGTGGTCCACATTTCTCTACTTTTAACTAGGTATCCACAAGGAATGACACCCTTTATAGACGAGATCATTCTTATTAATCTTATCTATTTAATTAGAGTATTTCTTAACTATCTAGATGTTCTTTTATTTCATCTGAAGCTCTAAGCAAAAGTGGGAAAGAAAATTCATTCTGTACTTTGGGATAAAAGAGTCATGTTTGTACTCAAATGGGAGGGGGGTTTCAGATCACAGTAAAGATTCCTTATAGTGCTGATGTTCACGCATTGGCAAGCTTTTTCTTCAGTGGGGAAGGATGTATGTTCTTCCATGTCACACAGTCTCTTTTTGCTACCACGTAGCATGGAAGCATGGGTGCAGACAAACGCAGATGCACCAGCTGTGGTCTGGACCTGCAAAACTCCCAAGAGCCCACATGCTTCAGGGCCCACTTCAGCTTGGTACTTCTGAAAAGTGGCAGAAATTTTAAGAGGTGCACCCTTACAGAAAGTTTCAGGTCATGAGGTATATGGCTTTGAAGTGGATTAATAAGGGCCTGCATCTCTCTCTCTCTCTCTCTGTTTTTCATTGTTGGTCATGAGATGGGCAAACTTGTTCTATCATTTGTTCCCTTTTGTAATGTACAGCCTCACTAGAATTCTCTAAACCATTATTTGGTATAAGTTAGTTGCCTCAGGCATTATGTTATAGTCACATAAAGGTACTCAACACAAATGAATTCTCTATATCTTTGCATACAAAATAAAACGGCGGCCTAGGTCTGGATCCTGAGCTATGGTTTGCTTTCTCTCATCCTGAAATCAACCTGTGTTTGCATTCTATGACATAACTAACATGTACACTTGTTAAGATAAGGAAGTTAGAAATATGAATGGATCGTGGGACAATCAAGGGTGTTAGCATGAAAAAGAGAGTAGCTTAGAGGAAGAGCACAATGAATTCCTAGTTTCTGTCTTTGAGACTTTTGAAGGTGTCACAAAACCTAAGAAGAGGAAACAGCACAGGAGTGATGCACACCCATTTTTCAGCTACTTACTACAAAGGCAGAGTCTAAGGATTTTCTCTTTAGACTGCTATAGCATTACAAAGTTCTGGCCGTCTTTCAGATAACTGGGAGTCAGAAAGAAGTCGACTAAGTTGTACAGCAAGATTTTACTTTGTGAATTGCTTCCTGATGCCAAAATTCTCACTGTCTAGTTTGTCTAATCTTAGGGATATAGGCAACTGTTGCCAAGGATTACCCTTTCCACCAACACCACCCTGATTTCCCTGTAGTTAATCATGGTAAAAGTTGCTCATTTTCCCCAGGGTCCACTACAGCTTCTGCATTCTAGGAATGGACTCATCTGCATGCCTGAGGTCATCCCATTTCTGGCTCCTGACATTTTATGTCAGTAGAAGATAAGGAGGAGCCATGGCATGGAAGTGATTCTACAGGTTCTCCCCACTTGGCCTTTGCATTTTTTCTCTGTCTCCAGACAGGGTGTGGGCGTCTTGCTGAGCTAGAATTAGCCTTCTGGATGGAACTTGACTTTATGGGAGTGTGGAAACATCCTGAAAAGGACCAGATAGTGTATACTTGCTCTGCTGGCTGGGCAGTCTCTGTCACAGTGTCTTAACTCTGCCACTGTAATGCACGGAAGCCTCAGTGGAATATACATTAAGGTGCTTTACAGTGCTTTATGTATGAAAGTGAGTGTCAGGGGGCCTGCAGCTTAGGTAGGAGTTTGCTGACACTTGCCCCAGGGGAGGATAAAATAACAGGAGACCAGGACCCAGTTTTTCTACTGGGTAGAGCCGAACCTCCCCAATACAGAATAGGCTGGGAACAGTCCACTTCTAGAACATTTCATACCTTTGAAAGTGCTCTGCTTCCAACTAGCACCAAACCAACAAACAAAAGCAGCAGGAGAAACTGACGAAAATTAAACAGATGGGCTTCTGACATCTTTGTAATGAATCATTTGAAAATGGCCTCAAATAAGTTCTTACATTATTTGCCTCAGGCTTTTCTTCTCATGCACTAAATCTATTTCCGTTAGCTTTTGGGATAAATCTGTTTTCCAAACTTTGAACTATATTAGCACTTAGTTATTGATTGAACCCTATCCAAATTCTTCACTTTTTGAAAATGTGGAAATTAGAGAGGTGTGAAGGGAAAAAAATATCCCCAGGTTGCTATAAACTAGTACTTTCAAATAATTTCCATTTTTCTCATTTCCTATACTGTATTTTTAAACATTATTTTTAATAGTGACTTTCCTTTGTAATAAAATTTATGGCTCTTATGTTCATCCTTAAAGTGAAATATTTTTTTTGTAGATTTGTAGATTAAACACTGTGTAATTTTGTAAAGGGCTTTTACTATTATACTATTTATGATAAAGAAAAATATTAGAATTAAGTTAAAACATACAAAACCTCCCAATTCTCTTTGAGCGAAAAATTTGCACAGTTTCTTTTGCTTTAACCTAATGTGTTTGAAGATATAGCTGCTTAATAAAAAGTAGAACTTAAAAATATTATGGTCAGTTGTATATTAACATAATACTTTATTGATATAATACCAAACAGGTAACATATTATCCAATTGTCGTCTAAATGTATTATGTAGTATACTTAATAATACAGTATACATTTAAAAGATTTATTGAATCTGATGGTATGCTGGATTCCTCATGGCACAGATCCTAACATTTGGTGTGACCCATTAAGCAAGAGAAGAAACTTAATAAAAATATTCCATGTAGTAGTGAGAAGAGCTATGCAAGATATTATTCAGGATGGAAGGATTGGTAGGGAATACTGGAAAGTGGGGGGCAAGTTACTACATGTGCTGGTTTGAATAGGTTTGGCCCTCGTACGTGCAAGTGTTTGAATGCTTGGCTCTTAGGGAGTGGCACTTTCAGAAGGTGTGGTCTTGATGGAGTAGGTGTGGTCTTGTCGGAGAAGGTGTGTCACTGCTGGGGCAGACTTTGAGGTCTCTTATGCTCAAGCTCCACCCAGTGTGGAATCCAGACTCCTCCTGGGTACCTGGTAATCAAGATGTAGAACTCTAGGCTCCTCTGGCACCATGTCATCTGCCTGGAGGCTGCCATGCTTCTCACCGTGACAATACTGGACTAAACCTCTGAAACTGTAAGCCAGCCCCAATTAAATGTCTTTTATAAGGGTTGCCTTGGTCATGGCGTCTCTTCACAACAATGGAAACTCTAAGACACTACTCCTAAAAGGTTATTAAAGAAAAGGATATGATTTGAGTAAATACTTGAAGGCAAGAAGAAACTTGGTTCACTGGAGCAATGATTTTGGCAGAGAGAACGGATATATCAAAGAAAGCAAGGTGTCAGGCTGACTTGGATGTTTGAGTAATATCATGGAACGTACTGCCTCAGAAAGAAGAGGAAGAAGGAAAAGTGAAAGGAAATGAGCTTGTTGTGGTGACAGACAGGATAACATTGTTCTATGGCAGGTGTTCTTGTCATTTAAGGACTTTGAGTTTGACAGTAAGCAAGATGGAATGCATGGGTACTTTGGAGTGCCCCCCCCCCAAAGCAAATGTATACAGAATAAGCTCTCAACAAGACAGAAGCAGTAAGGAAACCTCCTGCTGAGCTGCCCTAGCAGCTCAGGCTGTTAAGATTTATAGTGACAGTGAATGGCTATAGTCTAAAGAAAACACAACCTGATTTGCTGATGGATGGATATGGGGTAAAGATGAGGAGTCAAAGATGATCTCAAGTTTGGGATTCTCAGAAAGGAGCAACTTGAGAGAGGGCAAAGACAAGGTCAGCTTTGAACATCATCAATTTAGTATGGTTATTAGATAGCCAAATAGACACTGGATAAGTGCTTATCACGTTGGATGCTAAGTTTCCATGCTACTTATAAGCACTCATTATTTTCCTTCTTCACTCTTGTGGCCAGGCTGGTTCATCCACCTCAGTACCTTTCCATATCTTGCCACAATAATGTTTCCTCAGATCCTCACACAGATCATTTCGTCACATCCTTTAAGTCTCTTGATAATCACAGATCACCAGAGGATCATTCTGTAATAGATAAGGTGGTTCCTTTCTATCCTAACCTCATTAGTACTCTCTTTCCTCTGTTTCCTTTTCCTTAATTCCCTTATTTTGTTAACTTTCAGGTTCCTTCTTTGGGGTATGAAGTCCAAACATTGGCCATGGAATTCCATGGCTTGGGTTCCTTTTTTTTTTTTTTTTTTTCCAGATGCAATGATTGCATTAAGCTATTTCTATGGCAGTTACCTGAAGTCCATATACCATACAAGCCAAAGCAATGGTCTTTGCTATGTTCCTAGAGTAGCAGAGTACTAGGACCTGGTCTTTTCTGCCAGTGAGGAACTTGTACAGACAATTCTCCATGCCTTATGCTGAGATTTGTTTTCTTTCCACTCTGCATGGCATGACAGACTGAGGGTCTTCCCAACTCATCCTGATCTCACCTCTATTTCCTTTCATAGATTTCAGATTATGGTTTTATGGTCTCAAGCCTCTCCTGCTTCAATTCTGCATCTTTCCTCTCATCTTTCATAACATTACCATCCTGTTGTCCCAAACTCCCCAGCGTTTTTAAATTTATTCTTTGGTATCTGAGCAGACACATTTGTAGCTAGGAATGTTCAGACTGAGTTAGTAAATGAGATTTGGGGAGTTGATGCCTCCATAAATGGCTGATAGAAAGGACCTTGTCCTAGGCCATTTGTGGGATCAGTTAGTCCCTGCTAAATATCGTGCATGTGATAAAATGTCTGTTGGAGATGGTGGGCAAAGATGTTTCAGCTTGAGGGGATTATGAATTATCATTTTGATTTTAAGATGATTCACCAACACTTCACAGGCATTAAGTAAATTTGAGGCATTAAATAAATAGATTTTTGGAAGCTGTAATCTGAATTATAGTTGATGAATTATACTTTCTTCTCTTTAAGACCTACCCATGACCAGCACAATAGTAATGGCTGTAACAGTTACTAATGACTTGATATCTTCTACGTGTGTATAATGTGCATTATCTTATTTAACATCTCAGTATAATGCAGAAGAGTCACATATTTCCTCATTTTTCAAGTCAGACTTCGAATGCAGTCGGGTCAGGATTCAACCGCAACTCTGGGTTTGTTCCACAATACTGCTTCCTTAAACATGTGTCCTCATTTTCTTTTTTTTAAAAAAAAATTATTTTATTTTACTTTTTATGTTAATTACACTTTATTCACTTTGTATCCCAGCTGTAGCCCCCCTCCCTCATTCCCTCTCAATCTCACCTTCCCTCCCACATCTCCAAGTCCACTGATAAGGGAAGTCCTTTCCTTGCATAATAATTCTTCAACTATTTTGGAAGCCCTATGAAATTTATATCTTGAATTTTATTAACACTTTCTTTGGAAACTATCATCTTCTTCAGTTAAGAATATTGCATCAGGTTTATCCAACATAAGTGTGAATTTTAAAAATTATTAAATAAGCTTAAGTATTGATACCAAGGGTATCATTTAGATTTTTTGGATTCTCTATCCTGTATTATTTCTTCTAAGCTTAAGTGATTTACTTAAACTGAAAAATGATGCTCTACCAGTACCAACAACTTTGAAGTGAAAGACTTCTTAACCATTTTCCTGTGTTTTGAATCACTATCTTAGACAGGTTTTGTTGTTGTTTGTTTGTTTGTTTTGTTTTGTTATTCTCCCACTGTCTTTAACCTCTTTGTTGTTCTGCATAGCTATCATTTGAGGTTTATAGCATCTCCATATTGGCTAGCATCATGCATGAAGACCATTATCATGGAGCAAATATTGCTGTTTGTGTCTGTAGGTCCTGAAAAAATGGTCACCTTCAGGTACACATTCACAAGCATGCTATACACTACAAGAAAATTCCAAGTTTTAAGATAAGTTCTCTCTTACTCCTTTCAAGTTACATTAGCTGTAGTGTCATCATATTTCTTCAAGCCCTTTGATAGCCTTCTGTTTTCTGCACCTTAGAATGTGACCTCTTTCCATACATTCCTTTGTAGTTTAATGTAATTCTAAGATCCAAATAACTTGTTATTGTTATTATTTTTAAAGATCTACCCTGACTCCTCCATCTGCTGTTAACTCAAAGATTCTTTAAAAGTAAGGATCTCACCCAGGCATAGCTGGATCAATGCAACTGCTCTGGAATATCCTGCTTTTTATTTGTGTTTGTGTTTATGTCTTTCTAGTTTATCTCTCTCCTCACCTCCCAAAGCTTCAAAATTGAGTACATTTTTTTCTACTTATATTGAAGATTCTTGTCTCCTGATTTGATTCTGCTAGTGGACTTTGAAGTAGCTCCAGGGATGATTATTATGGATTGGTTTGGTTAATTACAATCCTTTACCTCCACTTTAAGCCTGTTACAGATGCTCTGGTGCTGCAATGCTAATTGTATAGTCAATTTTCTTTCTTTCTTTCGTTTTAAATGACAAGTTATAAGATGTTGGACACACTGAAAATGGCAGAAACAATTTGGTGTAAGTATAAACATACATTTTTAAGATTGTAGGTTTGGCATACAGAGATGGCTCATTGGCAAAGGGCTTGCTACAATTATGAAGACTACAGCTCATCTCTCTGGTGCCCACATAAATGCTGGGTGCATGAGGAGGCTTGCCTTTGGGAGAAGGACTCAGGGAATCCAGAGAGCAAACTAGCTGCAGGACAAGCCTAAATAATGATCTCCGAGTTCAGCAAGAGACTCTGCCTCTCCACATAAGGTAGAGAATGTTACAGGAAGACACCCAGTATCAACCTCAGACACAGCCATATGCATGCGTATCACATATGTCTTCAGCCACCCACACAGACATGACCATGCATATACATAGATAAACACACAACACACACACACACACACACACACACACACACACACACACACA
>NW_026585644.1:10291768-10379473 GCF_907164565.1 Psammomys obesus
ACACACACACACACACACACACACACACACACACACACACACAGTCTTAGGAAGAAAATAACGTAGTTTTAAAAGATTCTGACAAGTGATCTGTATCTTATGGAGAAAGCAAGAGTTTTCAGGATTTACTTTGTTCTAAATCTTCCTCACAATGTGGTGATTTTAAACCTGCTTGTCTGTCACATGTCTGCCTAGAAGATCAATGATATTTATAGAAAGAGAAAAAAAATCAGTATGAGTTTGTGTAATATTTCTGAACTAAGTGTTCACACACACAGAGTATGTTTTCTGTGTCACAGTGCTGGCCTTGCAAAGACGATTTCTGCAGGAAAGGCAGGAAAGTAGATACCTCCATCTACTCTAGCATCATGCTCATTGATAAAGCCCTTGAAGACGGTCACTTGCTTGACATGTGAATAATTCCACTGCCAAGAAGCCACTATTTAAACAGATTAGAATAAAAATCGATGAGCAGGCCATTAAGCAGCATTGCTCCATGACCTCTGCATCAGCCCCTGCCTCCAGGTTCCTGCCTTGGCTATCTTCAGTGGACTATGACTAGGGATATATAAGCCAAATGAACCCTTTCACATATATCCCCAATCAGTATATGGAGAGAGTTTTCATAGTTAAAATGCTAAACCAAATAGAAATTTTATGAGTTGTCGCCATTAAGAAAGCTCCCCCCAACCCTGTGTTTGCAGCAGTGTCAGTACAGAACTCCACAGCTTTTCAGAATGCAGAGAGTGAGTATACCGTGAGATGCTCAAGCCGGAATGAGATATCTGCATCATACATTCCCTCCCCGCATGGCTTGGGAAACATTTTGGAAGAGGTGGGGAAAATGTTGTAAGATCCAGGGGCTAAGGAGGACGGTGGCAAAATAGTATATTTCAGAGAAGGCAGGTTTATTGTATCCATGAACTTAAAAAGGCTATTGTGCCTATACAAGACGGACTTGAGATCCTCAGCACAGATCAGGGAGGGGCTCACTTAGCCCCACCTCTAGTGGAGGAGTCTTGGCAGTTGAAGGCTTCTGGGAGAGAAAATGCCGGATTTATTTTTTCCCCAGGAAAGTGGCCCTTATGAAGTTGCCCATGTGGATAGCCTATATCTATGCACGTGTTATGGGTCCAGGAATAGCTGCTCACTGACCACTGGAACACCAGCCTCAGAATGATGGATGTTTATTGAATGTTGGACAAAGACTGACCGTCAGGAACACAATCTGGGCTAGGGAGTCAGGCTGTGATATCGGCCTGTTTCTAAGGCAGGTTTTTTATTATTATTGTTATTAAAACAACAAAACAAAAAACCAAAACAAAACCAAGAAAACAAAAGAAAACAAAAACTGTAACCAAGTAACAACCAAGTAATCTGGTATAGAAAAATAAGGAAAGGGCAGCATTACATCATTTTGACCAGTTAATGAATTTCCAAATACATTGTATCTAGGTAGCTAGACAAAGCATTTTAAGCTGATTGGCTAGGATATAGGCTTGGGGAGTTTTTCCACCATTTCAGGAAAAAGGATCATAGCATTGTGGTTTTGTTGTTTTGTTTAAGCAGAACATATATATCATTAATTCCAGCAGAACATTCAGTAAGTATTGAAGTGTACGTAAAAGGCTATTCAAGTTCTCAGGCAGGCAGAGCCTGACAACCTGAACTCAACTTCACCTTATGACCAAAATAGAGACTTAAAAACAAAATGGCTGCGGTTGTCCTGGGCAGTAAGGACATGTCTGGGCCTGTCTCAGGAGAGCACTGACTGGGCTCAGTGGACTGTGAAAAAAATGAAGTTGGGAAGAGGGCATGAGCAGGGAGTTTCTGGGAGGTGTGGGAGAGGGAGTGGGTGTTGATATGATGAAAATACATACATGTATGAAATTCCCCAATAATAAATATATTAAAGATGATTTGAAATACTACTATTGAAAGACTAAAGAATTAAAAATTAGTTTTTTGGGGGGTTACTGAGCTAAAAGGTTTAAGACACATCCAGCCAGCTGCAAGGAAGAGCTGACCTTCCTGCTTTCCTCTCTGCTCATTAGAGATAGAGTTGTCAGGAAACCAGCCTGGATGGCCCCCAACTCATCCCAACTCTTGCTTTGCTTCTGAAAATAGCTCGAACTGAGCTAATCACCCTTCTGCCTTAGCAACAGCCTATCTTCCCAGGACAGGATGTCCCAACTGAAGCCCAAGGCCAGCCACTCCCCCTTACCCCCGTGACAAGAAAGAACAAAGAAAACCAGAACCATTTGGGTTTGGGGGTCTTCCCACATAGCAAATCATTTTGAAATATAGCCTTCCCTTTTATGTTTTAACCAATAGAATCTTGCCAAGCTGGAATCCCCCTGCTTTAGGCCCACTGGGAGGAACTGGGACCTATAAATCACCCTCAATCCGGAGCTCAGGGCTCTCTCATCTGGATACCAATGCCTTGGTGTCTGTGAGGGTCCCAGCCTGAGCTGTGAATAAAGATCCTCCTATGTTTTGCAACGTCCTCAACTCCTGGTGGCCTTTGGGAGTCTCGCAAATTGGGCATAACACTATAAATATAGTAAAAAGCGGTTTGTATCATATTAAAAACACTAAAGAATGTAGTAAAGTTAGGGTGTTGTAAAATATATAAGACTGTTGTAGAGGCCAAAGATATTTGATGTTTATCAGAGACAATCATGTGCATAATAAGGCAAAGCTGAGAGATATGAGGCTGTTTTAAATGGTGGAAGCGCTAGAGCTAGGCAGAAATTTCTTCTCATCTGTAGAAATCTATCTCTCTCCTACGTTATTTTAGGTCAATATCTACAATTCAGTCATCTCTTATTATACTTGAGACCCAGCTTAACCTCTTTAAATCAATATTATCATCAACATAAAGAACTTGGTGAGTTCAGCTCATTTATTTACTTTGTTATGTGCAGAGACAGATATAAGTAGAAGTTTTTATATCGAAAGAGCCTCCATATTCCCTTTGGATTCTAACTTACTTTCTACCTCATGCTCTCTCTCTCAACCATCGCAAGAATGTGGTTTTCATTCCTAGTCATTTGTATTTGGTCATGGTCGGCCCTACTCCCCTTAGGCTACACCATTTACTTACTTTGTATCTTTCTGCCCTGCCCACAGTTTCTTAACTGGTCTCTGAATATCTTTGTCACGCTATCTTGCACTGTTAAATCTGAAGTTCAAAGCTATTCTCTCAACATTCATTGCAAATGGGACTTTCACTTTTCTGATCATGATGCTGAATGACTTCTCCATTGTTAGGATGGAATAGGAAAGCTGTGCTACAGCTGATGCAGTTTTCAGCCATCTGCTGTTTGCTGGTCCCTCCAGACACATGTCAATTCTTTCAGATAAGCACTGACTCTGAATTTCTCGGATAAATCATAGTCCTCTCTAGGACTTTTGAGATGTGGTTACTTTCCAGCACGTCCCTCTTTATTTTCTAGTCATCTAAAGAAACCAAATTTGAAAATTAAGAACTGACTTTTTTTGTTTATATTTAATGATAAAAATATTTTACAGTGTAATTGATTTTAGTTTTCCATGATTTATATCATGGAGGTTCACCTTCTTTTGTTCATATTAGTATACATTAATTGTACAAAGTAGGGAGTTTCATTATGACATTGCCATAAATGTACATATATATGTAGGTATTTTGATCATATTCATTTGTTTGAATATTCTTTCTGATCACCCATCCTTCTGTCTATTTTTTCCACATTTCTAATAATTTCTCTATTTTTTTCATGCATCTCTCCTTATTACACATATGAAAAGAAACATGGGATATTTGTTTTGTTAGTCTGGCTTTTTTACTTAACAAATTTCAATTCTATTTATTTTCCTGTAAATGATATAATTTTTTCTTGTGAATGACTGAATAAAGTTTCATTGTAGGTATCTATCTCATTTTTAATCTATTCATTTGTAGATGGACACTTAGGCTGATTACAAAAGTCGGTTATTGCTGTGACCAACAGGAATGTGAGTATGTGCTCACACTTACTTTCCAAACCAGGGTCTTCTGATATGTTGGTAGGAATGAGAACCAGGCCAGGTTGGAGGGGATCTCAGCAAGACTGAGGCTGAGACAGTTTATTTCAAGCAATCAAACTTTTAATACACTTATCAAAACAAAATACAATGGTGGTTGCAAGTTTGATGAGCTATACAAGATTAATGTCAGAGACTGATTGTCTGGCCAAGCTTCTAAACACTTTGCTGATTTCTAGGGAATGCAGAGATATGTAGGTAGTCTGAATGTTTCACTGCCTGAGGAAGAGTCCCAGTCTCTCAGGAACTGAAACAGGCACACAGTGTCCCTGGAGCCACAGACTCTAACCTGAAAAACTTATGACCATGCTTCTTAAGTCGGATAAACCACACTTACCCCATGATTCAAGGCAGATATGCAGGTGTCTTTGTAGCTTGATGGCTGATGATTTCGGTGTAGCTGGAGCTTATAAGAGTTCAATATAATTTTCTCATGGAATGGTCATCCTATTCTGTGGTAGCTCAACTAGTTTACGTTACTAACAACAGAATAGAAAGAATTTCTAACCACCTCCAGGCATCCTTGCCAACATGTGTATTTGTTACTTTGTTTTCCTAATGATAGAAATCAAATGTTGTAAAATGGAACCTCAATATCTCAATGCAGGCGTGTGTGTGTGTGTGTGTGTGTGTGTGTGTGTGTTGTATTGCTTTTTGAGACAGGGTCTCACACACTCACACACTCACGCATAGCCTGGGCTGGCCTGTAACTTACTATGTAGACAAGGTTGGTTTGGAACTCAGCGACACCACCTAGTCTGCCTCTGGTGTGCTGGGACTAATGATGAATGCCATTGTGATTGGCCTCCATGTAATTTTGATTTGCGTTTTTCTGATAAATACAGAATCTGAACAATTCTAATGTATGGTTTTACCTTTTGTGTTTTATTTGAAACATGCCTGTGTCTTTTTAGTTTATTTGTTGATTTGAATCATTTTTTTTTGAGATTAAACTTTGAGTTCTCTATTCATTCTGGACAATAATTCTGTAACAATGGATCCCAGGCAAGTGCCTAGTTCCATTCTCTTGGTTGTTTATTTACTATGTACTTAATTTGCTGTATTTACGCTATAAGAGGCTTTTAATTTTGTGCTACTTTTCTTGTCAGTTCTTTCTATTAATTTTTTAAATTTAATTATAATTATTCCCCTTCTCCTCTATCTTGCCCCTCACATGTACCCTCTCACCAAATCCATAGGCCCTTCTTTAAATTGGCCACTGTTACTAAATGTTTATATAAATGAGTACACATATAAATTTAATCTCCTAAGGCAACTCAGTTTTGCTGCATGTACATGTTTCTATCTAATACCGTATGAACACATGGTATTAGATACCAATTAGGGGCTTATTCTTTTTTTAAATTTATTTATATTTTATATAAATCACTGGTTATTTTCTTTGTATCCCAGCCGTAACCCCCTCCCTCATTCCCTCTCAATCCCACCCTCCATCCCTCATCTTCTCCCTGCCCCTTTCCAGTTCCACTAATAGGGGAGGACCTCCTCCCCTTCCATCTGACCCTAGCTTATCAAGTCTCTTCAGGACTGGCTGCAA
The DNA here is from genome assembly GCF_907164565.1 of Psammomys obesus. NCBI lineage: Eukaryota > Metazoa > Chordata > Mammalia > Rodentia > Muridae > Psammomys > Psammomys obesus. The sequence goes on from NW_026585644.1 coordinate 10,297,395, forward strand.
TGTCCTCTTCTGTGGCCTAGCAAGGCTGCTTCTCCTTCGGGGAGGGGAGGGCAAAGAGCTCAAGGGGCTTACTCTTGAGGCAGACTAATTCTCCCTCTCTCCTGACAGTTGCTAAATGTTTGTAGTTCTCTATGGGTGGGAGTCAATCCAAGTTGGAATATAACGGTTAGAATTATTCAGGTCTTTAGGAAGCCATGTTGCTTAACTTTCATGTATAGCTTCCTTGACATAGCTTTAAAACACAGCCTAACAGCACTTCTCCTGGTCTTCAGGCTCTTAATTTTTCTCCACACTGTTTCCCAGAATGTTTCTTGAACCTTAGTTGAAAGTGTTATGTTGTGTCAACTGGGGCTAATATATCAAGTGGTCAGTTGCTATCTATATTTTGAGTTGTGGCTTTCTGTAATTGTTTCTTTTGGCTCCCCAAAGAAGCTTCTTCAATGAGTGGTGAGGTCTATACTTACGGATGGGTATAAAGATAAATCTCTAGAGTGCACTTAGGAAATTAAGCTGGTTTAAGGAAATGGCAGTATTAGGCTCTCCTTTTGGGTCTATGGCCACTACAGCCATAGCCACAAGCAGCTGGCTAGGGTGACAGTACCAGGCACGATTTCCTTCCTCTTGAGTGGGCTTTAAATTCTATTAGACAGCTATTGGTAACCACCACGCTAAATGGGCTACTGTTGCACCACTGTGGAAATGTCGCAGCTCTGGCCATTACTGTAGTCCATAATCTTTACATCCCAGTAGTACTACTGGGTACTATTCTCCCTCAGTAGCATGCAAAGTACTTTTCTGTTACTTCTTGAGCTACTGAGTCGGAAGGTCATTGTCCATGCCTGTATCTTGAAGCATTTTTTTTCCCCCTCAGGTTTTTGTCTAGTAGCTTCAACAAGCTTAACATGGAGGCGTTTAATCCATTTGAGTTGATTCTTATACAGTGTGAAGCCAGAGATTAGCTTCCCTCAGATACGTGTGGAGATCCAGTTTTCCCAGCAACAGCCACCTTTGTCAAGAGTCAGACAAGTGAAGCCCCATGTGTTTGTGGCTTGATACGGGTTATTATCAGTATAATGCGATTTTTTCTGTACATGCTCTGCAGTATAATTTGGAATCAATTTCTATCATGTTTTGGGAGCTGCTTTTTGTTTCTGCTAGCTATTTGGAATATCTCATGCCCCTATAAATTTTAGGGACCCCTCCCCATTTCAGTAAAGAGTGTCTTTGGAGCACTCAATTTGTTCAGTGCCTTTGGCAATGCAATCATTTTCACAGGGTGAATTCTGATGATCCATGAACATCTGAGATCACTGTTCTGTGTGATATATTTGAAGCATTTTTTAATTTTCATTTTTGAAGTTCTTTAGTATATTTTGTTATTCATGCCTTGGCATTTCTTTTGAGAATGAAGGACTGCTTCAGTGAGGCAAGCCAGAGCAGTAGAAAAAGAACTTACCCTCTTGCATGTAACCAAACACGATCAAGACACACGTTAAAACTCTCAGGTGTAAGGATTTTTGAACAATCCACAGAGCCATTCTGTCACTCAACCAATAATTACAAGTTTTGGTCTCTTGTTTTCTCACTTTGTTTTTCTTCTGTGACCTCATGTCAGTAATTTGAATTCTATGTACAATGCAACACAATAAAATTATTTTAAAACTATACCATATCACTAAATACAAAACATAAAAAACAGTAGTTTCTTTTTTAACACAAGAGAAAAATCTTTTGAGTTGCACAGATTTTATTTATTTACTTTTTTAGCCCCGATTCAGATAGCATGATCTAGGAAATTTTGAAATGGATTAGATGTACCTTAATGAAAATAAAATTTTTGTTTTTCAAAAGTATCTATACACATCAGAGACTAAAAACTGTTTCCTCAAATTAGACAAATACCTGTAAGTGCATAGGCATTTACAGAAAAATGATATCTGAACACAAATGTTCATGGTAGATTGCTTATAATTGCTCCAATTTAGACACAATTCAAATATCCATCAACAGCCAAATGTGGGCTGTCTAAACAATGAAATACTACTCACCAATAACAGAGGAATGAACTACCTATGCACAGTAAAAGACAGATGAGTCTTAAAATATACTAAATGCGACAAAATAGATGAAAACAAGAGCAAACGTTTTAGTTCACTATAAATTTAACCATAAAATGCAAATTAACCTACAGTGAGTGAAAGCAGGCGGGTGGTCTCTAGAAATACCTTATATGCTTAAGAGGGAAGAATTCCAAAGTGATCCACCCCCAAAAGACTGTTTGCTGAGATGCTTACTTTCAATGGTGGGTATTATTTTACAGGTTAATTTACGTGAATCTCATTAAATGGCATTTAAATATGTCTTATTATATGTTATATGTCAATGAACTTTTCTTAAGGAGAGATATCCTTTGATCGACAGTACTTCGGAGTTGATTGTGGTGCTTTGGGATCAGAGTTCTGTAGACACAGAGGCGAGATTCCCCACAACTCAAATGTAACTATCAGCAGAGCATTAGTCTGTGATTCAGCATGCTCTTCTGCAACCTTGTTGCAGCCTCTGTCACCTGCCTCTGAAGAGCTTGTTCTGTAAAGTGTTCTAATTGTGTCTGCACTCCACAGGCAGGACTATTTGAAACCTGGTTTGCTATTGCCCCAAATGCTTCAAGTAACTTTGGCAAAGACTTTTAGATAATAATTTTTTATAAAAGTTTATATAAATATAACTCAGAATAGGGCACAGACACTGAACAGGCTTTCAAAAACTGTCTTATTTTCATGTTATGAGGCGGTAACCTCATGAAAGTCTTGTCTTGAGCTTCAAAAGAATTTAATATGATTCTATTTGTTTGGAAGGCTTAAAGCCTCCCTTTGTGGTGAACAATTAAACATAGGACCAATGGTTTAGTAAATAGACTAGAAAATATGAAAACCACATAACCCAAGTAGTTATATAATACTAAACAAACCTTCTGAAAATATTTTTAGGACTATATTCTGTCCAAAGTACATGGAGTCAGCAGTTTTCTCATGAATTATTTTTTGATGGCTTAATATTCTGGCCCTTTTATGTTTGAAATTACAGTTGGAAAGCACTTTTTTGTATTTTAGAAACTGCCTTTCCTTTGCTGTCCATTGAATTTTGTGATTTATTTATTTATTTATTTATTTATTTATTTATAGAAATTACAGTTTATTCACTTTGTACCCCTGCTGTAGCCCCTTCCCTCATTCCCTCCCAGTCCCTCTCACCCTCCCTCATCATCTCCCATGTCCCTCCCTCAGTCTACTGATAGAGGAAGTCTTCTTCCCCTTTCATCTGACCCTAGCTTATCTGTTCTCATCAGGACTGGCTGCATTGTCCTCACCTGTGGACTGGTAAGGCTGTTTCCTCATCAGGCGGAGGTGATCAAAAAACCAGCCACTGAGTTCATGTCAGAGACAGCCTCTGTTCCCCTTACTAGGGTACCTATTTGGAGACTGAGCTGTCATGGGCTACATCTGTGCAGGGGTTCTAAGTTATTTCTATGCATGGTCCTTGGTTGAAGTATAAATCTCAGAAAAGACCCCTGGGCCCAGATTTTTTGGTTCTGTTGCTCTCCTTGTGGAGCTCCTGTCCCCTCCAAGTCTTTCTATCTCTCCTTCTTTCATAAGATTCCCTGCACTCTGCCCAAAGTTTGGTTATGAGCCTCAGCATCTGATTTGATACCCTGATAGATAGAGTCTTGTTTTTGTTACTAAGTACATAAAATATTTTCCAAATATTAAATATTTTAATATCTGAATTGTACAAATTGGTATTAATTTCAGCATCACACTGGCCTTTTTAAGATGTATCTGTCCTGTTTGAAGGTTTTAGTCCACATTTTGTCTTTTGATCTGATAAGCCTCTTCTTCACTATTATTTTCTATGGATGTGATTTGGACTTAAACTATCTTTAAATGAGAAAAAAGATTTTTCCACCTTTCTCCCTAAAATCCTGTTCTCCTAGTGGAAAGAGTTGTATTTCAGGGTCATTTGGAATGCCAGTTCATCTGTTTTTGTTTGTTGTTGCTTTTTTTTTTAACACTTCAGCTAACTTTTTATTTGTAATTTTACTTAAGTATAATCAGTTTTTGTCTGTTTTCAGTGCTTTCTTTCTCGATCTATCTTTCCTCTTTCTCCCCTCTATCTTTCCCCCCTCCCTCCCTTTGCATACTATAAAGAAGTATAAACTATTGGAAATGCATTGCAAACCAAGTATGGAATTAAATTACTTTTATACTTATTATCTGTAATATTCTGAACCAGTAAGAAGACAGAAATCACACAATGATTTAAAAGCGGGAAGTTATTACTTTTGCAGTAACTATGACCATACAAAAAGAAGTCTAAAAAGTATCCCAGGATTAGAAAGAACTAGCCAAAGAAAGGTACATTTGAAAGAAGTTCTCCTTAAAGAGTAAAGTTTATACTTTAAAAAACTGTAATTTCAGCCCACTGTTGGCAGAAAAATTTTCCAGGCAGTCAGGGGCCTCACCTGGTCCACAGTGATTAAGTAGCAAGAAATAATTTATGGAAGGGGTAGAGGGTAGGTGTGGCTAGTTGCTTCCCAGGATGACCATCTACTCTTGAGGGAGAGTTTGGGACCCAAGGGAAGCAAATTAAGGACAGATACATTAGAGAATAATAAGACTTAGGAGAAGGTAACCCAGCAATATCACCACAGTGGGCCATGAGAATTAAAACATAGCTGAAGCACAGAACGAAGACCTTAAAATAGCCTTTAGCAATATGATAGAGGTCCTTAAAGAGGAAATGAATGAATGCCTTAAAGAAATATAGGGAAACATGAACAAACGGTCGGGGAAATGAATAAAACAGTCCAAGACCTAAAAGCGGAAATAGAACCAATAAATAAAACCTGAACTGAGAGAAATCTGGAAATGAAAAATTAAGGAACTCAAACAGGAAGCTCAAAGGAAAGCTTCACCAATCAGAGTGTAAGAGGCAGGAGAATCTCAAGCTTTGAAAACATGATAGAAGAAGTTAATATCTTGGTTAAAGAAAATGTTAACTCTAAAAACTCCAGGCACAAAACATCCAGAAAATCTAATACACAAGGAAAAGAGCAAATCTAAGTAATTGCAGTAGAGGGAGGATGAAAAACCCAGGTCAAAGGCACAGAAAACATTTTCAACAAAATCATTGGAGGAAATTTCTGTAATCTAAAGAAGATGCCCATCAATGAACAAGAAGCATACAGAACACCAAATAGACTGGACCAGATAAGAAATCTCCCTTGGTACTTTGTATTAAAAACACTAAATGTACAGAATAAAGAAAGAATATTAAAAGCCACAAGGGTAACAACCAACTAACACATAGAGGCAGACCTATTACAAAAACACCGACTTCTCCTGGGAGTCTTCAAAAGCCAGAAGAGCCAAGATAGATGTTCTTGTATACCCAAAGATACCAAAGATGCCAGTCCAGGCTACTGTACCCAGCAAAACCTTTAATCTCAATAGATGGAGAAAATAAGACATTCCATGATAAAACCAAATTTAAGCAATATTTATTTACAGATCCAGCACTATAGAAAGTGTTAGAAGGAAAATAGCAAACTGAATACCGTAAGTACCCCCAAGAATACACAAGGAATACATAACCCCAGACCAAAAAATCAAAAGAAAGAAACACACACACCACAGCAAAATAATAATAATAATAATAATAATAATAATAATAATAATAATAATAATAACAGGAATCAACAAACATTGCTCATTTATATCTTTCAAAAAAATGGTCTCAAATCTCCAATGAAAAGAAACAGACTAACAGACTAATAGATACAATAAGATCTATCCTTCTGTTGCATCCAAAAAAAACCACACCTTAACATTAAGAATAGATATCACCTCAGGGCAAAAAGATGAAAAGGATCGTACAAGAAAATGGACCAAGAAGCAATCTGGTGTAGCCATTTTCATTTCTAATAAAAAAAAGACTTCAAACCAACACTAATAAAAAAAAAGATAGGAAAGGATACTACATACTTAAAGAAAAAAACCTATTCAGAGGACATTGCAATTCTAAAAACCTGTAGACCCAAACCCAAGTTAATTATAATAGTAAGCTGGCAAGTGAGTCCCATGTCTGATGCAGTCCCCATTTCCCTTACAGAGAAGGCATATGAAGATTAACTTGCCCATCTGCTACATCTTTGTAGGGAGCTTAGGTCCATGCATGGTCCTTGGTTGTTATGTCTCAGCAAACCCCTCTTGCTCCTTGTTAGTTGGCTCTGCTATTTTTCTTGTAGAGCTCCTGTCACTTCCAGGTCCTTTTCTCTTTCCTCCCACTTTTCCACAAAACTCCCTACACACTGCCCAATGTGTGGCCTTGAGTCTCAGCATCTGTTTTGAAGCGCTGCTGAGTATACCCTCTCAAGAACAACTCTGACAGGCTTCTGCCTGTAAGCTTAGCAGAGTATGTTTCATAGTGTCAGGGGTTGGCACTCTCTGATAGGGTGGGTCTTTGGTTGGGCCAGGCAAACGTTGGACATTCCCTCAACCTCTGCTATCTTTTGTTCTATCTTTATCCCTACACATCTTGTAGGCAGGGTGAATTTTGGGTTAAAGTTTTTGTGAATGGGTTGGTGTCCCCCTCCCTCTGCTAGAAGACAGTCTAGTTAGAAGGTGTTCTCTTCAATCTCTATGGCCTCTGCCAATAGGAGTCTCTGCTTAAGTCGTCCTCATATCCTCCCAGGAGCCTAAGCTGATTTAGGTTCCCAGCTTGTCACAGTATCTCTGTAGCAAAACATCTTAATAAAATATTTGCAAACCAAACCCAAGAACACATAAAAAAGATCAACTACCGTGATCAAGTATACTTCATCCCAGAGGTGCAGGGACGGTTCAACATATGTAAATCTATAAATTTAACTTACCATATAAAAAATCTGAAAGATAGAAGCACATGATTATCCTATTAGATGCAGAAAAGATATCTGACAAAAATCTAACACTCCTTTATTTTAAAGTCCATGAGAAATTAGTGATACAAGGGACTTACCTCAATATAATTAAGACAGTTTTCAGCAAGCTCATAGCCAACATCAGCTTAAATGGAGAGAAACTCAATGAAATTCCACTAAAATCAGGAAGAAGGCAAGCTATTCACTCTCTCTATATCTGTTCAGAATAGCACTTGGTCTTAGCTACAACAATTAGACAACTGAAAATGATCAAGGATATACAAGTTGGGGGGTAAAAGGAAGACAAATTTGTCTTTATTTGTCATTGATATAATAATATAATAATTGCATATATGACCCTAAAAAATCTTACTGAGACACTTCCAGAGCTCATAAACACTTTCAGCAAAGTAACAAGAAACAGAAATTAATTCACAAAAATACCTACCCTTGTAATATACAAATGACAAATGAACTGAGAAAGAATTCAGCGAAGCAACAACTTTTACAAGAGCCTCAAATAATATAAAACATCTCAGAGTAACTCTAACTAAAGAAATCATAAAATAATTTTATGATAAAAACTTAAGTCTTTGAAGAAAGGCAATAAATAAAATATCAGTAAATGAAAAGATCTCCCATGCTCATGAAATGGAATGATTAACATAGTGAAAATGGCCATCCTGCCAAAAGCAATCTACAGATTCAATGCAATTCCCATAAAAATTCTCATACTATCATTCACATATCCTTAAAGAACAAATTTATCTTCATATGGAAACACACACTTAATACAGGATATGTATTTATATATCTAAACATATATAAATATATACACTAAATAACAAGAGAACTGGGCAAGGCATACCACCATTCTTTACCTCTAATTGTAGTACAGAGCCGTAGTAATAAAAACAGCATGATGCAAAAACTGATACATCAATCAATTGGATACAATTGAAGATCTAGATGTAAACCCATATACCTATGGACATCTGATTATTTTAAATAAAGAAGTCAGAACTCTCACTGGAAAAAAGACAGCATCTTTGACAAATGCTGCTGGTCAAACTGGATGTTTGTATGTAGAAGAATTCAAATAGATCTTTATTTATTACCCTGCAAAAAGAATCAGCTCCAGATGGATCAAAGACCTCAACATAAAACTAGGTACACTAAACCTGATAGAAAAGAAAGTGGGGAATAGCCTTAAATTACTGGCATAGGAAAAGACTTTTTGAATAGAACACTATTAGCATAGACACTATGATCAACAATTCATAAATGGACCTCATGAAACTGAAAATCTTCTGTATAGCAAAGGCCACTGTCATTCAGACAAAACAGCCGCCCACAGACTGAGACAAGTGTTTTACCAACTACACATCTGAGAAATAGAGTTATCTAAAATGTATTTTAAAAAACTCACTAACATAGATATCAAGAAAACCAGTCACCTGATAAAGAAATAGGGCATAGATATAAACAAATAATTATCAAAAGAGGTAACTCAAGTGACTGAGAAACACTTAAAGAAATGTTGAACATCTGTCTGAGTTAGGGTTTCCATTGATATGAAGAGACACCATGACCATGGCAAGTCTTATAAAGGAAAACATTTAATTGGGGTTGGCTTACAGTTTCAGAGGTTTAGTCCATTATCATCAGGGTAGGACATGGCAGCGTGCTCACAGACATGATGCTGGAGAAGGAGCTGAGAGATCTACATCTTGATCTGCAGGCAGCAGAAAGAGACTGTGTACTACACTGAACATAAATTGAGAATATATGAGACACCGAAGCCTGTCTCCACAGTGACACAATTTCGCTAACAAGGCCACACCTCCTAAGAGTGCCACTCCCTGTTAGCCGAGCATTCTCACACGTGGGGTTATGGGGGGCATTTCTGCTCAAACAACCACAACAATCTTAGTCACCAAGGAAATATAAATCAAAACTGCTTTGAGATTTTATTTCATTCCTGTCAGGTTTTTTTTTTTTTTTTTTTTTTGGTTTTGTATTTATTTCTTTTTTTTAAAATTCTTTATTAATTACACTTTATTCACTTTGTACCCCCCCCCACCATGGTTCCCTCTCACCTCCCTTCCCAATCCCTCCCTTCCTCCACCCTCTGCATGCATGCCCCTCCCCAAGTCCACCGATAGGGGAGGGCCTCTTTTCCTTCCTTCTGATCCTAGTCAATTAGGTCTCATCAAGAGTGGCTGCATTGTCTTCTTCTGTGGCCTGGTAAGGCTGCTTTCCCCTCAGGGGAAGGTAACTAAAGAGCAAGCCAATCAGTTCATGTCAGAGACAGTCCCTGTTCCTATTACAATGGAACCCACTTGGATACTGAACTGCCATGGGCTACATCTGTGCAGGGGTCTTAGGTTATCTCCATGCATAGTCCTTGGTTGGAGTATCAGTCTCAGAAAAGATCCTGGGGCTCAGATTTTTTGGTTCTGTTGCTCTCCTTGTTGAGTTCCTGTCCTCTCCAGATCTTACTGTTTCCCACTTCTTTCCTAAGATTCCCTGCACTCTGCCCAAAGGTTGCCTGTAAGTCTCAGCATCTGCATTGATAGTCTGCAGGGCAGAGCTTTTCAGAGGTCCTCTGTGTCAGGCTCCTGACTTGTTCCCTCTTTTCTCCTTCTTCTGATGTCCATCCTCTTTGCCTTTCTGGATAGGGATTGAGCATTTTTGCAAGAGTACTCCCTCTTGATTAGTTTCTTTAGGTGTACAGATTTTATCCTATATTATGTCTATATGAGTGAGTATATCCTGTGTGCATCTTTCTACTTCTGGGATAGCTCACTCAAGATGATCTTTTCCAGATCCCACCATTTACCTACAAATTTCATGATTTCCTTGTTTTTTTTTTATTGTTGAGTAATATTTCATTGTGTAGATGTACCACAATTTCTGTATCCATTCCGCATGAAATTGAAAAGCTTCTGTAAAGCAAAGGACATTGTCGTCAGAACAAAATGACTGCCTACAGATTGGGAAAGAATCTTCACCAACCCTATATCTGACAGAGGACTAATATCCAGTCTATATAAAGAACTCAAGAAGTTAAACAGCAACAAATCAAGTAATCCAATTAAAAAATGGAGTACAGAGCTAAACAGAGAATTCTCAATAGAGGAATATCGAATGGCAGAGAAATACTTAAAGAAATATTCAATGTCCTTAGTCATAAGGGAAATGCAAATCAAAACAATCCTAAGATTTCACTTTACACCCATCAGAATGGCTAAGATCAAAAACTCAAGTGACAACACATGCTGGAGAGGTTGTGGAGAAAGGGGAACCCTCCTCCACTGCTGGTGGGAATGTAAACTGGTACAACCACTCTCGAAAGCAATCTGGTGCTTCCTCAGACAACTAGAAATAGTGCTTCCTCAAGATCCATCCATACCACTCCTAGGCATATCCCCAAAATATGCTCAAGTACACAATAAGAACATTTGCTCAACCATGTTTGTAGCAGCCTTATTTGTAGTAGCCAGAAGCTGAAAACAGTCCTGTCAGAATTTCTAAGCTCAATAACACAAGTGACAGTTCTTGCTGGTGAGGATGTGGAGAAACACTCATTCATTGCTGGTGGGGGTGAAAATTTGTACAGCCATGAAGGAAATCAGAGTGGTAGTTCTCAGGAAGATGGGAACTTTTCTACCTCAAGATCTAACTATACCATTCCTAGGCATATATCCAGAGGACACCTTGTACATCACAGAGACACTTGTTCAACCACCTTCATCGATGCTCCAGTCATAATGATAAGAAATCAGAGATGACCTTGATGTTTCTCAACAGACAAATGGGTAAATAAAATGTGGTACATTCTCCTTCTGGGATACCTCACTCAGAATGATCTTTTCTAGATCCTACCATTTGCCTACAAATTTCATGATTTCCTCATTTTTGATTGCTGAGTAGTATTCCATTGTGTAAAAAACCCACAATTTCTGTATCCATTCCTCCGTTGAGGGACATCTGGATTGTTTCCAGGTTCTGGCTATTACAAATAAAGCTGCTACAAACATGGTTAAGCAAATGTCCTTGTGTACTTGAGCAACTTTTGGATATATGCCTAGGAGTAGTATAGCTGGGTCTTAAGGAACCACTATTCCTAATCTGAGAAAGCGCCAGATTGACTTCCAAAGTGGTTGTACCAGTTTACATTCCCACCAGCAGTGGAGGAGGGTTCCCCTTTCTCCACAACCTCTCCAGCATGTATTGTCATTTGAGTGTTTTTTTTTTTTTTTATTTTAGCCATTTTAATGGGTGTAAGGTGAAATCTCAGGGTCATTTTGATTTGCATCTCTTTGATGGCTAATGATGTTGAGCATTTCTTTGATTCTCTGCCATTCTATATTCCTCTACAGAGAATTCTCTGTTTAGCTCCGTACCCCCTTTTTTAAATTGGATTGCTTGATTTATTGCTTTTTAACTTCTTTATTTCTTTATATATTCTGGATATCAGCCCTCTGTCAGATATAGGGTTGGTGAAGATCCTTTCCCAGTCTGTAGGCTGTCGTTTTGTTCTGACAACAGTGTCTTTTGCTTTACAGAAGCTTTTCAGTTTCATGAGGGGAAAAATGTGGTACATTTACACAATGGACTATTACTCATCTGTCAAAAATAATGAAGTTATAAAATTTGTAGATAAAATGGTGGAACTAGAAAACAATCATTCTTAGTGAGGTAACCCTGGCTTAGAAAAACAAGTAAGTTTGTACTCACTTGAATGCAGACATTATCTGTTAAGCGAATAATAACCAAGCTACACTCTATAGAACTACAGAGATTAGGCATAGAGTAAAGAACAAAAGGGACAGATAGATCTCCCTAAGTAAGGAATTAGAATAGGTAGTTATGGGGGGGGTATCATGGGACAATCTGAAGGAGACAAGTAGATGAGAGGGAACTGAGGGAGTAAAAACAATGGGCAACAGCTAAAATTTAGGGCCATCTGAGGGTCTTGCACCATTCAGCCCTAAATGGGATGTCTCCATCAAATCACTCCCCTCAGGGCCCAGAAAACTGTGGTAGAGGAGGTGGTTGAAGTGTTAAGAGCCCTAAGGGGATGGAGAACAGCGAGCCCTCTAAATCAACACAGTGGACGCTCACATGAACTTACAGAGACTGAAGGAACATGCACAGGACTTGTTCGGTTCTGGACAAGGTGGGGTCCTAGAGCTGACAGGAGAAGTGGAAATATGCCCCCTTCCTGACACAGAAACTACCTCCAATTGATAACCGCTTGAAAATGAAAATTTACTTTTGTGCCAGGGAGTCTCAAACTGTTTGGGGGAAACAGATTATTCTTAGTATAGATTGCATCCCCAGCAATAGATGGCAAACAGAGAACAAACTCAGTAACGTCTTTATAAGTTCATCGTCACGTGATGTCACATCAGAACTTTTAAAAATTATCCTATTCTTATTTTACCTATATATTTTAATTTCTTTAGACCCTCAGGTCCTATGGGTATATTTTATGGCTTCCAGTTTAATGTTTTTATGAATCCCATAAAAATTATCTAGTGTGTGAACAAGTGGATCTCTTCATCTGTATCTGTTTCTTGTGACTTTTCTTGGGCTCTTTTCCTTCTGTTTCTTTTGTAGTATTCTACTGTGATAGTTTTTGTTTTATCTTAATACATTATATTTCATTATCATCCCTTAGAAGCCTCTTTTTTTTCTAATGAGCAAAAGAGAGGGGGTCGATCCAGATTGGAGGGGAGGTAGGGAGGAACTAGAGGAGTAGAGGAATGGGAAACCATAAACAATACATTATGTGAGGAAAAAAATCTATTTTCAATAAAAGGAAAAAAAGAAAATAATACATCAAAATATTATTTAACATTTAAGAAATAAAAAATTTACTGTATTTTACACTGCATACTCATCTCAATTTATGCACTAAATTTTTAGTTATTTTGAGTTATGAATATATTTTACTTTATTTTATTTTTTAAAGAACTTTTTTTTCTTTCTTTTTTTTTGAATTTTATTTTTTTCTTATCAGTTACATTTTATTAACTCTGTATCCCAGACGTGTCCCGATCCCTCATTCCCTCCCAGTTCCTCCCTCCCTCCCTCATCTCCACCATACCCCTTTCCAAGTCCACTGATGGGGGGACCTCCTCCCCATTCATCTGATCCTGTTTTATCAGGTATCTTCAGGACTGGCTGCAAAGCTCTCCTCTGTGGCCTAACAGGACTGCTCCTCCCTTGGAAGGTGGGAAGGCCAAAGAGCCAGCCATTGAGTTCCTGTTAGAAATAGTCCTTGTTCCCCTCACTATGGGAAACCAATTGGTTGCTGAGCTACCACAGGCTACATCTGAGCAGAGGTTCTAGGTTATATCCATACATGGTCCTTGGTTGAATGTCAGTCTCAGAAAAGACCCTGTGCCCAGATATATTTGGTCCTTGTGGAGCTCCTATCCTTTCCTCATCAGACTAACTCCCCTTCTTTCTTATGATTCCCTGTACTCTGCCAAAGGTTTGGTCATGAGTCTTTGCTTTGAAAACACTGCTAGTTAGAGTCTTTCAAATGTGCTCAGCAGACTCCTGTCATATGTTCAATGCGCATCCCATCTGTCTTTCTAAACGAGGATTGATAATCTTACCCCATGTCCGCTCTCTTGATTATCTTTTTTAGGTGTATAGATTTCATTATGTTTATCATATCTTATAGGTCTATATAAGTGAGTATATGCCGTGTTTGTCTTTCTCCTTCTGGGATATTTCACTCAGGATGATCTTTTCTAGATCCCACTATTTGCCTGCAAATTTCATAATTTCCTCCTTTTTGATTGCTGAGTAGTATTCCATTGTGTAAAAATACCACAATTTCTGTACCCATTCCTCCGTTGATGGACATCTGGGTTGTTTCCAAGTTCTGGCTATTACAAATAATGCTGCTATAAACATGGTTGAGCAAATATCCCTTTTGTGTACTTGAGCAAATTTTGGGTATATACCTAGCAGTGGTATAGCTGGGTCCTGAGGAAGCACTATTCCTAATTGTCTTAGAAAGCGCCAGATAGATTTCCACAGTGGTTGTATCAGTTTACATTCCCACCAGCAGTGGAGGAGGGTTCCCCTTTCTCCACAACCTCTCCAGCATCTGCTTTGACAGTCTATACTTCAGAGGCTTTCAGAGGCCCTCTGTGGCAGGTTTCAAGGTTGTTTCCTATTTTCTTTTTCTTCTGATGTCCATCCTCTTTGCCTTTCAGGATGGGGATTGAACATTTTAGTTAGGGTCCTCTCTTTTGCTTAGTTTGTTTAGATGTACAGATTTAGTGGGTTTATTCTATGTTGTATGTTTATATGAGTGAGTATATACCATGCGTGTCTTTTTGCTTCTGGGACAACTCACTCAGTATGATCCTTTCCAGGTCCCACCATTTACCTGCAAATTTCATGATTTCCTTATTTTTCATTACTGAGTAATACTCCATTGTATAGATGTACCACAGTTTCTGCATCCATTCTTCAGTTGAGGGGCATCTGGGTTGTTTCCAGCTTCTGGCTATTACAAATAAAGCTGCTACAAACATGGTTGAGCAAATGTCCTTTTTGTGTACTTGCGCCTCTTTTGGGTATATTCCTAGGAGAGGTATGGCTGGATCTTGAGGAAGCGCTATTCCTAGTTGTCTGAGAAAGCACCAGATTGATTTCCAGAGTGGTTGTACCAGTTTACATTCCCACCAGCAGTGGAGAAGGGTTCCCCTTTCTCCACAACCTCTCCAGCATGTGTTGTCCCTTGAGTTTTTCATCTTCGCCATTCTGATGGGTGTAAGGTGATATCTCAGGGTCGTTTTGATTTGCATTTCCCTGATGGCTAATGAGGATGAGCATTTCTTTAAGTGTTTCTCTGCCATTCGATATTCCTCTGTCGAGAATTCTCTGTTTAGCTCTGCTCCCAATTTTTAATTTGATTACTTGGTTTGCTGCTTTTCAGCTTCTTTAATTCTTTGTATATACTCAATATTAGTCCTCTGTCAGATAAAGGGTTAGTGAAGATTCTTTCCCAATCTGTAGGCAGGCGTTTTGTTTTGATGACAGATGATCTGTTGTTGTACAGGATTGTTTTGGAGATTCTGGGTTTTTTGTTTCTCCATATGAAGCTGAGAATCTTTTTTTTCAAGGTCTGTAAAGAATTGAGTTGGTATTTTGATGGGAATTTCATTGAATCTGTAGATTGCTTTTGTCAGGATGGGCATTTTCACAATGTTAATCCTACCAATCCATGAGCACGGGAGAACTTTCCATCTTCTGAGATCTTCAATTTCTTTCTTCAAAGACTTGAAGTTTTTCTCAAACAGGTCTTTCACTTGCTTGGTTAGTGTCACCCCAAGGTACTTTATGTTATTAGTGGCTATTGTGAAGGGTGTTGTTTCCCTAATTTCTTTCTCAGCCCTTTTGTCTTTGGTATACAGGAGGGCTTCTGATTTTTTTGAGTTGATTTTGTATCCTGCCACTTTGCTGAAGGTGTTTATCAGCTGGAGGGGTTCTCTGGTTGAATTTTTGGGGTCGCTCATATATACTATTATATCATCTGCGAATAGTGACACTTTGACCTCTTCCTTTCCGATTTGTATCCCCTTGATCTCCTTTAGTTGTCTTATTGCTCTGGCTAGGACTTCAAGTACTATGTTGAAGAGGTAGGGAGAGAGTGGGCAGCCTTGTCTTGTCCCTGATTTCAGTGGGATTGATTTAAGTTTCTCTTTTCATTGAGTTTGATGTTGGCTCTCGGCTTGCTGTATATTGCCTTTACTATGTTTACATATGTGCCTTGTATTCCTGATCTCTCCAAGACTTTAAACATGAATGGGTGTTGGACTTTGTCAAATGCTTTTTCAGCATCTAAGGAGATGATCATGTGGTTTTTCTCCTTCATTTTGTTTATGTGGTGGATTACATTGATGGATTTCCATATGTTGAACCACCCTTGCATGCCTGGGATGAAGCCTACTTGGTCAAGGTGGATGATATCTTTGATGTGTTCTTGGATTCGGTTTGCAATTATTTTATTGAGTATTTTTGCGTCAATGTTCATAAGAGAGATAGGTCTGAAGTTCTCTTTTTTTGTTGGGTCTTTGTGTGGTTTAGGTATCAGGGTGACTGTTGCTTCATAGAATGAGTTTGGTAATGTACCTTCTGTTTCTATTTTGTGGAATAGTTTGAGGAGAATTGGTGTGAGCACTTCTTTGAAGGTCTGGTAGAATTCTGCGCTGAAACCATCTGGCCCAGGGCTTTCTTTGGAGGGGAGATTGTGAATGACTGCTTCAATTTCCTTGGGGGATATAGGGCTATTCAGTCTTTCTACCTGATCTTGGCTTAATGTTGGAAGATGGAATCTATCAAGAAAATTGTCCATTTCATTTAGGTTTTCAAATTTTGTGGCATATAGGCTTTAGTAGTATGACCTAATGATTGTTTGAATTTCCTCTGTGTCTGTAGTTATGTCACCCTTTTCATCTCTGATTTTGTTGATTTGGATAGATTCTCTCTGCTTTTTAGTTAGTTTGGCTAAGGGTTTGTCTATCTTGTTGATTTTCTCAAAGAACCAGCTTTTTGTTTCATTGATTCTTTGAATAGCTTTATTTGTTTCTAATTGATTGATTTCAGCCCTGAGTTTGATTATTTCCAGCCTTCTGCTCCTCTTGGGCGTATCTGCTTCTTTTTTTTCTAGGGTTTTCAGTTGGGCCATTAAGTTGTTTGTATGTGATGTTACGAATTTCTTCTTGCAGGCACTTAGTGCTATAAATTTTCACCTGAGCACTGCTTTCAATGTGTCCCAGAAATTTGGGTATGTTGTGCCTTCATTTTCATTGAATTCTAGGAAGTCTTTAATTTCTTTCTTTATTTCTTCCTTAACCCAGCTGTCACTGAGTAACAAGTTGTTCAGTTTCCATGTGCGTGTAGGCTGTTTGTTATTTCTGTTGTTGTTGAGGTCCAGCTTAAGTCCATGGTGGTCAGAGAGAATACAAGGGATTATTTCAATCTTTTTGTATCTGTTGAGGCTTGCTTTATGACCAACTATATGGTCTATTTTGGAGAAGGTTCCATGCAGTGCTGAAAAGAAGGTATACTCTTTTGAGTTTGGATGAAAAGATCTGTAGACGTTTATTAGGTCCATTTGATTTAGGGTCTCTGTAAGTGTTTTTATTTCCCTATTTGTTTTCTGTCTAGTTGATCTGTCCCTTGGTGAGAGTGGAGTGTTGAAGTCTCCCACTATTAGGGTTTTAGGATCAATGTGTGATTTAAGCTTTAATATTGTTTCATTTATGAATGTAGGTGCTCTTGTATTTGGGGCATAGATATTCAAAATTGTGATGTCCTCTTGGTGGATTTTTCCTTTGATGAGAATATAGTGGCCGTCCTTATCTTTTTTGATTAACTTGGGTTGAAAGTCTATTTTATTAGATATTAGGATGGCTACTCCAGCTTGTTTTCTGGAACCATTTGCTTGAAAGACATTTTTCCAGCCCTTTACTCTGAGGTAGTGTTTATCTTTGTTGCATAGGTGTGTTTCTTGGATGCAACAGAATGATGGATCCTGTTTCCGCAACCATTCTGTTAGTCTGTGTCTTTTAATTGGGGAGTTGAGTCCGTTGATGTTGATAGAAACTAGTGACCAGCAATTGTTACTTACTTTAGATGTGGTGTTGGTGGTGTCACTGAGTTTCATTGCTTTTCTTCTTTTGTTTTTTTTGTTGTGTAGTTATCTATTTCCTCTGTTTCCTTCGATGTAGTTGTTTTCTTTGTTTTGGAGTTTCCCTTCTAGTAACTCCTGTAGAGCTGGGTTACTATGTAGATATTGTTTAAATTTGGTTTTGTCTTGGAATATCTTGAATTCTCCGTCTATGTTGATTGAAAGTTTTGCTGGGTATAGTAGTCTGGGTTGGAATCTGTGGTCCCTTAAGGACTGTATGATTTCTGTCCAGGCCCTTCTGGCTTTCATAGTTTCTGTTGAGAAATCTGGTGTGATTCTGATAGGTCTACCTTCATATGTTACTTGGCCTTTTTCCCTTGCTGCTTTTAGAATTTTTTCTTGTTCTGTAGGTTCAGTGTTTTGACTATGATGTGACGTGAAGAATTTCTTTTCTGGTCTAGTCTACTTGGTGTTCTGTAGGCCTCTTGTATGTTTATGGCCATCTCCTTCTTTAAGTTGGGAAAGTTTTCTTCTATAATTTTCTTGAAAATATTTTCCGGACCTTTGAGCCTGATGTCTTCTTTTTCTTCTACTCCTATTATTCTTAGGTTTTGTCTTTTCATGGTGTCCTTGATTTCTTGGATGTTTTGTGTTTGGAACTTTTCTGATTTTATTTTTTCTTTGAGAGATGTGTCAATTTCCACGAGTGTACCTTCGGCTCCTGAGATTCTTTCTTCCATCTCTTGTATTCTGTTGGTGATGCTTACCTTTGTAGTTCCTGATCTTTTTTCTATGTTCTCCAGCTCCTGGTTTTTCTCTATTTGTGTTTTCTTTATTGATTCTAATTCTGTTTTCATGTCTTGCACCATTTCCTTCATCTGTTTGAATGTGGACTCCTGCTTTTCAATGATAGCTTCTATTTTTTGTCTGTTTCCTCTCTATGTATCACTAATTGTGCCTCTACTTCTTTGGGTATAATTGCCTGTATTTCTATGAGAGCTTTGTTTATTTCTTCCTTATTTGCCTTTTATTTGTTTGGACATTTCTTTGAGAGCTTTGTGCATTTCTTCTCTGTTTGCCTCAATTTTCGTGGTCATTTCTCTGAGAGCTTGATTTGTTTCCTCTTGGTTAGTCTCGATTTCTTTGGTTATTTCTCTGAGGGCTTTGTTCATTTCATCCTTATGGGCCTCTAATAGCTGGAGAAACATAGATTTGAGGTCGTTTTCTTGTATATCTAGTGAATTGAAGTGTCCATTGTTTTGTGGGGTTGCTGGTAAGGTCATTATGTCCTGATTTTTGTTGGGAGTGTTCTTATGTCTGCCTCTAGCCATCTGGTTATTTATAATCCTCACTGGTTGTTCCTTGAGATTGTAGTTTGGGCTATAAATCTCTCTTTCTGTTTTTTGGACTGTTTTTTTTTCAGGATGATGAGAGAAGTTCACTGCTTTGGGAGTGTGCACTGTGTTTTCAGTTTTGCCTAAGTAAGGAATGTGACACTGGCGCTATTCGCGTGAGCTTTTAGCGGGCGCAGTGTGCATGCGCGGATTCTCTGACTATTGCAGTGGCCTGCAAGCCACTATTACGCAGTTCTGATTGTTTGTAGGGATTGTTTGCCTGGATTACCCTGGTGGACCCGCAAGGCAGAGGCTTCAATGTTGGGGTTACTATCCCAAGAAACCCTATGATGCCCACACTAGGGGTTTGGGTGGCAGGGATCTCATCTTGTTGCTTCTGTGGAGAGGCCCTGGGTCTGGGGCAATCTCTCCCTAGAAGGCTCACTCACTCTCTTGCAGGACCATTTGGAATGCACAGGTGTTCCCCTTGCTCACTACTCTCTGTTTTGGTCCTGCTGCGGAAGTGCACGGGTAGGCTAACAGTCAGCTCTGTGACACTGTGGCCACAGGACTCGGTGTCCACCTTTCCTGTGTGCTGCCTCTTTGTCCTTTCCCTCTGCCTGGAGGGGTTATGTTGACTGGTCCCTGGGTGACGCAGGAAAGAGTTAGGATGAGTGTACTCAATCCCAGATCCCGGGCCCAGATCTCTCTGCCAGAAGCAGCCTAGCGGTAGAATCTATGTTTGTTGATCCCAAGAGAGTACCGGGTAGGGTTGAGTGTCCTCAGATCCAGAGCTTGGGTTTCTCTGCTAGGGGCCGCCGGGTAAGCTGGAGAGAGGGTGCTGTGTCCTTGGCAGGCTGCCTCTCTGTCCTTCCCCTCTGACCTTCTCCTCTGCTAGGGCAAGCTTATAGAGGTGCTCTCAGGGGAGTGCCAGCAGGGGTTGGGGCTTCTCAGTCGGATCCTGAGCCCTGAGCCGGCGTTTCTCTACCAGGGGTTGGGGGGGTGCCGGTGATAGAACTTGCTGCTAGACCTTATTGCGCTGGACCCAGGATAATCTCAGGACGTGTAGAATGACCACAGTCCCAGATCCCGAGCTGTAGTTTCTTTGCTAGGACCATCCGGCAGCACTGGAGTTCAGGCACTGTGAAGCTGCTGTGGGCCTCTTTATCCTTCTGCTCAGCTGCGGCAGGGTTATCGAGGTGTTTGGGGGAATGCCTGAAAGGATTGGGTTTTCTCAGCCCCGATCTCGGGTTGGGGTACAGACAATGTGGTCTGTGGCTGATTCTGCTGGAAGCCTCCTGCCTCCCCCGAAGAGGGAGTAGGGATATTGAGCTGGGCACGCAGCTGAGATCCGTGCGCGGCAGGAGCTCAATTGTGATGGCGGCAGGTACCCGTGGTCGGAGAGACCTTCCAGGGAAAGACTGGGTGACCCGTGACCAGTCTGGCAACTTTCCCTCCCCGTGGGTTTTTTTTTGAGACTGGGACTCTCAGCCTCAGGCACCCTTTTGCCCACCAATCAGCCTGGGAAAGTGATTGGGACAAGCAGGCTTGTGGCACCAGCCCGGAGACCCAAAGCCCGTGTTGCTGGGTTCTCTTCCGGGTTCTCTTCCGGGTTCTGGCTGTGCAGCCCGAGTGTGGACCCGACCGATTCCCACGAGCCTCCCCTCACCTGGGAAACATGATCGATCGCTGTTGTTTTAGGGCCCAGAGTTCAGTCTCCTGGTCGCTGCACGGAGTGTGTTGTCCTGCTTCTCAGACACGGTGTTCTCCCCTTGCCGCCATCTTGGCCTTCTCCCTCATGAATATATTTTAAAATATGCTCTAGATAATTACTTTTATATACTCAAACTGTCCTAAATATAGGTTTTCTAATTGAGGATTCTAAATATTTTTGCATATTTTTTGTATAGTCAAACCATTTTCATTGTCATTCATGTCTGTACTGACACCATGAATTCATCTTTATGAGATAAATTGATGTGGCTTTAAAGATAAAGCACACAATCTAAAATCCTGCTTGTCCAAGTAAACCTAAAGTAATGGACCCTCAGGACAACTCATATTAGTAACACTCAGCTTGAATGGGAATTGCAAACTAAAAACTAACTTTGAACTTATAAATATTAACAGAATGTTCTCCAAAACTTCTTACCAGTTTGCAATTTGCATAATGTTCTCAAAATGTAAATAAAATCTTCTGTGTGTAAAATAATATTATAAAATATCTAAATGCATTTTAAAAGACTTTACTGTGAAATTTTGGTTTTAAAATGAATGCTTGTATATATCTAGTTAGGTGGTAAGCTGTTTCCTTGAGCTTTAAATTTTGCTCATGTATGTGCAATGAAGCATTAAATGTAATCTTACGATAAAGAAATTCATTATGGGGGCTGGAGAGATGACACAGCAGTTAATAGTATTCATTGCTCTTCCAGAGGACCCACAACTTTTTTCTAGCACCTGTGTCAGGTGCTTCACAACTGTCTGTCAATCCAGCGTTCAGCACCAGGGATATTCAACAGCCTCTCATGGCCTTTGCAAGGACAGGCACACAGGCACAAATGTCTCTGTCTCTTTTCCTCTTCTTCTGCTTCTTCGTTTTCTCTTTCTCCCTCCCTTTTTCTCTCTCTCACACACAGACACACACCTACACAATCACATGCCCTCACATACACACACTCTCACACATACAAATAAAACTGAAAATAAAAAAAAATACATTAGGTTTCATGGAACAGAGACAAGCTAATGTTTTATAAGGTGAACCAAACTGCATTCTCATGAACAAAATATTGTGGGGTTTCTGGCGAGTTTTGTTATGCAACACAAGGACACCTAAGCACAATGTCCTGTGTAACTTTCTGAACGAATACCATCACATTGATGTAAACATGAATGTCCACATGTGTCTGCATTTGTGTTTGTATCTCTATGTGTTAGATAGAGAGAAGAACTGTTTAGAATCCATTTGAGGAGACTTTGCTGCCCAGGTTCGGGAAATGTTATCAATAGTGACCCCCCTAGCCCTTAGCACCTTCAGAGCTTGCAACAGGTTAATTTTGGCTAAGATCATATTCCCCTTCAGCAGCCAAAATCTTGTTATTGAGTGAAGTTGTGAGATCATTTTGCTCCAGAGAGGGTAAGTCTGATGGCCAGTATTCCTGGTGGAACATCCACTCCTGCCAAACTTCATGGCATCTGTTTCTGGGCAGGGATATCTTCCTCTCTGCAACGGCTCTTTAAAAGTCATTCTGAACTCACCAGCTGTATCAGGCTTCCTTGACCTCGAATTTAACAGCTACTAAATTTGCTTACGAATGCCGATTAAATGTACACCAAATTCATAACTGCAGTATGATTTTTACTCAGAATTTTATTTTATAATAGTCTTGAATCCAGAGCATTGCTCACACTAAATAAGTTCCTCATCACTGGACGACATCTCCACTTCTCTAGGACCTCTTTCAAAAATCTGCACCAAGTGTGATAAACAAACTTAACATGTGTCAGGTGCAATGATTTGGAGTTTCATGATCATTTGCTTTATTTTTATTTTTGATTAATTTTTATAAAATTAATGTGTGGGCATATAACCAGTTCTTCCTTAGAGGTTTTTTTTATCATTAGATTTGTAGGACATTGAGTTTTCCTATTGCTTCACTTATATTTAATTGCTTTCCTCAGTGGTAGACCAGATTCTATCATAAACAATAAACAATTCTTGTATGATTTCCTTGCAGTTGGGAACGTAAATGTTCATTGAAGATCTGTTATTGTTCTATTTGGGATTGTCTATATTTACACCTGTAACTTCAAAGACTGATAACTTACGTTTTTCCCATGCATTTTAAATTAAATATTAAAGGAAGAAGCTCTTCAATAACAAATAAGGGCGAACTGATTTTTCCACAGATTTACTAAAGTGAAAAGCCATTACAGTGAATCAAGCCATTATAGTGAAGTGAATCAAGCCATTATAGTGTAGTTTAAATTCTTTGTGAATATCAAGTATTCTTACATAGTCATTAAAAAATACTTAGGGATGGACATCAGAAGAAGGAGAAAAGAGGGAACAAGTCAGGAGCCTGACACAGAGGACCTCTGAAAGGCTCTGCCCTACAGACTATGAATGCAGATGCTGAGACTTACAGGCAATCTTTGGGCAGAGTGCAGGGAATCTTAGGAAAGAAGTGGGAAACAGTAAGATCTGGAGAGGACAGGAACTCCACAAGGAGAGCAACAGAACCAAAAATATCTGCACACAGGGATCTTTTCTAAGACTGATACTACAACCAAGGAATATACATGGAGATAACCTAAGACCCCTGCACAGATGTAGCCCATGGCAGTTCAGTATCCTAGTGGGTTCCATTGTAATAGGAACAGGGACTGTCTCTGACGTGAACTGATTGGCCTGCTCTTCAGGTAAGGGGGAAGCAGCCTTACCAGGCCACAGAAGAAGACAATGCAGCCACTCCTGATGAGACCTAATTGACTAGGATCAGAAGGAAGGAAAAGAAGACCTCCCCTATCAGTGAATTTGGGGAAGGGTATGCATGCAGGGGGTGGAGGAAGGGAGGGATTGGGAAGGGAGGAGGGAGGGAACCACGGGGGGGATACAAAGTGAATAAAGTGTAATTAATAAAGAATAAATAAAAAAATACTTAGGGGAAGAAAAAAATTTCCCATGAAATATATGAAAATCATTGCCATCATTATAAAGTCATTTGAAAATAATGTGATTTGCTGTAAAGTCTGTCATAACTTTTTGCTTTCGAAATGTTTTGAGCATTAATGAAAGAATTGTCATTTTTTGCCCTATGGTTACCCCTAATTTACCATCTTTGACAATTCATGTGGGCTGTTGAAGTTATCTATAAGTAATATCCCCATCACAGAGAAAGAGGAAATGGCCAACCAATGATTGGCCCAACCTGAAACCCTCCCCATAGGAGAAAGCAGACTTCTGACTCTATTAATGAAATTCCGCTATGCTTGCAGATGGGAACCTAGCATGACTGTCCTCTGAGAAGCTCCAACCAGCAGCAGAATGAAAGAGGTGCTGAGACCCACAACCAAACATTAGACAGACATAGGAGAGTCGTGAAGGAGTGTGAGAAAGGATAGAAGTTCCTGGAGTGGACAAGAAGACCAACAGTGTCAACTACTAGGCAGATAGTGAACCAAAGAGCATTCATGGACTGGACTTAGGCCCAGGACACATATGTAAACTGATGAGCAGCTTGGTCCTCATGGGGGTTTGTGGGTTCCCTGGTTGTATCTGTTGCCTCCTTTTGGATCACTTTCTCCTAGCTGGGCTGCCATGTCTGGCCTCAGCAGAAGAGAATGTACTAAGTCCTGATGCGATTTGATGGGCTGGAATGGGTTTCTAGGGGGAATGGTTTTCCCTTTTCTGAGGAGAAGGAGGAGGGGAGAAAGGAGAAAAGGTGGGGAAAGGGGAAAAAAGGTGGGAGGGTGGGACTGGGAGGAGAGGAGGGAGGGGGCTGTGATCAGGATGTAAAATTAATAAATAAATAAATTTTTTAATAAAAATATCCCCATCACATTTCTGGTCAGCAGCTGATATGAACAATAAGCACACATGGGGATCAGTCAACATGATGTACTATGTGGAGGTTAATTAAAATATAAAATTTTAAAGAAATAGAAATTATTTTTAGTGCATGATAATTAAGCCTATTGAGTGACAGTATGCTTTACATTTAGAAACTTAAGAAGTTAAATCTCTTTTTCTCGAAGTAAGTTTTGAGGTTGTGTTTTATCCTAGCCAAAAGCTTAGCATGGTACATTAAAGATCACCAGAAATTATTTGATATTTTTCTCCTCGAGAGGTAAGTTGTATGCTCCACCCCAAGCTGAATGAGTTTGTGACTTCTTTGACCCACAGAATAATGTGATACTGTGGCATTCCACCCACTCTTAGTCCTCACCCCCCCCTTTTAGGATTGGCAGCTCTCAGTTTAGGTAGTTTGTATATTAGAAGCCTGACTATACCAAGGTAGAAGGGATATGACAGAAGAGCTGGCCAGCCACGCAGGGAGACACGTGGGCAGAGAGATGGCTCCCAGTCCATTCCGACTCCAACCATTTCAGCATAGGCAGAATCCATGTAGTGAAAGAAAGCTTTCCATGTATACATAGCCCCAGCAGCTATCTGACTTTAAATAAGCACACATCAAGCTGCAGAATGGACAAGACAATGCAATCTTTTCTTATGCCATTAAAATCTGAGTGTTTGATATGCTGTATTTAACGACATAAACACTCAGCCCCTAAATTACAGCTTAAGGTTGTATAGTGCACAGGAGTTAGGCTGAGAAAAATGTGTCAATATCATTCTCTCTTCACCTAAGCATAGTTTCTTTCTATCTGTAACAATTAGAAGAAAAAGCAGGAAGAAGCAGAGACAGAGTGTCAAACGATACACTGGGTGACTGCAGTGATCTATTGGCTAAAGAATCCCAGGAAAAATAAAGAAACAAATGTGTCTACAATGAGGAACATGGAATAAGGAATAGTAATGGTCCTCACAGAATCATGTGCTTGACTACTCCTATAACAAGTGGGGAGGCTGGAAAAAATCTGACACAATAAAGGCAGGCTTTGAGGTCTCACATGCTCCTGCTAGGTCTAGTGTGGCAGTCTTTCCCTGATTGCTATAGATCCACATGGAGAATTCAGCTCTGTCTGCAGCACCAGGCCTAGCTGCAGGACGCCATGTTTCCCTCCATGAAGATAATGGACTAAACCTCTGAACTGTAAGCCAGCCCTAATTAAATACTTTCCTTTATAACATTTTCTGTAGTCATGGCATTTCTTTGCAGCAATAAAACCCTAACTAAGACAGAAGTTGGTACCAGGTGTTGTTGTGATAGGCCTGATCATGTTTTTGTTTGGAGGAATTTGGACTTTGCAACTTTAGGAGAGCAGTGGAATGCTTTAAGTGCTGCTTAAGCCATCCCAGTAGAAGTATGGAAGACAGTGGAGCTGAAGGTGATTTGAACCATGGGAGCTTGGCTCAGGAGGATTTAGAAGAGAAGAATTTTAGTATGTTGCCTAGAGATCGTTTTTGGGGATATTGATGAAGAATGTGGCTGATTTTTACCCTTGTCTGAAGAGTCTGCCTGAGGCTAAAGTGATTAATTTGGATTAATTACATTGGCAGAGGAAATCTAAAAACAGCCTAGTATTGACTCTGCCTGGTGGTTATTAGTGTTCACTCTATGCAGATCTATAATGAAAATGGGCAAGTTGAGCAATGAAAAATACAAAATATACAGATTGAGGAGAAAGGGGGAACCAGGAAGTGGAATGGAGCTAAGTGCTTTGTTCAAGAAGAGAAACAGATTAAGAAATGGAATAAAGGAAGTGGTGACCTAAGGACAAGACCCCACCTAGCTAAGCCTCCAACTTGTGAAAATGAATTAAAGAACAGATTGTGTCTAGGCATGGTGGTGCACACTTTTAATTCCAACACTCAGAAGGCAGAGGCTGGCAGATCTTTTAGTTTAAGGCCAGCCTGGTCTACATAACATGATCCAAGACAGACAAGCTTAGGCATTGAAGGAAACCATGGAAAACATAAAACTGATGAAGATCTATTTGAATGAATATAATTTACTGAATGCTCCAGCCACAGGAAGCATCAGCTTCGGCCACATGGTTCTGGCTTTATAGTCAAGGATAGAAGAAAAGGGTTAAGGAAGCTACCTCTACCACTAAGGAAACCTGCTGAAGACAGGCATGTGTCAGGCATGTCACTGTATTGAAGCCCGAGAGGCCATTGTATGAAGCTGTGAAGGGGAAGCCTTGGAGACAATATGTTGAGGATACCAGAGCCCTTGGTTACCTGCCAGGGATAGCTGCTAACAGGTAGCAGAAACAGCCCAAGAAAAAAGTGTGTTGCAGTCAACAAAGCTGAAAGGAGTTGGAGATCTGAAGAGCACTTTGACATCAGGAATGGTAATGCAGAGTTTGGAGTTTGCCAAGCTAGTGTTCAGTAGTGCTTTGGTCCAGTATATCGTCACAATGCTTCCCTTCTTTCCTTTTAGAAGGTGATTATATCCTGTGTCATTGTATGTTGGAAGTATGTGATCTGCACTTTGATTTTGATCTTACAGGTGATCAAATCTTATAGTTAAGAAATTACGTGAATTTCAGAAGAGAGTTTGACCTTTGGACTTCAAAATATAACTTGAGACTGTTATAGACGATGGGGATTTTTGAAGTTGGACTGAATGCAATTCTGCACTATGGTACAGCTACAAGCCTTTGGGGCCAGGGAGTGGAATGGGGTGGATTGAATAAGAATGGCCCCCATAGACTCATGTGCATAAATACTTAGCCCATAGGGAGTGCACCTAGGAGCCCATAGGAGGTGTGGCCTTCTTTGAATAGTACTGGCCTTGTTGGTGGAAGTGTGTTACTTTGGCAGTGGACTTTAAGCTCTCATCTGCTCACACAGGCCTAGGGTAGCAGTCTCTCCCTGCTGCCTGCAGATCAAAAGGTAGAATTCTCAGCTCTTTCTCCAGCACCATGTCTGCCTGCACACTGTCATGTTTCCTGCCATGTGATAATGGACCAAATCTCTGAACTGGAAGCCAGCCCAATTAAATAGTTTCCTTTATAAGAGTTGTCTTGGTCATGGTGTCTCTTCTCAGCAATAGAACCCTAATTAAAACAAGGGATAGATGTCATTATTCTGAACATGATTCAGCTCCAGTGAATATATTTCCCCCAAATTATTTGACCTTCCTTAAGAGAACATTCAGCATCTCTTTGGGGGATCATACAGATGTTTTTTTGTAAGCAGTCTTTTCTCATATCCCTTTAGACTGTGTGTATGTTATGAGAAAAATTTATTGCTTTTGCTTGTTTACTTTCAAGAATGTAACACTTGAATTTTGGATCACAGGCCTGTGATCTCAGGCAAATTACTTAGATTACTGACCCTATGAAATAAAGAAGGTGATTGCCCACCAGTAGTACTTGAATCTTTATTTTGAGGAACAAAAAAAGGAAAAATATCAAGGGAATGGCTAGCTGATACTATATGCTTAGCTTATTAACTAAATATGACTTTTATAATGCAATATAACTTATACAGAAACTAAACAGTAGCAGGAGGAAGAAAGGTTGTTGAGAAAGGGAATACTCCACAGGTCCACCAGCTTTGAATGAATAAACTTCAGTTAGGCAAAGGACCTAGTAGAGTATCCACCTTTCCCTGTTACTATTTGTAAGCTCTCCTAGAGGTCTTGTAAAATATTTTCTCAAATAAGTAGGAAACACCCTTGTTAGCATCTACTGTGCATTTTTTTTTCTTTTTACTATACTGTGGCAGCATTTTCAAAGAACATATGCCTCACAGGGTCTTCCAGGGCTTTCATGATGATAGAAGTCCTGAGGAATCAATCCCTGGATGAGTAACTGAAAGCATGGACTGAACGGAGATAACATTTCCTTTGGAATAGCAGAGACGAGAAAAGAGAAAAGCGTTTTTGTTGTTGTTGTTTCATAATCTGGAGTAATTTTGACTTTAATAAACCTCTCGGGCATTAGACCATGCCATTGCCTGTAAGTCCTCATTTCCTGTGTGTAGGGAACATGTTTGTACTGTTTCCTCATCTCTCGAAGTGTCTCTGGCTTACCCCTTCACCTCTTTTTCCCTTCCTGCCTTAGGCTATTTTCTCACCTCCTTGGTTTCTTTTCCATGCCTGTATATATCTCTTTACTCTACTGGGACAGATGTCCCCTTCTTTATTGCTTCTGGAACTACCCGCACTTCCTTCCATTTAATACCTGAGACAATCATTGTGTATTTGTCTCCAGTTGATTCTAAGAACCCTGAGGGAAGGCACCATTTTCTCATTGGTGTGTGGTGCTTGGTATTCAGAAGGTCTTCAGTAAATATTTATAAGGTGATGAATGCAGAGGTGGCTACAGGCAGGTGGCCAGCTCCCCCAAAGCTGGTCTTTTCTTACCACTACTGGCGATGTGACCTAAGGGCTTCTAACTCTTCTAACAAGTTCTTTTATCAATGGGATTTCTGTTTTCCCTCACTTTGACTTTAGCCTTGATGCTTTCATGCCTATCAACTTGACATTCAATATTAAGAATTTCAGCTAACTCTTTGTTAAGCAATCCTTCGGCTTTAAAACAAATCTTAAACCAAAATAATCAAATTTTCATTGCAAACGTGGATGCACCATTAATGCAAGTTAAGACCACACCACACTCTATAGTTTTCTGAAGAGGAAGGTGAGCTGTTTTCAAAGGTAATAAATAGTCTTAACAACAAAGGATGTAAACACCTCATGAAACATAAAATCTCTAGTCATGTGAGTGGTTGTGGCTAAACATTTCAACAGGATCAACCTTTGTTTCTTTGATCTCAGGGTTTTTACCTTTGAATGTCTACACCTGGCATCTGCAGTAAACTACACAGCATCTGGATTACAGAATACAAATAACACACACTCAGTCAGATCTCTGAGAATAACTGCTTGGGAATAAATTGCTTTGGACTGTACTAGAATTTTCTATGATTCAAGAAGCCAACTATAACTTTTTTTTGTTTTGTTTTGTTTTGCATGGATCTACTGTGCCCTTCCTTTTAGGCCTTTCAGATATGTTGACTATTCTTAAAAGCATTTTAATTCTAAGCAGTGTTGACTTAGTATATTTGGTAAGAATGACCAGTTTTTGTTTGTGAAGTTTATGGAGAGCTTTCTGCTGCTTCAAATGATTTATGAAACTCAGAAAAGCATGACTCCTTAGCAAGAAACTGTAAGTATTTTCCTTAGGATATTTATTGCTTGCAAGTTTTATGTATCTGACAAGAATGTAAAACTGAAACAAGATAAATTATTTTTTCAATTGTCTGTCATCATGACATCTTTCTCCTAAAAGTTTAATGGAAACAGAGTTAGAAAAAGTTAGTGAATTAGCAACAAACAAACAATTAAAAAAAGCCAAAGAGAAATAATTTGTTGTTTAAAATAGGGTAATTGCACAAACGTGCAGGCAGGCACACACACACACACACACACACACACACACACACACACACACACAAATCCATAGTCTGTGTTAAAAGGCAAAATATTTTGGAGCAAGGTTGTATGGTGAACAGATAGCCACATAACCTGATGCTACAGGAAAACAGGTAGCTGTTGTGTTTACACAGCCTGTTAAACCTTTTTGTTTTTAAATTTATACTGTAAAACTGAGTGTAGGTTACTAAAGCAGCTCATATCATTATTATTTTTAATTAAAATTATTTTGCTGGGTATTTGTATTTGACTGATATGCATGAATTTTTAAATTTTAAAATGGATATTGTTTAAAAGCTACAGAGAAAGAGAATATACCGAACATGAATGGATTCATATAAATTATAATTGATTCATTCAGACAATGCTTTAGTTCCTGACATTTTTTAAAAACTTCATTTTTGCTCATCTAAATATCCAGATGTTTGATGTTACATGTGATTGTATGAAGGCTCTGATCTAAAATCCTATGGCTTACTGGATTACCCTTTACCCACATGGTTTAAATTAATAATAAAAAAAATGAGCCAGGGCAATCTTGCAACAAAAGAACAAGACTTTATTGTATAACAGAATTGCAGATGTGGAAAGGTGCTCATAATGTAGATGGAATATTTTTGTTTCCTAGAGCATCTGGCATGCCACAAGATCTCTGCGTTATCAGGAGCTAATGTTAGACAGACTTGGTTGGTGATTAATTTAATATTCAGGGGAACTTTTAAAAAGCCTTGTGCCATTCATCATCATAATGTCATTTTTACAATCCTAAAATGATTTACAAAGTCAACTTTCCTCTACAATTTCTAAAATAATATTAAGACATCAAAACGTTTCAGATACAAACTTCAAAGGGCAACCAAATCAGGGATTTCTGGTTAAGACACTTTAGATCATTTAATATCCTCCAGTTTTTTTTTTAAAGATTAAACTACAGCCTATAGAATCCTTGGAATCTGGCTAAGGAAGCATTATGTAATATAACATGGCAATTTTGAGGGGACTGGCAGAGACTACACAGGGAAGGGAGTACCTGGCATCTTTTTGATTTATCAACCTTTCAGAGAGTGCTTATGGCATGTCAGAGGCATGTGAGATTATCCCAGTGTGTGGAGAGTGAGCTCTGATAACCAGGCCTCAGCATGTGAGCACAGGGGACATTCATTTGAAAACCTTGTTTTCTTCTTTGCGGTCATCACATTACAGTGAGCGCAAGCTAAGGGTTTGGATGGATGATCACAACTGAGGGTCTGAAGGGGAATAGATATCAGAAGCCATTCTGTAGCAGCCACAGAGAGCATGTGTCTAGGACCTGTGGTTTTTCTTGGGACAGTAGTGACTTCTGGGCACTTTCGGAGCAACATGACATGGCAAGCAAGAATCACAAAACACGTTGCCATGTCTGTAGGAATGTTCCTGTCTGTAACCACCAGTTTGCTCATGAGAAACTGAGCATGTTCTGAAAGAAATGTAGACAACTGAAGGCTGAAACAATAAAAATAGATTCTTTGAAGTATTTTAGTGTTCGGATTCAAAGTATGGTTATTTTAAGAAAAGACTTTTAACAGAAGAATTTTCTCTGCTAACGCACAGGCTACCAGAAAGCTGAGAATGTTTTAGGGTATGCAGAAATTATAATACACAGACATATGCACATATATCAATTACCTCATATATACTCAGAGAGTTATGCTATGATATTGGTGTGATGATTACATTTTATTTCCAGACCTTAAGTTTGAAGCAAATCATGCAAACAATAAGCACCAGTATTCTCATTACTTAAAGAGATAAATGATAGATAAAATAATAAAATTTATAGAAAAAAATACTTTTTCACAGTTTAACTTTAAAATATAAGTATATATGTTACTCTTAACTTCAATGTCTTTTCTCTATGCACAAAAGTAGCAGTAACCTTATGCTAGAAAAATAAGACTTAAATTGATTAAAGTGTGGGATCTACTTAAATTTTCAATGCATCTAAACTGTAGTCCAAGGAAACCAGAGCTCTCTTTGTCGATATCCTCCAGTCTGGCATGGCTAAGTAGATCTAAGTTCTTTATTAGGTCAAGATGCGTTTTGTATTGTTTCTAATATGTGTTGATCTTGTCAGTATATTTTCATTTCATTTTGTAAGTTCAACTACATTATTTCACAAAAGCGTAGTTTTTCTTTGTGGCTGGGAACATCAATTTATTTTCTGTAGCAACTTTACCATTGCATAAGTTGTTCCACGCCATGTTCTTTCTTCTGTCCCATCTAAGTACTTGAAATTTCTTGGTGTGTGGAAAGGCTAAAATAAAGGAAACCATTGCAATACATTCAAAGTTGCCATAGGCATCAATTATGTCTTTGCATTAACATGAATTTTCATTCATGTCCACAGTACTGCTTCATCAATTGCAGATACAGATGAAAGCTAGTAAAAAATGTTGTTGGTAAAGGAAGAAACAAGATGAAGTGTCCAGATGAAGAGGAAACAGAGATTGAGGGAATGTCCAACCAATGACAGGCCCAACCTGAGACCTATCCCAGAGTAGAGAGCCAATTCTTGGCACTATTAATGATACTCTGCTATGTTTGCAGACAGGAGCCTAAGATAACTGTCCTCTGAGAGGCCTCACCCAGCAGTAGATTGAAACAGATGCTGGAACCCATATTCAAACAAGGGATGGGACAGGGAGTCTTGTGGAAAGTGTGGGAGGTAGGATAGAAGGACCCGAAGGGGACAAGAACTCCGCAAGGAGACCATTAGAGTCAACTAACCTAGGTCCATGGCGGCTCACAGAGACTGAAGCACCAACCAAAGAGCAGGCATGGACTGGACCTAGGCCCCTACACATATGTAACTGATGGGCAGCTTGGTCATCATGTGGGCCCCATAGTATTTAGAGTGGGGCCTGTCTCTGACGTGGATTTTGTTGCCTGCTTTTGGATCACTTCTTTCTAGCTGGGCTGCCTTGCCTGGTACATTAGCATATTTCCTTGGACTGGATAGTGAATGCTCATATCGCCAGGGTCTCTGTGTAGGAGAAACAAATAACTGCCCGTTTCAATGCCAATACCATGCAGTTTTTATTACTGTTGCTCTGTAGCATAGCTTGAGATCAGGGATGTCGATACCACCGGAAGTTCTTTTATTGTACATAACTGCCGTCATTGTGTCCCATATGTTTGTGGTTTCATTTCATTAAGTTCGAAACATTTTCAATTTCCTTTTTGATTTCAGCTTTGACTTCATTTTCATTCATAAGTGTGCTGTGAATCTTCTGTGAGTTTGTATCCTTTTGATGATTCTATTGTTTTTGATATTCAGCTTTAATCCAATGGTGGTCAGATAGAATACAAGTTGGTATTTCAATATTTTCTACACCTTGCATCATGTTCTATTATGTGGTCAATTCATGGGATGATTAGAAATACGTTCTTTATTCTTTAGATAAAATAGCCAGTAGATTTCTGCTAGAGCCATTTGATTTGTAATGTTATTTAACTTCTCTTCCCCTTGTGTTTAGTTTTTGTCTGGATGGTTCATCTGTTTGGAAGAGTAGGGTATTGAGGTCACCTATTAATGTGTTGGAGTCAATATGTGATTTTAGCTGTAAGGGTACTGTTTCTTTCATGAAATTGGGTTTCCATGTGTTTTGTGAATATATGTTTAGAATTGAATTATCCTCTTTGTTGATTTTTCATTGATGAACATATATCTCCCTGACTTTTCTGATTAATTTTGTTTTGAAGTCTATTTAGTTATAGATAAAATAAATGCACTAGCTTTTTTCTTGGTTCCATTTGCTTGGGACACCTTTCCCCATCTTTTTACCTCAAGGTAATACCTGTTTTTTTTTCTTTTTTCTTTTTTCTTTTATTAATTACATTTTATTCACTTTGTATCCCCCATAAGCCCCTCCTTCTTCCCCTCCAGATACCACACTCCCTCCCCCTTCTTCATGTATGCCCCTCCCCAAGTCCACTGATAGGGGATGTCCTCCTCTCCTTCCTTCTGATCTTAGTCTATCAGATCACAGCAGGAGTGGCTGCATTGTCATCTTCTGTGGCCTGGTAAGGCTGCTCTCCCCTCAGCGGGAGGTGATCAAAGAGCAGGCCAATCAGATTATGTCAGAGGCAGTCCCTCTTCCCATTACTATGACTATGTAACCCACTTGGGCACTGAACTGCCATATGCTACTTCTGTGCAGGGGTTCTAGGTTATCTCGATGAATAGTCCTTGGTTGGAGTATGAGTCTCTGGGAAGTTCCCTGTGTTCAGTTTTCTGGTTCTGTTGCTCTCCTTCTGGGGTTCCCATCCTCTCCAGTTCTTACTATTTCCCACATCTTACATAAGATTCCATGCACTCTGCCATAAGTCTCAGCGTCTGCTTTGATAGTATACAGGGCAGAGCCTTGTAGAAGCCCTCTGTGGCAGGTTTCTAGGTTGTTTCCTGCTTTCTTCTTCTTCTGATGTCCATCCTCTTTGCCTTTTGGGTTGGGGATTGAGTGTTTTAGTCAGAGTCCTCTCTCTTGATTAGTTTCTTTAGATGGACAGATTTTAGGTTTATCCTATAAGTCTATATGAGTGAGTATATACCGTGTGTGTCTTTCTGCTTCTGGGACAGCTCACTCAGGATGATCCTTTCCAGGTCCCACCATTTACCTGCAAATTTCATGATTTCCTTATTTTTCATTACTGAGTAATACTCCATTGTGTAGATGTACCACAATTTCTGTATTCATTCTTCAGTTGAGGGGCATTTTGGCTGTTTCCAGCTTCTGGCTACTACAAATAAAGCTGCTACAAACATGGTTGAGCAACTGTCCTTATTGTGTACTTGAGCCTCTTTTGGATATATGTCTAGGAGTCGTATGGCAGGATCTTGAGGAAGCGCTATTCCTAGTTGTCTGAGAAAGTGTCACATTGATTTGCAGAGTGGTTGTACAAGTTTACATTACCACCAGCAGTGGAGGAGGGTTTCCCTTTCTCCACAACCTCTCCAGCATCTGTTGTCACCTGAGTTTTTGATCTTGGCCATTCTGATGGGTGTAAGGTGAAATCTCAGGGTTGTTTTGATTTGCATTCATGTAGAAAAATGCAAATAGATCCATACTTATCACCCTGCACAAAACTAAAGTCCAACTCGATCAAAGACCTGAACATAAAACTATAACATTAAATCGGTTAGAAGAAAAAGTGGGGAATACCTTAGAACTCATTGGTATAGGAGACAACTTCCTGAACAGAACACCAACAGCACAGGCTCTAAGAGCAACATTCAATAAATGGGACCTCATGAAACTGAAAAGCTTCTGTAAAGCAAAGGACACCATCATCAAAACAAAATGACAACCTACAGATTAAAGAATCTTCACCAGCCCTTTATCTGACAGAGGACTAATATCCAGTATATATAAAGAACTAAAGAAGCTGAAAAGTAGCAAACCAAGTAATCCAATTAAAAAATGGGGAACAGAGCTAAGCAGAGAACTCTCTGTAGAGGAATATCAAATGGCAGAGAAACACTTAAAGAAATGCTCAACCTCATTAGCCATTAGGGAAATGTAATACCTTTTTTTTTTTTATGGTGACATGTGTTTCTTGAATAAACAGAAAGACAGGTTCTGTTTTCTAATCTAATATATAAGTCTGGGTCTTTTGTTATTGGGGAATTAAGACCAATATTATTGAAAATTATTATTGTTCAGTATTTATTAATTCCAGTTATTTTGTTGTGGTGGTATCTTTCTCCCCCAGTTTAGTTAAATGTTCTAGGATTATTTATTCCTTGTGATCTCTTGAGTGTTGCTAAGCTTCTCTTCAGACTAAATTCTTCCTTCTAGTATCTTCTGTAGAGCTAGATTGCTGGACACAAATTGCTTAAATTTGTTTTTATTGTGAAATGTTTTCTTTCTTTGTTGACAGTGATGTATAGTTTTTC
Organism: Psammomys obesus; assembly: GCF_907164565.1. Lineage (NCBI taxonomy): Eukaryota > Metazoa > Chordata > Mammalia > Rodentia > Muridae > Psammomys > Psammomys obesus. The sequence goes on from NW_026585644.1 coordinate 10,333,363, forward strand.
TAGGTATAATAGTCTGGGCTGGTATCTATGTTCTCTCAGAGTTTATATTTATCAGCAGCTTATATTCATTCACTATGAATATTCATCCATGCTGTCTGGCTTTTAGAGTCTTCATGGAAAATTCAGATATTATTCTAATAGGCCTCCCCTTATACTTGGCAAGTCCTTTTTTGTTCTGTATAGTTAGTGATTTAATTATGTGTCATGGGAAGGTCCTTTACTAGTCCTGTCAGATTTATGTTCTGCTTCTTGTACCATTTGATTCATAATGTTTGTTAGTTTTATTATTTCTCTGTTTAATTTTTGTCTGGATCACTTGTCCATTGGTGAGAATGAGATATTGTAGTCTTCTACTATCAATTTGTGAGGGATGATATGTAACTTAAGCTTCAGTTATATCTTAAAATGTGGGTTCCCTTGTGTTCGGGGAATAGATGTTAAGAATTGAAAAATCTTTTTTTGTGGATTTTTCCTTTCTTGAGTATGAAGTATCTTTCCCTATATCTTTTGATTAACTTTGGTTTGATTTCTATTTTGTTAGAGAATAAAATGATTACACCAGCTTCCTTCTTAAGTCCGTTTGCTTGAAACATCTTTTTCCAAACCTTTACCCTAAGGTAATATCTACCTTTGATGTTGAGGTGTATTTTTTGGATGCAGCAGAAAGATGGATTCTTTTTTTTTTTCCTCCCACATCAGTTCTGTTAGTTTGTGTCTTGTTATTGGGGAATTGAAGCCATTAATATTGACAGATATCAGTGAGCAATGTTTGTTAATTCCTGTTATGTTGTTGTTGATGATGGTGGTGGTGGTGATGGTGATGAAGTATGTGTGTGTGCATGCATGTGTGCGTGCATTTCCCTTATTTTGACATTGCTGGTTTGAGATTATTTATTGCATGTGTTTTCTTTGATATAGTTAACCTCCTTAGGTGCGAGTTTTCTTTCTAGCACCTTCTGTTGGGCTGGATTTGTGGCCTGAAATTATTTAAAATTGCCTTTATCGTAGAATCTCTTCTTTTCTCCACCCATGGTGATTGAAAGTTTTGGTGTGTGTAGTTGTCCGGGTTGGAATCTGTGGTGTCTTCAAGTCTGAAGCAGATCTGCCCAGGCTCTTCTAGCTTTTAGTGTAGCCATTGAGTAGTCAGATTTAAATTATATGTTCTTCTGTCTTTTTCCCTTGTAGCTTTTAATATTCTTTCTTTGTTCTCTACATGTAATTATTTGATTATTATGCATTGAGGGATTTTTTTTTCTGGTCCAATATTTTTAGTGTTCTATGTGCTTCATGTACCTTTAAAGGCATCTCCTTCTTTAGGTTGAAGAAAAAAACTGTCTTCCATTTTGTTGAAAATATTTTCTGGGCCTTTGAGTTTGGATTCTTCTCCTTCTTATATTTCTCTATTCCTAATCAGTATATTTACTCCTTTTATCATGTCTTCATGCCTGAGTTTCTCTCTTGCGTCTCTTCTATTCTGTTGGTGAAGCATTCATCTGTAGTTCCTTTTAGAATTCCTAAACTTTTTATTTCCTAAATTCTTTCAGTTTGGGTTTTCTTTTATTGGTTTTATTTCTGTATTCAGTTCTTGAACATTTTTATTCATTTTCTTCCACTGTTTGTTTTATGTTTTCCTGGGTTTCTTTAAGGGATTCATTAATTTCCTCTTTAAGCTCCTTTATCACTTTCACACAGGCAGTTTTAAGGTCTGTGTGTGGGAGTGTTCTTTTGCTCTTTTGGAATATTCAGGGTCTGCTGTGGTAGGATAGCTTGGCTCTGCTGGAGACATATTACTCTGGCTATTATGTTTTGTCACTGCCATCTAGGCATCTGGGATTCAGATCACTGAAGGTCTACATTCTTATTTCTGAATTTGTCTTTGCTGAGTGTGTGTTTTGTTTTTGTTTTGTTTTGTTTGTTTATTCTCTATACATTTGGAGATGTAGTTGTTGTGTATTACTTGTTTTTTTTTTTTTTGCCCTAATACTTGTAGCCACTGGGGTGTTTCTGGGTTTTGGGAATGGACACTTATTAATGGGGATAGACTAGGGCTCCGAAGGTGTTCACAGGGGAAGAAAAGGACAGTGTTCATCCAGGATCTGCTTATTTTGCCTTCTCGGGATGGGAGAATATAGTGTGAATAAAGCTACCCCAGAGGGTCTGCGATAGGGTCTGAGGATGAGACTACTGAAGCAGTGGATTCAGAGAACAGAAGGAAAGGGGAGGATCTATTTATATAGTCTGCTTGACTCCCTGGAAGGAGTGCTCTGTGGGTTAGCAGGAGGTGCTTTCTGGAGTTAGGGGTTAGGATAAAGCATTAACTGTGGAGGGACATAAGGAGGGGTAGTCTGTGGGTTCCACAGGAGATAAGGCAGAGAGGGCAGCATAAAGAAGGTTGCAACAGGTATTTTACAGTGCTAGGGCTGAGACTGGCAGATTAGACTTGGAGGCAAGGAGTGATTGATGAAGGCCTTCAGTTGTTTTTTTGTTTCTCTGGCCAGCTCAACTGTTGTGTACTAGGGAGGTGAGTAGGTTTTGGGGAGAAGAGTTTTGTGACATGCTGGGTATGGGTCGAACAGGAAATGGAGACAGAAGCAAGTTTTCTGCCATAGAGCTGGGATGAGACCATGGAGATTCCAAGCAAATAGAGAAGTGTGTGTCTGCCTTCAGCCTCCATGTTTTCCTGGAGTGGCCCTGCTAAGGTCAGAGGCTGAAACACTGAGTAGTGGGAGTGGGGTGTTCAGATAGGCATGATTTATTGGATCCACAGGATAGAAACAAGGGGCCAGGGAAGATCACCACAGGTTTTCTGCTGCAGAGATGGGGATGAAACTGGGGTATTGAATTTGGGGGGAACAGAGGATTCATTTTTATTTTTATTTCTCTCTCTGTGTTCATGTGTGTGCATGTGCTTGCCCACACGTGAGAGCTTGTGACTCCGTGTGTGTGTGTGCATGGATGCCATGTGTTTGCAGAAGCTCATGAAAGCCAGGAGGGGTGCTGGATCTTCTGTATCTAAGGCCAGCCACTGGCAGACCCGCGATGTGGGTGCTGATAACTTTTGCACCAGCTCTCTATCCCTTAGTGTTTTCTTGATTTTATCAATTCTTTTCACTTTGACAATGGCTTTTCTTTACATCTGTCTCTCATGTATAACTGCGGGATACTGAACTAGAGATTGCATATGCGTTGATATTTTTCTAGCTGCCTGACGTGCTCGTGTAACTAAAGCAAACTCATGGACAATCTGGTGTTATAGATTTAGATCTAAAGTGTCCTTTCCCTCAAGCTCACATGTTGAAAGCCTGGTCCCTTGCTGGTGACACTCTTGGGAAGTATTGCGATGCGGCACAGAAGAGGTATTGAGATCTCTTTTAAAGAAAAAACATCTTTTTCTTCAGGAACTCTCTGGTGTGAGGGGTCTGCCTAGAAGAGAGGTCTAAGGCATAGCAGCACGAGGTTTCTTTCAAGACCATGAGGGAGCTGCCGACTTGGGCCAAGATTTCTGAGCTACAGAACTGGATGTGATACTACTATGTGGTACCGAACAAACCTGTAATGTTCCCAGCTTCACCTCACTTCTATAGAAATGAGACTAGGTGCTTGCCGCAGAGTTCCCTGCATTGCGCAATCAATTCCATCATTTCAAAAGTAGCTCTTTAGACAGGGGACTGTACATCTGTTACCTATTTATTGGATCAGGAATTATTTAAGTTCATTTATAAAACACGAATTAATAGGAGGAGACAGGGCTCACTAACATTATCTCTTAAATTCATGCTTAGAAAATCCCAAATCACTAGAAAAGATAACTAACTGAAAATTTCAGCATTAGACTGTGTACATGTTTTAAAATTTTACAAAGAAAACTGCACAATCATGTATTGTATCTTAAAGATATTTTTATGTCTCAGAAAAATCCATTAGAAATGAACATCCCTAGAATCCTTACAATCAGACTCATCTCACATTTCTCACACTGTGGAGAAATAATCACTAATTTCTGTTACAATGGATTATTCGTGCTGGCGTTCTCTCCATGTTCTATGGAGCGTTACCTCTGGCTCATTCTTCCTTAGAACAATCCTTTCTTTCATTGTATCTGCTAGTGTAAAGGATTTTCAATAAAGCTGAATGCCCTAACACGAGTGTTCCCAGGAATTGTTACCCAGTGAAGTTGACTTTATCACTGGGAATAAAACAGAAATATGATCTGCTTAATCTTGATTCTATTTTTTCACATGTTCCATAACTTCCACCATCAATACAACCAGAGCAGTTGAATGCTGGGGACCGTGCTGCTTGTCTTCAAATCCCTTTGCACTTAAGTAGTGGGTGTGAAAACAGAAATGTAAGAAACAGAGCATGTGTGATATATGAATCAAAGTGTAGAGGAGGTTTGGTGTGAAACAATGAGATCCTTGTAGCTACTGCTAATGCTTCATACAGCGAATGTCTGAAGAGGACAGAACACTCAATGGCAAAAACAGTCGCAGGGAAATAGACCTTTCATTCAGATCCTGGCCTGAAGGTTTTCTGGGTGAAAGAAAAGAGTATCTTTCTCTTAGAAGCTTGAAATATGTGTCTGAAATTGTACATATAGCAAATACATGGGATAAGTTTGTACATATTATTACCTCTTTTCCTACAACTCTTTTCCAGTTAGAATTCTTAACCAAGGTGTTATATATAGAAAGTGGTGGCAGAAATACTGTGGCCAAGGCATACTTCCTAAGGATTGGAACTTAACTGCTTTTGTTGGCTCTGAGCCCCTAAATATGATTATAGAGATGAGGTGGAATTCACATAGCCACACACAACTGAATACTAACACCTGAGTGTAATCCAGAAGTATATGTATAATTGATGATACTGGTAGAAATAATAATGATTTCCATTCATTCAATGCATAGATTTAAAAAATGTTTTTATCATTATTATTATTAATTACAATTTATTGACTTTGTAGCTCAGCTGTAATCCCCTCCTTCATGTCCTTCTGATCCTGCCCTCCCTCCCTCTTCCCCCTATGTCCCTCCCCTAGTCCACTGATAAGGGAGTTCCTCCTCTCCTACTATCTGACTATGAACAACAAACAATAAATGGACCTCATGAAATTGAAAAGCTTCTGTAAGGCAAAGGACACCATCAACTGGACAAGATGGCAGCCTACAGAATAGAAAAAAATATTTTTACCAACTTCACATCTGAAAGATGGCTCATATCCAAAATATGTAAAGAACTCAAGAAAGTAGACATCAACAGACCAAATAATCCAATTAAAAATAAGGTACAGATCTAAGCAGAATTTTTAATAGAGTAATATCAAATGGTTGAGAAGCATTTAAAGAAATGGTCATCATTCTTGGCTAGCAGAGAAATGCAAATCAAAATAACTCTGAAATCTATCTTACATCTGTCAGAATAGCTTAGATCAAAACCACAAGTAACAGAAACAGCACATGCTGGCAAGAATGTGGAGCAAGGGGAACCCTCCTCCATTGCTGGTGGATGAGAAAACTTGTACAGCCACTTTGAAAATCAATAGGGTGGTTTCTCAGAAAATTGGAAAATGATTTACATAAAGACCCATGTATACCACTCCTGGCATATATGCTGAAAGAATGTTTTATCCCATCACAAGGGCTCTTGCTCAACTATGTTCATAGCAGCTTCATTTGTAATAGCCAGAAACTGGAAACAACCTAAATGTCCCTCAACCAAAGAATAGTTAAAGAAAATGTGGTACATTTACACAATGGAGTATTACTCATCTGTTAAAAAAATCATGAAAATTTCAGGCAAATGGACAGAACTAGAAAAAAAATCATCCTGAGTGAAGTAATGTGCAAATGGATATTTGCTGTAAGTATAAAGTAAAGGACAACCATGCTACAATCCATAGACCCAGAGAGGCTAAGTAACAAGGAGAGCTTAAATGGGCCTGCAAGAATCTCCCTGGAAGGGGAAAATAGACTGGACATTGAGGGTGTACTGAGAACAGATGGGGACTGGAACGGGAGGGATCAGGTGTGGGGAGGATGGAGGGAGAAAAAAGTTGAATTGGGAGACATCTTATGAGCTAGAAACCCAGTGCACTGAAATCTCACAGGAATCTATGAGGCTAATCCTAGCTAAGACTCCTTGTAATGGAGGCTATGAAGTTGAATGGGTCATCTCTTGTAACCAGACAAGACTTCTGGTGGAGGAATTAGAACACCAACCCAGCGACCAAACCTTCTACCTCCAACTTGTCATGCCTGCAAGAAGTGCTGGGGGTAAAGGTGGCACAAAAAACGTGGGCGTGGCCGCCCAATGACTAGTCTAGCTTGAGCCCCTTGCCACGAGAGGAAGCCTACTCCTGAACCTGCTTGGAGGGCCAGGAACGGGAGTCTGGATAGCCCAGAGACCTAGGATAGAACCAAGTTTGACCAGAAAAAGAAAAGAAAAAATAGTCAGTGAAACGATTCTTAACGACATTCTGCTATCCTCGCTGACAGGAGCCTAGCATTATCCTCATCAGAGGGGTTTCATCGAGTTTCTGATGGAAACAAATGCAAATACCCACAGCCAAACATCAGCGACAGCTCAGAGAATCCTGTAGAAGAGGGGGAAAAGAATTGTTGGAGGCAGAAGGGTCAAGCACACGACAAGAACGCCTACAGAATTAACTAATCTGGGTTCATAGAGACTGAACAGACAAGACAGTCAGGGACCTTGTATGGTTCTCATCTTGGTCCTCTGCACGTATGTTATAGTTGTGTAGCTTGAAGTGCTTGTGAGATTCCTAACAGGGAGAGCGTGAGCTGCCTCTGACTCCTTCAGTTGCTTTTGGGATCCTTATCCTCCTCCTGGGTTGCATGGCCTAGCCTTAATATGAGAGGAGGTGCCTAGTCTTATCACAACTTGATATGCCATATTTGCTTGATATTCCTGGGAGGCCTTCCTTTTTCTGTAGGGAAATGGAGAAGAGTGAATGGGAGGGGTGTTGGGGGAGAGGAACTGCAAGGGTTGGAGGGGACGGTAAACTGTGGCTGGGATGTACTATATGGGAGAAGAATAAATTTTTAAAAACTTAAAAATTGTTAATTTTACTTACCTTTATTTTTGTATTTGGTTTTATTACAAAAGATTCTTCAATTACAAAAGAAGTCCTCCCCTATCAGTGGACTTGGGGAGGGGCATGCAGGCAGAGCGTGGAGGAAGGGAGGAATTGGGACGGGAGGAGGGAGGGAACCACGGGGGTGGGGGGATACAAAGTGAGTAAAGTGTAATTAATAAGGAAAAATAAAATAAAATAAAAACATAAAAACCAAAAGATTCTTCTTGTCCTTGTTGAATTTCATTTTTTTTCTATAATATTTTCATGCTATATATCATAACATGTAGTTCCAAAAATTAATATTTGATACATAGTAGCATTAGAATAGAGGTTATGATTAGCATATTATATTGTTACAGCAGTAATGGTAGTAGAGAAGATAAAGTCTATATGTCTGTTTTAATGTAGCTTAAAATATAGCATTTTTGTTGTTCTTTCATTATGAGTTAAGCATATATCTGTAGTCTCACAGACTTGAATTCTTTGAGGATATGAGGGAATTATATTTCTGACTCACTATACTAGGCAGCATGAATGTTTCTAAAGTTCTGTTTTTTTAAAGTACCTTTCCTGGTAGATAGTTCCTTTAAACAGTAATAACTGTTCTTCTGAGGCAAAACGTTCTGTGTCACATGCTTAAAAGCTTAGATGAGGGCAACTTCTCGGTAGCAGGGCACCTGAGCATTTACATGTTGTCCATTTCATAGGGCAGTTACACGATGAATGATCACATTTATTTATCATTAAGTTATTCTATTTTTCAATAATTCACTTAATAGCATCATTCATAAATATTGCCATTTCAGACTTCCCAAGTGATCAAAAAGGCAGAATTTTCTTCATGGAGCTAATTTTTGATGTAGTCTTCATTTTTCAAGCAATATCTCCTAAGAGTGATCATCTGCTCTAAATATTTTGAATTAAATATATATATAATGATTATAGCAATAAGACCATAAGGAACATAAATATACAAATACATTATATATGATATAGTCTTTCTTTTGTTTTCACAACTGTTTATAGATATACAGATGTTCAATCACTACTTTGAAGGCTAATACCAAGTTTTTATTGAATAGTTACTATAAACAAAGTGAATACTGATTATGCTAAATAAGGTAGAAAGTTAAAATTATTCATTCCTTTTTATTTCTTAACATTACTTTAATCTTATTTTTATTTACTATTGAATATCCTTTCATTTTAAAGATTCCACTAAGAATCATGCTGAGAGTATTTCACTGCATGTAAATTTTGTTTCCAGCCACTGATTAATTACAAGAATGTTAGAAAATAGTTATTTGATGGCTATGTGTTTAATGAGCTTAGTAAATAATTTTATGTTTTAAAACTGTTTCACCAAGAGTAGAGATAAATTACATGAGTTGGTCAGAGTCTTTTAAATTCTCACAAAGAGTCTATTGCTGGAAATGATATAGAACCAACCACAGAGGCAGTGGACCAACAAGATGCTTCCTAGAGTTACAGGCTCCAAACAGTGGCGGTCCATGGGGAGTTGTTGATGGCCTTTGTGTCAAAGTTCTCATTTCTACTCTTCATTGACGGGAAGCTGGCACACATCACAGCTATGTCAGGAAATGTGTTTTTAACATTTGAGAGGTGAGAAGGGAGTCAGGAAGGAAACTTGGGGACCTTTTAAATGATTACACAACTTCAGCCAGATACTTATTCTATAGAAACAGTCATACTGAGTTGTTAAGTATGAAAATCTGGCTCCACTGCTTCTTATTCTCTAAGGAGCTTAACATTTCATCTCATTTTACCCGACAGCATTAATGTGCTTCACCTGCCTTTAGCTTTGTGAAGTAGATATTTAATGAAATAAATAACTGGACTTACATAGCCATTTATTCAGATGGTCATTAGTGACTAGAGAGAGCATCCTAGCTACTATTTTAAATCATTTTCACTCTCCTTTCCCATTTGGCTAATCCAACAAACAAACTTTGTTTCTATGCATTTCCTTCCAATTCTAGCATAGCATCCTGGAATAAAAAAGACCTGAAGTTATAATGCTACTAAATTTGAGTGCTATTGCTGTATTCTATAAGTTCTTTAAATATTAAATTCACTTCAGATTGATAAACATTAAATTCACTTAGGGTAGACCTCTGCCTTTTATGTTGTGACAGGTGAGTATTACTAAGTGAAGTGCTAAGAGGTTGGCATATCATACACCCTTTCCATGCTGTGCTTAGGATATAAGAAGTGTATGCTGGCGCAATGCCATGCTCTGTAACAGGGTTGCTGGTTCTGCCCCTTTTGGTCCCCTGGAAATAGTGCTCATAAACTTGGTTAATTGCAACTCAGTGGAAAACTCTTCCCCCTAGCAACTCATGAAGACAAAACAACGATAGAACACCTGGGAATTTGATGAAAGGCTTGAGAATGCTCCATAGTGTGACTGCAATTTATCATGAACAGTCAAATTTGGATTTTAAGTTAAGAACAAAATAAAATGGCAAGCATTCGTGTTTGCTACCTGCTTACTTAAAATACTGATGGATCACCTGGATTTTTGACATCTTCTCTGACCCTCATAGTGATTGGGGTCTTTACGGTTCCCTATATCTTAGACCTGTATCCTGCTCTGGTTTTTGAACTAATGTCCCATTCTCATTGCAGAGTGCTGTGTTTACATTTGCACCTACTCGAATGCCCATGTACAGCATTGAACAATTGGCTCCAATTATTTCTCCCCTATTTACTATGTCACAAATAACTGCAAATTTTAGAAAACAGATTTTTTTTTTCAATGTGAAAGATAACACTGACAGTAAGATTATTGTTGTAACAGAAACTCTTTTGTAACAGGGGTAAGTGGGTCTTTGTTGACATCTTTCAGGTTAGGTAGAGGAAAGATACACAGACACATTTTGGCTGAAGATGCAGCTCAGTGGTAGAATGTACTTGGCTTGTATGAGATCCAAAATTCAACCCTGCGTTGCTTTCCCCATTCCCCAAGATTATTTTGCGTGTTACCTAGAAAATAATTACTCTTCTGTCTGGTTCACAGATGTCTGTTGCTCAGCATATCTTCATTCTGCTAAATGCACCAAGCTGTGCTAGAAAAGATTATAATCTCTACATCTTTCTTCTAGGTAGTAGTTTTGCTAAGAAGGTGAGACATTAGTGTCTGTAAAGAAAGTGTTTCTAACTTTATATTATATTGTTTACTTGAAGGTAACAGTGGGATAAAATACCAGGCACTAACCCTGACTGTTTAGGCACTAAGAGTTAATATATAAGGGACACAGGCTACTACAATGATACAAAGTAAACACTATAGAACCATATACAGAATAAATGCTATACAACCACAGGTGGGATTGGTGCCATTGTTACCCATTTTACTTTGATACCATGATAGCTAGACTGATACACTCATTAGAGAAAATAGTTTTTATCTTACTGTAGCATAAAAACACAATGAATTTTCAATCAGCCACAAAGAAAAAACAGCTACGTCATTTATTCTTATCTTTGATGGAGATCATCATCTCAAGCAAAATAAGGCAGATTTCTTGAAGACACACACCATATTCATGTGATGTATACATAATTATATGCATATGTATATATGCACACACATATGACAACAAAGTATAACAAGAAATATGTTCTCTGTGTGTGTGTGTGTGTCTGCATGTCTGTGTGTGTCTTTGTAAGCCCAAAGGCAATTATATGGGGAATGAGGATAAGTATCCACAAGTTGGGGTGTATAGTATAAGGGTATATAAAAGCAAGGTACAACGATATATGTATGAAAACATCATTAAGAAATATCATTTCACATGCTTACTGAAACTTTAAGAAAGAGGAAATGCATTTCTTCTTGAAACAGTCCTGTTCTGGAAGAACTCAGGGAAGTAATCAGTGTCACTGCTAACAGTCCCCTTCCCAATAGTGGTTTATGCAATAAGAAACAGCTTCTAAGAACTGTATTGCTGCTTATATTCAGATGAAGGTTTCCATTGAGGCTTTTGACATGTGGCTTGTATCTTTCAAAGCTTGAACCTAGTCATGGGAGAACCGTGGGCCTGCTTTAAGCCATCAGCTCTATCTGTTATAGTACTATTAAAGTTTGGACAGAAGAAAAAGCAATAATGGTGAAAGTGGGCTGGTATGAAGGTTTGATTTGAATCCCTGGCAACTGGAAAGGTTTATTGATGACAGAAAATACAGGCTGGACTCTAAACCTGCATCTGTAAGCATCTCTCCCAGTCTGAGCTTGTGTCAGCCATTGAACTGTTCATTTTTACCCATTAACAGGATAGAATTACTTAGGCAGATCAAGAAGAGACAGAAAAGTGATTTGGGGATTGTAAGCATGAAGAGTTTTTTAAAAATGTATTATTTAATGACCACATTTTCTAGTAGAGTTTGAAACCATGTAAAATTTTTTTGTTGTTGTTTCAAGATCCTGGACTGTGTTCTGTTGGAAGAAACTGAGATTCTACATCTCAAAGGGAGTTTCAAATGCATAAGGTAAGGAAAGCAGATAAGTCTGATTGTGGTCAAGATCTTCTTCCTCCTCCTCTTCCTGTTCCTCCTCCTCCTCTTCCTGTTCCTCCTCCTCCTCTTCTTATTCTTCTTTTGCCTTCTCCTCCTCTTTCTCTTCTCTTTCCTCTTCCTCCTGCTCCTCTATTCTTTTTTCCTTAGCTCATTTTTGTTTTGTTTTGAATAAGATTTAATAATGTTCTCTAAAATTATACCCACAGAAATAAATACTTGATATTTATATAAATTTTATTGTTTTTTTCAAATGCTAATACATCTTATCTTACTTAAACATCACAACTATATGTAGATTTTGATGAGGTTTTAGGATATCTGTGCCATTATTTGTCATGGCCTAGCATACACAGCTAGGAAGAGGTTGAATGTAAATGAGGATTTTTTTTTAATTTCAGATATCTTTTCCCCCAGTATCAACACAGTCTCCTCAAAGGCAAAAAGACATTACCCAGCAGGTTCAGGTCTGACCAAGTTCATGCTCAATGTGTATTACCTGTTGACGACAAAATCTATAGAGTGAAATGAATAATAAATCAAATAGTCTGCTCCCCCAGGCAGTCCGTACAACCATTACTTATCCCAATTCCCCAAACCACAAACCTTCAAACTCAATTTTAATAGGCCAAAATTATTTTTAATTGATGTGAGCACTTTTTGGATCATATGTCATCCTGCATTATGAAAAATAAATTTACATGTTTTCTAAAACTCAGTCTAGATTTCGTACTTTCCACATGATGTTCTCTTATATCACAAAATAAATTCTCAAATATATTTTGGCAAATAAATAGAGGTGTGATTGAAATTATAATAGAGCTGGCCAAACTAGACATCATTGACAATTATGTCCAATTTAACATGTTTATAATTTAGAGAAAACAATGTTATCTGATCCCACTCACCTACTCCTTGATATTAGTTTACTTGATGGCATTGAGTATTAAATACTGAATTGTTTAAATTGGAAAAAATTATACCTTTTTGTCTTTGTCTTTTTACATATTTACTTACATGGGCCGGCATGCATTGCTTCTGAGTTTTGTCAGCAGGAAACAAGGAGAGGACTGTCATGAGTCGTACTCACCGTATTTGCTGCTTATTTCCCTTCCCATATCTGCCTTTAGGCTCTCATGCTGTAAGTGAGATGTGAAAACAACCTCCAGTGACTTACAAGGAACCACACCGATTCTCATGCTGCAACTCTTTATTCAAAATGGTTTTCATACTGGTTTGACCTTCCGGCTCTCCACTGCTTCACACAGCTGTGAATGAGCCAGGAGGCTTGGCACTGCCCCCTCAGACTGTCTCCTTTACATCATTTTCAATTCACGTATTTGCCTCCTTGATGCGAACTGTCTAAAGATAAAGGCCCCATTTTTTTTTTTTTTAGGACTTCCCCCTGAAGATGATAGAAGTTATTGCCACATAGAACTTATTCATTGGTTTGGAGGTTACCTAAGTGAACAAGCCAAGTGAGTTGAGGACCACACACATTCTATTAGTCCCGACTGTTTAACTTGTTCATGATGCTAAGCCTCCATCAAAAGGGAGACTATTGTAGTCTGCAAGACAACTGTAAGAGTTCATGAGATTGCATTTGAAAGTTTTAACACTGTGAGATGCTCTTCAAATGATCATGCTATTATAACTCTGTATACATTTTATTTCCTGTAAATACATCTTCATTCCATCTTCTTAAGTTGAGGGCTGGGTATGTTCCATACCAGTATAAATAGCCATTATATTTTAATTTTTTTAAAGATTGCATATATCTAGACAAACCATTGGGAACAAAATCATACATCAATTCATTAATTTATACTCTTCAACAAAGTCTGTCCCTGAGGTTTACATGATAGCCCCAGCTTCTATCTCAGGTATGATAGCTGTGCATCTAAGCCTTTTTATACATTTACATCCAGCATACAGGGTATCTATTCCTCCACTGCATTCTTCAATCTGACTCCATCAAGATGTACCTATTCAAGAAGCACCCACAAAATGCAGGGGGTGTTCCCTAGAACAAGCTATGCTCTTTCCTATGGCAGTGCCTTTGCCCCTTTCCCCACCGGAGCAGCTGATAAGTGCTTTTCCTGCAGTCCAGATTACTATTAGAATCCTATTCAAAATACTCACCCTTTTTCTTACAGAAGCTTCTTGTCATTTTCATTCCAACAATGTAAATGTGTATAGACACAGTAGACAAGTCACCTGTAATTACTGTCCCAAATATAATTTTATGAACTCCTTATGTGGAGCATGGCATGACTGTCTGTATTCTCTGTAGCTAGTTGGCATTATCTATTCCAAACACATTTGATTAACATTTCTGAAATAACTTATTGTAAAAATCTTAGAAATAATTTTTAGAGAGCATTATATTCTACCATATTCTTCTACTAGAATTTACTTCATCATTCTCTCACTGGAAAAATCACTCTTTATGTAGATTTGTAGTTCAGTCAAAATTTTTACTTTATGTAAGTTTTCAGGAAATGTAAATATCCCTACCTGATATTTCCAAAGCATAATATAATCAATAGTTTAAATGAAGATGAACAAAATATTAATTTTATAAGGTTATCTGCAGGCAGGTGTTTCATTTACATAGCCAAATACTGAAACACTCAGTTATCGGCATAGTTATGTTTTGTAATTTATAAGCATAGGTAACTTTAATTCATATTCTAAGACTATTACGACAGGAAACTAATTAGTGTTTTAGTATTTGAAATGAAGGCCAAACTCATTGCTTAATGCAACAGATGCTAAAGGTTCCAATATGACTGTAGTTCATCCAATGAATATGGAAATATTAAGGCAGTTAGTAGCACTGAGTTTTGGCAAAGATAAGAGAAGCCTTCTTTGTGTGTTTGTTTGTTTGTTTGTTTGTTTGTTTTGCACTCCTAGGGAAAGTGTAGCCCATGCAGCTGCTCTCAAAGGCTAACTTACAGATATCAGTAAAATTGAGTTTATTGCTTACAGTGTTCTTTTTGGTGGGGTTTGGAGCTCCTGTGATGGAAGCAAAATATACAAGAAATGTCCTGCTGGCAGGCTCTGGAGTACAGCATAAGAGTTAGTAACAAAGCAACCAAAGACATGACACTGTGTATAAATCATAAAAATACAACATTGGGTTAAAAACTAAGAAATAAAATATAAAAATATACTTATACCTTCTGATATATAATCTTCTTGCTTACCTACTAATGAGATATAAGATTATGGCTTATCTTGTCCAGGTAGCATAGTGGAAACTGTTAATTTTGTCCAAAGCAAAATTAATTATAATGTTTTCAAACTACAGCTGTTTCCTGAGGAAGCTGGACACATCAATGAATGCACTGGAAGAAAAGAAGTAAGAAACCTTTACCTCTAAGGTATTGCTATGAAGTGGTATGATTGTTGTCCTTTGCTTATCAGTTGCAGCTGGCTTTGTTAGATTGTTCCACATAAGTAAGACATTTTTTTCCTTGCTGAGAAAGAGTTTGAGGATGAAACAGTAATAAAAAAGCAATTACAAAATATTTTAAATATTTTTTTACAAACTCAAAATATTAAAAAAAAACTAGAAGTTTTTCATGAGTAATATTTCTGTTAAAATCTGGAGAAGAAAATCAGCATTGACAGTCTTTTGAACCCACAAAGGCAATTTGGGGGCAGGCATAAAGCATAATGCATGGAGGATATCTCAAAGCAGAAGAGGTGGTACACACACATGTGATTCTGTGAACAAACATAGAAGTTTCCAGATGACCCAGTGTATCTTGTGCTTCATGGTTCTCTTGTTAGAAGCTGCATACCTTCCTTGTGATAGTCTGTTTAACTTGTTCATCTCCCTCCTGAATGTCTCTGAAACTGATCCCCTTTATCTCACTGTGACCTCTGTGTTCCATCTCTTCCCTGGTTCAGATCAGCAGCCTTTCCGCTTTATGGTTGCCTCACTGCAGTCCTGTGCTTAGTGACTCATTTAAATCTGTCACCAACTTGCTGAAGATAAACTTAAGGGCAACCCACAGTCGTCTGGACTTCTGGGAATTATGGTCCAGATCCTTCCCAAGACAGGCTAATGCTCACGTGCAACTTTCTGTACTAAGGAGCAAAACCAGCTTTAAGTGAGATAAGAACTGTCTAGGAGAGCTTATGCTGCATGTGTTTGCTTTGCTCTTGGTACATCTGCTCACAGAGATTACATGAACACGTTCCACAGAGGATGGAGCACCCCATCCTCCAAGGAAGAATTCCAGAGCTTAAAAGGACCAGGGATCTCAGTGTGTGTCTTCAGAAAGTTCAGTAGGAGTTTCACTTTGAAGTATAAAACACTAATAAGCAGTAACAGAAACCTTGATTTATTAGGACAGAGTTCAATCTATCTATTTATGTGTCCACCACCTATTCTTTTATTATTTTACCTTATACTAATTCTTTGCAGGAAAAAAGTCTATAACGTTTATAGAGGGTGATACTCAAAAGTCCCTCTTATCCAAATACACATTAAAATAACAAACAGCACTATTGACATATTCATGCCACTGACCCAAAACCACTCTGTGTACAATGAAGAATGCCACAGATATTTTACCTGAAAATTTACGCAAGTGTAGCTAAGTCAAGGCTATGACTCTGAGTTCATCTAACTACAGACCTATAGAATGGGGGCCTGACATTAGAAAAATTCACTAAGGTCTTTACTAAATTCCATGCTAGTGTTACTTTATAATGAACTTAGACTAAAGATACAGACATAATCATGATGGAATGTCTTTGTTATTACTATAGCTTTGAAGTATAAATAACAAAATTGGTAATTAAGCCATTAACTTGTTATGTTTTGGCCATTTTCTAGTTCCCCTTTGGGGATAAATAAGATATTATTTTATGCAGTTCGGTTCTCTATAACCCAAATGAGATCTATTTTCAACCATTTGTTTAAACAAAGAGACAAAGCTAGTAAATTTCAGATTTCTTTGTAGAAAGTCTCTGTAAGTGAAACTAATGAATCTTGATTCAATAAACTTGAATGAATGTACATTTTGTCATAGTTGAGTGATCTGAGCAGTCTGAAGTCAGATGTGCTTTCAAAATACTTGCATAAATGTAAATTCTTAATTTTGATCATTTTAGGGTATTTATCCATCTCTTGTTGGTTGTTGCTACTTTGCCCATTTTTTTCATGTTTTGGACAGAGAAGGAAATACAATGCTTGCATTCCTGCGGTTGCTATAGTAACGAGAAAAAAAAAACTGCAGCTGTGTAGACTTGAAGAGCAAGGCTTAGGTCATTTCAGCCCTGGAGACTTAGCAAATATTAATTGTGAAGGAGAAAGCTCTTGTTCTCATTCTTTAATAGCTGTTTTTTTTTAAAATAAGAGTCAGAAGTCATATTGAGATAAATTGTGACTCATTATTACTGTTCCTTAATTGCATTCCACAGAGGGGTTTGCTGAAATGTGAGTGAAAAAATTCTAATCAGCAGATTTTTTTTTTCTACAATTTAATGAATTTTCTGACAACAGTTGATATTCTATGATGGGAAAGTGAAATGCCCAGTTGTTTGATTACATAAAAGTTGTATATTATCTTGGAGAGTAAAGACTCATTCTTTTTCAGGTGTTCCTATGCTGAATATTTTATGGAATAATCAATTAATCAATAGCCTACTTCTCTGGATAGTTGTATAGGATCTGTAGAAAGGTCTCTTAGAAATATCTCTGTATTTTAAAAAGCCCAGACCACTGTAAAAGCCCCAAGTAACCAAGATTGAAATTTTAGGTGCTGCTTAAACTCTTCTTACTTTTTTAGTACAAAAGAAATTTTATTTAAAAGCAAAATGATAGTATGGATGAGAAATAACTCGCAGGTGAGCAGTGAACAACTGAGGGAGAAAGTACTCCTGAGGTCAGTCATTGTTTGGAATTTCCTTTTGTGGGGTTCAGGAGAACAAGGGGTTTGATTGGAAAGAGGACATAGTGAGGGTGATTGACTGTTTAGATTGCTAGGCTTCCACTATATATGCTTTTCTCTACTGTGTGTGTTCTTCCCCACAATACATATGGTATTAATTATATGTATATCTGATTATACATACACATAGATCGTAAATAGCCCTTCCCCCAAAAAAATTTCAATCAAAGGATCAGATTTGTTTTATTGCTCTTGCTCAACAAATCAATCCAGGCTGGATGGATCCATTGTCCCAGGATGTGTTCCAAGATGTGTGGGAATGGAAAACAGCATCTCCACAGGTTCTAATTAAACTCTTTGTTGGCTCTTTCCATTGTTTCTGTAACTAGTTTTGTGATTATGAGGTGATGTATCACTACTTTTGTGATGTGGTGCACTGTTCTAATTGGCAATCAATAGCCAGGAGTTGAAAGTGAAAGTCACCTGTCCTAAAGACCACAAGTGCAGCTGAATGCACGCACGACAACTCAATAATCATGTGTGACAGGCACTCAGTAGGATTCCATCAGCGCACAGCCACAGAGGTGTTACTGCTGTACATATTACCCTGTATAGAAGCATTGTCTCAGCTGGTTTCATGTTAACTTGACACAAGCTAGCATCATCTGAAAGCAGGGTGCCTTAACTGGGAATAACGCCCACATAAAATCCAGATGTAAAGCATTTTCTTAACTAGTTATTGAAGGAGTAGGGCCCCCCCGCCCATTGTGGGGTCATGCCATTTCTGGCCTGGTGTTCCTAGGTTTATAAGAAAGCAGGCTGAACAAGCCATGGGGAAGAAGCTAGTAAGCAGAATCCCTAAATGGCTTCTGCATCATCTCCTGCCTCCAGATTGGCGTCCTGTTTGAGTTCCTATCCTGACTTCCTCCAGTGATGAGCAGTGCTGTCTAAGCTAAGTTTAGTTGCAGCGATAGAAATCCTAAGACGTGTGTGTACTTGATATGTACATATATAATAGTTATATATGCATATGTAGCTTTACCTTGACCCAGGCCTGTAGGGAGAGCTGCAGAAATGTGCAGAAGAGGAAAGAATTGTAGCAAAGCAGCACTGAGGCTTGCTGATTAAGAGGAAATCTAGAGCTAGATTGGCTTGGTTTTAAGGCTACATGCTGTCACTTTCTTCCTGTATAATGCTGCCTGTATCATTTAATGTTACTTTGTAAACTCGGATAGATACACGTAGATGGTTAGGAGACCGCGTTTGTAAAATTTAGATAAGTAAACTCCTGTTGATCTGTTAGCAACCTCTGTATACATGTGAGCCACACTGTACCACATGTCAGGACAGTGCTACTTCTACTCCAGGAATTTCCTTGACGTGTAATTTCTTGGCATTAATGGGCAATGGTTTTGAAATGCTGACAATTTCAGAGGTTCTTTCATGATCATCCTTTCCAGATCCAGTATGTTGAATATTTACTTAACATCAGTTAAAAAAAGGAAACATCTCTTCTTTCACAATCCCGGATCAGAATATACAGAGTTGTTTGAAGCAGTTCAGCTAGGTTTTGTGTAGACTGATGATGATTATAGTGAGAGCTTCACTTAGAAACAGAGACTGATTTCTACTTATGTCCAGAATCTTTTAAAAATGACTCGTCTCTTCTAGTTGGGTGGACATAGACATTTTGTTATACGATGGTGTGAAGCTGAGAATCACTAAAGAAAATTCACGCATGATCTTAACATAGCCTTCAAAGCAGAGAATCTGTACCTATGCTTTCAATATATGCAATTCAGTAAGGGCACATGCTCATTGTCACAAATTATTACAGTGCTATTTTCTCACCCTTATTAGTAGTACCAGTGAGCTAAAGACTTGGGCTAACTTTATGTTTGAGCAATAGACACCCTTCTTCCCTTCCTGTGTCAATCCTGTCATGGATTTGATATGTATGTATACTCATAAGAAGCCTTAGGCACTATTCATTAAGCAATATTGATGTGATAGATAATATACTAAGGACTTTTCTCAATAATTCCAGGGTTCAGTCAAGCTTAGCAAGGATATTGCCATTAAAAAGTTAGTACTTCATCTTTAATGTCCCCCCAAAATATTTCATTTTAACAGATGTTGGAGGTCATTACGGCACAGTTAATAGTTTCCATAAATTCAGTGTATGTGCATCTAATTTAAATGTTAGAATGCAAATCTACTTCCCTTT
This sequence comes from Psammomys obesus, assembly GCF_907164565.1. NCBI lineage: Eukaryota > Metazoa > Chordata > Mammalia > Rodentia > Muridae > Psammomys > Psammomys obesus. The sequence goes on from NW_026585644.1 coordinate 10,353,134, forward strand.
GCAAACAACTTCAATAAACTCCTAATTGCTTATTGGGAAAATTCCAAGTCTTCTGGAATTCCTGCTTTCTGATGTGATCCCAGCTCCTCGTTATTGATTTATTTCTAAATTCATGAAGTTCAACTGAAGGGAAAGAAAGGACTAGAAAAGCCCCCAAACTCCTCCAGTTTTTCCAACAAGGGCTTTACAGTCATTATAAATTCATCCACTTCTCCTGAATTAACACTACTGGTGATAGCTGAGTATCACTAAGAATTGACAGCAATTGTCAAGCTTGATAGCTGATGGTCTGCTTTCATTCACGGTTCGGGTACTGGTTCAACAGCCCATCTTTCCCTCCCAACTAGCCCAACAATTCTTATTCTGCTACCAATTTTAAGCAGGGACCTGTCTGTTGCTGCTCATCTCTTCATCTGAGATCAATAACGACTTTTAGTTTTCAGGGGTACAGCATTCTTTCACTATTATTTGAAGAACTGGGTGTTTTTCATTTTATTATGAAGAAGCTAGGTATCACCTGTGTGGAAATGATCTCAAAGGTGCTGTATTCTTCTGAACATTTTATAGCTTATACCAGACTATCTTTAACCAAAGGCCAACATTTGAGGTTGTGAATTGTCTTCCTCCTAGAATGTTTCTTTTGTTTTTTGTTTGTTTGTTTGTTTGTTTTTCAGATAAGTAATTCTTCCATGCTGACTCACAATTTTCTGGCTTCTTTAATAAAATGTAGAATTATTCAAATACATGTAGCTTCTTCTGAAGCCATGGATTATTTTCCACAATTGACAATCCACCTGTAACTAGGAGTGAAGTTATTGCATAATTCAAATGTTGATTTCTGTATCCCCCATATCTGGTTGCAAACCTTGTTCTGAAAAATCTTCTGTCTTAATGTATAAACTCTGTTCCCCAATGGTCCCTTGCTATGTCAATAAAGCAGCTTACAGCCAATCACTGAGCAAGAGAGAGAATAGGGCTGGATTTCCTACCTGCCAGGGGAGGAGGAGTTAGAGGATAGGAAGAAGGGCATTCAGCCAGGGCAGAGGTCCAGGTGACACCAGAAGAGAGAGTTCAGCAGGAAAGCTACAAAGTGCAAGTATCCTGGAATGTATGCTGGGAGGATTAGTTTAGATAGTTAAGAATAAAGTAATAGCTGCTCAGTTCTTGTGCTGTGAAGCACATTATTAACAAATATAAAGGAACATTAATTGTTTATATGAAAGTTGGATTAAGAGAAAAACTAAGAAACAATCACAGTTATATGAAAAGTAACAAAGATGTGCTGCACTTGGTAGCAATAGTTATGGGCCCCATGCCGAGGAAGCATTAGTCCATCAATCATTCCTTTTGTCTTCAATCACTGGACAGTTCTGTATGGACTGTTCTGTATGCAGTTACTAATTAAAATGACAGACATTTTGCTCAGAAGTGTGAGGCCATGTACCCATGGGATAAATAGACAAACTATTAACAATATATTTCCTGAGGATCACTAAGTCATCTTGAGAAAGCTCTTTGGGTTCCTTAGTATGAAAATTAGCTTCCAAAATCAGACATTTCTTATATAAATTTTTTTCCAGGGGTGCTTAGAAGTAATTTCAATAAAGAAGGCAGGGAAGAATTATATTTACACCGAGTAGCATTTTCAAAGAGAAATGAGGCTTGTAGGCTCCTGGCCTTTTGAGTTCTCTGAAGTGCTGGTGTTTCTGGAGCCTTGTGAGGGCAGAGATAGTGGCAGGAGAGAAGGTAGAACTTGTGAAATACTCTGCAGAATGCTGTATGCCATGTGAAAACCTTTAACGTTCATCCAAAGGAGTTTGTTATTGAAGGATTTCAGACTTGGAATCGATGCAGTTCTTCTAGAATAACTCAAAGAACGAATGTAGAAGTTGCCAATACACCAGCTTTACTAAAGCAGAGGTGATGACAATAAGGTAGGCAGAAACACGAATAAGAAATACGTTCCTGGCTGCATGGACAGGAACGAGTGACTCACCCGATGTTGCCCATGAAGAAGAGGGGAGTCTGGCTTTAGCTAGATGACGGTGTAGGTGTGTGAAAGGTGGGTCCAGCCCATACGGAGGAGACACTGTTTGTGTCTCAATGTGTGTGATAAAGAACTTGCCCCTTTTAAGCACAGTGTATCGTTTAGAGAAATTTCTGAACTCTCTTCCTCCTGAAAACCTGAAACACTTTCTTCATTCAGGTGATAATTTCCTCTTTCCTTTTTCTCATTTGCCCAGCCCCAGAAAGTCTCCTTTTACTCTTACTTTTACTCTCTCTTTCTCGTGTGTGTGTGTGTGTGTGTGTGTGTGTGTGTGTGTGAAGTTTAACTGGAGTATTCATGTTAGTATATTGCCTTTTCCATTCATTCACATTACAGCATATGTCAGAGTTTACTTCCTTTTTAAAGCTAAGTAGTATTCTGTTGAATACATACACCATTATCTTTTATCCTGTTACCCAAAAATGGATATTTGGATTGCCTCCAAGTCATGCTTCCATAATCATGGATGTTCTCTGCTTGTTTATCTTTAGGGTGTGAGTGGTAGAACTTTTGCCCCATGGGGAGTGTATGAATTCAGTTCCTCAATAAGGCTTTAATATAATGAATTTCTAATGAATTTTACTTATGTTTATTGTATACAAATGATCAAGAGAGGCTTAGCAGCAGGGCCAGAAGGGAGGCAGAAGAGGTCTCCTTGCACTGAAATCTTGACTAATTTGGCTCAGCGCAGGAACAGGAGTGAAGCATTCTGGTTAGGGCGAGCCTACACTAATTTTCTTGCTCCTGTTCTGATGTGCTTCCAAGATTACCATTCAGCAATTTCAGTTTTTTAAATCCTGCTTCTGATGTAAACCAAAGCCCCCTTTTTTTTAAACTAATAAGAGGATCACATTGCAAAGTATTTTGACGGCTGAGGAAAGGTTATCTTATGTGAAATTTTTGGCCTTTTCATTTTATGTTCAAGCACATTAGTGGTTACAGAACCTGAAATAGACACATTCACTGGGAAGGCAGAGTAAGTGGTAGTTGCTTTCTGGAAGAAGCAGGAATTTAGTTCATATCTAAATATGAGCTTTGTTTATTTTTATCAGATTACCAACTCTGCAAATTGGATTAATGTGTAATTTTAAGTGCAGCAGGCATAAAGCTTCATATAAGGGATTATATTTCCACCCTTTCAATCTTAGTGTGTTATTTTAAAAGTGAACCACTGATATAAGGCAATGGAATTCTTTACTCTGTTTCCAGTAGCAGTAGTGGTATTGGCATGACAGACTCCTGCAAGAATGTTGTCAACTGACTGAACAGAATGGCATTTTGTAGGTAAAAGGCAGAGAAGTTTAAACTGCTGCTGCTGCTCCTGAAATATCTGGGTGATGGTAAGGACATTTCACATTCTGCATTCCAAAGCTCATAAGATCTTAGACCTATTCAGGGTAACAGTGGTTCCCTTTTATTAGGGTCAGCTTGGCGCTCAAGATCAATGAATCCTAGGGCCTCTGCCTTCAGTTGCCTTTTGGAGTAGTGACTAGAAAGTTGAGTTCAATGCCTGTGTAATTTCTTCCCCTAGTTTCCTGTTAGGTATTCAGATATCAAAGTGACAGCAGGTGGCCCTTCTGGCTGATGATCCTTTCATTGTGAGGTGTGAAGGTATAATGGCCACCCTTAGCTCCAGTTAAGTTCATAAGGAAAAGGAAACCTGAGGGTACCAGAAGATGATATAGCATAATGGATTCAACAGCGTATAGGAAGCATATCCGAACAGGGTCAGGGTGTCTCGCTGTGAGATGCAGCTACTGCTTTCATTTTATTCTTACTTTAGAAGCTCCCAAGACAGGAGAACAGTAACAGTCTGAACTCAGACTTAGGTTTCAGAGTCTGCAGGTGATTTTACCTAGCTGTGGACTATCACGTTTCCTTGGGATGCTATGTTGGAACACTCAGGTAGGTTCTCTTTGCAAAGGGTGAAAATCCCTTTGCAAACCCTAGGTGGAGGGATTTTATTAAACTTAAATGTTCAACTTTGTGCAGACAACTACCATGATATCTCTGAGATCATCTATAGTTCTTATGATGACAACCCTCTCAAAAATTTGTAACATCCTGCTAATTCTAAGACATGATTATATAGTTCTTCAGTCATGGATCTAGGTGTAAACTAGGTATAAAGTGTGAACTGCCCATTTCTAGTCCAGAGGCTGGTCCAGTCTGCATGTTTCATACTTGCAGAGGCCCCCACAGGCCCCAGGAACACTATGGTTTCATGGATGACAGAAATCAGAATGTCCAGTTAATTCAGAGGGAGGCCACAAAACTGTTAGTAAAATAGTAAATTCATTAAGTATAATTCAATTATGATGTAAATCAAGAAACTAATCTACATATTCTAACTCTGATGCTGTTTTATAGATATATGAAATGACAGTTCATACTTTTAAAATCAATGACTGAAGACTATAAAAATATTCTTAGCACACACCCATAATCCCAACACTTGGGGAGGCAGAGGCAGGCAGATATCTGTGAGTTTAAGGCTAGCCTGGTCTACTAAGCAAGTCCAGGACAGCCACGGCTACACAGAGAAACCCTGACTCCAAAACCAAACAAAACAAAACAAAATAATGAAGGATTAAAATTATCTAGAACTAGATACCTCTTTCCTATCCATGGAGTTTGCCTTCTTACTTTAGCTGACTCTTGTTTTTCTGCCTCATGCACAAACCTTTAGTAAGAGGAAGCAGAATTCAGACATAATGAAGAGTCATTAAAAGTGTCCCTGGAAAGGCACACCGTGACAGAGGCATTCTAGTTAGCACTTTGTATTTTCTGCTTACTGCTTGGATGGCAAAATACTTGTAATGATTTTAAAAGAAGCATCATGAGTCCGGTTGATGGATAGCTCAGTAGGTAAAGTGCTTACTGTGCAAACATGAAGGCTTGAGCTTAGTCCCCAGCACCCCAGCACCCCAGCACCACACAAAAGCTGGGCTCGTGATTCTGGTAGTACTTGTAATCATGGTTCAGGGTGGCCAAGCAGCAAGACAACTTAGGCGTGCCGGCTGCTCATCCAGAGCAGAGAGCTCTGCACCCAGAGACAGAGCCAGCTGCAAAAAAATAGGATGCATCAATATGAACACACACAAGGAGAATCACATCAACATGCACACACACCAGGAGAATGATCTGCAATTCTCTCTTATATGCGGCTAAACACAGGTATGAAATAATTCCTTAATTGTCTGGCTGTAATTACTAATTTTAATCCTAGAAAAAGGATTAAATGGAAATTGACACCTCTCCTAACTAGATATATTTTTAGCCTACTAGCTTAGCAATTGTCTCCACGAATTTTAAAGGTAATCGTGCCTTTATTTTTAATCATGCATCAGAGTGAATGCTAAAGGGACGCCATTTTAGGTGAATGACTCCAAGGACATTGAGGTTGACGTCTGACCGCCACATGCACAGCACACACATTCCTGGTGCACACATATGAGAGTACACACATCGTGGAATATGCACATGACAAAAAAAAAAACAAAACAGTAAGCAAGTAACTTCATGAGGAAAATATTAGGAAAGCTATTAAGAAAGGACAGAAAAGAAAATGGATGTCAGTTTAAATTCCTGAACTTTGGGGAAAAAATAAAGTCTTTGAATGCATCACTTGCCATTAATACCTCCCCTGATAAATTTGTATAATTGTGAGATAATTAACGATTCATGTGAAACTACAAAAAAAAAATAAATAAAAATAAAAAAAAAAAAAAGACAGGATCCTGAGAACTCTGATCTTTCACAAAGGCAATAACTTGTAAAATCATCCTACGGTATCACGCCATGATGTCCTTCCTGAACACAGACTTTGGTCACTTTTCCTCAGCCATACATGTGATGGTGTATAGCACACATGTTTATTCAGCTCTGAGCAATTTATCACTTCCACAGATTCATGCATTTACCAGTGTATTCAACAGAGAAGCATTTGAACACCATAGTCTTTGGTGTGGATCTTTTGTAATAATATCCACTTCTTCCCCGTGCCTTGAATCCACCCCTGGCAACTACTGTCATTTTCTTGTTTCAGATATATAAATGGAGTCATCCAGTGTGTAAACTTTTGTGATTAGCTGAGTTTGTGCAACATAGCTCATTGAGTTCTGAGTTCTCTAGGGTATCAGTCGTCCATTCATTGTAGAATTTGGATGACTCGGTGCTTTATGTGTTTCCCCATGGGAGAATATCTGTGTTCTTTTTCAGGCTTATGAGTGCAGTGGCTGAGCATTCATGTGTGGCTTTTTGAGTGAAGGCATTTTTCACTTCTCTCTGACAAACTGCTAGGATTAGAGGTGCTTAGTGTTCAGTTAAAAAGAAAGCACATTCACTAGCAACAGGTTTATTGCCCTCCCTCATTAGCATTTTATGTGGCCACTCCTGTTTTATTTTATATTTTATTTTATTATGTTTTTATATGTATCAAATTTTTATTAATTATTTTTATTTTTTATATTAATTACAGTTTATTCACTTTATATCCCAGCTGTAGCCCCCTCCTTCACTCCCTCCCAATTCCACCCTCCCTACCTCATCTGCTCCTATGCCCCCTCCAAGTCCACTGATAGGGGAGTTCCTCCTCCCCTTCCACCTGACCCTAGCTTATCAGGTCTCATCAGGCCTGTCTGAATTGTCTTCCTCTGTGGCCTGGTAAGGCTACTCCCCCATCAGGGGGAGGTGATCATAGAGCCAACCCCTGAGTTCATGTTAGAGACAGTCCCTGTTCCCATTACTAGGGAACCCACTTGGAGACTGAGCTGCCATGAGCTACATCTGTGCAGGGGTTTTAGGTTATCTCCATGAATGGTCCTTGGTTGGAGTATCAGTTCAAATCCCCATGCCCAGATTTCTTGGTTCTGTTGCTCTCCTTGTGGATCAAAATTTTAAGGCAGAATAATTTTGAAATTAATTATAACACTGTAATAATATCTAAAGAATAATGATTTCTTAAGAATGTCACATATTCAATCAGTGCTTAAATCTCTTTCTGCTGTCAGTGTAGTAATTTGAGATATGATCAGTTTAATTTGTTGACACATATTGTATTTTCTGTTATTCACAAATTCGCCATTTTCATTATTTCCCATGATTTGGTTGAGGAATCCTGGTCATAGCACACGGAGACTAGATTGTGCCAACTCCATGCCTGAGGTCTTTTAATGTCTGGTCCCTGTGTTTCCTGGAAATTGGTTGGTGGTTTGTTTTGCTAAGGCTTGCTCAGCCTCAGGTGTGGTGCTTGGGTGGCAATGCTCACACATGGTGGGATCCACCAAGGCCTCCGGCACCTGGTGGGTTCTAAGTGACATTAGCAGCAGCCAGTGGTGATGGGTTCGGTCTGCTAATCGATTTGGAGTGCCTGGCACTCTCCCTCCATTCCTTCCGTGTTTATTACTGGGAGTACTGCTAAGAAAAGAAACTTCCTTACTGATTGGTTGCCCTGAGGCAGACTTTACAAAGGCAGGAAACACGTGTTTTCCCTATGCCCGTTTTCTTACAAATGAGCTGGTTCCCATCACACCCTAGGAATCTGCTTCTCAGGGGCATGTGTCCGGCAGCTGTATCACTGGAGAGCCATGCCTAGCAGCTCACTCGGTGGGTTCAGGAGCATGACGTCCCTGGAGCCCTCATCCCACCCTGTTTTGTTTGTATTATAGTTAGCGTTCATGTTATAGGAAAAAACCAAGCTCGTTAAGAATCTTCGCTTCAAGAATTCTCTATTCTAAGACTGAATCCTGAAAACTTGCATAGCTTCTTAGAAGGGCTTTTTGCCAAAGGAGTTACATAAAACTCTAAAACAGAGCAAATTTCTTATGTTTTCTCTTACAGTTCCCAACCCACAACTATTGTCACTTGTACCTTCTTCTTCCTAATCTGATTGGCCTGCTCTTTGCTCACCTCCCCCGAGGGGGGAGCAGCCTTACCAGGCCACAGAGGAGGACAATGCAGCCACTCCTGATGAGACCTGATAGACTAGGATCAGAAGGAAGGAGAGGAGAACCTCCCCTATCAGTGGACTTGGGGAGGGGCATGGGTGAAGAAGGGGGAGGGAGGGGCTTATGGGGGGATACAAAGTGAATAAAGTGTAATTAATGAAAAAAAGGAAAAAAAAAGAAGAATGAAAAAAATTCCCATTTTGTCTGCAGAATGGGTACTGTAGCAAAATAATGAGACTGTGTCCCATTAAAGTGCGTATTCTAGGGAATGTGCATTTTATCTTTGACAACCATGGAAATGTCACAGCCGCTCCCTCCATGACTTGAATGTGACTTGTATGTACAAGAGTTGAGGATAGTTAATAATCACAGGTGAAAATACTTAGAGAATGTGACGAAAGCTGGCAAAAGGGGCTTCAGCGCATTTGGGATATGCTTACTGGAGAAAGCTCAAACAAACTGGAAAAACAATTTTATTTTTCACACAATATATCATGTTTTCCCTTCCCTCACCTCCTTCCAAATCCTCTCAACCTCCCTACTCAACAACTTCATGTCTGTTGTTCTCTGTCCCTGTCTCTCAATACAAAATTAGAACAAAAACAAAAACACTAGTAAGACGAAATAAATACCAAAAAGTGAAGCTTTCACCCCAACAACAATACACACAAACATCACACGAGTAGACCACATACCACACACAAACACCTACACACACACATATACACAAGTCACACACACCATACATGCATATCCCAGGCACATACACCACAAACACACCCCACACATTATAAACACACACACACTCTCACACCACACACACACACACACCACGCGCACGTCACATACACACATACATACCACACAACGTAGATCATGCAAAGAGCATACCACACAGTCACCCTACACACATACAGCACACCCCCCCACATATCACATATGCTCATACACAACACACAATACAGCACACACACAGCACACCACACATACCCCCCCCCTCCAAACACATACAGCTATTTAGTTCATTTGTGTTGTCCAAACACCTCTGGGCCTACAGCCTGCCCTGGAGTGTGGTTGATGTACCCATGACACTATTAAACTGATTTCTTTCTCTCTCCCAGCCAGTTTCAGTTGCAGGTAGCTTCTTGGTTAGGGGTGGGAGCCTGTGTCCACTTCTCCCTCTGAGCGCTTGAACTGGCTCTGGCTTGAACCCGTGCAGCTCCTGTGCAACACTGCCATGGTGTCTGTGAGTTCTTCTGTGCATCAGAGCTGTTGTGTCTGGAAGAGAGTGTTTTCCTGGAGTCATGCGTCACCTTGGGCTGTTACATTCTGAGCCTTGATGGGAGGGAGTTGCTGACTGAGTGTGCCAATGTTTTTAACCTTTGCACATTGTCCCGTGTGCATCTCTGTTAATCACCACCTACAGCGAGAAGACACTCCTCTGATGAGCGTTGAGTGATATGTTGATTGCAAATGGTGAGAAATAAATTCTGATCACCGGTGTAACAGCTGGTCGGGTGTGGCAGCCCAGCTCCCATTGCAGTACTTGGAAGACTTAGAGGTAAGCTGAGTATGTAGACTAGCCAAATTGGTGACTTCACTCTGAACTGCCTTAGTTAATAAAGGAGAGACCAGCTGAGACAGACATGCTACCTTGGTTTCCAGCCTCCACATGCTTGTGAACTCAAATCCAAGCAGGCTCACCACACACAGATACACATGGGAAATGGAGGCTTCATGAGCTATTGTACCAAGACTTAACCAGTATTAATCATCTACATTGTTGCAAGAGAGTGCTGAAGAGGCAAGAGTCTGCACTCCCAAACAATGCTTATCAAGAAACAGGTAGGGACCAGGGAGGTGGCTCAGCAGGTAAAGGCACGTGTTGACAGGCCTGATAACCTCAATTCAGTCCCTGAGACCAGGGTCCTCAGGTTGTTTTCTGACTCTCACATATGTGCTCTCTCTCACACACACACATGGAATGTAATAGTAATAAAAAAGAAATAGTCAGAATACTATGCATGCATGTGTTTCAAGGCAGGCCCCTCAGAAAGCTGTGGCTGGAAGGCCAGACTGTGTTCCTGCGCTCTCCCTCAAAACAGCAACCTCCAGGGGAGCAAAAGAAGGACTGTGTGGTCCAGGACAGAGACCTGGGATTTCTGCTTCACAGAAGACCCTTCTAGAACACACAAAAGGATTATAGAATGAAAACTTTCTCCTAGGGATTATTACCAATTAACTTACATTAAAACTTAAAAGAAACTCAGTAAAGATTCTGTAACTTTTAGCCTTTTAATTGGCTATGTTATTATTATTATTATTATTCTAGAACATTTTAGCTACAGAATTTTTAAAATTTGATAGAGTCTACTTTGAAGATTGATGTTGAATATATACCTGAGAATGGCCACACACTATAAATTATATTTATATTTATATTTATATTTATATGTAAATATATATCTATAAATATATATATTGCCTAATTATATGTTTTATATTACAACAGTACAATAAACATTAGTATTATTTCCATGAATTTAAAAACAATTAAAAGGTAGAGAAAATGTTGAATGCAGATAAGCAGTGCATCGTAGGATATGAAAGGGGTGGGATTCCCAATACCAAACTTCAGCTGTGATTATCTTTCAAGTCATAGACCTCTTAGACAGCCACAGACTTCTTCAAAACCATAGGGTGATTGTGTTTTTTTTTTTTTTTTTTTTTGTTTTGTTTTGTTTTGTTTTGTTTTGTTTTGTTTTAAACTCACAGCTTGGAGCACACACCAGAAATCACAGTTGCTGTTAACAGAAAAACTTTCAAAAGAAGGAAAAGAATTGGGGACTAAGATGAGTAAGTCAACTTATTTTTCTACATCTTGTCAATCAAATTCATTTTTCTGATCGTTTCTTCCAACCCAGAGAGTCTAGAAATCGTGAGAGGAAATGCCTCCCTGTGGATGTTTCAATAGTGAGGGCTATTTTCTTCTATCAATGCATGTTTAACAAGTAAACAATGGTGGTGCATGCTGAATGCAGGGCTTTTCATAATCAATTTAAATAAACTACAGCATGGGATACTTACAAAGGGGTTTTGGAGGATACAGGAAAAAGAAGAGTAAAGTGCAGTATGTGAGTCACTCAGTGGGTAGCAAGGATTCGAAAGGTCACCAAGAGTCTGTTGTCCACAAACATGAAAACAGACTTAACTTTGTTAGTCAATCAATCAGTAGCGGAATTTAATACGGTAAATTAATAAAGCCCAAGAGTTTAAATAGCACTGAGAATAGTCTCATGAATCAATAAGATGTTAATTTCACAGTGATGAGTCATCAATGATTGCTGACTTTTACACGTCATACCACAATGGAACAGACATTTTTATAAACAATACATATTGCCTTATGATGCTTCTTTCAGTTTGTAGAATCCAGTGTAGAATTTTTTTTTTCTCTAACCCTTGACAAACATACTGACACAAACGGGACAGCATATACTGCTGAAATTCAGACTTCAGTGAACTTTGCATAGGGGAAATGTCTGGAGCCTGGTGTGACACTCAAAATTTCAAATGGCTTTAGTCACTCATGCTCATAATTTATCCAGAAGCATGCTAGATTTTACCTTAAGTCATGCTGATCTGGGGCTGGGCTGAGGCTCTGTGAGTAAGGTTCTTGCTGTGTAAACCTGAGTGCAAACCTCAGGTTTGCACCTGTAACCTTGGTGCTGGGGGCGGGCACAGACAGAGGTCACCCAGGGCACTCACTTGCCAGCCAGTCAAGCAAAGATGGGTGAACTCCAGGTTCAGTGGGAAATGCTGGCTCAGAAAACAAGGGGAAGGAGTAACTGAGGTAAACATCCCCAAGTCAGCTCCTGCCCTCCCTCCTGTGTATACACGCCAGGGGACCTGTCTGCACAAGTATGTGCGCACATTCCCACTAAGAGAGCACTGTGCAGCAGGGTGCTGTGCACGCCTGTCATCCCAGCACTCGGGAGGCAGAGGAAGGTGGATCTCTGTGAGTTCAAGGCAGCCTGGTCTACAGAGCAAGTCCAGGACAGCCAGGGCTACACAGAGAAACCCAATTTTGAAAACAAACAAACAAACAAACAAACAAAAACAAAACAAAAAGAAAGAAAAGAACAAAAAGAAGAAAGAAAGGAAGAAAGAAAGAAAGAAAGAAAGAAAGAAAGAAAGAAAGAAAGAAAGAAAGAAAGAAAGAAAACACTGTTTAACAGAACCCTGCTTGAGCCTACCTTATGTGGTTCTGATATAAACATTTAAAAAAACAAACTGTACCATGAGAAGGTACCTAAGGGGATGCACAGACTCTGGTCATGGTGGAGTCCTCCACAGCTGATGGGCTCTTCTCTTTCCTGCAGTGTTGAGCGTTAACAACTATGCAGTGCTTCCTTTCCAACTGTGTTGTGGAATTTGCTGTCTATTCTGGAGCTACTTTCAGCCCACATAGTTAAACCACTTTTTACCCACAGGAGTAATGCAAGCATTGCCTCTAGAGGGGTATTTTGAAGGCTGTCCACCTTTAATTGGGCAACGTTATCAGCATGGAGAAGGCAGATAGCATGATATCTGTATTTTCTTGGGTTGGAAATGTATTTTGGTGTGTAGAATTCTACCATTGTCCCCATAGGGGGAAAATAATGTCATCCTTCTGAAAGGAAGCAATAAGGAACAAAGTTGACACTTTAAAAAATTAAATACCAAGAAATATTCAGTTAAAGAAGTGGCTTTTGGGATATGATAGACTAAGATCAGAAGGAAGGAGAGGAGGACCTCCCCTATCAGTGGACTTGGGGAGGGGAATGCGTGAAGAAGGCGAAGGGAGGGTGGGATTGGGAGGGGAGGAGGGAGGGGCTTATGGGGGGATACAAAGTGAGTAAATTGTAATTAATAAAAGAAAAGATGCTCTATTGTACAAAAAAAAAAGAAGTGGCTTTTGAAATATCTTAAGCTTTCATCAGCACATTCAAGTTTTTACAGAACAAAGAGTTGGGAGAGGAAGTCAGGTACAGCTTTTCTTGTAAACTCTGCAGGGCCATGTATATAGGCATACAGGTATACACAGAGACACACAAGGACATGCATGACATTATCTACTCAAGGAGTCAAGTTCTAGAGAAAACTCAGCGTCTAGTAGGAATGTAGTGTGGTAGGTGAATGAACCGGATGTTGCTTTCCCTAGTCTTCTACTGCCAGGTTGTCCCTGCAGCCAGGAGTTCTAGATAGTTATGAAAAGGCAAATTAGGGAGGCTATTAGGCTATTAGCTATTAGGGAGGCTGATACTAAATACAAGATACACAGGGGGCGTTATGGAGAAAGAACGCACAAAATCAGAAAGAGCAGGTCAGTCTCATGGAAAAACAAACAAACAAAAACAGAACTGATGCCATGAGTAGCGACCTACTGAACCAGAAGAAACTAAGATGTACGGTTATGTTAGATGTGCCTGTTTTAAATATGTATTGAGCATTTCCTGGATGCTACTCAAGACTCCAAGCCTATCATGCTCAGGTTTATTCTCATGGCATACCTAGTAGGAGTTTAGTTTTCAACAGCAGGAGACTGAGAGTTGTAACAGTTATGTAACTTGCTAAACAGACAGATAAAACAGGCACAGAACTAGGCTTGGAGCCCAGTTAATTGCCTTGAGATCACTGCTCTCCTCAAGTATTTGATGGCATATTCCATGTTTCCCATATTACCTCCTGCCCCCAACCCTTTTCCTTCTCGCCCCTGCAAACAGTATTCTTTCCTATTTCCCTGTTAGGTTCTCACTCACTCCTCAAGGATCTTCAGTAAATCCCTCTCCAGCACTGCTGGAGCCCCTTCATTGCACGTGACATTTCCCCCACTGAGACCACGTAGCTTCTGAATGTCATGTGCTTAGTATTCTTTGTGCACAAATATATTTTTATTCTTGAGATGGAAACACCCACATGTAATAAATGGGGGCTCAGTAAACCTTGTTGAATTGGGAAGAATTCTAACCTAGCAATGAATTGTGTTTTTTCAAAACCAACCAACCAACCAAATTATAACAATTACCATACTTCAAACGCAATCACACTAATCTTGCAGTGAAAAGTAGGATGGTGTTTCCTCGCAATTTAGAGATTAATGAAGTGTAGATTGTATTATTATATATTTCTTTCAGGGCCTTGCAGTCGGCTGTCTTTCCCTTTACACCAGCGGTGACCTTGATCACATGGCAACGTCACTCACGCTTACCACACACCAGTTGAAAATAATTTGCAAATGGCAGCCAGCTTGTTATATGTGATAGTGTTTTGATATCTTTTTTAACTTTTCTGGAAATTATTTCCAAATCCGATCCTATGAATTTTGTCAAATTCCCTTAAGATAATTAAGTAAGACAGTTAGAAATAAGTGCTCCAACAAAGTTCTTTTGTATTTCCTGTTTGTTTTTGATTTCTGGATTCTCCGGTGTCTAGTTGTGGTGGGTAAGGCTGAAACATTTGCATATATGCAAGCTCCCACAGAAAGCTATGGGAGATTGGTGTGAGAAGGTTACAGCCAGGGAAGGAAAGAATCACATTTCTTCTTTCTTTCCTTTATTCTCCAGCTGCTGTGCCTTTAAAATTTTAAAAATAACTTTTACAGGGTGGCTAATATATTCCTACCCTGTGGGGACAGGCTAGGTTCTCAGCTGCCCAAGATTTCAGGCAGGCTATAGTTGTTTGTATAAAGAAAGTTTCTTGTCTTGAGTGTTGAAGGATTGCCACAGGGTCATGGAGAGAGCAAGGGAACATGGCCCCTGGTGAACCTGCACTTGAGACACACTTCCTTAGGAGGTTTAGAAGAAGGCAAGGACAGAGTTCAGGGACAAGGCATCCAAAAGGGCTTAGGGGTAGCCCAGTCTTATGGAGTAAAAGAAAAAAGTCATAGTCTTCAATGTAGCGTGTGTGTGTGTGTGTGTGTGTGTGTGTGTGTATGTGTGTGTATGTGAGTGTATGTGAGTGTGTGTGTGTGTGTGTGTGTGTGTGTGTGTGTGTGTGTGCAAACATGCCTGTTTATGCGCCAGATATATGGACACATATGTTTGTGTGAGCATGTGGAGGTCAGAAGTCAGCTTCAGGGGTCATTCCGTAGGTGGTCCTAGTTTTTTTTTTTATTATTATTATTTTTATTTTTGGCAGGGACAAAGCCGCCCCTCACTGGACTGAAGCTTACCAAGTGAGTTAGACTGGCTGGCCGGTGAGCCCCAGAGATCTGACATTCTTTGCCTCTGCAGCACTGAGTTTCTAACCACACACCACCATTCCTGGGTTCTAGGGAATCGAACTCTGGATGCTGTGCTTTCAAGGCATGAACTTTGCCAGCTGAGCTATCTCCACATCCCTCTCTTACCAGTCTTGTCCCCTCCCGCTTGGCAGAACCTGTTACCTGGCTTTCTGTGAGACTCCAACTGGAAGCGTGCCCTTTCAGGGGTCTGTAAGCATGTGATGGTTAGTGCTGTTGACTTGACAGTCTGTAATTACCAGGGAGAAGGGTCTCTGGGTATGCGTAGGAGAGATCAACTTGGTTATATTAATTGTGGCAGGAAAGCTTGCCTACCATGTATGCCCACTCCTGGCACTGCCATCCTGGACTGTGTAAAAGGGAGAGAACAAGCAGAGAGTAAGCAAGTACACACTCATTGTCCCTGTTCCTGACTGCAGATGAGAAGTGACCAGGGACTTCAAGGTCCTGCTATCATGACTCCCCATCATGGTGGACAGCTCCTTGAACTAACTGTAAACGGAAACACACTCTTTCCTTCTTAAGTCGTTTTGTCAGAGTATTTTATCACAGCCACAGGAAAAAAGCTGAGATGATAGCCACTCATGTTTACGACTCATGGTTTTCTCTTCGGAACAGTCTTGGGAAGAGGGGTGCTGTGAAGGCCTGCATCAGAGGGGCCCTTTCCGTAAGAGTTGCTACCCCGGGGACACAGGGAGCACTGCATTCTGGGCCGTTATCCCACCCCACGTGCTTTAGGCAGAGAGGGTGCTGAGTCTGAAGTCACCAAGTAGGCCTCCTGGACCACACAGTCTGCAAATGTCTATGCTCTTTGGGAGAGATTTTGCTTTCATGGAAGAATCAAACTGAAATGATTCTTGGATATCATGTACCCATTTCTCAGTTTATGATGAAGGAATACGCAAGGTACAAAGGAGCACAATCTACACCAACCATATTTGACAGGCTGAAATGAAATCTTAGGAGCAATGGAAATGCCAGCTGAGTATTATAAAAACCTTCAGGTTATATGTATAAGGTAAAGATGAAACACACAAATTGTGTGTTCAGATAGCCTCAAGATAGCTCATTACATATATGCAGCTATTCCAAGATTGCAAAATAGTTCAAAGTCTACAGAAGCTCTGTGCCCAAGCATTTCAGCTAGGAGACACTCAGCGTGCATAGAATATGACCATCCTTTTATGATAGCTTATTTAACCATTTCCCCAGCATTTCATTTTTGTGCAATAAGAAAAAAAAATCAGCTGCAGACAGTTGGTGGCATGACTTTAATCCCAGCACTCAGGGATACAGAGGCAGGTGGATCTCTGTGAGATCAAGGGCAGCCTGGCCTACAGAGTGAGTTTGAGGATAGCCAAGGCTACACAGAGAAACCCTATCTCAGAAGGAAAAGAAAGAAGAAGAAAGAAAAGAGAAAACCAGCTATTATTTAAAAGCATAAACCATAATCTTTACATCTTTTATAATCATTTTCTTACATGAAGTTCTTGAATTTAAGTAACTGTGTGAGTCCAGGGACATTATCTTCCCTTTGTTTGTTTTGTTGTTTTGTTTTTTGAGACAGGGTTTCTCTGTGTAGCCCTGGCTGTCCTGAACTCACTTTGTAGATCAGGCTGGCCTTGAACTCACAGATGTCCACCTGTCTCTACTTCCCTGAGCGCTGGGATTACAGCCGTGCACCACCACACCCCCCAAACAGCCCCATGACATTATCTTTGTATGTACATCAGCTATTTGCTTTTTCCTGGGAACTGCTGCTGAGTTTTCCTTCATGAGCTACCTCTACCTAGTTTACACCCATGTGGCCAAGGCCTTGGCTTGCCAGAAAAAATTCACACCCTGTTACTATCCAACAGAGATGAATCCATTCTCCATAGAGGTTCTTTCAGAGAGGACAGTGTGACCCAAGTCTTACTAATATAAGACCATAAGGTGTAATCCTGGGATATTCCGTAAAAGCACCGAGAAGCTGAAGACTCCCTTCCAATTCATTAAATGTCAGGACGTGAGAGTAAGGCATAGGAAGATGCCCATCCCACAGAGGGCACACCACCTGCCTGAGGAAAAGCTGCCACAGAGACAGCATGTGTGAGGGTGAGTACTGTTGCAGCACACTGGTTCAAAAGGGTATGCATACATTGGAATATCTTTGCAAAATTAATTGTCAGGCAGCATTCATCTATGCAGTAAACCTAATTCTACTCTTGCCCCAAGTAACCTGTATTTCATATGGGAAGATTCCTTTACATTGCTACATTTTATATACCCCCTAGAGCACCTTTGAAAGCGCTTCAGTGATTTGTCTGGTCATGACCCATGTCTAGCTTTACCTTTGGGTGTGTCGGTATGTCTCAGTTTCTTTACACACTAAAAATGTAAGCGAAGCATCAGCACACTTTTTAGTGCAAACACTTCCCCATTTGTCATTTGTTGTCCTAAGTGGTTGAGTATTGTTATTATTGATTATTTTTCTTGAAATGTAATGATTTGGATGCTCTTTCTTTACTTTTCCAAAAGGAGGTATAATGCTCACCGACATTTTCCCAGTTCCCAGTTTAGTGCATGTCAAAATTTAAACTACACCCTGCTGGATTTTATTTTGAATAATTTTACTTAGGATAATTCTATCTGCAGATGACAGAATATCTGGAGCTAGTGAAACACAGCAGTGTTTTCTGAAGAGGCTGGGGTGCTTCTGGCACCCATGTCCTGGATCCAGCCACACTTCAGAGGTGCAGCGAGGCAGGGCAGACCTGCCAGCGCGACTCTGTGTCTCTGCTGCTTCCTCTCCGGCCTGTCTTCTCCGTGTGTTTTTTCAACCTTCTCACTTGTTTTTGTGACTCCTCTGTCCCAGTGGGATCCGTCTAACCACCCAGAGAAAGACTAGATCTGGCTTTCGCTTGCACTCCAAATTCCCAGCAAAATGGCTCTGTTTTTCTAATTTGGCTGGAGGACTGGACGATGCCCTGAAACAAGGTCATGCTGGATGAACCCTAGCTGCTGGCGGCCCAGTCTCTGTGGATCAGATTCCTTATCTGAGAACAAGGGGAAGGGTAGAAACCAGAGAAGGGAAAGATTTTGAGCTGGGGAGGCAACATATAGGAAAGTCGAAGTTTAAAAGTGCAGAACCAACTTGCTTATGTTAAACCTGCCCTTCCTAACAGGAAGGGCATCTCTACGTAGATCCTCTGTGTTTGACTTTCAGTGACTGTTTCTCCCTGTATTAAGGTCTCATGGGTGTATGCAAATTTGTGAAGCAGGTTTTTCTGATACACTGTCGCTTTGTCCGGTTTTAGAACTCTTCCATTCCTACAGTTAGACAACTTCCTTTCTCTTTTCATTCTTTTCAAGTTTGCTAGATGTATATTCCTCTATCTCTCTTTCCAGGGAAAATTTTGTTGCACACGGAGAGGAAGTGTTCTTGTTATATCTTCATATATTTTAACTAATTCAAGTTGTTGGTTCTACCAAAGACAGGTAATTGGCCTTCAATGTGTGATAGTTCTAAGAAATTTGGATTTATAGTAGGTAAGTCATATGCAGACCAAAACGTTGATTATTTAATCTTCCAAATGATGCTGTTTCTATTCTGTGACTCACAGAACTGTCCAGAATGTGCTAATATTTAAGGCACTGCATTAGAAACCACTGCGAATCCTCTGTTCTAATATTGTGTTAGTTCTGCTCATACTTTGATGGTCTGATGACTGCTGGTTGGAGAGGTCCAGTCTATGATGCACACATCTGTCTGAGTGGGAACCACATTCACAATTATTATTCATCTTATGTCCTCCTAGAAGAGAAAATCAAGTTACTGTTTTTAGAAGTATGTCTGTATGCATAGAAAGTCCAGAATTTTGTAATACATAATGACTTTTGGAATTCTTTTTTATTTTTTAATTTTTTAATATTAGTTACAGTTTATTAACTTTGTATCCCAGCTGTATCCCACTCCCTCATTCCCTCCCAATCCCACCCTCCTTCTCTCATCATCTCCCTATCCCTTTCCAAGTCCACTGATAGGGGAGGACCTCCTCCCCTTTCATCTGACCCTAGCTTATCAGGTATCTTCAGGCCTGGCTGCAAAGTCCTCCTCTGTTGCCTAGCAGGGCTGCTCTTCCCTGGGGTGTGTGGGAGAGGTCAAAGAGCCAGCCATTGAGTTCATGTCAGAAATAGTCCTTGTTCCCCTTACTAGGGTACCCACTTGGATACTGAACTACCATGGGCTACATCTGAGCAGGGGTTCTAGGTTATATCCAAACATGGTCCTTGGTTGGAGATACAGAACCTGGAAACCACCCAGATGTCCATCAACGAAGGAATGGATACAGAAATTGTGGTACTTTTACACAATGGAATACTACTCAGCAATTAAAAACAAGTTAATCATGAAATTTGCAGGCAAATGGTGGAATCTAGAAAAGATCATTCTGAGTGAGGCATCCCAGAAGGTGAAAGATACACACTGTATATACTCATTTATAAGTGAGTACTAGACCTATAAGATAGGACAAACATACTGAAATCTGTACACTCAAAGAAGATAAACAAGAAAGAGGACCCTGGGTAAGACGATCAACACTCACTTAGAAAGACAAATGGGATGGACATTGGATGTAGGACTTTTAGAGTTCTAAAGAGGTTGTTGGTAAAACTTTTTGTCTTTGGAGACTTTTTTGAAAATTGTTTATAGATATTTTCTGTGACCTCATCTTTGGTTAATAGCTTATTAAAATGTTTTCTTTTTTGTGTGTATTGATAACCACCTTTTAAAAATCTAGAAAATTCCTTACCAGTGGACTTGGGTAGAAGCATGCGTGGAGAAGGAGGAAGAAGGGAGGGATTGGGAGGGGAGGAGAGAGGGAACTACAGGAGGGATACAAAGTAAATAAAGTGTAATTAATAAAAAAAATAAAATTAAAAAATCTAGAAAATTATTTTATTATATAATATCTAATATGATATGTACAATTATATGACACTGAGAAAATTTTGTCAAGAGTTACATAAACTGTAACCTGAAGGTGGAGTATGAGGCAAAGACAGTTAAAAACTCCAACTGAGAGAGCCCCAGAGGCTCCAGCACTAGCTGAGAAACTCTTGCAGTAAATGGATGCTGGGGGGAGGGTCGCTTTTCGTTGAGGATGTGGTCACTGGTGAGTTCTCCATACCCCAGTGGATGATCCTATACTCATGTTTACAGGAGAATAATTAGAGTTTGAGAGATAGAAATAATGAGCTAGAGGAAGAAGTAAGGAGGACATGAAGTTGAGAGGGAAATGTGTGGAGAATCCCGAGGTAGTGGTTGGATGAGGGAGTAAGGAGCAGATATGATCAAGTACAGGATTTCTAGTTTCATTTTTTTTAAAAAAAATTATGGTGTGGAAAACTTGCCCACTGCTTGTAAACTTGCTATTTTTTTTTTTTAATTTGAGCAAAGTTTAGGCTACATAGTATTACAAATTTGATTTTAGAAAAGGTAACAGCTACGTTAAGAGTTGCAGCCTCTGGTGCTGTATCACCTTCCGAATAGTTAACACAGAAACCAAAGAGCTAGGAGGATCTATAAACCCAAATATAAGCTGACTGAGAATGGCACCAACAAATGTGCCAAAGAGAACAGGAAAAAGGCAATGAGGCCTCAACCCTACGCAAAGAAAAACAGGCATCTGCAAGGAGTACACCAACTGGCTGTCTGATCCGAAGGGTCAGCCCCTGAGGCATGTGCACAAGTAACATTGTATGTACTCAGCAAGTTATATTTAGGAATATGTATACATATACAAATACATATATGTATGCAATAACAGTGAAAAAAGAGGCCATGAATTTGAATTGAAAGAGAGTGGGGAGGGGAATAAAGGAAGATTCGGTGGGGGGAAGAAAAGGGATTTTTTTTTCTTTTAGGAAAGGGATAATTTTGAAATTAAATTATAGACTCTAACTAGCAGTGTTTTCAAAGCAGATACAAAGACTCATGACCAAACCTTCGGCAGAGTACAGGGATTCATATGAAAGAAGGGGAGTTAGTATGATGGGGAAAGGATAGGAGCTCCACAAGGATCAAATATATTTGGGCACAGGGTCTTTTCTGAGACTGACATTCAACCAAGGACCATGTATGGATATAACCTAGAACCTCTGCTCAGATGTAGCCTGTGGTAGCTCAGTAACCAATTGGTTTCCCATAGTGAGGGGAACAAGGACTAGTTCTAACAGGAACTCAATGACTGGCTTTTTGACCTCCCCACCCCCCAAGGGAGGAGCAGTCCTGTTAGGCCACAGAGGAGGGCTTTGCAGCCAGTCCTGAAGATACCTGATAAAACAGGATCCGATGAATGGGGAGGAGGTCCCCCCCATCAGTGGACTTGGAAAGGGGCAGGGTGGAGATGAGGGAGGGAGGGTAGGGTTGGGAGGGAATGAGGGAGCACGGAACAAGGCTGGGATACAGAGTTAATAAAATGTAACTGATAAGAAAAAAATAAAATTAAAAAAATAAAAAGGATCGCCTAAGTAAAGTACACAACCACAAGAACAAGCTGCATGTGGCAAAATCGTGTTCTTGCTTGAAGGCATACAAATAAATGACAATTGAAAGTTTTAATAGAAAACCTAAGGCATTGCTTCTATCTGCAGGAGCGGCAGGAAAGCACATTCTGAGAACAATTCTGGCTTTTTTGAAAAGACGGAGGTCACGAGTCTCTAGTCTTTTTTCCTTAGAGTATCCTCACAAGCATTCAGAAATTCCTGTACAGCTCTATGCTTGGACCGAGTTCCAACATAGAGATCTAACTTGCATTAGAAAGAAAAACTAGGAGGTAAAGAGAAGAGCAATTAATGGATATTTGCTGAAAAATAGGGGAATAGAGTTAATAACAGTTGTTTGTTAACAACAAAAATCTTGAAATTAATAACTTAAAGGGTAGGAGGAGTGATTTTTAAATTTCATGTTTTAGAGGTTTTAGTCCTCTAACTGTGTCAGGATGGGGCATGTGTGCGAAAGAAGAGAGCTATAGGATACAGTACAGAGGAGAAGGTGAGAGGAAGAAAGGGGGAAGAAAGTTAGAGAGCCATGGGGTACCACTCCCTCCTCCAGGGACACCCCCATTCTCATGCTGAGCCGCTTCTCCCACTAAGCCCCATCCCTTAAAACCTCCACTATTTGAAATGTATAATTGACAACTTATCTGCAAACAGTAAAATATTGATTTTATTTAAAAATTATTTTTTAGGTCTTGAAAATGTTATCATAAAAATGTACTTTTTCCCACAAAACTCTTCCCACTACCTTCATTAAATAATTATTTTTTTAGTCTTTGAACAAATTTATTTAAATTAAATGCCAAAATTTCCATTCTGCGAACTACTTTTCTGATACCAACATCAATGAGTCTTTGTCATTTCGTCTCTTACTTAGGAATGTGGTCTCCAATGTAGAACTGTTAATAGTGAACAAGAAAATTACTGATGGAACTCTTAAATAATACAGATGATCAACTCACCCACATTCTACTGACCAAATCGGGATGAGATACACTTGCTGGCATTTTTTTTAAAGCAACTCTTTATGCTATTCCACACTGATAATCAGTTTCATTAAAGTAGAAATCATTCAATGTGCATGAATAACAAGTTGTAACATGATATTCTTGATGGTCTAATAAATGATGTACAAGCTTCATCAACATTTTAATAGACCTACGATCCTATCCTTATCCAGCAACTTTCATGCTGAGTTAAATTATTCATGCTACTAACAGAAAAAAAATCATCACTTTGGCCTACACAGCCTTCCATAGAGAGCAACCACACAAAACTTAAACAGTGAACAGTCTTAGCTGCCTCAGGATTCTGTAAGTGAAATACGAAAGTCATTTTTTAAAAGCTGTTGCAATAGTGTCAGTAAAACACAGACCACGTTACTTCATTGCCAAGGAAACATTACCCAGGCACTTACCTGAGCACGCAGACGTAAAGGAGCGAAGGATGACTTAGACGGCTCTTGCTTAAGCCTTGGAAGGATACGTGGCTGCAAGAGCATTTGGTTTCTACATGCCCTACTCTTGACTTTCTGTAACAGCCCCTGACTCTTTGCGTCTCTGGAACACACAAGTGCAGGTGCCACCTGTTACTTTATAGGATATTATATGGGCTTCTGGATTTTCCCTGAATAACATTTCCACGTAGAATTAGGTATGGCCTGTGTGTAACCTCACACCATAGGTTTTCTTTCAGAGTTATCTCATTCAATGGCCAGTTTTTATACTGGAAGAAATAATTCTGATTTCCTTAATTGGATTTTCTTGTTTTTGTTCATAGTGCATAGTTAACTCATTCATACAACCATCACATTTGATTTGTGTGCTATGACTCGTCTATATATTTTGTTTTCTAACAGAGGAACTGTTGCTTATTTTCTGTGCACTTTTAATCACTACACAGGACTTAGAAAAGCCCCAAAGAAGGGATACAAAAGCCCTGAAATGAATGCTTCAAGACTAGGTATCTACTGGCATGAACTGAATCTCTTTCAACCACGTCAGCCTTTGAGCTCACGTATCTCAATTTGTAGCTGAGAGGAGGGGCAGGGAACTGCTTTAGCTTCAGATATATTTTTTTTTTCTGAGCTTGCTGATTTCTTCAAATCATAATGATAACGTTAAATATGTCAATTCCAGACGATTTGCCAGTCAATGAGAGGACCAAATATCTGTTTGGGGTCCATTGTTAGTTTCAGCATCCAAGGTTTCCTAGTGGAGAAGTCGTTTCCTTTTGATGCCATTTAGAGAAGAAAAAGTAAACCTGTTTTTGTCCTCTAATTTAATTTAAAAACCTTGAAAGACACTTTCTGACCACTTTCAAAATTCTGGTTCTGGAAATAAAAATGAAAGTATTCTTAATTTCATGCTACAGTAATTACAGATGCGACGTTGAAATCTCAGTGTTAGCTGTGACAAATGTTACCTAGGGTTTCCACAATGGCATAACATTTCTGTGGCACACACAATCAAAATGTCAGCATTGTACATTACCCAACCGCTGAACACACCGTTCTGTGCCAGTGTGTCTTTTCTTAGTCCCTGTGTTTCCAAACTACTTACTCCATAAATGAAAAATTGAGGCTTAGCTGTCCTAGATTGAGCTTTGGGGACTTGAAATTCAAGGATCTTGGGTATACCTCAGTTCAATTCCTTCTTCGGTTTTCCGGGTGACTTGCAGGATTTTATATATATATACACACACTAACGAACTCTTTTGTGCTTGCTTAAGAAGAAAAATCCAACCTAAACAAAAACTAGAATGAAAATATGATAGAATAAGCAGGCCTCCTTACATGACCCATTTTTGGAAAAGATACTGTGAACAGTATCTTTTACATTCTGGCGAGAGAAACTGGGAATTCTCTGCCTCCCTTGAAACCTCCTTGGAGATTGACAGAGAAGTCCCAGGCTGATGTATACTTTTATTTGAGAATAAAACTGTCTTCACAAAACAAATCTTTAACTATGGGTAATAATTAATTGCATTTAACATTTTTACTCCTAAGCTCTGGGATGAATGTAGTTTTGATGGCTTCTTTTTTATTTTCTTTCTTTTTTTTTTTCTTGTCTGTTTCTTAAGAAGAAGCAACAAAACAGAGACCCAACATGGACAAAAAGATGTTGTACTCCTTTCTAAATCCCAAAAGGCAAGTAAAAACAAATATGAGACCTTTGAAGTGTGCCCAGTATGTATGGAATTTTGAAAATGCAGTCTTACATAGAGAGGTTCTGTGGAAAAGATTCAATAATTTGAATTCTCTTTATGTTTCAGAAAAAAAAAAAACTATTAAAAGTTCAGTAGAACCTTAAAGACTTAGTCCCT
Organism: Psammomys obesus; assembly: GCF_907164565.1. NCBI lineage: Eukaryota > Metazoa > Chordata > Mammalia > Rodentia > Muridae > Psammomys > Psammomys obesus. The sequence goes on from NW_026585644.1 coordinate 10,378,278, forward strand.
TTAGGAATACAAAACAACATTAAATCAGAGAATGCTTTTGACCCAAGAGAAAAGCAGTATTACATAGCTCTCTGGTTACAGATTTAAACATACAACTAATACAATTTCTTCGATATCATTCTTTCCTAGACGTTTGCTGGGGTTTAATTTCCAATGTAAAGTATTAAATATGTTAGGACTTAATTATGCTGTGGTGTGCAGTGACAGGACTTTTGGCAGAAGTTTAGAGTTAGGCAAAGTCCCCAATAAGAGGACTTCATAGTGGGGAATGGAAACAAAGGAGGAAGAAAGAGCAGAAATTACATGTGTGTTCTCTGTCTCTCATCCTGCCAACCAACAGAAAATGGAAAATTATTATATGTTGGGGAGGCTTTCAAAGGAAAATAATTACATTTGTTTTAATTTGATAGTTTTTAAATATTCAGTGATTTACAGTTAAAGGGTTTCCTTCTTGTGGTGTGTGTAATGATGGGTGGGATCAGAGTTATGCTCAAACATTATACAGCTAGAAAAATAGAAAACACACCAAGGATACATCTTCAGATATTGGGCAAAGAGAGGCAGAGAGCTTTGACTCCCAAAAGAAGGAAACTACATCATAGGCCAAACCAGCCAGAACATGCTCCATCTCCTCTGAGCTCAGAAACTGAGCAGGTCCAGGCCTGGTTACCATTGGGAAGGGAGAAGCCCAGTAAAGGCAGTGAGTGCTGGGACTCCTAGTCTACAGTTCCCAAGAGGTGTCCCAAGAAAGATAGCTCTGAATGATGCTCAGAGTTTTTCAGAGTGCTAGAGAAAGATTTACAGAGGTCAAATCTTGTAGAATTTTGAGGCCAAAATAAACAGCACAGATGCAGAGGTCTGAGGCTCAGCAGGAGCCAGTTACCACGCCACACACATGTTGAAAAAAACACAAGAGATCAGGGAAAAGCCAACAGAGGAGGAAAAAGGAAAGTCTTGTGAGCTCATGGAGTCCACACCTGAAATGCAGGACATTTGGCAGAATCTTCTTTAAATAGATATTAAAGGCATTCATTATTAATAAATTAATACTTTATTAATATTAATAAATTATTTATCAAAGACTTTTCAAATTTCTTCCCTTCCTCCCTTTTTTCCTTCCTTCTTTCTTTCTTTCTTTCTTTCTTTCTTTCTTTCTTTCTTTCTTTCTTTCTTTCTTTCTTTCTTTCTTTCTTTCT
>NW_026585644.1:10379483-10386227 GCF_907164565.1 Psammomys obesus
TCTTTCTTTCTTTCTTTCTTTCTTTCTTTCTTTCTTTCTTTCTTTCTCTTGCCATAAAGGATAAAAATGTGTAATCCAATAAAAATATAATAATAAAAAAATGCACACACAAAGGAAAATATGACCCACAAAAGCTTCGATAATTTACCAGCAGGCACAGACTACACAAGACCTGGATGAGAGAGAATTAGCAAACCAAGCGCTGTTATGAATGCAGACACTCAACAAGGTCAAGGAAGAAGAAATATCATGGGAAGAGAAACAGTAAAATAAAGAAGACTCAAGTGAATCTTTAAAGATGAAAATGTATTTGAAATGAAAAGTAGGCTGTATTTGATCAATAACATGAAACACAAAAAGGTAGACTGCAATTAAAGGCACAGCAATGGAAATGGTCACAAATGGAAGACAATATTAAAAAATTAATGTGAATTATACCTGTCAGATGATATCAAATGTGTTGAAAAAACCTTAAACAAAGAAGAGGGCAAAAGGAAGAACAATCAAAAATTCAAAAATTGTTGGAAATTGTAGTTACAAGTACAAAAAGTTCATGAACACCCAAGAAAAGAAATATGAAAATTATAACAAGTTATAGCATAAATATCTACAAAGCAGTAAAAAAGAAAAATGCAAGAGTAGACAGAGAAAACAAAGGCATTAGTTATATTACACAGTGAGGGGAAAAAGCAGATTTGTTGCTATGAACCTACCAGTGAAGAGGAGGTAACTGCAACGCCTTTCAAGTACACAGTATCAGTCATTCAGGACTGTGTGAGCAGTGAGGAAGTTCCAAGATTAGGGGAACAGACACAGAGCCCATCATTGGTTATTTTGTTTCAAAGGCTTTTAGAAAGTAGTTTTGTTGATTCTCTCTCTGTGAACATACGTGTGTCCTGTCAGAGATCAACTCTGAGAAGCTAGTTTGTTCCTGTGACCTGGTGCAGTCTGAGGATTGAGCACAGTTTACGGGCCTGTAGCTAGAACCTGTATCCACTGAACCAGCTCACTAGCCACATCAGCAGATCTTTACTGTGAGGATTTTAGTGCAGTTAGTGTTGAGTTTAGAACAAATACAGTGCATGGAAATATGTAACTACAGATCACAGGAAAAAAAATATTTCACTTAATATAAAATATTAAATATAAATATGAAATATTTCTCCTACATGTCTTAGACTTTTGAAAAACACAGTGTATGTTTCAGTGAACTGAGAGCAATGAGTGGGCAGGAGGAAGTTGATGGAATTGTCTTGGTTTAAAGTTCCTTTCCGTATGTGCGAAGTGCCATAATTGTTATCTCCTTGTTAGCTGTGGTAAGGGGTGCACATATGATGTCATGCTTAGCACAGCTGAAGAAGAAACAAAGCATTTAGATACCAAGCAAACAGCACTGATGAAATAAAATGTCACACATAAAATTTAATTCAGTAAATAGAGGGTGAAAAGGAAAAATTTCAGAGAGAACAGATGCAAAGATAATAAAAGAAAAATAAAATGCTATTTAAAAAAATATTTTATTTTACTTTTCACGACACCCACACACTTAATTTGGTTACAATACAGAGAAATCATTCTTCTGAAAGGTTGTACCCAGAACTTGGCAAAGATTAGGAAGATTTAGCAATTCCTTTTTTTTATAATTTTTATTTTTATATTAATTATAGGTTATTTACTTTGTATCCCAGCTGTAGCTAATTCCCTCATTCCCTCCCAACCCCACACTTCCTCCCCCTCCCTCAACTCTTCCCTGCCCCTCTCTAAGTCCACTGATAGGGGAGGTCCTCCTCCCCTTCCATCTGACCCTAGTTTATCAGGTCTCATCAGAACTGGCTGCAGTGTCCTCCTCTGTGGCCTAGCAAGGCTGCTCCTTCCTCGGGAGGGCACGGGGAGAGGAGAGAGGTCAAAGAGCCAGCCACTGAGTTCATGTCAGAGACAGTCCCTGTTCCCCTTACTAGGGTACCTGCTTGAACACTGAGCTTCCACGGGCTACATCTGAGCAGGGGTTTTAGGTTATATTCATGCATGGTCCTTGGTTGGAGAATCAGTCTCAGAAAAGACCCTTGTGCCCAGATATATTTGGTCCTTGTGGTGCTCCCATCCTCTTCAGGTCTTACTAATTCCCCCTTCTTTCATATGATTCCCTGCACTCTGCCCAAGGTTGGTTATGAGTCTCAGCATCTGCTTTAATATGCTGCTGGGTCTAGTCTTTCAGAGGCCCTCTGTGATAGGCTCCTGTACGTGTTTCTTGTTTTCTCCAATTTCCAATGTCCATTCCATTTGTCTTTGTAAGTGAGGATTGATCATCTTACCCTGGAACCTCTTCTTGTTAGCTTCTTTAGGTATACAGATTTTAGTATGTTTGTCCTATCATATAGGTCTAGTATCCACTTATAAGTGAGTATATACCATGTATGTCTTTCTGCTTCTGGGATACCTCACTCAGGATGCTCTTTTCTAGATCCCACCATTTGCCTGAAAATTTCATGATTTCCTTGTTTTTAATTGCTGAGTGTAAATGTACCACAGTTTCTGTATCCATTCCTCTGTTGAGGGACATCGGGTTGTTTCCAGCATCTGCTATTATGAATAAAGCTGCTACAACCATGGTTGAACAAATGTCCTTGTTGTGTACTTGAGCATATTTTGGATATATGCCTACGAGTGGTACAGCTGTATCTTGAGGTAGCACTATTCCTAATTGTTTGAGAAAGTGCCAGATTGATTTCCAAAGTGGTTGAACAAGTTTACATTCCCACCAGCAGTGGAGGAGGGTTCCCCTTTCTCCACAACCTCTTCGGCATGTGTTGTCACTTGATATTTTGATCTTAGCCGTTCTGATGGGTGTAAGGTGAAATATTGGGGTCATGTTGATTTACATTTCATTTCCTTGATGGGTAAGGGTGTTGAGCATTTCCTTAAGTGTTTCTCTGCCATTCTATCTTCCTTTACAGAGAATTCTCTGTTTAGCTCTGTACTCCATTTTTTAATTGAATTGCTTACCTGACAGAGGGCTAATATCCAGAATTTATAAAGAACTAAAGAATTTAAAAAGATTTAGCAATTTCAATGTACTAAACATTAATACTTTACATTTTATTTAAAAGACATGTTGCTAAATTGAATATAAAAGATAAAATACACCCATCAACATATCCAAGAGAATCTACTTAAACAAAAAGTAAAATTATAGAATAGAAATATAGTTTGTATTTACATAAAACACGTATAATAATTAACTTTAGTTTTAACTTTCTTGTTGATTATTTTTCTCCATATTTGCCTCTGCAACACTGATGAAGAAAACCCCACTCTATGTAAGCAGTAACAATTTGATTTTTCTTTTTAAATTTCTTTTAGCTTCTCTGTAACACATTTATTTGGTTTTGCAGTTTGTATTTGAAAAACTCAACATATACGTCAATTTAAAACAATCCTTGCCTGACTCAGTGGCACCCTTCTGTAATCCCAGCCCTCTGGGAGGCAGAGGCAAGTGGATCTCTGTGACTTCAAAGCCAACCTTGCTACAAAGTGAGTCTAGGACACCCAAGACTACACAGAGAAACCCTGTCTCAAAAAGCAACAAACAAACAACAACAATCCTTTAAAACTGTTTTGTTGAGTAATTACTTTGTAACTTCTGCTTGCAGGCTTTCATCCCTGCTCTGCTTCATCTTCTCTCTCCTGGTGTGGGAGTAAGCAGCTATATTTGAATTTACAGCTCTGAACCTAAGCATCATTTCATATTTACATTCAAAGAACTCTTTTTTTTTACCTCTACTTTTTTCCCTCTCAGTTTTCTTGTTATTTTATCAAGTGTATGAATCCTACTTTTAGAGCTAGATCATTCAACTCAACCACTTTCACTGTTATTATTATTCTTAAGTGTAGTTTTAAATTTATTGACATGTGTCTGATGTGGTTTTCAGTATTAGACGCCAGTCCCCCTTTCTGGGCTTACTTTCTTACCAAATGGTATGGTGTCACACAAGAGGTGGAACTTAGAGCAAAATGAATCATTATGTTAACAGTTGGTAGTTTTGGAATCAAATGGATGCACAATGATTTGGGCAAATAAACTTTTACTCATGATTGATTTCTTAGAAATGTTGTTTTTCAGATTTAGTATTTTTTTTCCATATTTAATGTCTTGAATGACTCATCCCTCAATCTGAGTTATCTATTTTGTTTCCTTTGAGGGCCGCTTTAATGAAGCCCTGCTTTCTGTGGCATGAGCATTCTCTCTCACCTTCCCAGCCATATAAACAACAGAATCCCAGCTATACTGATTTTTTCATAATTTTACAATAAGGGGTTTCCCTTTCCATTAAAGAGCCACACATGTTTGTTCCAACATTATTTATATACAAAATTCGTGTGACATGAAAATGTTTCCGCTGTGTTAAGTCATTCACAGTGAGAGCAGACAGCCACTGCTCCATAGTGGCACACTGTCTAAACAGCTAACAACAAAGAAGAAAAAGAAAAAGAACAGACAAAAAGTATGTAACAGAATTGAGATACTGCTAATACTTCTTATGTAGTTCTCTGTGACAAGCACTGCTTAAACCCTTGGGAATGAATTATTAAAAAATAGCATTCAATGTGAAAACAAACAAACCAACCAACACACAAACTAACCTGATTCTAATTTATAGTTACATTGAAGGTGTCAAAATGGTTAACGTCCTGTTCAGATTCACACACCACACAGCAAGTGTGTGAATGTGATATGGTGTGAACTTGGATATGCAAGCAGAACAATTCAGTGCCAGTCTTTTTTTTTCCAGTAGTTATGAGTAGGACAGGTGGAGTTAAATAGAAGCAGGACCTCTGTGGTGTGTCCTTGTGCTGGTTACATTTTGATCATCTTGACACAAAGTTATTTGAGAAGGTGGAACCACAAGTGACAAAATGCCCCTTTCAGATTGGCCATGGGCAGGCCTGTGATGTGTTATCTTGACTAATGATTGATGTGGGGGGCCTTAGCTCACTGTGGGTGGTGGCAGCTCTGGGCTGGATGTCCTGCACGTTATAAGAAAGCAGACTGAGCAAGCCAGGAAGAGAAATCCAGTAAGCAGCACGCCTCCATAATCTGTGCATCAGTGCCTTGAGTTCTTGACTAGCCTTCTATGGATGATGGACGACAAAAACGTAGAATAAAATAAACCCGCTCCTCCACAAGTCATGGTATATTTTCTCAGTACCCGAAACCCTAACTGAGGTTGTTCTCATCCTTGAGTTAGTGCTACACCTGCATTCTACACAGACATTGTGTGCAGGTTGTTGATGGCCATTACTTTGGCTCTCTGCACTGAAAAGTAAAATGATTTGCACTTGAGTATCTGGAGTTCAGAGAGAAAGTTTTAGCTCCTCAATTTTTAATATGCTTGACAAGGCAGTTATAACTGGAACATGAGCAGCAAGTTGCCCATCCCTACTTCAGTCTCTTTAAACTGTGTCCGTGTGCTTTCTACTCAGGTTTGGTGTGACTGCTGTGTTAAAGAAATGGATGTACTCAGTGTTATTTTGTGTTTCATCAGTTGAAACACAGATCCGTATCACGTCTAAGTGTGAGAGCAACACTTTACAAACGTTCAAGTAGAAACTCATGTGGGCACGGGCCGTAAGGCAGAAGTGGCAGGTGCTTCATATTTGCTCCCCTGACCCTGTAACCTTTCCTCACCCACTTTTCTTCCATTTTACGAAAACTTGATCCATGTGACAAAACTCTGAGATAGGCCAATACGATATTTCCATACACTGACCATTTTGTTCTTGTTAATTTTGACTGACGTGTGCACTGCTGGGGTACTTTTTAGTACACAAGTCTGTTTGTTACAGTTAATCTGAAGGGAGTTGAGCGGGCCGTGGAAGAAGGACACCACAGAACATACACAGTTTCCACTGTGCACTGCCCTCACAATTGCAGAGTTGTCACACACTGGCCCGCACACAAGTAGAAAGGTTCCACCTAATTGAGATTCTTGTACAGTTGGTTAGGGTTTGGATATTCCTTCTCTGGAATAAGAGGGTATTCTGCTTTATTTGTGATCATGAAAAGGCATCTTTTCCTCCTCAATTGTAAACCAGATACCACTAATGTTATGTTCATAAGATCCTTAGCCATTATGGCAACAAGGATACACTAAGAGAATCCATCATTGCCAACACTATGCCACAGATCTGTCATCTACTTAAATGAGGACTCTAAAACCTTTTTATTTACTTTTCAAAAACAATAACTCTTAGAACTGAATGTAGCCTTGAATTGTGTTGTACCAAGTGCCATTTGATAAAGATGATCTAGTTGAATTTTGACACACAGAAAACACCAAATGCTATCAGTTTAATTAGAGATTCGATAAGAAGTTGTGACAGGGCATGAAAATACCAGTTAAGATTTAATATAGCGAACATATTTATGACTCTAGTAGTTGATTAAACTTTATTATAAATGAACTGGATAAAAGTTGTAGAATTATTTTAAGACTACAATTTTGTTTAAGTTTTGTGTGTAGGGAAAGTTTATGTTGGATCTTGAATTATTTTTACATCACTTTTAAAACTGAGCATTTTCTAATCAGATTCATTTATAAGCTTATAAGATATATTGTAGAGACTATAACATTTAGAAAGAAAAAAAAACTTTAGAAAGCATGGAGTTAAAGTGTTGATTTCCCAATTCGTTGAAAAATTATTCACTTTGTATCTTAGCTATAGCCCCTTCCCTCAATCACTCTC
>NW_026585644.1:10386237-10453129 GCF_907164565.1 Psammomys obesus
TGTCCCTCTCCAAGTCTACTGATAGGGGAGGGCTACAGCTGGGATACAAAGTGAATAAACTGTAATTAATATAAAAATAAAATTAAAATAAAAATATATACAGTAAAAAAGGAAAAATTATTCACAAGAGATAATTACTTTCATTTAGATCATATTCCAAGATGCCAGCATAAGCCAGTTTCCCCAAGGTAGCACTGGTGCGGCCATCCACGTCTGCATCTCTGAGCTCTGTAAATGTGTCACTGTGGCGCTCTTCAGTTAGCAGGTAAACACAGAAGGCAGAACGTCTCAGACCGAGTCAGTCCTTTAAAATCAAAACTTGGGCATCTTTGGCTGGGAGTACTATTCATTGCTTGCCTGCCTTCAAGACTCAAAAGTATAAAATAAAATAACAAGAGAAGAAGAAGAAAACCTCAGCCATCTTTGAGAGTGAAACATTATTACTAATTAGATTGAGACAAGGAACATAAAAAACAGTATCTTCTGGTATGTAAATCTGAATACAAGTTCAGTATTTCAAAGCCTTTCGGCCTGTTATTATCTCCAGGCAGTACACTGACTTAAAGCATACTTATGTTGCATGAACATCAGCTTCTAGCATTGCAGAAAGTTAACTGTCCTTGGGCAGCTGGGGCTTACGAGTTAAAGGCTTTTTGTTTTATCATCTCTCTTAAGCACAGTAATTTAAATTTACAGCATAACATTAGCTATCACATTCCCCTCTGAGTTGTGTCTTGAGTCAAATCCTAGATGTCTGTGGTGAGTACCTGTTCATACTGACATTTAATAACCATAGTTTTAATGGCACCATTATGGGAACTTATGTATCTACTTGTGGTATTTTGAATAAAAAATGAACGTAATACACTCATGGGGAGTGGTATTTTTGGATGAGTGGACTTTCTGGAGTAAGTGTGGCCTTGCTGAAGAAAGTGTGTAACAGGGCGTTAACTTTGAGATTCCAGAAATTCAGGCAATCCAAGTGGCTCAGGCTCTCTTCCTGCTGCATACAGATCCAGATGTAGAAATCCAAATTCCTTCTTCAGGACCTCATCTGCCTATGTGCCTAGATATTTTTCACAATGATGGTAATGGACTAAACTGTCAAACTGTAAGCCAGCCCCACGAATGTTTTCCTTTATAAGAGTTGTCGTGGTGATTGTATCTCTTCACAGAAATAGAAATCCTAACTAAGGCACTAGTTAAGGCATCAATGATGCAAGCAAGAGGCAGAAACAGAAGAGTTAAAAGCCCTGTGATGACTGACTTCGGAGTTACTCTCTAGAAAGAGCCTAAAACTGAGAAAGAAAACCAGTCATTTATTTTATTTAGGTTCATTTATTCTGCAATGCTCCCCCATAAGTACAGTAAAATTATCTCTTCTGATTCCCAGATGGTTTGCATATAAACACTTTTCTCTTAAAGCTACACAATAACATTTTGTCCTGCATCGAGCAGGTCAAGTGCCCTATCATATTGTAGAGCTATTTCAACTAGTGAATCTGTACGGTGGGTCTGGGTCTATTTGGATTAAACAGGTACCTTTCCTTGCAGGCCAATAGGCACTGTAGGTACCGATTTTGTCCCTTTTATCAAGGACTTTCCTTTGGACAGGTCATTCCAGGCTTTTGTTGATGATAAGAAGTGATGTACTCTCTTCTGTAGCTGCTTCTCAGCTGAAATTAGGATGTCATTGCAGGGCCCAGGAAGTCTGGCATGCTGGTCAAAGTCAGGGAAATACTGAGACATTGGGGCATTCATCAGGAACATCTGGTTCACTGACCCAGTTGAAGAAACGGAGAGCAATAGCATTGGATGGGCTAGTTCATATCACACTTTCACAAACCCAGCGCTTACAACAGTTTGCGTGGCTCTCTTCATAGCCAGCAGCTGAGTCTGGGATGGTGTCTGTCAACTGAACGCAGGTCTACCAGAACAGATACAGATGAGCGACAGAAGTCAAAGTTAATAAACTTAAAGGAAAATCTTACATTTAGAGCTTCCAGGTCCATAGTCCTGGTCCCAAAACGAGGGGAGAAAGAGAGAGAAATCCTCCCCTCCCCCCCCCCCCGGAATAGGCAGGTGGGGAAATTTAGGCTGTTGATTCACAGGAGTACTTATCTGGGGTCTGTCTGTCCTGTAAAGGGTAAATCCAAGTCTAGTGATGACTCCCTCAACTCCCTGAAGCTCACATGGAATTTTTTAGTTTACAAAAGTGCTAAAGGTTTCAGAAATATCACAATCACCACTGTCTGTAACCTGTACTGTAATCAATATTGTAGAAAAGACATGTAAAGGGATGCTATAAAACAGTTGAATTAAACTCATGCCCTCAAGTCATAGCAAAAGCATTCTTTGGGTTAAAATGTATGGACACTCTTCTCTCTCTTTGGAGAGATAGATATACAGACTGGACAGAGTTTTTTTGTTTGTTTGGTTTGGTTTGGTTCTGGTCTTTTTTTTTTTTTCACAATGAGAAGCATCTTTAATTACATACTTCTAAGACTACTAGGAAAAATTTAAAATCTTGAGCTTGTGACCAATAATAGTCATCAGAGCCAGCTCATCAGAACTCCATTTATGAATATTAAGACTCTAAAATTTGATCTTAGCCATTTTGATGGGTATAAGGTGAAAGCTCAGGATCATTTTGATTTGCATTTTCCTAATGACTAAGGATGTTGAGCATTTCTTTAAGTGTTTCTCTGCCATTCTATATTCCTCCATTAAGAATTCTCTGTTTATCTCTATAACCCATTTTTTTAGTTGGGTTACTTGATCTATTGCTTTTTAACTTCTTTAGTTCTTTATAAATTCTGGACTTTAGCCCTCTGTCAGATATAGGGTTGATGAAGATCCTTTCACAGTCTGTAGGCTGTTGTTTTGTTCTGATGATAGTGTCCTTTGCTTTACAGAAGCTTTTCAGTTTCATGAGGTCTCATTTATTGGTTGTTGATCTCAGAGCCTGTGCTGTTGGTTCTGTTCAAGAAGTTGTCTCCTGTGCCAATGAGTTCAAGGCTCTTTCCCACTTTTATTCTAAGTGGTTTAGTGTGTCTGGCTTTATGTTGAGGTTTTTGATCTACTTGGACTTTAGTTTTGTACATAGTGATAAATATGGATCTGTTTGCATTTTTCTCATATAGACAACCAGTTAGACCAGCACCATTTGTTGAAAATGCTGTCTTTTTTCCATTGTATGGTTCTGGCTCCTTTGTCAAAAATCAAGTATCCATAGGTGTGTGGTTTTATATCTGTGTCTTCTATTCAATTCAATTGATCCAGCAGTCTGTTTCTATGCCAGTACCATGCAGTTTTTATTACTGTTTCTCTGTAGTACAGCTTGAGATCAGGGATGGACATACCTCCAGACAATCTGTTGTACAGGATCATTTTGGCAATTCAGTTTTTTTTTTTCCATATGAAGTTGCAAATTGTTCTTTCAAGGTCTGTAAAAAATCGTGTTGGTATTTTCATGGGAATTGAGTGACAATACATGTGGAGAGGATGTGGAGAAAAGGGGAACCCTCCTCCATTGCTGGTGGGAATGTAAACTTGTACAACCCCTTTGGAAATAATCTGGCACTTTCTCAGACAATTATGAATAGTGCTTCCTCAATATCCAGCTATACCACTTCTAGGCATGTATCCAAAATATGCTTAAGCACACAAGGACATTTGCTCAACCATGTTCTTAGCAGCTTTATTCATAATAGCCAGAAGCTGGAAACAACCCAGATGTCACTCAACTGAGGAATGGAGACAGGAATTGTGGTACATTTACACAGTGGAATACTACTCAGCAATTAAAAACAAGGAAATCATGAAATCTGCAGGCAAATGGTGGGATCTAGAAAAAACTCATCCTGAGTGAGGTATCCCACTCCCAGAAAGACACACATGGTATGTACTCACAAGTGGATATTAAACATATAATAAAGGATAAACAAAATAAAATCTGTACACCTAAAGAAGCTAAGCAAGAAGGAAGATCTTGGTTAAGATGATAAATCATCACTGAGAAAGGCAAATGGGGCAGACATCGGGAGAGGGAGAAAACAGGAAGAAGGACAGGAGCCTACCACAGAAGTCCTCTGAAAGACTCAACACAACAGGTTATCCAAGCAGATGCTGAGACTCATAACCAAACTTTGGACAGAGTACAGCAGAGTACAGGGAATATTATAAAAGAAGGGGGGGTAGAAAGACCTAGAAAGGACAGGAGCTCCACAAGGAGAGCAACAGAACCAAGAAATCTGGGCACAGGGGTCTTTTCTGAGACTGATACTCCAACCAAAGACCATTCATGGAGATAACCTAGAACACCTGCTCAGATGTAGCCCATGGCAGCTCAGTGTCCAAGTGGGTACCCTAGTAAGAGGAACAGAGACTGTCTTTGACATGAACTCAGTGACTGGCTCTTTGATTACCTCGCCCTGAATGGGAAGCAGCCTTACCAGGCCACAGAAGAAGACAATGCAGCCAGTCCTGCTGAGATTTGATAGACTAGGGTCAGATGGAAGGGGAGGAAGACCTCCTCTACCTCTAACAGTGGCCTTGGAGAGGGGCATGGTAGGAGATGAGATAGGGAGGGTGGGATTGGGAGGGAATGAGGGAGGTGGTTACAGCTGAGATACAAAGTGAATAAACTGTAATTAATATAAAAAATAAATAAAAGAATCTTTAAAAAAAGACTCCGAAATTTGAAATCTGTAGTAAAAAAAATGGAGTAGAGAAGGTAAAGAAATCAAACATTTCTTATTCTAAATAATTTTCCTATACCTTAACAACTGGTATTTACACATTTTACATCACTTTCATGACCTTGACTACTTACTTAAGCTAAGACTTCCTCAGATCTTTACAACATGCATTTATATATCGTAGTATCTTAAATTACTTTTAGACCTTTACAGTTTATATAAACTTTAAACTTTTTTATTCAGTTATGTACCACTAAACACAAGTGTCCAATTACTGAGACAATCATTTTAAAGCACCTTTTTTATTTAATTTTTTATAATTTATTCATTTTACATCCTGTAGCCACCTCTTTCATCTCCTCCAGGTTCTATCCTTCCTTCCTTTTCTCTCCCTAATTCTTCTCTCCTTGTTCTAACAAATGGGAAGCCCTCCTCCCTTATGATCTGACCCCAGCATATCAGCTCTCATCAGGACTGCCTGCATCCCCCTTCCTCTGTGGCCTGGCAAGACCACACAACCAGGGAGAAGTGATCAAAGAGCCGGCAACTGAGTCCATGTCAGACACAACCCATGCACCTCTTACTAGGGAACCCGCATGGAGATTGAACTGCCTATACCTCTGAGCAGGGGGTCTAGATGTCTCTATCCATAATCCCTGGTTGGCAAATTAGATTTTTTTGGCTTTTTGGTCTCCTTGTAGAGTTCAGATTTTTTTGGCTTTTTGGTCTCTTTTTGGAACTCTTGTCCCCTCTGGGTCCTTCTATCCCCCCACTCTTCCTTAAGGCTCCCTGCACTTTGGCCAAAGTTTGTCTATGAATCTCAGCATCAAAGGAAGTTTTTATTTTGTTTTGTTTGCTTACTTTTTACATAAGGCAATAGTAAAAAGTTACATCCAAAACCTGTTTGTCCTTTAATATGAATCCTATTAGCAAGGCAAACATGTCTGTGAGTTTTCTTTCTCACAGGGAGACCTAATAAATAGCTCTAGAAAATCAAGGCCTGGTTCTCATAAATGAAATGCCTTGACCAGGGAGCTTCTGCAGAGCTGAGAAAGATACAAGCATTTGTTGACATCCATCAGAGACCTGAGAAAGATGAATAACTGTAGAAACTATAATCAAAATTACCACTATATTGATTAAAAAGACAGACTTACCAGCTACCTGGATGGCTACCCTCAGATCCCACAGTGTTTTTGGTGGTGTCAGAAGTTGCCTGTTTTCATCTGTCACATGGCACACCATTACATGTTCAGCTGCTATACAGAAGGTCTGAGAGACGTTCCTGTTGAGGAAGAACTTGGAAAAACTAAGTCATCTTGACAAGGCAGATCAGGGCAGTCAACCCATCCGTGTCCACAGTTTTGTCAGGGACAAGACACAAGGTAGATCTTGGACTAGTGGTTACTGTTACACTATCCAGGTGGAGTTGTCTGTGTTCCATTGTCTTTTTTGGGGACCCAAGGTCTCTGCTAGGGGCTAGCATTTTTGTCTTTCACAGGGAGCTTTTTATACCAAACATTTTATTTTTTATTTTTTTATTTTTTATTAATTACACTTTATTCATTTTTTATCCCCCCATAAGCCCCTCCCTCCTCCCCTCCCGATCCCACCCTCCCTCCCCTTTCTGCATGCATGCCCCTCCCCAAGTCCACTGATAGGGAAGGTTCTCCTCTCCTTTCTGATCTTAGTCTAGCAGTTCTCCTCAAAAGTGGCTGCATTGTCCTCTTCTGTGGCCTGGTAGGGCTGTTCCCCCCTCAGGGGGAGGTGATCAAAGAGCAGGCCAATCAGAGTATGTCAGAGGCAGTCCCTCTTCCCATTACTAGGTAACCCACTTGGACACTGACCTGCCATGGGCTACATCTGTGCAGGGGTTCTAGGTTATCTCCATGAATAGTCCTTGGTTGGAGTATGAGTCTCTGGGAAGTTCCCTGTGTTCAAATTTTCTTGCTCTGTTGCTCTCCTTGTGGAGTTCCCGTCCTCTCCAGCTCTTACTATTTCCCACTTCTTACATAAAATTCCATTCACTCTTCCCCACAGTTGGCCATCAGGCTCAGCATCTGCTTTGATAGTCTGCAAGGCAGAGGCTTTCAGAGGCCCTCTGTGGTAGGTTCCTAGTTTGTTTCCTGTTTTCTTCTTCTGGCATTCAGAGGCCCTCTGTAGCAGGTTTCTAGGTTGTTTCCTGTTTTCTTCTTCTGATGTTCATCCTCTTTGCCTTTCAGGTGGGGATTGAACATTTTAGTTAGGGTCCTCTCTCTTGCTTGGTTTCTTTAGATGCATAGATTTTAGTGGGTTTGTCCTACGTTGTATGTCTATATGAGTGAGTATATACCCTGTATGTCTTTTTGCTTCTGGGACAACTCACTCAGGATGATCCTTTCCAGGTCCCACCATTTACCTGAAAATTTCATGATTTCCTTATTTTTCATTGCTGAGTAATACTCCATTGTATAGATGTACCACAGTTTCTGCATCCATTCTTCAGTTGAGGGGCATCTGGGTTGTTTCCAGCTTCTGGCTATTACAAATAAAGCTGCTACAAACATGGTTGAGCAAATGTCCTTTTTGTGTACTTGAGCCTCTTTTGGGTATATGCCTAGGAGTGGTATGGCTGGAACTTTAGGAAGCGCAATTCCTAGTTGTCTGAGAAAGCGCCAGATTGATTTCCGGAGTGGTTGTACAAGTTTACATTCCCACCAGCAGTGAAGAAGGGTTCCCCTTTCTCCACAACCTCTCCAGCATGTGTTGTCCCTTGAGTTTTTGATCTTGGCCATTCTGATGGGTGTAAGGTGAAATCTCAGGGTTGTTTTGATTTGCATTTCCCTAATGGCTAATGAGGTTGAGCATTTCTTTAAGTGCTTCTCTGCCATTCGATATTGCGCTATTGAGAATTCTCTGTTTAGCTCTGTTCCCCATTTTTTAAGTGGATTACTTGGTTTGCTGCTTTTCAGCTTGTTTAGTTCTTTATATATACTGGATATGAGTCCTCTGTCAGATAAAGGGTTGGTGAAGATTCTTTCCCAATCTGTAGGCAGTCGCTTTGTTTTGATGACGGTGTCCTTTGCTTTACAGAAGCTTTTTAATTTCATGAGGTTCCATTTATTGATTGTTGCTCTTAGAGCCTGTGCTGTTGATGTTCTGTTCAGGAAGTTTTCTCCTGTACCAATGAGTTCTAGGGTATTCCCCACTTTTTTTTTTCTAGCCGATTTAATGTGTCTGGTTTTATGTTGAGGTCTTTGATCCACTTGGAGTTCAGTTTTGTGCAGAGTGATAAGTATGGATCTATTTTCATTTTTCTACATGTAGACATCCAGTTAGACCAGCACCATTTGTTGAAGATGCTATCTTTTTTCCATTGTATTATACCAAACATTTTAAATGCAATATTTGGCAGCTCTCTGAAAAGCCTAAGGACCATCCATTAAGTGTACATGATTTTAAAATAAACTTTACTTGTTTTTAGTTACTTGCTTTAAGCTTGACCTTGAGAACATATACAGGAGGCCAAATAAAGCACAGCTACAAGTATAGTTCAAAATACTTGAAAGAATTTGATCATTTATAAGGTGACTGTTAACTTGTATAAAGATGTCTTACTCATCTTTAACAGCTTACAACAAGTTAGTAGCTTTTATCAGACTAGGATTTGCATTATTATCTCTGTTAAGTTTAGTGTTAAGAAATTACAATTTTTTGAGTTAAAGCTATTTTATTATTAAATAAAATTTTAAATCATAAACACAGTCCACAAGGAGACTTGCAACTTTACTTTTCTGGGTCTTCCATAGTGTACTATTACAAAGTATTGTACTTTCTTGTATGACTCAGTGTATCAAAGTAACTAAAGCTAAACAAGTTAAGTTTTAAAGATGAGGAAAGTATATGTGTAGTTTTAAGTCAGTCTTTGTTGACCTAAATAGATCTTAGGTAAAGAGATGCATTCTATAGGGTCTTTGCCAGGATATTTTCTTGTGGTGCCATAGGATAGGAATATCCCAGTTTCTAGTGTCTAGTGTTTTGTGATCATAGGTGTGGCTCTAACTTCAGAATTTTACTTTTTATTTTTTAGATTATGTATTGGCAAAGATATCATAATATAAAACATTATATAAACTTAAAATGTAATGTATCATAGAGTCATGAATTTTAAATATTTTAAGAATTGTTCCTTTAAAAAATCCAGTTTTTCAGATGCTGAGATTCACCGCCAAACATTGGGTAAGGTGTAGGGAGTCTTGTGGAAAAGCGGGAGGAGAGGGAAAAGGACCTGGAGGTGACAGGAACACCACAAAAAGACCAACAGAGCCAACTAACTAGGGCCTAGAGGGGCTTGTTGAGACTGAAGCATCAACCAAGGACCATGCATGAACTGGACCTGTACCCCCTACAAAGATGTAGCAGACAGGTAGCTTAGGCCTCATGTGGGGTTCTCTAGTAAGGGAAATTGGGACAGCATTGGACATGGATTCACTTGCCAGCTTTTTGATCACTTTCCTCTGGCAGGACTGCCTTCCAGGCCACAGAGGAAGAGGACATGCTCCTACAACCTTTCTGTGCCATCTTTCACCAATGTCCCTGAGACTGTTGCCTGGACAGCAGTTTGTCAGCTGTTAAGCATAGATTCTCCTCCAAAACATGTCACCCATGAAGTACATACTTTTGTTAAATATGTGTTAAATAACAGTAAAAAGTGAAAGCATGAGAAAGCATACCATTTAAAATTTGTCACAGTCTTACTTTTCTGTCTTGTCATAATGTGGTGATTTGAATAGAAATGGCTGCCTTTGTCTCATATGTGTGAATGCTTGGTCACTAAGGAAGTGGCATTGCTTCATAGGTACTAAGAGAAGTGGCCTGCATCCTGCCAAAAACAATCTACAAATTCAGTGTAATTCCCATCAAAATACCAACACAATTCTTTACAAAACTTAAAAAAAATTCTAAATTTCATATGGAAAATAAAATACCAGAAAATAAATACCAGAATTGTCTTCTGGAGGTATCTCCATCAGTGATCTCAAGCTGTGCTATAGAGAAACAGTAATAAAAACTGCATGGTATTTGCATAGAAATAGAATGATGGATCAATTAAATTGAATAGAGGACATGGAAATAAACCCACACACCTACGAATACTTGATTTTTGACAAAAAAAAAAAAAAACCAAAACCATCAATGAAAAAAAAGACAGCATCTTCAACAAATGGTGGTGGTCTAACTGGATATCTACATGTAGAAAAATGTAAACAGATCCATATTTATCACCCTGCACAAAACTAAAGTCCAACTGGATCAAAAACATCATAATAAAACAAGGCACACTAAACCACTTATAAGAAAAAGTGGGGAAGAGCCTTGAACTCACTGGCACAGGAGACAACATCCTGAACAGAACACCAACAGCACAGGCTCTAAGAGCAACAATCAATAAATGGGACCTCATGAAACTGAAAAGCTTCTGTAAAGCCAAAAGCAGTGTCATCAGAACAAAACGACTGCCTACAGATTGGGAAAGGATCTTCACCAGCCGTATATCTGACAGAGGGCTAATATCCAGAATATATAAAGAACTAAAGGAGTTAAAAAGCAATAAATCAAGTAATCCAACTTAAAAAAAAATGGAGTACAGAGCTAAACAGAGTATTCTTAATGGAAGAATATCGAATGGCAGAGAAACACTTAAAGAAATGTTCAACGCACTTAGTCATTAGGGAAATGCAAATCAAAACGACCCTGAGATTTCACCTTATACTCATCAGAATGGCTAAGATCAAAAACTCAAGTGACAACACATGCTGGAGATTATGTAGAGAAAGGGGAACTCTCCTCTATTGCTGGTGGGAATATAAACTTGTACAATCACTTTGGAAAGCAATCTGGCACTTTCTTTTGAAAATTAGGAATAGTGCTACCTCAAGATCCAGCTATAACACTCCTATGCATATATCCAAAGATGCTCAAGTACACAACAAGGATATTTGCTCAAAATGTTCATAGCAGCTTTATACATGATAGCCAGAATCTGAAAACAACCCAGATGTCCCTTAAAGGAGGAATGGATACAGAAATTGTGGTACACAGTGGAATACTACTCTTCAATTAAAAAAAAAAAAAAAGGAAATGGTGGGAACTAGAAAAGATCATCCTGAGTGAGGTATCCCAAAAGCAGAAAGACACACACGGTACCTACTCACTTATAAGTGGATATTAGTCATATAATATAAGATAAATATACTGAAATCTATACTCCTGAAGAAGCTAAACAAGAATCCTTCTTGTTCTCCAGTCCTCAGAAAGCAAATGTGATAGACATAGGAAGACGGAGAAAACAGGGAACAGGACAGGAGCCTACCACAGAGGGCCTCTGAAAGAATCTACTCAGCAAGTTATCAAAGAAGATGCTGAGACTCATAGCCAAACTTTGGGCAGAGTGCGGGGAATCTTATGAAAGAAGGGGGAGTTAGAAATATCTGGAGGAAACAGGAGCTCCATGAGAGACCAACAGAACCCAAAAATCTAGGCCTAGGGGTCTTACAAAGACTGATACTCCAACCAAAGACCATGCATGGAAGTAACCTAGACCCCTTGTTCAGATGTAGCCCAAGGCAGCTCAGTGTCCAAGTGGGTTCCCTAGTAAGGGGAATAGGGGCTGTCTCTGACATGAACTCAGGGGTTGGCTCTTTGATCACCTCCCCCTGAGTCGGGAGCAGCCTTACCATGCCACAAAGGAAGACAATACAGCTAGTCCTCCTGAGACCTGATAGGCTAGAGTCAGAAGGGGAGGAGGGTCTCCCTTATCAGTGGACTTGGGGAGGGGCATGGGAGGAGAAGATGGAGGGAGAGGACTAGGGAGGAGGTTAAGTTGTGATACAAAGTGAATAAACTGTAATATTAAAAAAAATTTAAATTCAAAAAATAAAAGTGAAACATGGAGAATTATAGCATATAGGTAACTAACAAACAATGCAGTTTTTCAAATTATGTCAATATTAATAGAATTCATAAACAGGAATAATTTATTGAATGGTGAATGCTCATTTCTGTGTTCAAGTATTCTAACTAGCACCAAATAAATGAAATTTAGAAGTAAAAAAAAAAAAAAAAATGAGGTGTGGCCTGTTGCACTACATGTGGCTTCTTAGAGATAGTGTACCACAGGGCTTGGAATTTGGGGATTTTAATGCTCAAGCCAGGTCCCCCAAATCTGGCTCTTCCTGTTGCCTGCAGATCTGAATGTAGAACTTTCAAGCACCTTCTCTAGCACCACGTCTGCCTGCATGCCTAACCATGCTTCCTGTGATGCTGACAATGGACAAGAAAACCTCTCAGCTGTAAGCCATCCCCAATTAATTGCTTTCTACTAAAAGAGTTGTCGTTAGACAGGGTGTGTTTACACAGCAATAGGAACACCAACTAAGACACGTAGTATTTATCCATTTCTTTGCTCTTCAGGCCAAAATAAAAGAAGATAAGGTAAAATTGAAATAAAATACAGGCTGACCTAAACCTTGAAGCTCATTATGTTCTTCGTGATTTTAAATGGAACTGGTAATATCCTCATTTTGTAATGAAAGGTTGGATCATTTTTTCCCCTCTGAGATGATGTAAATAGTTGCAGGATGCAGGATGTCCACTCTCTCAAAATATCTATGAATCTTTCATACAAAACACTTAAGTGATCGAGTAGAAGCCCCTATTTGATTTGTATATTAGGTAATTTAGCAATCATAAAATAATTAAAATTCATGTTACATTTTAAAGTAAATTATGTAATACCTCTGAATAAAGTTTTGAATAAAGTAATTAAAAAACAACTTAAAATCCTTTATTATTCTGAGGAATGATTCCTCTATCCCTTGCATATTTAATGAAATGATCATAAATACATGTTTTTGAGTTAATTTATGAGATGGATAGCATTTATTGATTTACATACGTAAAACCATCTCTGCTTCCTTGGAATGAAAACAACTTACTCAAGACAGTTATCAAAAGAGGAAATGCAAATGACCGAGAAGCACTTAAAGAAATGTTCAACATTCATCTTAATTAAGGTTTGCATTGCTCCTGGTGGCTCTTCTCACAGTGTCTCTGTTGAGGAGAGACACCATGACCACAGCAACTCTTATAAAGGAATAATTTACCTGGGGCTGGCTTACAGTTTCAGAGGTTTAATAATCTTCACCATGGCAAGCAGACAGTGCTGAAGAAGAGCTGCGAGTTCTACGTCTTGATATGCAGGCAGCAGAAGGAGACTGTGAGTCTGGGCATAGCTTGAGCCTATGAGTTCTCAAAACCTGCTCCCACAGTAACACACTTTTTCCAAAGGGCCACACCTCATAATGGTGCCAATAAATAAATAGTGCCAATAAAATGGAGGCCATTTTATTCAAACTACCACACTCATAGATTTGGTATACTATGTTTTTAATTTTCTTCAGTTCTGGGGTTTTTAAATTTTCCTTCTTATTTTCTTCAGAGATCTAGTTATTATTCAATAGTGTTGTTTAGTCTCTATAAGTTCATGTAATTTCTGTAGTATTTCTTTGCTGTGAATTCTAACTTTATCTCATTGTTGTCTGATAGAATTCAGGATATAATTTTAATTTTCTTATATTTGTTGAGACTTGTTTTGTGTCCCAATATATAATCAGTTTGGGAGAAATGTTAATGGACTGCTGGAAATAATGCATATTCTTTAGTGTTTGCTTAAAATGTTCTACAGATAGATGTTTGATAGGTCTATTTAAGTTTATGATTTCACTTAAATGCAGTGTTTTTCTGCTTCCTTTTTTATTCCAGATGACCTGTCAAATTGTTGTGACTGTGATTAAAATTTATTTTCTAAGAGATAACCTAGAATTAGGGTTATACAATATGAAACTTTGTTAGAAAATTTAAAAAAATGAATTTTATCTTTTGAACTTAAGTTGTGATAACATTATATTCTATCAAGTTAATGTAAAGACACATTTCACAAAAAGTTAGAATTCTTTTTTGAACTAAATTGAGAGACAATTATTTCTGTGAAAGATAGTATTTTAATTTGCTATGTCAATTTTTTTTCTAAAAAGTGAAGGTAACAGCTCCTGAGTCTTTATGGTCCTTTTGGACATGAACCATATATATATATATATTTTTTATCTCTGTCTCTCAGCAAATTCTTGGTGACTAGAGCTGTATCAACTTTGCCAAGACAAAGAACAATTATAATTTTTTTTTCCTACGGAAATTACTTTTTCTGTGTAAAAGAACAACTCCTTTGTGGCACTAACTCTGTATGTACATCTTAATATTAGATAAATCTGTCTACTTGTTACTACCTGTAGTGGTCTGCCTTTTCTTTCTTTTTACATATTTTCCACATTGCATTGCTAATTAAAGAGAACATAGGAAAAGTACCCAGCTAAGAGCAGAAACATCAATATGATTACTACTGCTCTAAATAAGAGGTAACTGTTACACTGTTTTTTTAACTGGAAAGCAGGTAGTCTGATGTGTAGAATGGTCTATAACCTATCATACTTATCAGTGACAATCCATCATCACTAGTTTACAAATGGCTATATTAAAAATAATCTGTGACACTATGAACAACAATAATTTCACCACCCAGACTTCTAACTAAAAACCAAATATACCCCTATGCTCTTTGCAGATCCTATTTAGGATCTTAAAAAAATCTATGAAGAGAAACAGAAAGACATGTAGGGTGCTTGGAATGACAGAAAAGATGGATTGAATTTCATGTTACTTTCAATTTAAGAAGGAAAGGAAAGAGGGTGCCACGACTGGCTCTCAGAAATTGGGACGAACACTTGTTGGAAAGGATGGTGGCAGAATGACTTGAGATCATTTTGGATAACTTTGGGTTAGAAAATATTTATGAGTCTGGGTGATCTGGGAAAAAAAAAAAAAAAAAACCGTTACTAAACATAACAAAGCCAGGAAAAATCAAGACTAAGAAAGAAAAATCACATAATTCATTACCTTTAAATTTTAAATTTTTATTATGATTAATTATGCTTATGTATGTATGTATGCCTGCCTGTGGGTTTGTATACTTGAGGGTCATACCCTCAGCAGCCATAGGTATGAGCCACCTGGTGGTTATAAGAATGAGGAGTAAATGCTTTTAAAACAGAGCCATCTCTTCATCTCCAGAGGTCACTGTCTTAGTACAAGAGGATTTATTAAAATTGTAAGCATAGAGGAAAAACTTAAAAAAGAACATGTGATTGCCTCCAAGTAAATAATTATACAAGTGATGAATATAATGCCCTACCACTTACTTTGGATACAATATTCTGGAAGTCTAAGAGTCTACTAAGTCTAAAAGCCTAATAATGGCAAGTGCATCAGATCTGCTGCTGTCGCTCTGTTAGGATACCTGAAAGAAGCATCTGAAGAGCAAAGAACGTTCTTTCAGCTTGCAGATTCAGCTCTGGCAACTCCATCTATGGTGGTAAGAGCTTGCAGACTGGCTCGCCCAAATGTTGACAGATCAGATAGCAAGTCAGAAAGCTGTCAAAGCCCATCCCCAGTGGCTTATGTCTGCCGTTTGGCCCAGCGTCTCAAAGGTTTTATAACCTCCCAAAGCATCACAAACCTCTGGAGACCAAATGACCAAACACACAGTTCTGTGGTGGACATTTTACCTTCAACCCATTAAAATAGTAACAGAGCAAGAACCCTGGACAAATGAAAGAGGACACAAGGCCATCCTCTGTGACAGAATGGTACAGCCTCGTGGTTGCATGAAGGAAGGAAAAAAGCAGCAGCACAGAGAAGGGCTAGAGAAGTGATCAGAGGAAATGTATCGGAGTTCAACCTCAGCGATAAATGAACAGAAGAAGCTTCTCCCGACAATGCATGAGAATGGGGAGTCAGAGCACCTCTGTTGGTCCAGCTTTCAGGAGACAGTTGAGAGGAGACTGCCAGAGAACTGCCAAGTTGCAGTGAAGACTCAGATCGCTCTGTTTACATTTCCCTTTGCTCAAACCGCCTCTGTGGGTGACTGACTTGAGCAGAAAGTGATCACTCACAAAGTTCAAACAGACCTGCTTTGTTTCTGGTGGGTGTAGGGCTAAGTGAGCGTACTTTTCCTACAGCTCTTTCCACTGGGCTTGATAGGAGATAAGGAGCAGTGACATGCTGACCACTGATGGGGTAAAGGGCATTGAGCATAGCCTGGAAGGGACAGGGTGCTTTTGTGATCCATGGCACATCATATTAGGGGAACTAGCATAAACAAATTCTTAGAGAGGGTTCTTGTTATCACAGCTCATCATGAGCTTAGCCCAAATCACCAGAGCTAATGTAGTTTGGTCTCTGTTTCACAATGAAAAGATACTTAGGATGTGAAATCTTCAGCTCAGTAGCCTTATTTTTTTGAGTTTTTTAAAAATTATTTTTATTTTTATTAATTACAGTTTATTCACTTAGTATCCCCCCTGTACCTCTGTCCCTCTTCCCCTCCCAATCCCACCCTCCCTCTTCTCCACCCCTGTCACTCTCCCAGTCCACTGAAAAGGGGGGTTATCATCCCTTTCCCTCTGACCCTATTCTACAGGACTCATCAGGAGTTTCTGCATTGTCTTCTTCTGTGGCTTGGCAAGGCTGCTCCCACCTCAGGGGGAGGTGATCAAAGATCAGGCCAATAAGTTCCTGTCAGAGATAGTCCCTGTCCCCATTACTATGGAAGCCACTTGAACACTGAACTGCCATAGGCTACCTCTGTGCAGGGGTTCCAGGCCATCTCTAGAGAATACAGCACACAGAGAGATGCAATGCCTCAAACTATTATCTACACATAAAATGTCAAATACACGTTGTGTGGCTTAAATTACATTATTTTAGTAAGAACTTCACATAGTGGACGAGATATCATTGACACACACGTTTGACCATTTTCAAAATGATAAAAGGAAATTTCAAGTGAGCCTTCACGGAAAT
This sequence comes from Psammomys obesus, assembly GCF_907164565.1. NCBI lineage: Eukaryota > Metazoa > Chordata > Mammalia > Rodentia > Muridae > Psammomys > Psammomys obesus. The sequence continues at coordinate 10,402,893 of NW_026585644.1, forward strand.
CTGTCAGTAGCCACCTACAAGCGTCCTTTCCCTGGCTTCACAGCTGGGAAACTGGATCAGCGTTTCTCAGCACCAACACATCCCCAGTAATTAGACTCTGAAGCCCGACTGAGGCCTTACTGCTTTAAAGGCCAAACTGTTGCTTGTGCAGCGTTTAACAGCAACATGGAGATCTCAGCCTAGAGACAGCATGTGATCTGCATGTGCCCCACCCGCTGTCAAGAGCCACCCGTGTTTACTTTCTTCTGATTTTTGTCCTGCGCTGTGTTTCCACTCATAACACATATTTTGCACCCAAATAATTTAGTGGCTTAGTGGGAATAAAGTCATAAGTGAAGGAGAGAAAATGGAGAGACTGCTGGCTGGTGGGGCAGCCCACGATTAATAAATTGTGCAGCATGTGACTTGGCAGCGCTTTGATACACAAGCAAGGTCCCCCCCCCCCACTTGTAAAGTCTCGTTGGCTTTCCCATACATTATTATGTGGATTCCTTATAACCACTTCCCTTTCTGATTTTCCAGAGACAGGGTATAAAGTTTCCCTAAACACCAATAAAATGTGAAATCCTATCCTTCGCTTTAAGCTGGCTTTGTGCAGCCATCTTCTAAAATAAGAACAGAAAATGTCGTGAGCACTGGTATTTTTCTATTTTAAATTCAGTCAATAGTTACTTTTTTTTTTTTGGTAATATCACAGTTTTCATTTCACCAAGTTTGACAAAATTATTGGAAAGAACACAAAGAAATTTTAATATTTTCTTTTTGCCCTGAAAAAAAAAATACTTTCCATGCCACTGTGAAGAAATGTTTGCTTTGCTCTATGACTGCAGCTTATCTGCTGTTTTCTTCACCTAGCCAGCTTTAGACAGACGTGCTCAAAAGCAGTGCAGAAACCCCGAATCTTTTAAGATAAAAGCTTGGTTTTCTGACATCTTGCGTCTCAAAAGTAACATAAAAGTAGAGATTCAAAGGTTGATCTCATTTACATGATCAAACCTCTCATCATCTGTGGAGAGAATGAACTCAAACATCATTCTGGTTGTGATGCATTGAATCTGAGGACGTTTCTTGCCAAGATTTACTTGCTGAAGAATTATTGCTGAAGCAAGTGTTTAAGGGGAGGTTACCATTATGAAGTGGAAGAACTGAGGAAAGTAAACAGCCTTCACCATTTGTAGTGCCTCTTGGTATGTATGTATGTATGTATGTGTGTGTGTATGCATGTATGTATGCATGTATGTATTTTTGTATGTATCTAACCATCCATCCATTTATTTTTAATTTTTATTTAAGTTTACCTTATATCCCAAGGTGGGTGTCCCTCCTTCTCTCCTTCCAGTCCTCCTCCCCTTCTTTCTCCCTTGCCCTCTTCCTTTCTCTCCCCAAAAAGGGGAACCTCCCTCCCCCTGTACCAACCCTCCCCAGCACTTCAAGTTACATCAGGACTGAGCATATCCTCATCCACTGAGGCCAGACAAGGCAGCCCTGCCATGGGGGAAGTGATCCAAAAGCAGGCAATAGAATCCATGTTAGAAACATCTCCCCCCTTGTCCACTTGCCAGGTGACCCACATGAAGACCAAAGCTGCCCTACAACCACATATGTGCAGGCAGCCTAGGTCCAGACTGTCATGTTCCTTAGTTGATGTCTCAGTCTCTGTAAGCCCCATTGGGTCTGGGTTAGTTGTCTCCATTTATCTTTTTGTGGGGTTCCGCTCTCCTTCAAGGCCTTCCTCCCCCACCCCACCCAAACCATAACACATAAATCCTTCGGAGCTCCACCCCATGCTTGGCTGCAAATCCCAGCTCCTGTCTCCATTTTCTGCTGACTGGAGCCTCCCAGATGACAGTCATGCACTAGGCTCCTGTCTAGCATCATTAATAGTGTCAGGGGCTGACTCTCTACCATGAGTGGTTTTCAGATTGGGCCAATCATTGGTTGGACATTCCCTCAATCTCTGTTCTCTTTATCCCTGAACTTTTTGTAGGCAGGGTGATATTTGGATCAAAGGTTTTGTAGGTGGGCAGGTTTGTTTATTTATTTAGCTATCTATTAATCTATCCATCTATTTTTCATTAATTAATTTACATTACAAATCAGTCAGGACTTTCACTCCTCTCCTTTTGGTCCCTCCCTCTCACCTCTCCTCTCCCTGTAACCCCTCCCTTTCTTCTTAGAGAAGGGAAGGCCTTCGTGGATATCAACTCACCTTGGCATATCATGTAGGACTGGACCCATTTTCTTCTATTCAGGCTTCTCTGCCATTAGAGATTTCTCTGTTGAGAATTCTGTTTTACTCTACCCCATTTTAAATTGTGTTATTTGGTTTGTTTTTGTTTAATTTCATGAGTTCTTTATATATTTTGGATATTAGCCCACTATTTGATGTAAAGGAAAGAAGAAAGAAAGAAAGAAAGAAAGAAAGAAAGAAAGAAAGAAAGAAAGGAAAAAAACACGATTTGTTTTGTCTTTTGTTCTGTTTTATCTATTTATTTATATATCTATCTATTTTTCACAAGGATAATATTTGGCAAGAAAAGGTTAAATATATATAAATAACATGTTATCATTTGTGTTAAATCATCTTGTGCCTCGAGGGCCTTCCAAATGTAGTGAGTAGAAATTAGCTAGAATGAAGTGATAAATCCTGAAGTATGTTCTAAAGCCTCAGAAGACACCTTCACCAGGTCAGAGAGTGTTCCAGCATGTCACACCAGACCTACAGTCATAAGCCTTAAATGCCTGAACATGGCCTTGGCATAAAGTTGGAGAAACAATTTTCAAAAGTAGCTTAGTAACGTTGGGATGAAGAGAAGATAGTGTCATTAAAATTTAAATGTCATCCTCAACACAGCTTAATAAGGCAGGTAATATTTTGTACTTTCTGATATGCTTTTCGCATTTGCATTTCTCACCACGTGACTTCTGAATTACCAGACTTTGGCTTTTCGGTGCTTCCAGGATTTAGGCTTGTGACTCTGGGGAGCGGTGTGTACCTTAGATGTATTCGTAGAGAGTTAGTGTTAACAATGTTTGCCTTGGAAGACAATGACACTGATAACCATGACGGAGAAAGCAGAATGGATTCTACATGGATTTAGACCTGTTCTGGAGATCCGTATGGGGCCTTGGACCTCAGTTTAGAAAGCACACCTCTCATGCCCAGAAAGACACTCTCATGTTAGAAAACACATTTGGCATGTGTTATAGAAAAGAGAAAGTGAGACCATAAAAAGAACTGATTCTTATGTTGGCTTGGGCACTGTGATACAAGATTAAAGCAGGATGCTGAGGCGAGGCAGACATCACCCAGTTCTTCGCTTGCAGGGGAGGGCAGCCTGGTGTCATTAAGAGGGTAGAGCGCCACAGTATGCACAATTCCTGACACATCTGAATCTCCTTCAGGCTCGGGTTTTGTGGCTGAGATGAGAATCAGTTGACATGCTTTGTGGGGTCACACACAACGGGGAGACACAAAAGGGACAATCAGACCAGGTGGCACACACAAATATCGTACAGTAGAAGCACGGGTCTGAACTCTGTGGTCATCAAGGCAGAGAGACACTAAGCTAAGGCTGTGGCAAGTGGAGGTGTTTCCGGGTAGAGCACTCCCCTTCATTCCAAGCATGGTAATAAGTCACCCAACGTTGGAGTACACGTATAGTTTAGCGGTGGAAGCCAGCAGGTAGAATGGGAGCACTATACCGTGAACAAAGGGACATGACCCGTGTTCGTGTGGATAGCAGTTTAGAGAGATGGCTGGGGCGGGACCACCAAACAAGACAGTGTCTGTCACACATACGCACCACGGTGAATTTTAAACTGCATAAATTCAGTGTTTGGTTTTGCTTCCATTAAGCAGTAAATGAAAGATTTTTTAAAATCTATTTGAAAACAATAGATTAAAGAAGCTACACTTTGCAGCGTATTTGAGGGCCTCCAACCCTCTTACATTTGGAAGAAAGCTGGGTTCTTTGGTGATTTACTGGTTGTCTAACGATCCAAGGCACCGCTCTTGAATGCCTAAGTGTGTCGTGTGATATGTTACAGCTTTTACCATATTTACAAAACAGCACTAAAAGTTTTCTTATATCTGAAAGTTGAAATCTTTTCCATAGCTATAAACATTAAAATTCATAAACTGATAGTGTGGGTCATGACAAGTTTATAAATAAGTTTTATTAGAGCCATGTACTATTTTTTAAAATAAAAATCAGCGTTGATATGAAGGCTTTCACCTTGTCTTACCGTATCTTGTTTCATCATGTTTAACTGTGTCTCTTGGAGGCCTGCTCCTTTTTGGAAGAGGAAAGGAAAAGGGAGTGGATCTTGGGGAGAGAGGTGGTCAGGAGGAGCTAGGAGGAGTGAAGGGAGGAGAAACTGTCATTGAGATGTATTGTGTAGAGAAGAATCTATTTTCAATAAAAATTTTTAAAAAGCGTTATTTAAAATTATGATAGACCTCACACAAAAGTGGGTCTTGGCTGTTGATGGAAAGATGCAGAGTTCTGGCAGCCTTATCTCCACCCCAGAAGTCAGAGGCTGCTCACTTGGTTTTAGTAACATTTCATGGGCGTGTGTGTGATTCATGCTGACACTCCTGTTGTGTCTCCTGGACAATTTTCTCCCAGGGATCCTTGGTTTTTGTAAACCCCTGACATTCTAGCATTACTGATGGGAGAGCCATAACCCAGGGACAAATTTTGGCTTTACTCTGTATCCCAGCCCTGCACTGCACCCACTGGAGCTGTACATTCAGTTCTATCTTCTAACACAGTTACAATACAAACCCTTCATTTGTGTTGCCTGGTCAGTTCCTTTCTTCTGATGGTAATGGAATCATGCCCCTCCTTTACGGACTAAACCAAACCTTCAGAAAAGGAGTTATGTTAAACCAAATGTACAGGTATTACCTTGCAATGTGACAAGGAGCTGTGTGGGCTGTCCACTCCCATCAGGAGATGTAAACATGTTTGACAGTGTAACACAAAAACAAATATATCAATATATCATCTTAAATAATACATAACACACTAAATAAATAATGAATCACTAAATAATCAGAATGACAGAAAAGACACACTCAATTGAAGAACCACAGATACATGCATGAGTTGTCTCCCTCATTTGCATTTAGAGTACAGAGTTAAACTCCTGGCCTCTTGTCATGGAAGAATAACTTTATTGCAAGGGTAACACTGACATTCCATTTACTATTAAAACAAAATTTAAAAACTAATGCAACATGTATCAATTTTGCATTTCCATTTCATGGAGAAAGATACATAATGTACATTTACTAGAAATAAAACATTAAAACATGCATCTATATTTTATATTTTGTCCTGTTTTGTGGTCAAGTGCCCTTCAAACACTTTACTTCATAAAACTTAAAAGCATAAAAATTTTTAATTGTCTCCTCATTGGTTCACATAAAATAGCAGTACTAAGCCAGAGAGTGGTGCACGCCTTTAACCCCAGTACTTGGGAGGCAGATCCAGATAGACCTCTGAATTTGAGGCTAGCTGGCCTATAGAGTGGTCCAGGACAGCTAAGGCTACACAAAGAAATCTTGTCTTGGAAAACAAACAAACAAACAAACGAATAAACAAACCACTAACAATAAAAAACAAAAATAAATCTAAAACAACAAAAAGCCCATAGTATTTTTCTTGGCTTATTAAATTTTCACCCAAAGAATTGGAAGCCATAAAAATACAGTAAAGCATTATCTTTCTTATCATACCATCAGGACTTGCCTTCCTATGTTTAGACCTAATCAAGAGATTTAAAAGGCATCCTGTTGCTGAGCAAAGTAAATGTTAAATAAAACTTTAAGGCTACAGGTTAATAGGCATGGCTCGAACAACTAATAAAACAGACATCATCACACTTATTAACCTAAATGCATATATATCCTCCAGGTTTCTGGCACTAAGTCGCTATGAGTATCTTGAATTTAATTGTTTTTAATGGTCATATTCACATTAAGTATTTTAATTATGATTTACTAAAATGCAATAAGAAATTCAAGGACATTTTGCTTAAAAATGAATTAATACTACTGCCCCTTCCTTTCTTTTTTGTTTTAATTGGAGGAAATGAAATGGCATCTCTCATAATAGTGTTGCACAAGGTATAAGTGCTAATCTATTGTTTTAGACACCTTAGTGATTAGTTAATGTGGATTGGTATCCTGCAGGCTTGGTATCCTTCGAGGCTTAACAATGGCCATCACTCAGGCAAATGAGTAAAAGTATCACTGTTTGTGGGAAGGCCTCAAGTCTTCCATGGTTCCACTGACAGGAGGCTTAAGAAAAAACGTTCACATGACTTTCTGGACAGGTTGTCATTGTGAGTTTAGAATAAACAAATGGGTTGCGGATACAGTGGAACGCTTGCCCACCATATGCAGGACCTTGGTTTCAATCTCCAGCAATTCAAAACAACACAGTAACAGCGACACCCTTCCCCCCACACAGAGGCATGAAGGAGACTCTGCGAGGCACTGACTGCGTGCTATCACTTTCCCAGCCTTAGCTGGAATAAGCCACAGAATCATTCTCCTTCCCCCATCGCCTCCTCTGACCTTGGAAGCCAAAAAAGTAAACCCACTGCAGACCATATGGCTAATCAACACAGGGACAAACAAATTAAGATTTTTTTTTTCTAAGTTTGGGCTTTGTCAGAAATAAAGCAAAATGTTAATGTTTTGGGTGGCAAAAATCTGTCTGCAGGAATGGCTATTTTTACCAAACTAATTTAGTCACTGCTCCTTGATTTATATTTTATTGGCAATTATTGTTCCTACTTGAAGGGATGGAGTTCTTACCATGCCGTCTGGGTGATCATCAGAAAGGACTAAACTGTAATTCTTTAAGCACTTTCTTAAAGTACAAATGCAGCAGAACTTAGTTTTTCCTAGTTTAACTCTGTGCACTGGAGACATCTGTATCATTTTATTTTTGGCTATAGAAGCTTTTATCATTTAAAGAACAATGAAGATTTGCAGGAAAGAACAGTTTATATTTACATGTGTGTCTACTTTACTTTCTATCTTTGAAGAATGTTTTAAAGTCATCTATACTTCTAATTCTCTCTAAACATCTACTTGAAAAGAGAAAAATTTGAATCTGAGATATAGTTTTTAATTGCATAATTTGATCAAAATGCTCAAATGCACAAACATCAGTGTAGTAAAACAAAAGTACCACTGAGGAACATCTCATATCTAAACATTTATAAACTCTTTTGTCAGAACAGCTACCACAATAAAAACTACTGGAATCGGGCTTAATTTGGGGCCACAACCCTGTGTAAAGCACCCTCGATGATAATTACAAATTAGGCAAATTGTGGTTAGTTTAATGAAAAGGCTCAAAAGTGCACCAGGCCAATGGCAAAGGAAGCAAACGTAAAGACAGACAAGCTTTTCTTGATTGCAGTGATTACATCATGGCCATTAGAATTTAAAGTCGCTAACCCAAACCCAGACATCATATCTTCGCTTGATAGCTGTCGTCTAGAGGAGAGAGTGGGAAAGGATGTTGTGTATGGATTAAGCTTGATGAAATGAAAACAGACATGCTTTTTGAACCTGTCTGGCAAAGAAAACACAAATGTTAGAACCAGGCAGTAAAGTTAACGTCTAAAGGCCAGGCTCTTTGATTGGAAGGGGCCTGTGCAGTGTTTTGGCTCTTCTTTGTCTTCCAGGGAAACCACTGCAAGGATTAGCTGTGCAAAGATCTCCTGTATGCAATCTCTAGTCACGTAGGATGTCTGAGACCTACTTTTGGAAGTTAAGCTAATAAGTATTTTGAGTTTCGTTGAAGTGTGAGGTGTAAGCATTGATTACATATATATTTTTTTTATTATGAACAGTGCAATTAAACCTGAAGTGTGAGTTTTGACTCTAAATGTCAATCTTCAAAAGATCTGCAGGGTCCTACCCTGCTCTGTGTGCAGATAATTCATGCTGAGAAGACAAACGCTTTGCTCAGGGGAGAGGGATGCATTGGGTTACAGTTAAAACTGCATACATGAAAGCAAGCTCACTGGCCCCTGACCCCAGACCCCTACTTCATAGAAGAACCTGTGGGAACACTACCCAAAAAGCAGAATTTAAGAAGATCAGGGGATCCAGGCAAAGGAAAACAAGCATGCAACAAGAATCCTCAGGATGGAGTTTCTCAGTTTTACCTGTGATTATAAGATCCAGCTTGGTTTAGGAAAACTGTCCTTTTTTATTATTCTTTGGGAAGAAAATGAAGCAGCTGACTAACCTAATAACTGCATCACATGGCTTAAGAAAAAGACAACAAACTGATAAGACAACATGTGGCCTGAAAGTTAGCGAGCCATTATGTGCAAGAACAGACAAGAGCACCATGGTACAACTTCATCATTATCGTCCTCAAAAAGCCTTTATGGAGTGTCTGGACTCAGTGAGCATCATTGAACCTACTAAGTTTAAAGTACTTAAGAAAGGAAATGAAATCTCAATGTAAACACATCTCAAATAACATGAGCTGATAGCTGGTCCTTAAATTGTACCTTAAAGAAACCACTCAGTTGTTTATAGAAAACCTATGTAGAAACTGCATGTGACACTTGCCTGTTTTATCTCCCCCGTAAGTACCTGGTATCATTTTCTACTTACCAGCATTGCAAAATGGTCAGAGGGATTCACAGAGTTTCCAGAACAATTTCTAATGAGGTTTTACTATCACGAATGACAGAACATGAATTAAAGTAGTCTTCAACATCTTTTCAAGAGAGTTGGTAATGAAATAAAAGACAAACTTGTAAAGTTTTACAATACCTTGTTGTCCTAGCATCTGTCACAGACTTTGTCAAGAAATCTTTCACATAGCCTAGAAGGCATGTACATACTATTGCCCTGAAACTTGTAAACCTGGTGAGAAGGAAAAGTCTGGAAACTCTAGCCATCCCAGATAGAAGCCAGGGAGATGGCTATGTCAAGTAAGAATGCCTAGATACCCCGGGGAACATGCGTTCCCCTTCTTCTCAGGAATTGTACCCAGCCACTTTGGATTTAGTTGTTTTTGAGACAGGACCAGACAGAAGCATTTTATCAACTCTCTCTAGATGATTGCAATATTCAACCTTCTGGGTACCTACAAATTCTGGTCACTTTTATTTCATCTCTTAAATGCTACAGCTGTGCCATAGGATATAATGAAAGAAGGAGAGGTCTACAGTATATTAAACTAGCCACATAGAACTTCTCAGATATAGGCATAGTCTCATGAAATTGGAGATGGACATCAAGAAGACTGGCCTTGTGGTGAGAGGGGCAAGTCTCCAGCTTTCGGGACAAATGTCACTTGGACGTAGTAAGCTGCAGTGCAGTCCTTTAAATATGGAAGCGTTGTATGGTGATAGCTCACACTGTATGGTGATAGCTCCAAGGAAGCTGGTGGGGCTGTGAGCAGATGTATTATGACGTCCCAGCAAGTAGATGAAGCAACGGTAGCAATCTATTTCTGTTCAGCAAAGAAATCAGCAAAAGCACGTACAGACAACTATAGGCACAGACTTCCCACTTAGGAGGAAGATACAACATAGAGCAAACTATACAGCGGCCCCGAAAGGCAAAGCTGAGGCAGAACCATCAACCCCAGTGATGGAGTTTTTGCTGATTCCACAGAAGTTACCCAAACTTCTGTGAAAGCAGCAAAATGTCACTGTCCCAAGCCCATCCTCAGCTACTTTGGAGGCTTGTGCTGCATGAGACACCATTAAAAATGAAAGATCCCCCCTCTATGTTTATTTTTCTTTTCTTGTTTCTTTCTTCAAAAGAAACTGGAAAGTCAGAGACATTGAGAGGGATCCAGATGTTAAAAGGTTTGCAAGAAAGACACTGTTAATGATAGAGAAAAATTTAAACTGTAAATAAATCTTAGGCACTTCTCTCTCTTTTATTATTTTGTATTTTATTCCACCTGATTTTGGCAATCCAGAAAAGAGAATCTGATAAAATATGAAGGTTTTGATGTTTTGTGTGACCTGTGTAGTGGGTTGAAAGGGAAACGCCTCCTGTAATTTCCAGTGTTTCAACCCTTAGCCCCGTTTGGTGGTACTTCTTGGAGAGGTTTGGGGCTTGCAGCCTTGCTGAAGGAGATATGTCACTAGGGATGGGCTTCTGAGCCCCAAGCCTGTCTCATTTCCAGTTTCTTTCTGTTTTGTTTGTGTTTGGATTATATGAATTGCTAGATATTGGAAATTTCAATATTTGGCAATGTTCTCTAAAAATAGTAAGTTTGTACAATTATGTATACTGAAACAGTGCTTAACTTTAGATCATCGATGTTTTTCACTTTTTATTTTATTGCTATATGAGAAATTTTTATTATCATTTATTACAAGTTCATTCAATTTTTATTCCAGCTGTGGCCCCTCTCTCAGCTCCTCCCAATCCCACCCTCTACTCTCCCCTTTGCCCCTCCCCCAGTCCACTGATAGGGGTGGTCTTCCTCCCCTTCTATTTGACCCTAGCCTACTGGATCTCATCAGGACTGGTTACATTGTCTTCCTCTGCAGCCTGGACCCCAACCAAGGACAATACAGGGAGAGGACCTAAAACCCTGGCTCAGATGTAACTCATAGATGTAACTCATAGTATCCAAGTGGGTTCCCTAGAAAAGGGAGCAGGAGCAGTCTCTGGCATGAACTCAGTGACAGGCTCTCGGATCACGGGCCCCTGGGGAGTTCAGCCTTGCCAGACCACAGATAGTCAATATTTTAATAGTTACTTTAAATGGGAAATTTTAATTATAGAATCTCAGGTTTGGTTATATCTTAAAACATCAATTATTGAGGTATTATTTTATTAAAATATGAAATTTAAAATTTACTTTTTAAGCATAAAAGTTGCCTGTATATAAAATTACTGTTATGTTCATGAATTTAAGATATAACATAATTACTAAGAACTCATACTTTACCTAGTCCAGAGCATTTCAATTTTTATCTTATATTATACTGCTCAAATTTAGAGAAAAATTTATAATTTTGGAAAAGTCATATACACATCTGTTTAAATACCTGCTACAGTGCCAGTTTAATCCTAATCAAGAAGAATTTATTTTTCCTTTGTGTTTAATAATCAGCATTACAAAAAGTGCATACCGCCATGGGTAGCAGGGGAGACGTGTTCATTCAAAGATGGGAAGTAGCCAAGCATGGAGTGACTTTGCCACCAATGCTTTCGATTAAAACCACTTGGCAAAGAGGTTGTAGACATTTTCTACACTTAAAATTAGTTTTTTTTTTTAATGTTTTACTAATAAGAACTGAGCAGGTAGTAGGATAAAAGAACAAAAGAGAGAATGATGGGGAGGGAAAGAAAGAATGAAAGGGAGAGGAAGAGGGAGAGATAGATACGGCTAACACTTTTTTATGGCATCATCTAATATTTTCCATCCTTTTGCAATAGTGCAGCAAACACTATTCTAAAAAAAATGAGGAGGCCACTGCTATTTTCCCTGTTAAAAACAGTAACTTCCATGCATGCAGAGGGTGGAGGAAGGGAGGGATTGGGACGGGAAGAGGGAGAGAACCACAGGGGGGATACAAAGTGAATAAAGTGTAATTAATAAAGAAAAATAAATAAAATTAATTAAAAAAAGAACAGTAACTTCCATGTAGATGTTAAGTGAATATATATATTATACACATTTAAAAAACTATTATGCTAGTATTCATAATAGCATTAAAAATATTGAGTTTAATTTTTATTACAATAGTGTATTTTTAAAAACATGTAAACTAGAAGAAAATTTGAAAAAAAATAAACAGAATACGGAACACCTGAACAATGAGGACATCCAGGGTAGAAAGCGAGATGTTACTTCAGGAAGATTTCACAGCAGCGGTACGTACAACATTGGGAGTGAGTTGTGAGTGAAGGGTAGCATTCAGTTCTAGACAGAGTGTTACTGACTTGAAAATATCTCAGGGATGTCTGGACTCATGGATGTTTAAGGTCTGGTCTGGAGATCTGGGGATGGCAGCAGAGAAACAGTGATGGAGATTACATGTTTACACACACCCGGAGCTTATTAGTACTCTTTCTGTTTTTTATCTGGGTAACCTCAGGCAAATGATTGAAATCTCAGGGGTTGCAGCTTTACCGTGAGAAATTAAAAGCCATCTTTTACAACTTCAGTGATTAGCATGTTAAAGGAAAGTTTTAATTATTCTAAAGTAATAATAATAATAATAATATAATCCATCATAGTGTTCACATCAATGTTTCTCTGTAACTGAACACATCCTCCTTTGGTACTGCGTCTGGAAACACCATCACCAGTCTGTAGGGATTTTCTGTTTTTCTTCGAAGTTGAAAAGCTTTAAGGTGGGAATTGTCTATTGGCTCAGCATGAATCTGCCTTTAATTAGATAGCTGAAACACTTTATTGTCCATACTTTGCATGCCCCAAACTTATTTCCCTTCAACCGTACATGAACTGTCCACAAAAAGACTTGTCGAGGCTGGTGTGAAAACCCTATTGTTGGAAAAGCTGTCCGAGAATGATGAGAAACAGTTATTTTTCTTTTAACAATGAAATTAAATTTATTCCTGCGATTTTTGCGCACATATTCAGTGTACTGTGATTGTATCCATACACAACTTTCTCCCTCAATCCCCAAACTAGTCAACCTCCCAACTTCATGCCCTCTCTTTTCTTTTTAGAAAATAACCCTAGAAAGAGAAATTTCTGTATTGCTGGATATACCTACAGGAAGTGACGGGTGTTGAAATGTGAAGATGCTGATTAATGAAGGTGAGATTGTACAGGTCTGGACATGGAAGATAATCAGGACTCGGTTGCATCTGGAATCAAACCACACAGAGAAGTATTTTGCTTTAGCCTGTGGATAAAAGAACTCCAGTCCCTCTGACAGCCCATCTGGTATTTTTCACCAGCACCAAATTCATTAGTAATGATTGGTCCCTTTCTCCAAACCCCTTACTTAAAATAAGTAAATAAAAGGAGCCTTTGGGCAGTAAAAGATCAAGGGACAGTATCTCTATTTTGATATGTTCTTAAGTCATCCGGATTGGCCCAAACCTAAACACACAAGTATTATAAAAGGAGCTGTGTGATGAAAAGATGAATTCTCTCTAAATGTCTCCCATGCTATGTTTATTTAAGGTAACAGGGGATTTAATTAGACTAACCCAAACACATCAACAATTTCTTATGTGAATTTAGATTTAAAATAGCATGACTATCCTTTTTCCTATTTCCTATTCATTTTACTTCCCTAGTCACAGAGAGAAATATTTGTGATCTATTTTGTTGACATTTCGAAACACTTAAAGAAATGCTCATCCTCATTAGCCATCAGGGAAATGCAAATCAAAACGACCCTGAGATATCACCTTACACCCATCAGAATGGCCAAAATGAAAAACTCAAGGGACAACACATGCTGGAGAGGTTGTGGAGAAAGGGGAACCCTCCTCCACTGCTGGTGGGAATGTAAACTGGTGCAACCACTCTGGAAATCTATCTGGCGCTTTCTAAGACAATTAGGAATAGTGCTTCCTCAAGACCCAGCTATACCACTGCTAGGTATATACCCAAAGTTTGCTCAAGTACACAAAAGGGATATTTGCTCAACCATGTTTATAGCAGATTTATTTGTAATAGCCAGAACCTGGAAAAATCCCAGATGTCCATCAACGGAGGAATGGGTACAGAAATTGTGGTATTTTTACACAATGGAATACTACTCAGCAATCAAAAAAGGAGGAAATCATGAAATTTGCAGGCAAATGGTGGGATCTAGAAAAGATCATCCTGAGTGAAATATCCCAGAAGGAGAAAGACAAACACGGTATATACTCACTTATATAGACCTATAAGATATGATAAACATAATGAAATCTATACACCTAAAAAAGATAATCAAGAGAGTGGACATGGGGTAAGATTATCAATCCTCGTTTGGAAAGACAGAGGGGATGCGCATTGAACATTGACAGGAGTCTACTGAGCGCATTTGAAAAACTCTAACTAGCAGTGTTTTCAAAGCAAAGTCTCATGACCAAACCTTTGGCAGAGTACAGGGAATCATAAGAAAGAAGGGGAGTTAGTCTGATGAGGAAAGGATAGGAGCTCCACAAGAACCAAATTTATCTGGGCACAGGGTCTTTTCTGAGACTGACATGCAACCAAGGACCATGTATGAATGTAACCTAGAACCTCTGCTCAGATGTAGCCTGTGGTAGCTCAGTAACCAATTGGTTTCCCATAGTGAGGGGAACAAAGACTATTTCTAACAGGAACTCAATGACTGGCTCTTTGGCCTCCCCACCCCCCAAGGGAGGAGCAGTCCTGTTAGGCCACAGAGGAGAGCTTTGCAGCCAGTCCTGAAGATACCTGGTAAAACAGGATCGGATGAATGGGGAGGAGGTCCCCCCTATCAGTGGACTTGGCAAGGGGCACAGTGGAGATGAGGGAGGGAGGGAGGGACTGGGAGGGAATGAGGGATTGGGACACGGCTGGGATACAGAGTTAATAAAATGTAACTGATAAGAAAAAAATAAAATTCAAAAAATAAAAAATAAAAAAAAGAAACTCTGGGAATATATTAAGTGCTTTTTGCATGCATTCTGTTAAAAGACGTGTTTAGTGATGAATCATCCCGCGAGCATGTCATCCAACATTGCACTGTTTGCTAATGTAATGCCAATAAAATGCTTTTGGGATTTAGTATTCATGTCAGCAGAGTCAATGCAAGATTCTAGGGCCCTGTGAGGTGAAAAGAATAGGAAAGGAAATATAAAATTATATAAATGTACCCATTCTCTTCAAGGTTTCTATATCATTTGCTTCTCAGAAGTCTCTCCTTGAGAAAGTATTTTCTAAAGGTCATTTCATAGCATAGCATAGCTAGACTAAATCCACAATTTCAATGAAGCTGTAAACCTTATTTCTGTCTTTTTATTAAGTAGATTTAGAGCTGAATGCTAGCTACCAATGATAGGCAAGGCTAACACTGAACAGAATATAGCATTATGTTACTACTGATTTGACAAATGTTTGTTAAGCATAGTGCAGAACTGTACCAGAACCGACAGTAATAGATGCTCTTCTGTAAATTCTCAGCACATAGTGTCGCTTCTTTTCCTTAATGTTTTTATTTATATAAAGTTGCGTGTGCGTGTATTCATGATAACTCAGCACATATATACAACATGTAATCAACAAACAGGATAATAAGCATTCCTATCTCTTTACATTTTAATATTTTTTAGATATTGAAAACTTTCTCCCTTCTTTTCCGTTTCTTTTGAAATAATATCACAGGCTACTGTGATGTCAACCTGCAGTGACACAGAACACTGCAAGTCTGTCTTGGAGCTCTTCTGTAACCTCTTCCTGCCTCTTTCCCCATCTACCCAAATCCAGGGACCACTGCCCACTTCCTCCCTCCCTCCCCATCCCCCTATCTGTTCCACACTCCCTCATTCCCTCCTGTTTTGTCTTATCTTCTCTCTTTCCCTGGCTTCATTCTCTTTCTCTCCACGTCGTATTCTTTCCCTATCTTTTAGTTCTGATTTGTTCATGTATTTTTCATATTTTTAAAGTGTTTTAATGACAGAAGGTGATTTTGACTTATGCCTTCTTTTTTCTCAAGTACAGATTTATAAGAGTAGAACTGCCTTCCCTCTTGGGAGTTAGGAAACAAACCCAACTCCTCATGCTTATAAGGCAGGCACTTTGTGGACTCAGCCATCTTCTCCTCCCCTAGATAGACTTTTATAACCATGTTATATACGAGAAAAAAAATAGTGTTAATACTTTAAATAAGTAATCCAAAATTATATTGAATTGTAATTAAAAGCTTTGAGATCCATGGCCTTGTAAAAACAGACCACTCAGGAAACAAAGTAATTTTCATTTACTGTGTGCAGTTCTGTTTTTGATGGCCTACAATTTGGTTAATTTGGCCATGGAGCTATTGCTTTTCTCCTATTGGAAATCACCCAGTACCAGTTTCCTCTCATTTTTCTCTGTTAAAAATGGTTCTTGTCACGGCTGGAGATTACTGAGCACTGCCCTCTTCATTTCTGGCCTCTGCATTTTAAAGTGTGAGTGCTCTACTGAAGGCTGTAACACCAGAAGCAGCCTCTGGCTAGCAGTATCATGTAGGTTGATGGTTTAGGTCTTGGGATATATGATGATTATTAACTGTTTGGGGTCTTAAATTCTGTCTTTAGGATGGGTTAGTCGATCTCTTGAAATAAGCAGATTGGAGACTGAGAAACTGAAAGATAAAGATCATTCAAAGCAATGAGGCAAGGCAAAAACCACAGCTCTTACCTTAGTGAAAAGAAAAGATAGCTTATTCTAGAGACAAATATGAATGATCATGGCGTGGTAGGATGCAGCTAGCTTATCCCCTATTCCAATGTGGAATGAGTTTCATTAAGTTTGATAGTAGCAGAAAAAGACAGTCAAGATAATTTTAAAATCTATTGGAAGGTACATTTGAGAAGTAGGGTACAGCCACGCAGATAGATCTCGCATATTATCTCACACAATCTTACATAGACCCTTCATTGGTGAGAAATAGGAATTTCTTAATATATTTCAAAGGGTTTTTAATATGTTGATCAGGATGTTAGGTCTGACACAGAGTAAACAAAGAATGACATTTTGGGCCACGTGGAAGCACCAAATATAACAGCAGAGAGATTGCAATTAGACTCCCAACCTATAATATTCCAAACTCCCACATTCATTGACATTTGCATCAATCCATCAGCTTTTGTATGCACAACTTTTTACTAGAAAATTTTTATTTGTGCTAGGATAATAACTCACAGCATGATGTCATTTTGAGTACAACCGACTATTTTCCCAATAAGTCAAGCATGAATTTAATAATGGCAATGGCAAAATTATCTTGTCAGGTATTTACAATAAGGCCAGGGCTAATGCTGGTTTTATCTTTACCTTCTCAATGAACCTTCCCTGCTGTCAATCCTGCCTTCATTGAAAGAAGCATGGCTTACCTAAAGGACTGATAACCAGAGATCCATCTGGGAAGCTCTGAATGTTTCCTAGTCTGTTTTCCTTTGGTTAAATATTATCGTAGGCAATTCATCTTTGAAATGGGAATGGGTTTTCTGTCTTTATCTGCTAATGAAATCCAGAATTCTCTGAACTGTTCTACCTCATGAACATTAGAATGGCTTCTGACAACTGTAAACCCTCCTTTCATCAAATGCTTTAGGGTAAGCCTTCTTAAACTTTTTCCACTCTTTACCCCTTTCCGCCTGAGAAATATTTATGCAGCCTCAGGTATATACGTATATAACATAGGTATTCCAGCCAAACATTTACTGATAACAAGTCGCATATTTGTTTTAAACTGCTTCCTTGGTAGATATATTTTAGCATGTATTAAAGTGAAAACAAATGTGTTACTTCTGAGATGAACATGTCTGTCTAGTCTTACAGGAAGAATTAAATGTCATCTGAATACTTGATACCTGAGGGTGAGAACATTGTCAGTGTATGCAGAGTTATTGATTTTTTATTTTATAATGGCCACTACTAGGATTGCTATCTTACATAAATATGTAACATATAAAGGCATAAGCATACAGCCACTTCAGAAATGGTAAAAAAAAAAAAAAAAATGTGTCCTAGTCCTAAGACAAAAGTCATTTGACTGTTTTAATATAAAACTCAAGCCAACAGCTTAAACATTAATACAATGACATTCAAAGATATACTAATTTTAATTATTATATACTGAAGAATGATTGGAAATATTGTCTTTGGTTTTTAAAATTGCCTCATGTTTCTATAAGGCGAGGAAATTTTGTACATACAATAAAATCAATGCAATTTATAGTAGAGGATAGTTGTGAGTACAAGTTGAGCTCTTGCAGGCAGCCGTCTAGGCACCAAGTCATACAGTGCAGAGCGTTCATTTTGTGTCTTTAGAACCAAGGCTGCAGTGAAGCCACATGACACTGCATGGGCCAGCATGTCGAGAAACACTTTGAATTAATTCTACATTTGATTTTTGTATTTTTCTCTTTTGGTTTTGAGGGTTCAGAAACCCCTTCCCACCGCTAAACTTTTCACATGCCCTTCCTCGTTCAGTTATATGACCCTGCATTTAGGTCATCGACACGCTCTGAGAAGCTGAATTTCAGAAGCACATTTTGATGGCTTCCATCATCAATTGGTAAGTTAACTTTTCAGGAGGCATGATCCTATCTTGTGGATGGAGTAAAGATGGAAGACTTTCCAGTATTTTAAAAGAATCTTGGTTTCCACTGGGGCCATACGGAGTCTCCATTCACAAAGCCTGAAAGCATCTATAAATACAATTGTTTAGATGGAATTTCTGAGTGTGAGTTAATGTTCTCTGCATTAGAAGCTAACAGCCTAATATTCTTGATCTATTATAATGGTATACTACCCTGACAACCTGATTAATTGAGGCCATCTTTTCCATTTGTTAAAAAAATAGTTCCTCAGTTTATAGGAAGTCTTTCTATTCCTCTGTAATGAATGCCCACCCACTCCCAGCTTTGAGCCCAGGAATGCATTCCTTGTTGTCTGTGCTAGAATGAATGCTTCTGACTTTTATGTAATTAGAAAAATAAGCATGACCTGATTAAAGATACTAAATGAATAATTGGGCACTACTGTATATTTAGTTGCTTCAGCAGGCATGTGTTTTTCTCTGTCTATACTTTGGAAATACTGATTCATGCAAAAGGACAAGTTATTCTTCTGTAAATGTTTTATATCATACAACCCTACTTTTAAAAATCATGAGTTGGATGGACTTGCCAAAATAGGGGATAAGTGATAGGTTTATGATTTTATAAAATAAAAGTAGTAAAAGTTCACTTTATGAAAAGCACATAACAGTTTTTAAAAGGTGATGTATGATGAATTTATTATTTGTGAAAGAGCATGTTATCAGAGAGCGCTCAGAGATAATTGTCTGATGAGGTTAGACTTTAATACTGTAGGATATCATCATTTTTTTGCTTAAGTGAAGCAAGTTATTCCTAAGTAAAATAGTCAAAACCCCCACAAGGAAAAATTGATCTTAATGAAATTATTTTCAGTTTGTTTCCATCATATCGAAGTTATAATCTAATTATCAAACGCTCTGACTCTTCCTTTCACATTGCTCACTCTCCCCTCTGCATCCCGCTCTGAAGATGTCAGCAGTCTCTAAGCTGAGATGTTTGCTGAGAGCCTGACTTGGAGAGCAGTGCTGACAGCAGGCTTGCTGATTCTTCTCCACTCTGTGAAACTGCGTTGCTATCCAAGAACGACTAACTCAAACTTTGGGGGGAAGAAAAAGTATTAAGTTTTTCTTAAATCTAACAGCTACTTTGAGTTTTGTCCAGGAAAGAAAACAGATTACAGCTTTGATAACACAGAAAGAAAATATTATTATCACAGCTTGAAATCTGTTAACAGGAACTTTCTTTTGGGAACAAACATTAAAGTACAACAGAAATTTAATTACAAGGAGATTTTCCACTTGTCAGAAATGCTTGCATCAATGTCAGCAGGGACTGCAAGAAAGAAACTATTGTCTGTTGCTTCCAGAAAGGTCAAAGGTCAAAAGGACCCTCACTCTCCACTGCTACCCACTCAAGATACATTGAATGTCTGACTCCCCTTTTGGGTATTGAGTGAAAATATTGATGTAATATTCATTGGTGTCATGTTGAATGACAGTGTTTCAACCAGGAACCTGTCACAGTTGCAATTGTCCCCGGTGTAGAATTGGTTCCCTAAGAATTTACTTATGGACATCTGACAACCACATGAAAGACCATGGGAGTCATCCAATGACTGTTTCGTTGCTTTTCACCTCTGGTTCAGGGAGCTTCTTGCAAAGCTTTCTGTGAGAGATCCAGAGGTGAAATTCACTCAGTCCATTAAGGGTGGCCTGCTGTAGATTAGAACCTGTATCATGATGAGAGTCATGTGAGAATCAGGGACAACAGACAGTTCCTTGCACATCCATTCAATGATGATTTCAGACTCCGCATTTATGGGTGTTCCTAGTGTGGGAAACAACACACTGCTTTGAAACAAATCGAGGTAAAGAACTCAGAGCGGCTTTATCAGTCCATCTTCATTACCCAGCCATCAGCCCACGAAACATACGGGACACTTAGCAGAGCACTTCCTGCATGGCCACGTCTGTTCTCACTCCCTGTCTCCTGATGCTCTGTGATGTGGATAGGAGTATGTACTTTGCAGGGACTTCAGAAAAGTAAATATTACTTCCTAAGGCCATCCATCCAGATCACGGTGGGGCTCTGATTCATATGTGAGTTAGCATCCCACGCACGTAGCCACACCATTTGTCAGCAGCTCTGGTGCGCAACTTGAAAATCCTCCGAGACAAATTTTGAGGCCAAAATAATAGAGGCAGAACTCTTAGGCAGTGCTTTCCAACCTTTGGATCATGGCTCCCTGGAGGACATCCAAGTTAATGTTAGGCATTCTTGCATCCAAATACACATGAAACATTACCTATATGTAATAAAGATGTCATATAGGACTATTTATTAAATGCAAATGTGTGCTTTATGAACAGGATTCTATTATTAATCGTTACTGATTCTAGAAGCTTTATTGCTTGTTAGACATCGCATAAAAGGAATAGCTGCAAACATACAAGAATCAACAATGTTAGCATGACTTAGTTTGAAAAGTGTTTCTCATCCTTGTAAATGCTAAACCCTACCACTTTATAATGTGTGGTTTAGAAACACTTCATTATGAAGATAATTCCCTGTCCAACTATTTTTTTTTCAGTTTTAGCAAAATGTGACTATATCTGGTAGCAAGGAAGAAAATGAAGCAAGAGGAACAAAGAACATGGACAAAGCTCTGAGGAGGTGAAATGTTAGTGTCATGTGTTCTGATAACATATGTGTGGTATCACAGCCAGAACACTTTTCTAAACTTTGGCTCCTCCAAAACCTCATTGCCTTGGTACTCTCCAACAGAGCTAGAATGGGACTGGTTCAGGCCCTGTTTTACAGAGTCCACAGCCTATCTCACCGGCTCTTTGGGGGCTGGCTTAGATAAACTGTCTATCAGAACCAGACATATGCCATGCTTATGCAACAAGGTGTCACCAGAGACTGTGACCTTGGCAGGCCAAACTCTTATCAAACTCTGGCTTTGAGAAATAATATGCCAACAGCTTGAAGGGTTGTGCATCAAGTCCACCTCATTTGCCAAACAGCATAAAAGGGTATTTGAATGCAGCGACACAATGAGAAAGCTGTGTGCATAGACTGTGTGGTCTTGGCAGTTCTTTTGAACTGCATTTACTAAACAGTGTGTTACTGCAGTCCCCCGGGGCTGTGGTGGGCCAGCCACAGGAAAACAACCCCATGAAGCTGAGTCATGCAGGCATGAGAGCAACGCTTAGGGCCCAGCACACCTTCCAGGAAAGACTGAGGGAAAGCCTTGTGCATAATCCACTGTAAGAAAATGCCTATTTCTCTGAAATAATGGGTACTTAAAAAAATCTTACATGAGACGATAACTTTATAACCTACCATATTTCTCACTTCAGTTTTGCTGATAGAAGGCTCAGAGCTAAATTTACAGTCACTTTTAAAATTCTTTGTAGAAATATACTATTTTTGTAGAGATACATTTTTTTTGTAAAAAAAAATATTTTAGTATGTGACTTTTCATAGCCTGTGAACCTCACTTTCTTTATTCTCCGATTTACCTAATTTAAAGCACTTTGTCACTTACCATATGGGGTTTTATAAGCAGCTGCAAATGTTTCTGGGAACTGTGTGGGCTATCTATTATTCATTAATGAAATGCAGTGAGAAACAAGTGAGATTTGAAGAAGTAACATAGTTTAAGTTGGAACACATGTATCATAACAAATGTAGAAAGAGGTTTGGATGCTGTTTTTTCCATGGCTATTTCAAGCTGGTTCTAGAAGAATACCCTTGAGCTCTGCTTATATCCGTGCCCGGCCTCATCCTCATGTGTGCTGGCCTCAAAACTTCACCTTTCTCTGTAGTGTAGTTTAAACAGCACTTCACCTTGAAACAAAATCTCCACAGCTAAAAATGCAGATGCATGATGTACTTGCAGGCTTTTACTTGAAATCAACCATCTGTATCTTTATAGACCTCATGTTTTTGTGACTCAGCCTAATGCTGCATCTTTCTCCAAATAATCTCTAGGTGCCTCAGCTAACTTTTTTAACTCCTTCTGTTTCCTTCCTCGTTGCATTAATTCATGACAGAACTACTCATTAAACAAAGCCATTATTTTCTCCATTCGCTTTGTATTTAAGTGCTAGACAGGTAATTATCTCAAGGCTATACTTCGTTCTTTGGTTCTGTCACTCTGTTTTTGTTTTTCAGATCAGAATGCTGGTCATTTTGTATGGTCAGCTGTGCTGGTTTATTAGCTATAGAGATTTTTAAGTCACTGATGCTCACAGGAGCTTCCTGTTTTGAGTTCATTGCACTGAGAATGACAGATCTTTTAAGAGGAATTTGGATTGGGAGATGTACATCCCTCTCAGGTCATATTAAGCAAAATTTTCCCACGTATAAATGCAGCTCTCTCCACAGAGCACAACTCATACTCCCTCATGGTCCCAGGAAGATTGTCCATGTAAACAGGAATTTCCTCCTGGAGAGCTGTGCGGGGAGGAAAAAGGAGAGGGAGCGGGAGGGAGGGTGTAAGACACACACACACATAGACACACACATGTCCACATACACACACACACACACACACACACACACACACACACACACACACACACAGAGTGATAGAGACAGAGACACAGACAGAGAGATGGAATCAAGCAGGCTATGAACCAGGCTAATAACTGTGGATTTATAGGTGTTCTGCTTCTGAGTCTATATTCTGTGTCTCTTTTGACCACTGCTACTTAATCCTTCCCATCACAAAGGAGGTCCTGTTGCTTTACCTTGGCTCTTTTGTTGATATAGATAATAAATATGAGTTTGCTCTGAGAGAACAGAAGGATTACAGAAATTGCAGGTGCTTGACATGAACATATGAGTGTACTATTGAGTTAGTAGCAGCAAAAGCCCAAGCCAACCCTGTTTTGAGCTTACTAAAATTATATTTAATTTATCGATGTATTTGAAAATAAGACATATTACTTTCTTAACAGATTTTTCTTAATGTTTTAGATAATTCTGGAGCGATAGTTTGTCTTGATAGTTTGCTATATATTTAGTTTTAAAAGACTAATTGATTTAAAGTCTTCAGAAACAACTAAGCAGGTGGTATAATTTCAGACTTATTTAGCACTTACGTAAGCAACTAAAAAGCATTCCTTATTTAAAAAAAACTATACTCACAGACAATACATTTATTATGGTTTTTCTAAGACATCAAATACTTTTCTCAACGGGGCAAGGATGGTTTTCAAAGCTAATGTCAAATATTCCCATGGAACAACTCTTAAAATACATAAGAATGTAAATAGTCAAAATCTGAAGCTAATATCCTCTGACAATTCTGTAATATCTACCATCACAGACTCAAACAGGGTAATAAGTCCATATAAATGTTCAGCTAGTTTGGTCTTAGAATCTTTTTAGGATGAGAACCAGTGCAGGATGCTCCCACATCGTATTTCATAAAATTATGATTTGATCTGATCGTCATAGTCTGGAACATATTTGTCTTGGTACTGGCTTTTTTCCTCTTATGCCTGAAATAAATTTTCTGGAGTCGATGTCTCTGCTGCATACTGAGTGTTCAGAATAAAAATATCTCCCTCCTCTAGGGAGTGACTGAGCGAATGTGCCTTACACAGGCTATGCCGCGGCCTGTCGTATCTCAGGTGCTTCTGCTTAGAAATGTCACGCAGTTCATTTCACTCCCTCTTATTACTTTTTTTTTCCTACACAGATACACTAACCCTCCTTATCTGGGCATTTTTAACTATCTTAATGTTGACCTGTGCCTTTCATAAGTTTTAGATCTGTCTGGAATAGTGCTGTCTATTTTCTGCTGCTTTTATTTTTTTTAACAGCCTCTCTCTGTTGCTTAGAGCAGCCTCAAACCTTAAAATTGTCTGTGACCCTTCTGCCCCAGCACGTGCAGCGGAAACCTTGCAGTGGTTCTTCTGCCTCAGCACAAGCAATGGAAACTGTGCAATAGTTTTTCTGTCCAGAACACGCAACGTTCCTTCTTTACATTTTTGTTTCCTTTTATTTTTGGTTTCTTTCCTTACTGTAGACTATGCAGAAATGCTCAGAATATGCTCTGTGAATGAATGAATGAATGAATGAATGAATGAATGAATGGATCTGTGGAATCTAATCTATCATATTCACTGCCTTGTATTGCAATTAAATTGTGCACTTATAATCTCTAAGTACTGTGTGGGTTATAATGCTGAATTGTCTCCCTTATTTATACAGACACGTGTGCACCAAAGTATGAATATATACATACTATGTTTAGAACATTATCATGGTATGTTGTATATGTCAAAACATTTATACTGAACATGTAAATGATGGATAGAAAGATACTCGACGGCTGGCTCTTTGACCTCCTCCCCCACCCCCCAAGAGAGGAGCAGCCTTGCTAGGCCACAGAGGAGGACATTGCAGCCAGTCCTGAAGAGACCTGATAAGCTAGGGTCAGATGGAAGGGGAGGAGGTTCTCCCCTATCGGTGGACTTGGAAAGGGGCAGAGAGGAGATGAAGTAGGGAGGGTGGAATTAGGAAGGAATGAGGGAGGGGGCTATGGCTGGGATACAAAGTAAATAACCTGTGATTAATATAAAAAAATAAAATTATTTAAAGAAAGATGCTACATCATAAATGTAGTGTGATTCCTTTTCTCTATGAATTGATTTTAAAAGTATTTATTGGGAACTGTTAAATGGCATACCAAGTTCTAGACACCACAATAGTTGGTGTGTAAGATAGAGCTAAAGATTTGGAGGTTTTCACTCCCGTGAGGCAAACAAACAAGAGATGCATGCATGTACCTGTCACTAAAATGTCATGAAGTATTTTCAAAACTTAGCAATCATCATGAAGAAAATGACTAAATGAAATAAGTCACAAAACAAACCTTCATATACTAATGATAGTTCAGTAAAGACATATACAGTTACAGCTGTTTTCAAGAGCAATAATATAGGCAGATAGAAGAACCACCCAGAATGTCCTAGGGCCAAGATCAATTATTCAGCTTCAAGGATAAGCAAAAGGGCCAATGTAGTAAGCACATGAATGAGGTGCAGGGGAAATATTTGTCTGGGCAGGCTTTTTCATTAGACGTAAGACGGGTATCTTTCACAGTGAGGTACAACCGATTGATACTGAGAAACAAAGGCCACTGAGGTAAGAGGGAAAGAAGGCATAGAGCGCCCTCAGAGAAGAAGGGGTTTCTAGAAAAGAGGGACTATGATCAGCCAAAATGCTACCAGATGTGAGATGCTAATGCGAGGAGAAGCCTTAAAAGAATGGTTTCCCAACCTAGGAACCTGCCACAGAGGGCCTCTGAAAGCCTCTGCCGTGCAGACTGTCAAAGCAGATGCTGAGCTTGATGGCCAACTGTCGGGCAGAGTGAATGGAATTTTATGTAAGAAGTGGGAAATAGTAAGAGCTGGAGAGAACAGGAACTCCACAAGGAGAGCAACAGAACAAGAAAATTTGAACACAGGGAACTTCCCAGAGACTCATACTCCAACCAAGGACTATTCATGGAGATAACCTAGAACCCTGACAATGCAGCCACTTCTGATGAGAACTGATAGACTAAGATCAGAAAGAAGGAGAGGCAGACCTCCCCTATCAGTGGACTTGGGGAGGGGCATGCATGCAGAAAGGGGGGGGAGGGTGGGACCGGGAGGGGAGGAGGGAGGGGCTTATGGGGGGATACAAAATGAATAAAATGTAATTACTAAAAGTTAAATAAAAAATAAATAAATAGATAGATAGAGAAATAAATAAATAAACATATTACATTAAAAAAAATGGTTTTCCTGAAGATGTGACGATGAACTCCACCTGCCTGGAAGTGGTTGACTAGAGAATGAGAAGAGGCTGGTGGGCATTCTGAGGTCCTAAGTTAGAAAGGAAAATAGCAGTGGAGAAGTTGTTATGCAAGCATTATGGTGCGGAAGATTCTCTTATTGTTTTTATCAATATTTAATATTATGTGTATGTGTGAGCGTGTGTGTGTGTGTGTGTGTCGTGAAGAGGACAATACATCAATAATAAACTTCTGTTCTCTGATTGTGAGGTAAGGGTGAGGAGTTCTGTTTGGGTCAGTGTTACACACACAGCTGCATGTTATTTAAAGTTTGCACAGATCAGCAGAATGGTAGCATAATTTAATATTGGGGAAGGGTATACATATTTTTGACTCCCCTCATCTTACTCGTGTGTTAAATCTTGCTGACAGGTTTGTGGAACACACCTTTGTTTTCATAAATACTTAAACATCACCATTCTTTCAAGCATTCTTCTTGGCGTGAAGAGTGATGAAGACAACAGATTTGCTCTCAGTCTTTTTGGCGTCTGAATTCTAGGTGTTTCTGATTCAAAGAAAACTTAACTTTTTTTTTTATTTGAGCCTTGTACATTATCTTTGATCTACTGATCAAAATAACCCCTGCATCTAATGTAAAATGTGTCCATATTTCCATAGAGTAAAATTTCTATTAAAAAAAAATAAAACATCATAATGAACAAAGTTTCCTCTTTTGTTTTCATGGGCTACCAAGAGCTTTGAGGACATAGTTTTTTAATTAAAAAAATATTTTAATTACTTGCAGTTTCTATGATTAGTAACTATATTTATAATAAGTAAAAGTTCTAGATTTAAAAAACGTTTGCTGTGGCATTATTAAATTCTGATCCTTGAAAGAGGCCTGGGTGGGGGAAATCCCCTGTTTTATTCTGGTAAACATCCAAGTCCAGAACATATACACAAATATCACAATATCTGGGGTAAATAACCGCATTACAGCTAGAAGTAACCAGTCTATTAACCATGTGACCCCACAAGCAAAAATCACTGACTGTGCGTCATGTGGTTGATGGGCATTTTCATTGTCATTTTAGCCCTCAACTTCACCAAAAGTATTTTCTTTTAACTTGAAAACTGACAGACTCTTTGTCCTCTGAGGGAAGAAGTGTGCAGGAAAATTTCCCATGAGTCTGTTCCATAATGACATACATCCACCTTGGGGCAGAATGGTAAGAAGAAAAAAGGCTGAAGAAACCAGAGCGACTTTATTGAGCCCTTCTGGGTGGTGTCCTCATAGTAGGACTTCATTATTTCTTTGGAAGGACCCCAAGAGCAGCAGATCTCATCATCCTCAAGCGTGAGTGTGAAAACACAATTGCTTCATTCAGGGAACCTTCTTCCCCCCAGAGGGTCTGTCAGCGTTGATGACTACCCTTCTGCCCTTGTCCGTCATTGCTGACCGTCAGCTGACGTTTGTACCTGCATAGCTTTGTCGTGGTTTCCCTCTACACTCCTTTCATGGTTTTGTTTTTATGTTTATTTTAAAAAAATCAATATTTCCCATGGCTTAAAGCTTATCATTTTAAAATCTTAATGATTGTTATTCATTTTACTGAAGTTGTAAAATAATAAGCAGTTTCAGAGACGCTAGACATTTCCCCTGCATCTGCAGGAATCAAACTCTATATTTTGAGGTATGACGTACTGAGCGTGGTTCCATGTGTCCTGGGGGTGGATAGTGATGTCACAGTTAGGCCTTGGTATCTTGAAATTAAAGCTAGAAAGGAGATATTACATTCTTTTTTACTTCTATTTATCCACTTTGTCTTTTAAACTACTTACCCTTTAAAGTTAAAATCATCTAAAAACAAGATAATGTTGCAGTATGGTTCAAGTTTAATCTAGAAGTCATGATACATTTTGGTAATATGAATCTCAATCATAAAATAAAAATGTTGCATCATTTAATTATTGCTTAATTTCAGAAGAGTACTGGTTGCTCAAGAGTTGACCCACTATCTATTCAAGTCCACATAAAGAAAGGTGTATTTCTAGAGAACAACATTTCAGACAAACATGAGTACTTTTGTTTTTACAAAGTTTATATAAAAAAATGTTACTTTAATTATACCACATTTTGCCATACATGGCTGGGAAAATATTGCTGGGGGTGGGGGAGAGGGACTGTTCTGTTTGGCCAATTATTTTAGTACATCAGTCCTGTTGAATTAGAGTCTCTGAGTCCTGGCTGACTGAACTACCCTTAGTCTGTGCAAGGAAAGCAATGGAGGTTGAGCTTGGAGATCTCAGAGCAGCATGAACATATTGAAAACATCCTGATCTACCTCAGTGTTCTTGTCGGGAGTGTCTGGGAGCCCCTGAGAGCAACAGTTCACAAAATCAGGTGCTCTCTCCTCTTTGTCTCCTTTGTGAAGATAGAGTAAAACTCAGTGACGGGGAAAAGTACAGGACAGTGTTCTTAATTGTTAGCTCCACTCAACTACCATTGACTGGTCTATTCTGTCAAAAGAGACTGAAGGTCATGGGAGATCTGGGGTCTCAAATGCCAATAACTTCAAACCCTTTCCTCAGAATATCTTGGAGGTTAAAGGCACTTCCCCCTTGTAAGTCAAAAGAAAAGCTGGAGAGGAAGCAAAAGAAGGAGGAGGGGAAGGGACAGGAAGAAGGAGAGGAAAGACAAACAAGGTTAGCACCTACTGTATTCACTCAGCATTGTTTTGCTCCTAGAAAGGTTCAAATCTCACCAACTGGCCAACCAGCATAAGAGCCTTCATTAGCTATTAATTTAAATTAACAGTTTTATTTAATTTTAGAAACTATAGTAGTATGAGATAAACACATAACTTATTAATCATTACTAAATTTCTGAAAAGTATGTGGATTTTTAAAATTTATGTTTTATCAATTTATTCTCTTGGGTAAAGGTGGCACAGAAATGTGGGCGTGGCTAACCAATAACTGGTCCAGCTTAAGAGTCGTTCAACAAAAGGAAACCCACCCCTGCCACTGCCTGGATGGCCCAGAGACCTAGGATAGAACCAAAAAAGGAAAGAAATAAAGGATTTTTTTAAAGCCTAATTGGATTATATGTATGAAAGTCATGTTTTAGACTGTGGAGTTAAATAATTTATATTAAAAAATTATATAGCTACTGTATGGTTACCGCCAAGGATGGATTTAACTGAATTGTAAAGTGTAAATTGTAAAGTGGCTGGAGGTGAATGCCTTTCTTACAATTGTAAAGGAAGGGGTACTTTCTATTAAAATTACACATTTGACAGAAGATCAATGAGAGAGACTAGAGCACCTTAAAATATGACTTTTGAGCATATAGGACCTTCAGTTATTTGGGAACATGTGTTTGAAGGTCTAGTATTATTTTGTCAGAGAAGCGTGTTTCCACAGAATGACAAATCACGTTCAATAACAAGTTTTAGTGGTGATTTACAGAAAACTAGGTGTAAAAAAATCACTTCTCAGTTGTAGTGTAACTTTTCTCACTGATGTGACAGGGTAATTGATGTTAACTTTAGGATGTAAGATTTTTGCTCACATTTTGAGGTGATATGGAAGTCATGGCTACAGGTGCTGAGGCAGTGGTTCAGATTGTGCCCACAGACTGAAGGGATGGAGGAAGAGAGAGACAGAGACAGAGACAGAGACAGACAGAGACAGACACAGAGAGAATGCTAGTACTCAGCCTGTTTTCCCCTTTTATCTAGTCCTCACCCCCAGCCTGTGAAATGGTTCCCACCTCAGCTCATCCAGTCTAGCAGAATCTCCTGTCTCTGAGATAACTGTAGATCTTGCCATGTTGACGGTAGGTATTAACCACCACGCTGATTCTTTGGCTTCTAAGTGTGTGCAGGTGAGAAACAGGATAATTACCTAAATCCGATGACAGTCTTACACCTTTACAATTGGGCTTAGGGTGTGGTCAGATTGCTACTGCTCTGCGTGCACTATAAAGAGGGGGACTGGAATGGAACTATCTGTCCATTCTCCACACAGACTCACCCTTTAATTCGTTAGCAATGTGTATCACCTCAGCTGTTCTCAACAAGGGCAAGCACTTCAGCTTCCTGTCAGTAAGACATGTGGAGTAAGTTAACTTAAAAGTGTAGCAAGAGCACCTCGAGCCATCTGTAGAATGACGGATAGCATGCACTCGCTCGAGATCAGGTGTTTCTTGTAATTACTTGCTCTGATGTCTGGATCAAGTTTTGTCTGTCCCTGACAATTGTGTGCCTTAGATTACACTCACGGTGTCTGTGAAGGGAGTGTTAATGATTTTAATACAGCAGATTTTGTTTATAAAGAAGCAATTTCACTATCACTCTGGATGAATTACCTAGGAAAATGACTGAAGAACATCTTTAGCTTCCTGTGGTGTGAGAACCCCTCAGCTCACTTCCAGGCAGCAATTTAGTGAGCCATTCATCAGGATGCTGATAATGGTGTGGGTGATCCTGAGCCCCCAGATAGTAAAGAATCCCTGCAAGTGACCAAAATTTATAGCTGTGGCTGGCATAGCAGCATGGCGGCACACATGTGGCTTATGTCAGCGGCAGACACACATTGTTTTCTATATCACATTGATTTGTTATGTAGTACTGAAAAATCTTAAGCAGAATCAAGGCCTATAAATTGCAGAATGGAGTCTTCATAGCTTCTTATCTGTGTTTCAGTTCTGTCAAAACGAATCCGAGAACCAAGCATGCTCTGTACACAATGCTACTAGTCAAAGAATAAAAACTGAGACCATTCAATTTCCTTCTTTTTTGGCAAGTTGCCAGATGGACATTTTTCTCTCTGTTAGTCTTGGCAAAGAAGAAATAGAGAGGAAACTTTATTACTCAGTTACTGATGGTTTTTCTATTTTGTTTTTATTAAAAATGGTGAAACATGGGCCCTTTGTCAAAATTATTTTATTATTGAAGGGTGGGAGGGGGTAGGTGATCTGGCAACTGTTCAGAAAACCATTAACAGCACTGATAATGGACAATCTCCTTTGCGTTCCCCAACACAGAAGTGCTTAATTACAATAAATTATGCTATAGTCTGGTGACTGATGTACATGCATAATAAATTAGTACAGCCTTGGAGTTTAATCTGCTGGGAGGTAACAAACTCAGTCCATCTGATATTTCGATAAAATAGTCTGATCTTTTAAAGTTATAAAATGGTGTATTTGGGGAAAAAAAAAACCTAATGTATGAGTTTTCATTGGCTACAGAGATTTCGTGGGTCTTCAAGACTGAAACATTGAAAAACCAACATCCCAACTGTTGACATTTAAATGAAACTCAGATCTTAAGAACATCAGCAGTGGAGTGCAACCAGCCGAGCATGAGAGACCAGTGGCCATTATTGCAAGTGCTCAGGGAAGAAGCGATATTCAAAAACAATTCCATTTAAGCCAAAGCCATTATTACTCATTCAATTAAATATATATATACATACGTATGTAAATATATATACATATATATACATATGTAAATATATACATATATACATATGTAAATATACATACATATATATATTATTTCTCAACTTATTTTTGCAGCAAAGAAATGAATGTGGAGAAGACAGGAACTCCACAAGGAGAGCAACAGAACCAGAAAATTTGAACACAGGGGTCTTCCCAGAGACTCATACTCCAAGCAAGTACCAGGCATGGAGATAACCTAGAACCCCTGCACAGATGTAGCCCATGGCAATTTAGTGTCCAAGTGGGTAACATAGTACTGGGAAGAAGGACTGACTGCCTCTGACATAATCTGATTGGCCTGCTCTTTGATCACCTCCCCCTGAGGGGAGAGCAGCCTTACCAGGCCACAGAAGATGACAATGCAGCCACTTCTGATGAGAACTGATAGACTAAGATCAGAAAGAAGGAGAGGAAGACCTCCCCTATCAGTGGACTTGGGGAGGGGCATATGAAGAAGGGAGAGGAAGGGTGGGAGCGGGAGGGGAAGAGGGAGGGGCTTATGGGGGGATACAAAGTGAATAAAGTGTAATTAATAAAATAAAATTAAACAAAAATAAATGAATGTTCTTTCTACATGACAAATATCTTCTGGAATCTTCACAGATATGTGCCTTTCTTTTGGAAGCACCACAGAGAAAACAATTTTAAAAGTCTAAGTCTGAAACTGAATTAGAAAAACAGTAAAAACAAACAAAAAAAATCAACCTGTTGATGACTGTTGGGTCACTGTCAAGATGAGTAAAAACAAACAAACAACTGATTTCAATGAAATCAACAGTCTTATATTATACAAAAAGGTTTTCATTTGTGGAAACACAGTAAGGAATTCGTTCTGAATTTTGTAATCAAGTGTTTAACATTGTCAGCACCCAGTGTGCAATCTAAACAGGACAGTGAGTGGGACTGTTTCATTAAAAACAAAAACAAAAAAAGTCATGTATCATATGGTTCTCAGTATTTTTGTTTCCCCTTCATAAAAAAGTAGAAATTCTAATATGAAGGATGTCAGACTACTTTTGAAGCCACTCCCCTTGTCTGAGTTGTCACTGAGAGCAGAAGTGAATGATTAATTAACATACTTAATCCTCCTAGAATTCCTTTTTTTTTTTTTTTTTTTTTTTTTTATTCTTATTCCTCCTTGATTTATTTTTTTTTTTTTTTTTTTTTTTTTTTTGGTGCTGTGCCCTTGGCAGATGATTAAATGACAAATTGCTGACAATTAAAGTCCCTGAGAAGAGTTAAAATATGATGTACCATGTTTCCAAAAGAAGATAAGAAACACACCTCCAGATAAATCAATCAAGGAGTCCATTTTGATAACAATTATCTGTGAGACTGTATAATAGGTTTTTAAAGAATAGAAATGTACAGAGAGGATTTACCTAATTAGAGACACTGCAGACTCTAGTAAGATAGGTGTCTTTCCAACATATAATGAACTCTACAGCTTTTTGTTGTTTTTTTTTTATTTTGTGTGTATGTGTGTTCAGTTTCATGGGTGTTTTTTGTTTCTTTGTAGATGGTGTTTTATTTTGTTTTCTTGAGTTTTGGGGTGAGGGATTTTGTTGTTGAGTTGGGTTTTTAACTTCTTTGGGTTTTTTGTTGTTCTTGTTTTTTTTAGAAACATCTTGAAGTTGAGTGGGTAGGGATTGGGAAAGGGTCTAGAAGGACTTGGGGGGGAAGAATATGATCAAGTATATTTAACTTTAGAAATTGTTTTAAATAATAAAAGATATCATAATAAAAAGTCATGTCCTTCTGAGGGTGAAAAGCACACATACTACAGAGACATACATGCAGACAAAACATTCATACACATAAAATAATAGAACACTTTTAATAAAAATATAGATATACGCATTTTCTTTCTTATAGTTTTCTTATTCCTTGACAAGATCAGGGATAATCAGATATTCATGAGTACTAAATCTTACAAAAGAAAATATGAAAGAAAACAAAGGAAACTTACTACAATATTTTCTGAAGACTAGGTTTGCACATGCTTAAACTGGTCCTTGAACTCTTTTATTCTGAATCACCACACTGACGGTCAGGCAGTGCTTTGGTATTGTGCAAGAATCACAGGGCATATAATGCTTTTTTGGTAGTTTCAATGGTATGCTTAGCTCTCTGTTTAAGACAGAAGGGGACCCATATGCTGGGATGGGATGTAAAGTACTTTCTGTGTAATCCAGTGGACTTGAGCTCTATTCCCAGAACTCAAATAAAAGTGGAAGTAGCAAAATGATCCACTAAGTTGTCCTTTGACCTCCACATGTGGTGTGTGCACATCCACAAATATACATCAAATATACAAAGAGTAGTAAAAGTCTTAAAACAGAAAGAATATTAAAGACAACTGTTCAAATCTCATTCATATGATTATTTAATTCATTGATTATTAATGTATACAAATGTTCTCTGTCCAATCTCACACCAGAATAACACAGGTATATTATGGAAATTTCTCAAACTGCCTCTGAAGAATTCTTTTGTAATATATTATATAATGAATCATTTCTAATTTACTTCTGAGTATTGCTTAAAATTGGGGAGAATTTTGTAGAGGAATTTTAACTGAGAACGTGACTGCTCTGGCAATAGATAGCATCTAAACACCTTCTAGGTCTGTGTGATCCAGCTGGAATACAGACACACCTTTAATCCAGGAGACAGAGGCAAGCGAATCTGAGTTTAACGCCAGCCTGGTATAGAGCAAGTTCAGATAAAGAAAAGCTTAGGCCTAGGTGTGGTGGTGGTATATGCCTTTAATCCCAAACAATGAAGGTAAAGTTAGTTTGTAGAAGGAAGCATGTTTGAAAGTAATGTCTAATTGGATGGCGGAAAAGTGACAAATCAGAGGAGGATTAGACAGAATAGTACATGCCCAACTTTCAGAATAGAGAGAAAAGGGGAGCTATTTAAGGGGTAATGAGTATGAAAAGAGGCAGTTTTACTGGGAGAGTTTTACAGAGAGCTGTTGAATCAGAGGACAAGCTAGACACAGGTGAAGTCAGAACGAGCCAGAGAATAAGAAGAAGCCAGAAGATTAGAAAAGATTGCTGGAGTTAGTTTGAGGCCAAGCAGAATAATTCAGAGGTTGACAGAGAAGCCAGTTCAAATAAGTCAGCTGGGAGAATGAATCAGTTTGAGCCAGAACAGCTGAGTTGAACCAGCCAGCTATGGGTTCAGAAAGAACAAGCACGGGTGAGCTTACTAAGCAGAAAGTTCCTGAGGCTGAAAACATTCTAGGCCTAGGTTAGACTGTAAGGAGGCTAGGCTAGAAGCTTCCAGGATTAGGTTAGCAGACAACAATTGAGGCAGGTGAACAGAAGTTCTTTATATAAAATTTGATTATAAAATTTGCTAAAAATCTATTTTAATCATTAAGTATAAAGTGTTCATCTTTGAAATAAAATAATTTTTATGGATCAAGCAACTCAAGGTAAAAATTACCAAGACTGCCTTTACGACAGCAGCTTTGGGGTTGAATTAGATGTGGCTAAAATAGTTCATATCATTTTGCTCAGGGCAAAAGGATGTCCAAAAGGGGCTTCCATCTGCAGTAAGTCTACATTTATTAATATGCTCTCAAGATTAGGTCCTATTTATGTAACTAAAGCTCCATTATAAAATTTTCTAAAATATCATACTTCACTACAAGCTTTGTAGAAATTTTTAAA
Source organism: Psammomys obesus (assembly GCF_907164565.1). Lineage (NCBI taxonomy): Eukaryota > Metazoa > Chordata > Mammalia > Rodentia > Muridae > Psammomys > Psammomys obesus. The sequence continues at coordinate 10,438,154 of NW_026585644.1, forward strand.
AATTGAATTTCTTGAATGATTTTTGTTTATTGTATTTTCTAAGGGCAAATTCAGATTTTTTTTTGTTGTTTCTAATACCTTTATTTTTTTAAACAGGATTTTTTCTTTTATTGATTTAAGATTTATTTTCTTTTAATGGGTGTAATTATTTGTCAATTATATATTACAAATGTCTGTTTCTAGTCTCTTGTTCTTTTTCTCTTTTTTTTAAATTTTATTTTATTTTATTAATTACACTTTATTCACTTTGTATCCCCCATAAGTCACTTCCTCCTCCCCTCTCCCTTCTTCACACATGCTCCTCCCCAAGTCCACTGATAGGGGAGGTCCTCCTCTCCTTCCTTCTGATCTTAGTCTATCAGATCACATCAGGAGTGGCTGCATTGTCATTTTTTGTGACCTGGTAAGGTTGTTCCCCCCTCAGGGGGAGGTGATCAAAGAGCAGGCCAATCAGATTATGTCAGAGGCAGTCCCTCTTCCCATTACTATGTGACCCACTTGGACACTGAACTGCCATGGGCTACATCAGTGCAGGGGTTCTAGGTTATCTCCATGTCTGGTACTTGATTGGAGTATGAGTCTCTGGGAAGACCCCTGTGTTCAAATTTTCTGGTTCTGTTGCTCTCCTTGTGGAGTTCCTGTCCTCTCCAGATCTTACTATTTCCCATTTGTTATATAAAATTCCATTCACTCTGCCTGTCAGTTGGCCATCAGGCTCAGCATCTGCTTTGATAGTCTGCAGGGCAGAGCCTTTCAGAGGCCCTCTGTGGCAGGTTCCTAGGTTGTTTCCTATTTTCTTCTTCTGATGTCCATCCTCTTTGCCTTTCAGGATGGGGATTGAGCGTTTTAGTCAGGGTCCTCTCTCTTGATTAGTTTCTTTAGATGTACAGATTTTAGGAGGTTTATCCTATATTATATGTCTATATGAGTAAGTATATACCATGTGTGTCTTTCTGCTTCTGGGAGAGCTCACTCAGGATGATCCTTTCCAGGTCCCACCATTTACCTGCAAATTTCATGATTTCCTTATTTTTCATTGCTGAGTAATACTCCATTGTGTTTATGTACCCCAGTTTCATCCATTCTTCAGTTGAGGGGCATCTGGGCTGTTTCCAGCTTCTGGCTATTACAAATAAAGCTGCTACAAACATGGTTAAGCAAATGTCCTTATTGTGTACTTGAGCCTCTTTTGAATATATGCCTAGGAGTGGTATGGCTGGATCTTGAGGAAGCGCTGTTCCTAGTTGTCTGAGAAAGCGACAGATTGATTTCCAGAGTGGTTGTACAAGTTTACATTCCCACCAGCAGTGGAGGAGGGTTCCTCTTTCTCCACAACCTCTCCAGCATGTGTTGTCACTTGAGTTTTTCATCTTGGCCATTCTGATGAGTATAAGGTGAAATCTCAGGGTCATTTTGATTTGCTAAAACTATCCTCACAATAAAACATCATCTGGAGGTATCTCCATCCCTGATCTTAAGCTGTAGTATAGAGCAACAGTAATAAAAACTGCATGGTACTGGCATAGAAACAGAATGGTGGATCATGGAACCGAACAGAAGACCCAGAAATAAACCCACATACTTATGGACACCTGATCTTTGATAAAGATGCCAAAACCATACAATGGAAAAAAGATAGCATTCAACAAATGGTGCTGGTCTAACTGGATGTCTACATGTAGAAAAATGCAAATAGATCCATACTTATCACCCTGCACAAAACTAAAGTCCAAGTGGATCAAAGACCTCAACATAAAACCAGACACATTAAATCGGTTAGGAGAAAAAGTGGGGAAAACCCTCATTGGTACAGGAGACAACTTCCTGAACAGAACACCCAAAGCACAGGCTCTAAGAGCAACAATCAATAAATGGGACCTCATGAAACTGAAAAGTTTCTGTAAAGCAAAGGACATCGTCATCAAAACAAAATGACTGCCTACACATTGGGAAAGAATTTTCACCAACCCTATATATGACAGAGGACTAATATCCAGTATGTATAAAGAACTAAAGAAGTCGAAAATCAGAAAAACCAAGTAATCCAATTAAAAAAATGGGGAACAGAGCTAAACAGAGAACTCTCTGTAGAGGAATATGGAATGACAGAGAAACACTTAAAGAAATGCTCAACCTCATTAGCCATTAGGGAAATGCAAATCAGCTTTTTTTTTTTTTTTAAGATTTAACAGGTAACATTGTTTAAAAACCAGAAACAGAGCAAGTGCCTGTGATCTAGGTACTCAGGAAATTGAGCAGAGATACCATGAGTGTGGGGTCACCCTGTGCTAGATAGTGAGGTCAAGACCAAGTTTGTTTAGTTTATATGGAAAGAAGCTCTCTCAGGATACCAAGTAGCTGAGGAGTGTAGCTCAGGGGTAGCGTGTTTGACTAGCCTAGCCCAGGCACACATCATGTGCACACAAGTGGAAACATGGTTAGTGTTATGATTACTTAAAAACACATTGAACATAGCCATGCACCCTGTCAATAAAACTTGAAATAGCAGAGCATTATTAAACATACAAAACAAATGTGACATTTGTAAATTCTAATTGTTGTGTCAGATCATGTCCTCATCTGAACCATCTTCTTCTTACTACCTCTTTAAGAAAATGCTTTGTTGATGTTCAAGGGCTTCAATAAACCACGCTTTAACACTTCCGTGATCAAAAATAATATTATATTTCCAGCAAAAACACTATACTATCCGCTGAACAGATCCATATTCTGATACAAACTGTAGCAGTTTTTTTTCTATATTCAACATGAAGCAGCATGAAATCCAAGATATTGGGAATGGGTGGGTGGGATTGAACACTCTGCACTTTGTGTATGCTTAGGAATTTCTGAAATTATTTGTGTTTGAGAGGAGAGAGTTGTTTTCTTTTTTTCTTGAAGGAATGTACAAATAAGGATGGTGATGAAAAGGAAGAAAGAAATATAGCTAGAGACTGTCAAAAGATGGTGATAGAATGATGGAGTGAGTGGGGCGAGTGTGATGGGCAAGAAAAAGGGGAGGAATGCAAATGCTATGTGTTTTTTTAACTTCTATTTATAGTGCTGCTCCTAAGGATATAAATACATTTAAAGATCCTGTTCACAACTTAATATAGTCAAATATTTTGCTATGGATTGAATAAATGCAATTGATTTTATTTTACAAAGTAAAAGTTTTTCAGGCTAAACATATTTATACATTTTCACACAGATGTTAGCTTGAACTTTATGTCATACTAGTTCACATCAATTACAGCATGAGAGATGAACACAATATTATCTCTCGTTACGTGGCCTTGTTGAAATGGAGCTATAAAGAAACATTTTACAGGGCTTGAGAATTTGTAGTAAGAAAACTTGACTCAAGTAAGCAAGAGTTTCAGTAGCAAGACATCTGTTAAAATTAAACTACAGACCTTTATTTCGGATGCAAGTACACTCCCTAACACATCACAGGCTCACTAAATCTAAAAGCTTCCCGTATTACTATAAAAAGTTTAAAAGTAAGAAGTGAGCAAGGCTATAGTGTCAGCAAGGGCTCAAGGATCTCAGTCTCTCAAGCTCCAGCGGGAGCAGCAATATCTACTTTTCCACACATCGGGACCCTGCAAAATAATGAGTATGTTCTCTCTATGTGTGTGTCTCTCTCTATCTGTCTCTCTCTGTCTCTCTGTCTCTCTCTCTATATATATATATGATAGATAGGCATATATGTAGAGATATAGATATATTTGTTGATATATATCTATATAAGTATTTGTTGATACATATCAACAGATAAATATACAAAACCTCTTATGAAGGATTTGTAATAAATGCTTTATTAAAGAAACTTCAGGATGCATTATGTATTTGTCTACAGTTGAGGGGAGAAACCCAATCACTTGAGAAAAGTCTTCATTTGTTGAGCAGTAAGTGTTGTAGAGGCCAGTAGATGCAGGCAGATATCAGCTCCCAAGCACTGATTTGAGAAGTGTGATGGCGAACATGACTTCATCCTTATTAACTTAGTTCTCCAGCTAGTAAGTACAGTAAATGCAATATGTAACTGAGCATGGAAAGAATATTTCCTGTTAAAAGAAACCTTAATCTATTGTACTGTTTGCTAACACCTTACATTTCCACCACTCACAATGCTACTTGTAAGATGGCAGAGCAAATAGACCTGAATCCTGATGTCTTTTTATTTTTAGTAGTAATTGTGTTTAAGTGCACCCATCCCTACTGTCAGACATGTGTTCATTCCTGTGCAAGCATAACCACCATCTAGAGCTAGAACTTCATTGCACAAACTACAGCTAGACACTTATTAAACATCAACTCTTCTTCCTCTTCTCTTCCTAGCCCTACTTTGTTTCTAACAATTTTACTATTTAACTTGTGCCATGTAAGTGAAATCTTGTGTAATATGACTTCTTGTGGATGGCTTACTTTTCATAGAACATTGTTCTCAAGGCTCATCTGTATTCTAGCACGTGATAGTGTTCCTTAATAGTATTCATACACATATTTACTTTTTATATTTTCTTGTATCTATCTCATGGCTGCTGTATTTAATTCTGCTGTGAATGTGGCTGAACAACTATAATGTCAAAGGTCTACTTTACACTGTTTTATAGGCATGTGAATGAAACCAACTGCTGTATTTATTCTTGAAGATTCAAAACCATAAATTGCATTCTTTTGCTATTTCACTCTTGAGTTATGTGATGCATGTGTATGTACATATATATAATACTTATATCACTATGTAATATATGTATGTATGTATGTGTGTCTATACATATGTACATATATGTATGTATATCACTATGCAATGTGTGTACATATGCCTGTGTATGTAGACATACAAATATATAGTTATATTTCTATGTAATATGCATATGTACAAACATATACACGCATGCATCATACGTATATACATGTACATATACACATAAATAAGTATAGTACTACACAAGATATGTATAGATATATGTGTGTATCACTGTATTATTTATATGTATGTATAGATAATGTGTGTTTACATATATACACTGCTTATGTAAAGCCTAAGAACTACTTACAAAAATACTGGTGAAATTTAGAAAGGTATTTTGTTATGATAATATAAATTAAATCAGAAACATTTGTAAGAGATGTTTTAATTACTATTAGGGAAAAGTCATGACAAGCAGGCTATAATATGGTTTTACATTGGGTACTTTTAATGTCTCCAAGAACTAATCAAAGATTGAATGAATAATCATTAACTGTTTTATATGCTTCCGCTGAAACAATGACAGAAAGAAATGGCTTCTGAGAGAGGCAAAAACATAAAAGTAAAAATTAGGCACCAAATTAATTTATATTCCTTCCAATCCATCTGGTAGTTAACTGGTAGTTATCTTTCAGTGTTTTAATGTCAATTAAATAATGCTTTAGTCCTAATTCATTGTATCACAGAAAAGAAATAAATTTGAATTTCTAACAATCATGGGAATGTGAAAATGGAAGAAACACTCTTCTACCCCAAAACAGGATGTTCATATCCATTTAGAAGCCATAACACATATTCACAGGCTCACTAATATTAAGTAAAAATAAAATGTGAAATGTTTATGAGTAATGCATGTCTTTTCCCCTTTTATTTATACATGATAATTTCAAAATTGTAGCTTCTTTATGCTTTTCAATATCCCATGTTTTAAATACATTAAATATATGATATATAAATTCCAATAATATGTATGTATATATGCATATATTCCACTTTGATTTATAATTGAAAAAATAGAATGAAAACATTTTGTTTTACATATGCATGAAATACCAAAGACTTGTTTTGCTGGAATGATTTCCAAGCTTCAATTGTTCTCAAAATGTTATGAAAACAATATTAAAATGTCATGGAAGCCGGGCACAGTGGTGCACTCCTGTAATCCCAGCACTCGAGGCCAGCCTGGACTACAAAGTGAGTCCAAGACAGCCAAGGCTACAACAGAGAAACCTAGTCTCGAAAACCAAACAAACAAACCAAAAGGCTTCAACTTATTTTGTCATGAAAATTGTGCAACAGATGACTTACTAAAATTGAAGGAATTTTTTTATTTTAAAACTTTTGTGTAAACTATTATTAGAAAGGAAATTTCATATTTTCTTTCCTCTCAAGGTATAATTTAGTAAGTCTTGGATTGGGCCTCGAACTATGTAGCGTCTTAGACTGTGTATGGCATGTTAGCAGGTAGGTTGTAGGCATATTCTTCGTGGAGCCAGTGACTGACTTTGTTCAGAAGAGAACTATGCGTTGGGATGCTCCCATTCTGTGAAGCTTACCTTGGTTCCTGTGTGCAGGGCTTCTTACAGCAGGTAAACGCCAGGAGCTTAACCCGAGATGAAGGTGTGTCTCTCCATGGGGCAACTGTCAATCACAGCTTGTTCCCCGACTCCCCAGCCCATCACTTCTCACAAGAGCTTCAACGTGATCTGTAAATCTAAATATGACCAGGTTGTTTCTCCGCAAAAACTTTTTCAGGGGCTTTTGGTCACCTAGAAACTCCTACCAAAGGTTACAAGGCTCTTATTTATTTGACTTTCTTTGGCTCCCATTCCCATCTGGCACTATTCAGTCTACCCAAAAAGGCTTTCTGTTCCTCAGTCCTACTGCGTTGGGGGGGGGGGGTGTTTATAAATGTTCTTGTTATTTCTTGTACTTTGCCCTTTCCTTATTTCCCTAAAGCCAGGCTACCTTCCTAGGATGGGGTTAATTCATTAAGCTCTGTTATTTTCTGCCTCACTCTCTTTGTTCTTCTGTATTGTATTGTATTGTATTGTATTATATTGTATTGTATTGTATTGTATTGTATTGTATTGTATTGTATTCTGTATTGTATTTCACCGCCACCAGCGAAAATTTCTTTGCTTGCTTGTACTATGGGTCTTCTCCTTGGAGACTCCAGTGCCGCTACGAAGAGCCTTCAAAGAGTTTAGAAAGAATTACAGTACAAGGCGGCTCACATGCTTCTTTTTTTTTTTTTTTTCACTAAAGTAATAGCAAGTCCCAGCCGGAACTCCCAAGCTCTATCTATGTGAGTGTTGGTCTTCTGTCTACTCTACTTTTTTGAAAAGAACTGAAATGAGAATTAAATGTTTTAGCAGAAAAAAAAATATTTCCCCCAGAGACACACGCGGAGTACGATTCATAAGTATGTCCCAAATATTTATCAGCAACTCCAAAATCCTAAATTAAGGGCTGCATTCCGGGTATGAGACGCAGATTCAACATTATGTCATTTTTCTCTTTGTGTCTGATTCACGTGAACCTAGGCCCAGTTCGAAGAAGCACTGTAGTGTTTGGAGAGAAGGCCTCTCACCAGTGTCAGCTCTTAGAAAGGCTTCACCTTAGCTGGGTGCAGTGGTGCACGCCTGTAGTCCCGGCACTCAGGAAGGGACAAGCGATCTCTGAATTCGAGGCCAGCCTGGTCTACAAAGTGAGTCCAGGACAACCAAGGCTACACAGAGAAACCTGGTTTCAAGAGACTGAAAATGATGATGATGGTGATGATGATGATGATGATGATGATGATAACAACAACAAAGGCTCAGTTTATTTTCTTTCTATTGCCAATGACATCATTCTGCATTTGAGGCTGTTTCCCAGTGCCTATCAGACAACTATTTATTTTCATCAAATGTCCATATACATACCCAACCAACTATTCAGAGGACCTATGCACTTGACTCCCATTGTCAAGAGAATAAGATATACACAGATCATGGCTGTAGTTCACTGTTCTGCCCATATCATAATTAAAGAGATTCTTATTGTTCCTTTAATATATTTCAATAGTTATTAAGTTGTATGTTAAAGATTTCTTATATCATTTTCATAAAGTCTGCGAAGTTATGTTGAAGGGACACACACAGTTCATATCTTATTACTTTCTATGCTAATACTTTTCTTAGATGTTGAACTTATATGTTGAACTGTTTAGTTCCCTTATAAAGCATTTTCAGGTATCTGTACTTCAAATTCTTTCATGAGTGACTTTTAAATTGTACTTTGAATGTTTTCCAAAATGGTCTTTGAGGTTAGGTGTAGTGGTATAGTACCATAATATCATTGTTCCAGAGGCAGAGGAAGGAAAATCATGAATTTAAGCCTGGGATATGTAGTTAGTTTATATCTCAAAAAAAATAATGAATTCAGGCTGGAGAAATGGCTTCATGTTTAAGAACATAGACACACACACACACACACACACACACACACACACACAGACACCCATATGCACATACATAAGTAAAAATACTTGAAAATACTGAATACTAATTTCTAAGATTTTTTAAAAATATAGTTAAATATTCACCAATGATTAACTACTCATATTTTATTACATTTATCCTTACTGTACTCCACTGTAAAGGGTTTGCATTGGAACAACCCCACAAGAATACCCTTTGTGTCCTTTGTGCATAGTGTAGCCCTAAGAAAACCTCCTTGAGTGTCACAAGCTTGTTGTGCTCTTCAAGAATTTGCACCTAAGGAAGGGCAACATTGTGAATGATGGAATTTTTGTACATTAGGAAATCCTGACTGCTGTGAGAAGAGACAGCGATACTATTATAAATGCACATGGCCGTGTTTCTCTTAAACTTAATGGTACACGTTAATGATCTTAATTTACTTGATGTTCACTCACAGTTGTACAAATGGAAGGAAGAAAGAACCATTTGTGTTATTAAATTTCAGCAAAGGTCCAAGAATGACCCAGCCAATACAGTAAAGTTGTTACTGTCTTCAGGACGTTAGAATCTCCTGTCCATGGGTTGGTCTTTGAAGTCACCATGACACCATCTGATGAAAGATTTTATCTGTAACTTGCCTGGCTATGTCCCTTCCCACTGAAGCAGCAGGCTCCAGAAGGTTTGGTGATATAATTTCAAGGGCTGTCAAACTTCTGTCAAAGTTTAGTGGCCCCCTGGGGAACCCTAGTTTTCAACATTCTCTTTGCTAAGACAAGACTTCTCCAGAAAGTGCTGAGCAAAGTGACAGCTTCAAGTACTGGGGATTTTGTAATTTGAAGTGCAGTTAATTTAAAAAACAGCATCAGCAAATCAACATGTGATTGGCTTGTCACTTCCTCCCCCATCCCTCTTTCCTTCCTCCCTCTTTTGTATCAAGACATCAGTCAAACTTGTACTGCAACTTTTTAATCTTTTTGGAAGGTTTTCTCTATCGACCCAACTAGGTCAAGGGACTGCCATTTTCTGAAGAAAGTAGTAAAATGTACATTGTATGAGATACTGTATTTTTAGTATACCATTTGCATAATAAATATTATTCAGATGTTTACTGAAGTTTTAAAATGATCCTGCAAACATTAGAAACAACTTTAATAACGTATATAAAAAGGAAACCTTCATACAACCTTTGTTTTTATACTTCTCTTATTGGAAATAGATTTTTATCATATAATATATTCTAATCAAGATTCCCCTTCCCCAGGTCCTCCCAGAACTTCCCCCACTCCCACCCAGGCAACGCAATAACTTCTGTTTCTCTCTTTAGAAAACAATAGGAAAACAAACTAAAAAGATATACATGCACTCACTTTCTCTCTCTCTCATAAACACACACACACACACACACAAATTCTCTCTCTCACACACACACACACAAAATAAACAGGCAAGCGAAAACCCACAAACCATAAAAACACAAAATTGAAAACCATGGCAAACAAGCAAAAGACCAGTAAGATAACAAACTCCCAAACAAAGCAATGCATGGCAAAACATCTACAAAAATGCCAATGAGTGTGTGGAGGTTTGTGTTGCTCATATTTTGATGGGCATAGGTCCTGCCCTTAAGTAAGGTTAATATACTCATTGAGACACTAGCTAAAACTAGTATTTTTTTTTGTAAGCCGATGCCAGTTGGAGATAGCTTCTTATTTAGAGGTGGGACCTGTGCCCAGTTCTCCCTCTCAGGGTTGGGTCCTCATCTGGCTTGAATATGTACATGCTGCCATGGTGTCCATGAGTTCATATGTGCATCAGTGTTTAGAAGGCCTCACTTCTTTGATGTCCCCCAACATCTTTGGCTCTTCCAATCTTTCTGCTTCCTCTTCTCAAGAGTTTTGTAAACCCTGAGGACAGGGATTCGATAAAGATAACCTATTTAGGACTGACTGTTGTAACGTTTTCATTCTCTGGACATTTCCCAGTTGTGGGTTTCTATGTTAGTTCCCATCTGCTGCAAGAGGAAGCTTCTCTGAGGATGGCTGAGGGAGACACTGATAGATGGGGATAGCAGAAGGTTGTTAAGAGTCATTTTATTGCTGTTTCTTTCTTGTTTTTTTTTTCTTTAGTTGCTGCTGAATTCCTTACTCATGTTCCCTGTTTTCCTTGTTTCTTTGCGCCTTGCTATACATTGCCAGAACTTTATATTTAGACTTATCAAACTAAGGATTGAAGAGAAAGTACCAGAGTGCCTTCTCTGAGCCCTGAGCCCCTCCAGGACTTTCTGAAGCTATTTATGTCTCTAAGCCATCTTTCAGTAATTCCTCTCCCCTTCCCTCTTGTCTCCTCTCTTAGCCTGTCCCCCCTTCCTCTCTCCTCTCCTCTTCTCTTTCCTCTCTTCTTCTCTCTGCTCTCCTCCTTCCTCTCCTTTCCTCCCTCTGCCCTCCCCTTCTTTCCTTTCCCCTGTCTTCCCCTCTTTTTTCTTTCCCATGCCCTCCTTTTCATCTCCTCTCCTCTCCTCTCCTTTCTCTTCTCTTCTCTCTTCTTCTCACTTCTCTCCTCCCCTTTCCTCCCCTCCTCTCCCCTCTCCTTGTGTCCCTTCTGCTGTTTCCTCCCTCCCCTTTCCTTTCTCCTCCCCTCCCTTTTCCTCCTCTTTCCTCTTCTCCTCCTCCCTTCTTTCCTCTCCCTTTTTTCTCCTGTTTTCTTGTTAAGTAGTATCTCCTTAAGTGCCTGTCTCAAAAGAACTTATTTCACCAGTCCTTGGGTGGCATCCATTGTTGCGCATATGTAATGTGCATGTATGTAACGTGCATGTATGAGAGTCTCCCTGATGCTCTCCAGATGACAGCACTGGCCTACTGTGATTTCATCATTCCACTGCCCTTTTACTGCTGAGATCAAGAATATCTGATGAGGATATTGGCTTTTCTCCAGGCTGTTCTTCTCAATGACAAACCAGCCACTGGAGATTTGGATGATCTAGTGTAGTTAGTACTGAGAGTCTCATGGCCAATCCTTTACCAGCCAGCCCTGTTTCCCTCACAGTGTCAGCCAGGCTGTGCTGGTTTGCATTATTTGATTGAGTTAATAATAACGTGTTGAGCATCTACTTTCATGTATAGTTCACATAACAATGCCCAGGTTCTGCTGTTTTGTTTTATGCTTTGTAGCTAACTGAAAAGTCTTGCAAATGCTTCCACTCCTCAAAGCCTCAGTCTTCTCATCTGATGACTAGAATAATAATAATAATAATAATAATAATGACTAGAATAATAATAAATAATATGTTTTAATGAAACATTTTATATAAAGAGACCTCATTATTATTATTATTATTATTATTATCAGCATAAACTATCATATATAAGCCTTAAATTTGATCATTTTCAATCAGTTTGTCAAATAAGAACTCATGTATGAGTTTAAAGATAGTAATCACTAGATAACATTATTCCTTGTATATGCTAGGTACTGGGGAAAGTCATTTAAACCAGCATCTCATTTAATTCCAGTTGTAAGCATATAAGAAGATAATTTTGCCTTCTCTTTTGGATCATGAATTAATGCCCAAATATGATACACTTATTGTCCAAGATATGTTATTGGATTAATTTTCAGGTTTTCAGTGTGCAAGACCATGTTCTTTGCCATTATATGACAGAGTTACTAAATGCAAAAGGTTCATGTGATGATGAAAGTTTGAAAGAAATAACTGACTCTTCTTGACTTGGAGGAATCCATGGAGAAGTTAGGCCAGCAAGAGGGTTACAAGATATATTGGAAAACTGGGCTTCCTAGAAGAAAAGAATTCTTCCATTTCAATGAGTAACTTCTTTAAAATAGGGCAACGAATTCTGGGGAAGTTAAGAGATTTCACTGAAAAATAGCTTTCCAAGTTTGATAATAAAGAAGAAATCTATTTGACCACACTTATACTTGACCAAATAATTCTAGAAACTTCCATATTATGCTCAAGTGGTAAAACTCTATTTCATGTGCAGAAGTATTAAGAATGTCTCAGTTCAATGAAAAAGAAAAACTCATAAGGTACAAAGGAGTATGAACATTTAGAAAAATAAATATACAATCTAAAAAAGCCTGCATCTAGAATTTGGCTTAATAAAAAATAACCATCTAAAACATAAAGCATTCATCTCATGTGAGTTCACTAAAGAATCCAACATTTACAGATGACTTTATGGTACCTCTATAATCACATCCACAAGAAAGAATCATGACTGTTTCCAAGCTCATCCTATGAGGCCAGCATTGCTCCAAAGCCCCCGTGAAGATATTACAACAACTGAAAACCACAGGCCAGTATTTCTAATAAGCATAGACGTTATAGTTCTAAAAAATTATGTATAAACACCATCACCAAAAGTATTCATCTCAGGTATTCAGTTCAATTGTTCAACATTTAAAAATCAACTAATATAATCAACAGTATATCAACAGGATGAAAAAGAAAATTCTCAAAATTTCATCATTAGACATAGTAAATGTGTTGATCCAACATAAAAATTGAGAAAGTATGACTCATTTATAACAAAATCTCAATAAACTGGAAATAAAGAATCTTCCTTGATTTTATTTAAAAAATTAAGTGACATACATACACACACACACACGCAACACAGAACAAGGTGACTTTTACCACAAAGTAGGGTGACCTGCATTTAACCCCATGCAGTGGAATAGAAGAACAGACTCTTACAGGCTTTGACCACTACATGCATGCTATGAAGTAGATACCCATCTACATACATACATACAAAGCAACTAATCAATGTAAGTTTATAAAGTATGTAGCTAGCATCAGTGTGGAAAGTTCCCAAGTTGCTTCGTGAGGATCAAGAATGAAGCGAGGATGTCTCCTGTACTGCCGTGCAACATTACACTGGAAAGAATGCCAAATGCAAGAAGCCAGGAAAGGAAAACTAAAGCTACCTACACCTACATCTCGAAAAAATGAAACTGCCTCTCTTCCTATGTGTTTTCTTCTTCTAGCAAGGCTGTTAATCAAAGCTGCTTTCAGTTCTAGTCTGATAATTACAGTGTTTCTGCCGTAACTGACTCTTATCCTACAGTTTGATTGGGTTTTTTGAACTGTATGTTGATTTTTCAGTAACAGCAAATTTTGTTAAATAATGGACATGAGGCACTGGGTAAAAGTCATTACAAGCAATAGGCCTTTAGGAACGTTGTACTTTATGTATGTGTGTGTGTGTGTGTGTGTGTGTGTGTGTGTGTGTGTGTGTGTGAACACGCACCCACTCATGTGTAAATGGCTAATGTCAGTGTGAGCAATAGGCCTTTACTGTGTTTGGGGAGCCATAACTGTTCCATATTTTTATCATTAGGTTAGGGATTTCAGTCAGTATGCGTACCTCTTTATGAACATAAGTGTTTCTTTCATCTTAGTCCCTCCAGTTCTTCCCCAAGTAGAACAGGATGGCTGGGTGAGGGCTGGAACTGGGCATTTTTCATCAGTAGGGCATCTTAAACCTTTCCCTATCCCTGCCAGAAGCAAAAGAAGATTTTCCTTCAGTCTTCACTTGGTGAAGCTCCTGGGAGGACAGTTTACAGAACTGTAGGGTTCCTATGATGCCCCAGGGACATATCATTCTTCGAGTGCTCTACTTAGAGGCTGTGACATTTGTCACAGGGTGTGCTTTCTTATTCCTGTGCTGGCTCACCTGGAACTTTTGGTCATGAGGTCTGCCCTGGTAAGTTCTTATTCTCCTTCCTGTGTCCTAGTATTGGAGACTATGGCTTTTCACTGTGGGATGGCTGAAAGGTGTTTTTACAAATGTGTTTAGTTTTTCAATCATTATTTGTTGAGAGGATGGAGTGGCAACTTACATTCTCTTCCCTAGATGCATTCACTACTGCACATCTTCTGACCTTTTGTGAGTGGAAGTGGAATTGCTTTCAAGTCAGGCTAAGCTGGGTACAGGTCCTGTCTGTCTAGTGACATTTTCTGAAGTAAGTTTCTTGACTTCATGATTTTGCCAAACACTCAGTACACGGATGGCTAAAAGATTAGTTTTTGAAACAGTTCTCTCAACAAGTAGATCTTGTTGCAGTGTTATTATAAAAACAATCACCTCCCCCTGGGAGTGCAGCCTTGCCAGGCCACAAAGGAAAACAATGCAGCCAGTCATGATGAGACCTGATAGGCTAGGGTCAGATAGTAGGGGAGGAGGACTTCCCTATCAGTGGACTAGTAGAGGGACATAGGGAGAGAAGAGGGAGGGTGGATGGGATTGGAAGGAGACAAGGGAGGGAGCTACAATGGGGATACAACGTGAAAAAATTGTAATAAATAATAATAATAAATAACTGCTTTCGATATGTTTTCAGGGATGGCAGGTTTAGGTAACCTTGGGATTGTAAGTCAACTTTTATTTTAATCAGAAAAGGACTCAAGAGTTTCAAAGTCTAACTTAAAAAGTCATTCCTTAGTAATGTGCTAAAAATGATATCATATCTTCAGAATGTTAAATGGAACAATTCCACTGAGGCCTGAGTGAGTTTCTGATTGTACTTAGAGCCTATTAGCTTTGAAGCCGACTTCTTTGGGCATCCACTTGATGTATACCGAGATGACATTTGAAGAGTGCCTAGGGACAACATGTAGACATTCCTGCCAGATTTCCAGTTCAGAAACACCTTTTGTGAAAAAAAGGAAAGGAAAGAAAGAAAGGAAGGAAGGAAGGAAGGAAGGAAGGAAGGAAGGAAGGAAGGAAG
>NW_026585644.1:10453139-10453306 GCF_907164565.1 Psammomys obesus
AAGGAAGGAAGGAAGGAAGGAAGGAAGGAAGGAAGGAAGGAAGGAAGGAAGGAAGGAGGGAAGGAAGGAAGGAAACTAGAAAGAAAGTTAGAAGGAAAGAAAGTTAAAGGAAAGAAAATTAGAAAGAAAGAAAGAAAGAAAGAAAGAAAGAAAGAAAGAAAGAAAGA
>NW_026585644.1:10453316-10510057 GCF_907164565.1 Psammomys obesus
AGAAAGAAAGAAAGAAAGAAAGAAAGAAAGAAAGAAAGAAAGAAAGAAAGAAAGAAAGAAAGAAAGAAAAACTGTTACAAAATGTTTTGTTACGGTACGTAATTGGCCTGATATATTTTTTAATGCTCTTGAATTTTATGAATCTCTTGGTAGTTTTTTATTATTCTGTCAGCTTAAACAAGAATACCTTCAAACAAAGGCAATATTAAGAAGACCCCGTCCAATTATAATAATTTCCCCCAATGGCTGAATGAAAATTACTAAAGAGGAAAATGATTTAGCAAAGTAAAGTGATACAAACCACGACTCATGGGAATTCTTGCTTCATACTATTAAAAGTCTTTGCCCATTGCAAATGGTACTCCAAAAACTCATTCCTACTCAGCCATTCTGTATTAACGCAAGACAACTCTAATACAGGAAGATGTTTGTGCACAAACTGTAATACTATGTAATACTGTACAGGACACCGACACTGTTGTGTGAAGAATCATAAGCGGCAACCTTCTTGATGGGCTATGTGAGTCAGTAGAAAAAGTGTTTAAACATTTATGTGCATATGTGCGAGTGTGTGTGCTATGTACACATTAGTTTGTGCAGGTGTGTGTGCCCCGTGTGCACGTGCAGAAACTAAAAGGGGACGGTGGGAACCATGCTGTTACTCTCTGCCTTATTCCTTTGAGGCTGATGGCTGAAAATCCCCATCGGTCCTCCTGTCTCAGCTGTGTCCAGCATGTTACACAGATGCCAGGGATTCGAATTCAGCTTCTCATGCTTGCTTAGCAAGTTTTGTTTTCTTTTATTTTTTTCTTAAACAATAATCCCCTTAGCTGAAAGGATTTAATGTTTATTATACAGGAAAATAACACATCCCTTTAATATGTAAAAAAAAAAAAGACAAATATAAAAACAGGTCTGGGATTTAAGCAGTATCTTTCAAATTTCTCTGTCCAACTCTCTTGTTTCCTCATCCTCTCTGTTTATGCTCTGGCTGCAGTTCTGGCTCTTGTCTGCCTTTTGTTTAGCCACAGATCACACTACACACACACACACACACACACACACACACACACACACACACACACTTGGATATTCAGATTTTAAGAGTTAATTGTACGATGGATGAAAGTCATAATACAGAAGAACATCAGTGTCTTTCAGGTCATAACCTCTGCTAATCGTCCCTCACATATACAAATACACACACACACACACACACACACACACACACACACACACACAGAATTTTCCTCTACAGAAAGTGGGACTTACAATCATCTCAAGTGAGTACTTTGTGTCCTAATGCCATGATGTGCACATTGTAATTGTCCACCATTTCGGTAACTCCTCAGCATTGTGGTACTCTGTAAAGTGTCAACTGGGTAGCACCGAACCACACTTTCCCAGAATATCCCTTTTTATTTGTTTCTAGTTAGCATTGGCCACATGAGTCCATGTTGTTCTCTTGGTTCTGGCTGACAAGCTGCCAATCTCTAGACCACTAAGTGAGGCCTGCCTGGGTCACCAAGGCTACAGCCAACAGCACAAGAAGCTCTCACAAAAGGATAGAAGCGGCTCGAGCGACTCTCAGTGTCGTGAGCTAAGGAGATGATTTTGGAGCTAATAAGTTTAAGAAGTTCAGAAAACTGGTAAAACTACCCCAAGACCCAGCTATATCACTCCTGGGTATATATCCAAAAGATGCTCAAACGTACAAGGACATTTGCTCAACTATGTTCATAGTAGTTTTATTCATAACCAGAATCTGAAAACAACCTAGATGTCCCTCAACTGAAGGATCGGTACAGAAATTATTATATATTTACACAATTGAATACTGCTCAGCTATTAAAAACAAGAAAATAATGAAATTTGCAGGCAAATGGATAGAACTGGAAAAGATCATTCTTAGTGAGGTAACCCAGAAACAGAAAGACAGGCATGGTATATACTCACTTACAAGTGGATATTAGCTATAGAATACAGGATAAACATACTAGAATCTACAGACCTAAAGAAGCTAAACAAGGAAGATTCTAAGGAAAATGCTTAATTCTCATTCAAAAGGCAAAACAGGATAGACATCAGAGGCAGCAGAAGGGAGGGAACATGATGGGAGCCTACCATAGATATTCTCTAAAAGACTCCACAAAGCAGGTAAAAACAGATGCAGAGACTCAGCCAAACTTTGAACAGAGCACAGGGAATCTTACGGAAGAAGGGTGATATAGAAGGATCCAGAGGGGGACAGAAGCTTCACAAGGAGACCAACAAGCCAAAAAAAAAAAAAAAAAAAAAAAAAAAGAAAGAAAAGAAAAGAAAAGAAAAGAAAAGAAAAGAAAAGAAAAGAAAAGAAAAAGAAAAAGCTGTTTGGGGTGGTGGTGATGGGGGACCCTGCTTAGATATAGCCCATAGACAGCTCAGTCAGCTAGAAAGGGGAGAAGAGACAGTCTCTGTCATGAACTTGGTTGCCTGTTCCTTCATCACTTCCCCCTGGTGGGACCACCTAGCCAGCCCACAGAGGAAGAGGATTCAGACAGTCCTAATGGGACCTGATAGGCTAAGGTCAGATAGTAGGGGAGGAGAACTTCCCCTAGCACTAAACTAGGGGAGAAGGGTAGGGGAGAAAGAGGGAGGGAGGGTGGGACAGGGAGGACATGAGGGAGGGGATTACAATCAGGATACAAAGTGAATAAATTGTAAAAACACACACAAACACACAATAATAATAATAAGAATAATGATAATAAAATAAAAGAGGAAGTTTGTTTTATATGATATCAAAAGAACCGCTTTAATTAAAGGAAGAGTACAAGCAAAACTATTAATTGGGATTATACCATTTAGCAATAATTTCAGCAAAATTCCAAGTGTGAAGAAAGGAACTGTGGAAAGAAATCCATAATAAAGCAATTTTATACTGTTTTTTTTTTGTTATTATTTGTTTTGGTGTTTTTGTTTGTTTGTTTGTTTGGTTGGTTGGTTCATTGGTTGGTTTTTGTTTTTCAAGACAGGGTTTCTCTGTGCTGCCCTAGCTGTGTTGCACCTTGCTCTGTAGACCAGGTTGGCCTTGAACTCATAGAGATCTGTCTGCCTTTGCCTCCAGAGTGCTGAATAAAGATGTGTACCACCACCACCATCTGGCCATTGATAGTGTTTCTTAATGAACTTAGTGATCATGTATTTTCTTTTTTTAATTTAATTTTATTTATATATTTATTTATTACAATTTATTCACCTTGTATCCCCACTATAGCCCCCTCCCAATCCTGCCCTCCCTTTTTTCCTCCTATGCCCCTCTCCTAGTCCACTGATAGGGGAGGTCCTCTCCTTCTATCTGACCCTAGCTTATCAGGTCTCATCAGGACTGGCTGCATTTTCCTCTTCTGTGGCCTAGCTAGGCTGCACAGCCCAAAGGGAGGTGATCATAGAGCCAACCACTAAGTTCATGCCAGAGACAGTCCCTGGTCCCCTTACTAGGTAACCCACTTGGAGACTCAGTCTATGGGATACATCTGAGCAGGGGTTTTAGGTCCTCTCCGTGCATGGTCCTTGGTTGGGGTATCATTCTCTTCAGGTATCCCAGGGCGAAGCATTTTTTGTTACTTTTATTTTTTGTTTGTTATTATTTTGGTTCTTTTGTATTTTCATCTAAAATGTTTCTTCACTTGAAAAGTCATATTCACATTTTTCAAAGATGTTATAATGTTCAGTTCATGATTTATCTGTGATAAAATATCTTTATTTGTTTAACTGGTAATTAAATTGATATATTCAAACACAACATCTGTAAAATTACTTATACCACTTAAGGCACCATTCCATGTTCTCTGCAATTGAACACTCACTTGATATCTATTCTGCTATTTCTTTATACTTTTCCTCTGCTGAAACTACAATCCTGAGTCTATATTATATTGAATTAGTGTTTTTTTCATGTGGTGAATACAGGGACCAAAGAGATGTCGATAAAGCACTCACTGTGAAAGCTTGAGGACATGGATTCAGACCCCAGCAACCACCAGACCCCAACGTGATTACCTGTAACCCCAGTGCTGAGGGCAGTGACTGGAAGCCCAGTGGAGCTTGATGGTCCACTAGCCCAGCCACCAAGCGGAGACCTCCCTGTTCAAAGATAGACTCTGCCTAAAATGATAGCTGAGGAGTGGCAGGGAAGACACCTGGCATCGACCCGTGATAAGTGTAAACGACACCCCCCCCCCACCCACACACAAATTGGACACTGTGAAGCAATTATATTTGTCCAGCTGATTTCCAACAGTGGCCAAAAGTATGCTGGCCTTCCTTGTGCACGCATGTACTCCAAAATTAAAGGGTTAAATATGGAAGAAAATGTTTTCGGTACATCTGCAGATGAGCTAACCACTATGATGAATCAAATGTAATTTTGGGATCACAAACATATTTGTGTGGAGACGACAGTGAAATAAGCCACCGTTTTGTCAATTTTACGTATAAAGTGGAACTAAGACTGTGCCCAGGGAGCATCCAGAGTGAACAGAATTGTTTGGGGTTTTTTTGTTTTGTTTTGTTTTTAATTTTTGGCCAAAATATTCCTCTTAATCATGAAACTTTCTCTGAGAATGTGTGTCATCCAGACTCAAAACATTTTTTCCAAGTCTGGTTTGTAGATTTCCAGAATTCGCTTTGATCCTTGTAATTTTATTAACTGAAGTGAAAACCCCTTGGCATCAGAATTTTTGCAGTTTGTTTCGTATCCCAGCTCCTGATAATAATTAAGTATCTAGGGGGTCAGTCCAGATTGTCACCTAATAAATAAGAAAATCTTCCAAAGCCCTTAGCACCTGAAGCCGTTAGCTGCCATGAAATCAGGGCTAATTATATTAGCCCTGTAAAAACAAATTAAAACCCCAGGCTCCTTCTATTTTCCCATTGTAAACAGGGGCTTTTCAGGACTGTTAAAAAAGTTCATTTGGAAAAAAAAAAAAAAGGTTAATCTTTCATGTCTTTAAAGAAGTTAAAAATGATACAGACAAACAAGCCCGGTGACAGAAAAGGAGACCATACAAGAATATGAAGCCACTGACAAGACTGTGGTCTCAGTCTTTTCAGTATGTCTTGGCTTCAGGACAGCAGAAGAGGCTGAGAACTGCGGCCTCTGAGGAAACACTCCCATTTCATATACAACTCTTGAAGAAAACCTTAGTTTGAAGAAAGCAGTTGCAAACATATTCTGGAACAATGAGGAGTGGGGAAATGTAAATACATAGTGGGCATTAGTTGATGCTAAGAAATTATTATTAATTTTGTTATATTTTATATAACTACTGTGATAATTGACTTTACGTATCAGCTTTGGTGAGCTCTGGGCTACTAGGTTAGCTGGTAAATATCTGTTCTGAGTACTCCATGAAACCATTCCCAAAGGACACCATCATTTGATTCTATGGATCCCTTTTATAAGGACGAGTCAGATCTGATTCATGGAGAACCTGACTGCATCGCAAAGGTAGTAGGAAGTTAGCTTTGTTCTTCCTAATTCAGTTGGGACATCCATATTCCCCGTCGTTGACTCAACCTTGGACTTAAGAAGTCTCCTGGTTTAATTAGAATGAACTTTATATCCTGTCTAGCAACTATATGTTTCCTAGAAAATCTACCTTCAAGTGAAGTACAAGAAAACCAAACCACTTTCTCACCCTCAGCTCAGGATTTAGTCAGCGCTATCCAATTCTATTTAAAACAAGAACAGCAATCCCCATTGCCCTACCATATCAAGGGC
This sequence comes from Psammomys obesus, assembly GCF_907164565.1. Taxonomy (NCBI): domain Eukaryota; kingdom Metazoa; phylum Chordata; class Mammalia; order Rodentia; family Muridae; genus Psammomys; species Psammomys obesus. Next base: position 10,459,081 of record NW_026585644.1, read on the forward strand.
GTGTTATAATGATGAATGTGCTTCAGAAACAGGCTCTGCCTGCTGATGTATTTGTAGCCCATATGGCTGCATCACCCTTTGACTTTTCTAAGAAAAATGGAAAATAGCTACATTTAGTATGCCACAAATTAAATTTCTGTCAAGTTCGCCTTTAAAATGTACTCTCTAAGCAACCCAAGTTTTCATTGGCTGGGACAGAATATTCATAAAATCCAAAGTGGAGAACTTCGCTGTGATGCTTGCAATAGTGATGTTATGTTATGCAAGTTGAAATGAAACTTTAAAAAATATTTACTTAAAACATAATAGGTATTAAAGCGGTACATGTTGAACACACACAAGCTGAAACATTTGGACACATTTCTGTGCCTTCAAAACCATATTTCTGGTCAAATTGTTAACCATCTTGCTTCCTTAGAGTTTCTTTATGTTCGTTTCATAAACAGTATTTTGTTTGAATGATCGTTAAAAGCTGGAGTTGCTCTACACCCTAAGTGTGTACCACAACAGCCATGCACTTAGTAGCACTCAAAGAGTCTCAGTACTGGTCACATCCAAGCAGTCTGTAAATTAACAGGCAAAATGTTAATATATTATGACTAGGTTGTTATACTTCTTTGGTTCCCATATGGGTTTTTGAGCACTTTGTGTTATGGTATTTGTAAGGTCTATTATTCTTGGTTGTCAACACACTCACACACACACACACACACACACACACACACACATTCATTCTATAACTTCCGTTCCTCTGGAGAACCCTGACTAATACAGTATGTTTGAAATAGAAACATGTCAAACTGTGGTAAGTGAGTTTTCATTGTTGCTCAATTTGATTCTGAAAACTCTTTCATAGAATATTTCGCCAGTGTGTCAGGTTGCATGTTTATGTGAGTCCAGTCAAGAAGGCTCAATTGTTTGCCTTTTGGAATTTATATGTTCCCCTGATATATACAAATGATCCTTATGTTTGTACCATTCTAAGGAAATATCTATGATGTCTATTTAGGCTTGCTCTCATGAGCTGAAATTGCCTGGGGTTAAACAATAGATACAAGTTTGGAGTGCATCAACCTTAGAGACAACATCCAAAGCAAAATGTAACTTAGGAGTTGGAAGACATAGCTTTGAAGTACATACAAAATTAATGAATAACAAAGAAGGGAAATTTTGTTCTGTGCAAAAATAAAGTTTACTCCCAAATTACCACCAATGGTTAGGAAACAACCTCAGAAGACACAAGAACTTTGCAGACAACTGTGGATACATGATTGGGGAGAGAGAAGTTTAGAAGCTAATGGTGCCCAGATACGAGCACAGTGAAGTACATTGTCTTAGCTGAACTGAGATACAGCACGACTAATACATTTCTCAAGACCAAGCATGGTGGCCCATTTCTTTAATCATAGTATTAGGAATACAGAGGCAGGTGGATCTCTGTGAGTTTGAAGCCATCTTATCTACATAGCAAATTCATACCAGCCAAGGATATAGAGTAAAATCCTGTCTTAAAAAAAAATAGAAAGAAAAGGAATCAAGGGATCACTGAACAAGAAAATTATATCTTATTTATTATCTATCATCTATCTAATTATCTATCTAATCTATATATGCATACATTTATGGACACACACATATATCAGGAGAATATATCGTCATGCTTCAAGACAGGATAAGAAGCTTTACTGAATATCTGACTTCTGAATAGCTCTATTCTTAGTACTTACCATGATATTTAAAAAACGAGAGGTTAAAAGGAAACTTCATCCTCTTTAGGCCACATTCAAAGTGATTTCTGAGTACAGTATCTGATGTATCCAAAATATTTCAGAAAAGGAACAATCAACATTACACAGTACTAAAAAATGATCAAATTCACGATGATAATAATAACTTCTATTGATTATCTATGCAGAAGAAAAATAAAATTTTGTCATTTATGAAATGGTTAAATATACTGTAATAACATGTCAATCCTAATATCTTATGAAAATATATTGGATATTTTGAACACTCCATAGTAGATAGAAATATATCAATAAATAGCCCTTAAATATGGTAACATTTTCCTTATAAATATAATAGTACTTATATTTGCATGTACAAATACTAGAAATGAACTCAGATAAAACCAGAAGAAATCTGGTATTAAGTTAACTTAAACAGGGCAACGTTTATTCTGAGGTCTTTTAATTGCCCTAGCATTTCAATCTGAATATAAGAGTGCTGATACGTGTTCATGTGCACAATGACACTAGAGATGGTAATCTCAAATGTTTTTTTGTTTTTTTTTTTTTTTTTTGGTCTTTACCTTATAGTTGCAAAATGGGCTGGTGGAGCACTTGGATGTATGGCCTCATTTAAAATGTAGAGGAGAAATGAAGAAGTTGTTCCAGCCATACCCATTAGGAAGACCATTAAAGGCTTCCAGAAACATTCTCAACAAACTTTCTTTTATGTCTCTGGGCTGCAATGGAGTCACATGGTCATTTGTGTCTAAGAAAGATAAGCTCAGAAACAAAACATATGGCTGTGGGAAGAAAGACTATTATAATCTTTTGGTAAGGACTGAATACATTACAATCATTATTATACTCATATTCTGGTACCCTGAAGGGCAAAGGGATGGAACAGATGTACTAGACAAGGACAAGCCTATCACAATTTGCTCCAAAATTTATAGATAGGTGATACATAGGCAGACAGATAGACAGATGCATTTTAAAAGACTTTCTATGTAGTTTGGAGAATTAAAATGTCATATTTATTTGTACTTCTGAAAAATCAGTGCTTGTATAACTGCTTCCCCATGTAAAGAATAATGTGTGAAAATTACAAACAACCTTGAATTCAGTATGCTTAAAAAAAAGCAGCTCTTTCTATCTCCCCCTTCTTTCGTAAGATTCCCTGCACTTTGTCCAAAGTTTGGCTATGAGTCTCAACATGTGCTTTAATACCCTGCTGGGTAGAGTCTTTGAGAGGCCCTGTGTGGTAGGCTCCTGTCCTGTTCCCTGTTTTCTCCACCTTCCAAGGCCTATCTCATTTGCCTTTCTGAATGAGGATTAAACATCTTACCCAGGATCCTCCTTCTTGCTTAGCCTCTTTAGGTGTACAGGTTTTAGTATGATTATCCTATATTATATGTCTAATAACCACTTATAGGTGAGTATATACCATGTGCGTCTTTCTGCTTCTGGGTTACCTTACTCAGGATGATCTTTTCTAGTTCCCACCATTTCCTTGCAAATTTCATGATTTCCTTGTTTTTAATTGCTGAGTAGTATTCCATTGTGTAAATGTACCACAGTTTCTGTATCTATTCCTCCATTGAGGGACATCTGGGTTGTTTCCAGCTTCTGGCTGTTACAAATAAAGCTTCTATGAACGTGGTTGAGCAAATATCCTTGGTGTATACTTGAGCATATTTCAAGGAGAGCAACAGAACAAAAAAAATCTGGGTTCAGGGGTCTTTTCTTACAAGTTAAGAGCACTAACTGCTCTTCCAGAGGACCCAGGCTCAATTCCCAGCACACACATGGTAGCTCACAACCACATGTAACTCCAGTTATAGAGGATGTAATACACTTTTCTGGCCATTATGGGCACTAGGAGGTACACAGACATACATGTGGGCAAAACACTTCTACATATAGAAATAAATTTAAAAAAGAAAAACAAAAGAGTACAATTAAAGAGAACAGTGTAACAATAGAAAAATACATGGAATTTTATCTATCATCTGCCATTAAGGGTACCAATGGCTGTTGTGCTAAGACCACAGAGCACAATTTCTGTTATCACTATGGTATTTTTTTCTTATTAATAGATTTAATTTCCAGAGTCTGAATTTGCTCCTCTTACAAATTAGTGAGCTGCTTCAAACCATATTTATATATATCAAAAGTATCTTAAATTGGAAGATTCATTGGTCATTTTGTAACTAAGTTGGCTAAAATTAAAGGATAAACAATATAAATGAAAAAATATACATCCACGTTATAATGGAACTTAAGTATATGGTTGTAGTGAGAAGTGTGTGATTTTTTTTAAAGAACACAGAAATGTTGATCTGTTCAGGATGTTGTCTCTTGTGCCAATGAGTTCAAGGCTCTTCCCCACATTTTAGTGTGTCTGGTTTTATGTTGGGGTCTTTGATCCACTTGGGCTTTAGTTTAGTGCAGGGTGATAAATATGGATAAATAACAATCTATTTTTCTACATGCAGATATACAATTAGAACAGCACCATTTGTTGAAGATGCTTTCTTTTTTTCAAACCAAATAATTTATTTTAAAAATGGGGTACAGAATTAAACAGAATTCTCAACAGAGGGATATCGAATGGCAAAGAAACACTTAAATAAATGCTCAGAACCCTTAGTAATCAGAAAAATGCAAATCAAAACAATTCTGAGATTTCAGAATGGCTAAGATCAAAACTCAAGTGACAGCACATGCTGGCAAGGTTAGTGAGGGAGAGGAACACTCCTCCATTGCTAGTGGGAGTATGAACTTTAATAACCACTTTGGAAATCAATTTGGCGCTTCCTCAGAAAATTGGGAACTGCTCTACCTCAAGATCCAGCTGTAGCACTCCTAGGCATATACCCAAAAGATACTCTATCATACAACAAGGACATTTGCTCAACTATCTTCATAACAGCTTCATTTGTAATAGCCAGAAACTAAAAATAACCCAGACGTCTCTCAACTGAAGAATGGATACAGAAATTGTGATACATTTATACAATGAAATACTACTCAGCTATTAAAAACAAGGAATTCTTGAAATTTGCAGGCAAATGGATGGATCTAGAAAAGACCATCCTGAGTGAGATAATCCAGACCCAGAAAGACAAGTATGGTATATACTCACTTATAAGTGGATACTAGCCATATAATACAGGACAACAAAAATACAGTCCACAGACCCAAAGAAGCTCAATAACAAGGAAGACCCTAGGAATGATGCTCAATTCTCAGTCAGAAGGGCAAACAGAATAGACATCAGGCATTTTGGAGAGAGGAATAGGACAGGAGCCTTCCATAAATATCCTCTGAAAAACTCCATAAAGCAGATGCTGAGACTCACAGCCAAACGTTGGGAAGAGCACAGGGAGTCTTACAGAAGAATGGAGGGATAGAAGGACCTAGAAAGGACAGGAGTTCCGCAAGAAGACCAACAAAGCCAACAAATCTGGGCCCAGGGGGCCTTCAAGACTGATGTACCAACCACAGACCATGCCTGGAGGGGACCTAGGCCCTCTGCTCAGAGGTAATCAATAGGCAACTCATTCTCCATGTGGGTCACCTAGTAAGGGGACCAGGGGCTGTCTCTGACATGGACTCTTGCCTAATCTTCAATCACCGTCCCTACTAGGCCACAGAAGAAGAGAATGCAGGCAGTCCTGATGAGACTTGATAGTCTGAGGCCAGTTGGTAAGGGAGGAGGGCTCCTCCTTTCTGAGGACTAGGGGATGGTTATGGGGGTAAGAAGGAGGGACGGTGGAACAAGGAGGAGACAAGACAAGGGCTATGATCAGTTTGTAAAGTAAATAAATTAATCAAAAACAAACAAAGAAAGTTAATAAAACCACAGAATGTGTGGAAATATGCTTTTGTTTTAATCCCAAGTGTGGTGCTTCAGTTTGCCCCAGCAAATGACTATGATTTCCCTCATACTTTATCAGGGGTGTGATTCTGCCAGCTGCAGATAGTTTGTGCAAGTGTATGACATTTGGAATTCCGGAGACTCTTGAGAGGGCACATAAATGCTAGAGCCCCCAGCAGTGGAAGCTGCTGCTCCTCTTGCTGCTTCTGCTACTGCTACTGCTACTGCTACTGCTTCTCCTGCTGCTGGTGGTGGCTGCTGGTTACTGGCTGCTGGTTGCTGATTATTGATTACTTATTACTGTTTACTGGTTGCTGGTTCCTGGTTGCTGGTTCCTGGTTGCTGGTGCCTGTTGTTGCTGGTTTGTTGCAGTTTGTCAAGTGGTCGTGTGCAAAGAGAGAAGAAATTGAATATTCTGGCATTAAAGATCAAACTTGCTCCAAGGAACTTGAAGCCCTCAACCAGCAGGAAAAGGTCTAATGATAATGCAGCACCCTTTCCCCTCAATCCTACCTTCTCTCCTGTCTAATTTTTGGGGTTGGAAGGGTGGCATAAGGGTGAAGAAGGGTGGAAGAGAGTAAGGAACTCAAAAAGTAGCAAATGCTGGCTACACAGTTTTAAAATCATTTCAGTACGCTACACTGAATTTATATTTCAAAAGTATTTTTATTGATTGATTGATTGGATTGGATTTGGGGTTTTGATTTCTGGGTTTTTTGAGACAGGGTTTCTTGGATTTCTGAGCCCGCTTTATAGACCAGGCTGACCTTGAGTTCACTGAGATCTGCCTCCCTCGGCCTCCCTGAGTGCTAGGATTACAGATGTGCCACCACCATGCCTGGCCAGAAATATTTTTAAATATAGCAGATTAGATATATTCAACTGATATGGAAGAAGGTATTCTATATAATTCTAAATGTATAATATATGAAATATTATGAAATATATAAATTATAAAATTATAAACATTAATTATAATTATAAAATAATGTTTGCCATATGTATTCGTTTATATTTGCTGTCATGTTATCTTATAAAGTAACTACTGTGAAAGTAGAACAAAAGAGACTATTATTTAGTTTGTGTAACATGCCTATATAATGGAAATATTAAATGAATATTTTTCTAAACTATAAACTGAAAATATAGTAACAAGTATTTAATTATATTCTTATAAATCTATAAGCTGCTCTAGAGCAATGAGTAAAAGATTATGTGAAATAATTTATTCATTATTTTTCATACTCTATACTTATAATTGAAAAGTATAGTTATATGACTTATTTGTCTGGTTAGTTTACTAATGTTGGAAAGTATCTCATTGCCTATTAAGAATATAATTTCCCGGGGCTGGAGAGATAGCTTAGCAGTAAAGAGTATTGGCTGCTCTTCCAGAGGACCCGGGTTCAATTCCCAGCACCCACATGTCAGTTACTTTCTGTAACCTGTAACTCCAGCTCCAGGGAATCCAACAGCCTCACAGACATATATATATATATATATATATATATATATATATATATATATATATATCAAAACACCAACACACGTATGATAAAAATCTAAAAAGAATATAATTTTCCCACCATCCCTCTCTCAACATGGTATCCCTTTCTGTGTGCATTGTGGTTCAATTTGTAGTATGGGCTATCCTCAGAAATTTTCTGACAGTTACCTAAATTACCATTATTCTCTGATGTCAAAACAGAGCAAAACAATAAAAGAAAGGAAAAAGAGAGTAAATATAGGGAGTTAGAGGAGAGGGCAATTTTAAGATTCAAGCATTAAAAAAATGCGTCTAATTTTATGAGCATTACCTTTGCATTTAGTGTGCACAGTGCATTCAAATACATTTCCTGAAGTTTTTAAGTTACTCTTAATCAGATTGGTTGTAGAAACAGCCCTTAAGCAAAATCATATGCAGCTTTTGAAAGTACTGCCTTAAAACCACACACTATTGCAACCAGCTACAATCTTTAAAATACATTAACATTGTTTGGAAATATGTGACACCTGGGAAGGTTCCCCCCCCTTTATTAAGGTTACAGGTATAATCAAAGTATTCATGTCAGAAAGATTTTTTTTCAATGAATACTCCAGATGTTTGACAAGTGTGTTGTTTTTAATCCTCTTACACATATGCTTCAGTCTATTCTTCACAAGAATTTGTCTTAAGAAAGTAAGTGTCACTTGCTTCTTTCATATAATGAATGGTAGATATAGGTGATTCAGTTCTTTGTTTCTTTGTTTTCTATGTTCTTGACAGAAATAGAACTAGACATTTGAACTTCTTCCCTTCCTTCTGACATTCCTTCTTCACTCCATCACATTTCCCTTTCTTCAATGGGTCCTTTCTATGACTTGATTTCACAATTCCTTTGCCTCAGCCTCCCCAGTTCTGGATTTACAGGCATGTATCGTGCATCTGGGTGGTGTTCTTCCTTTCCAGTATCCCCATCACTGAGTCTGGGAGGGAAGGAATTGTCCTCCTTAACACATGGTTCTTAGGGTACATAACAATAAGTTTTCTCTCACCAGATTTATAGGCACTAGATTGAATAAGGTGTTGGTGATGAAGGGACTTCCAGAAACTCCTTTCTGGGAGTTTTTCAGAAGATACAGTTCCTAGAGGAATGACGCCTATGTTGCTGATTCTGCTAGCTGAGACTCAGACTTTGAGTGTTAGTAATTCAAGTTCAGCTGGGTTTTCACAAGATGTTTTTGAAGTATGGTTGCCAGAGTTGCTACTGGATTGATAACTCTGAGTTTTTAAGTCTTATGAGTACTTGTGACTTTGAGAATGTACTATAGAGAATGCCAATGATTGGCACCTTAATTGATCAAGGTTCTATCTGCCATGATAGGTAATATCTAAGTCTCTAAGTGTGTACTCTAGGCATGCTTTCCACAGGTCCCATAGAACAATGACAGTTTCACACGTATACCATGGCAGGTGCTCTGTTGGCTAACTGATGAACTTTAGACTGCACTTAGAAGCTTCCAAAAGACCACCACAACCTCCTCCTGCACCAGACAGCAGATTATTTGTGTGGTCTTATGTTTACCAAGGTTATCCAAAGGCCTCCTTATCTTCTTTCAGGGAGTTTTTCCTTTATTCTGTCTTTATTATACATTTAAAACTAGTGTAATGATCACTATCATACACATGATGAAGTCCAAAAATCCAGGAGTCAAGCCTCGATGTGTTTAAGGAATGATCTACATTACACGAGTTGAGTTAGGAAGGGCCACCTTAACTGTGGCTGATCTCAATCTACAGGCTGGTGACTAACATGGACTAAAGCAGAGACTAAAGCTGTGCACCAGTATCCATCCCTCTCCTTAACCTGACTGTTTGCAGTGTGACCAGCTGTCCCAAGGTGCTGCCACTTATACCTCCTTTCTGCCACTAGATATGTCCTGGAACTGCAAGTCATACTAATCCTCTCCTTCTGTAAATGATATTCTGTGTTAGTAACAAGACAACCATAAAACAATCATAAAACAATCAATGTTACTAGGCATGCAATGAAGTGCTTAAATATAAAAAGTCAAACAAATAAATAAGATAAAACATGTTTTGTTACTGTCAATTGAGGAGTTGTAGATAATAGGATGAGCAGATTATACATGTGTGCTCTAAAAGGAAATATATCTTTTGTCAGTTAAGACGTGGGTGTCTTCCATACCAGTTGACTGCTAGAGCCTCTTTCTGCATTCTTCCCTGACATTCCCAAGCAACAAGTAATCTGGTTTACATCGATGTAGTGTAGAATGGTCTATAAATCCAAGTATTCATATGATGAAATTACAGAACATATCACCTTTTGTGTCTAGCTGTTTTTAATCAATACAATGTCAACAGTTATCTATATTGACTCTATCAGCAATTTCATTTCTGTTTTACCTAATTGTAACTCACTCTTCCACATGAATCAACTTGTTTATATATTTTTCTATTACAAAAGCTGGCATCATTGGTAGTTTCACATACTGTGGTTTAAATTATTACAGATACCCTTGTGCAAGAAGTCTCATGGACGTGTTCCGTTTTCTTGGATCAATACCTAGAATACGTTTCAGGATAAAAATCGTTGTGACTTGGAGAAAATGTGTCTTAAGACACACATTAGAAACTGCTGGCTTCTTCTACAGGGATTATGCATTTTTTAATGTATAAAATAATATTTACTTTAAATCTGATTTATCCGTTTGTGCCTCCATTTCTGTTTCTTTTGGATTGTTTATTCTTTTGTATTTTGCTGTCTTTTCTGTTGTCTTGAAACTATCTTTTTATCTTAGCTTTAACCACTATTCCTGAAGATATAATATAAATTCATAGCGAGTGCATTAAACCTTGTAATGTTATTTAATACACAAGGTAAAAATCTTACCGGATTAAAGTTTACATTTGAGCTATTTCCTATCTTTTTCTATTTTTCCACTTATTTGTTTCTTTGTGTCTTTATAAGCCTTGTAATATATTGCTGTTATTTTGCCTTGCCTGGAGATGGAACTTTTATGGGGTCTAGGAGGTGGTGAAAACCAGACTTTGCATCAACAGGCTTAGCCCTCAAGGCAGTGCATTCCCATCCCCATTGGTCCCTGGCATCCTGTCTTAATCTTTATGTGAACATTCTCTTATCCTTGTGTAACAGAAGATGCCATTACTTCTATATCTTAAGAGATAAAACACATCTAGAAAAGAATACACATGGAAGACGAAGCACTAAACAGGTGTCTAAGAACTGTAAACATTCATGTGAACGCTTTCCCATTCAAAATTCAGATTTCTGAATTTCCCTGGGTTCATAAAATGCACCATGGATTGCGTCCCTCTATCTCATTATGCTGCTCCCACTCAGAGACTGGAGCTGTCCTCACCAGTCCGGTTTAACTTCTGCCCCTGAGAGGAAACTCAAATGTAGGTGGTGCTCACCTGGAGAGGCTTCCCAATTTCAAGGTCTGCTCCTCTCTGCTTCATCCCTGATCTTCATTACATTTCATGTACTTGGCAGAGTTGTTCATTTGAGAGCTATAGGTATAGGTCAGACCCTTTCACAGTGTGGACCTAAAGTTAGACCGAGCATTGTTAGGCTACTCCCACAAGTTCTGAACCCCGATTGCTCCAGCACATCTTACAAGCAGGATAAACTGTAGGGCAAAAGTTTTGTGTGTGGGTTGGTTTCCCAGTCCCACCACTGGAAACCTTGTCTGGTTACGGAAGATGGGATTGAAGCTAATGCCTCCTACTTCTTGGACAAGTGTTCTACTGCTGAGTCCTAGCGGCAGCCCTCTGTTGACTTGTGTCTAAATAAGTTGTCCTACTTGCTTCAAACTTTCCCTTTAGCTTGAAACTTATTTTTTTCTTTCCAATTCTTTTATTTTTTATTTTTATTATACTTTATTTACTTTGTATCCCCCCTCTAGCTCCCTTCCTCCTCCCCTCCTAATCCCTCCCTTCCCCAAGTCCACTGGTAGGGGAGGGTTTCTTTTTCTTCCTTCTGATTCTAGTCTGTTAGGTCTCATCAGGAGTGGCTGCATTGTCTTCCTCTGATCACCTCAGGGGGAGGTGATCAAAGAGCAGGCCAATCAGTTCATGTCAGAAGCAGTCCCTGTTCCCATTACTATGTAACCCACTTGGACACTAAACTGCCATGGGCTACATCTGTTCAAGGGTTCTAGGTTATCTCCATGCATGGTACTTGGTTGGAGTATGAGTCTCAGGAAAGACCCCTGTGCTCAAATTTTTTGGTTCTGCTGCTCTCCGTGTGGACCTCCTGTCCTCTCCAGCTCTTACTATTATTTCCCATTTCTTTCATAAGATTCCCTGCATTCTGTGCAAAGTTTGGCCATAAGTCTCAACATCTGTTTTGATAGTCTGCAGGGCAGAGCCTTTCAGAGGTCCTCTGTGGGAGGCTCCTAACTTGTTTCCTGTTTTCTTCTTCTGGTGTCCACCCTATTTGCCTTTCAGAGTAGGGATTGAGCATTTTAGCCAGAATCCTCCCTCTTGATTAGTTTCTTTAGGTGTACAGATTTTAGTAGGTTTATCCTATATTATATGTCTATATGAGTGAGTATATACCGTGTGTGTCTTTCTGCTTCTGGGATATCTCACCCAGGATGATCCTGTCCAGATCTCCCCATTTACCTGAAAATTTCATGATTTCCTTGTTTTTCATTGCTGAGTAATATTCCATTGTGTAGGTATACCACAATTTCTGCATCCATTCTTCAGTTGAGGGGCATCTGGGTTGTTTCCAGCTTCTGGCTATTACAAATAAAGCAGCTACAAACATGGTTGAGCAAATGTCCTTATTGTGTACTTGAGCCTCTTTTGGATATATGCCTAGGAGTGGTATGGCTGGATCTTGAGGAAGCGCTATTCCTTGTTGTCTGAGAAAGTTAAACTTGAAATCTTTCATCTTGGCCTCTGGAATTGCTGTACCTTTGCTCAGCTCAAAATTATTTTAAGTCATGTCTAAAATAATTTTACAAGTAAAACATCTCCGATTCTAAAGCTTGACATCTAGTCGTTGCCATCCTCTTTCAAATATCACAGTCTATTTCTGTTGCAGTTTTTCTACGGAAGATTTTTTTTTCATTTGCTGCATACTTTCTTGACTTAACATTTTGCTATCAGTTTAGGCAATTTGGTGCTTTTACCTCAATTCACATGTCAATTTTGTTCTTCAAATTGTAGTTTCTGAAGTGATTGATACTGTTTTGTTTTCAGCATTTCTTGAGCCTCCATACATTGTCGCATCTTAAGATGCACCTGCCATATTCTCATTCTTATGTGTGGCTCTGAACCACTTTATTTTTTCCTAGCCACTTCTTTAAGAACAACAATCATCCCCAGAAACCATAATTTTTTTATTATCTGAGAACAGTCCATAGAAACAAATATTTGGGCATGAGTTAGTTTCTACTTCCTTGTTTTATACTTTAAATTCTTTCAAAAACAAGTTCACTGTTATATAGCTAATTACTCAAGCTCACTCATTGACACAAATGTATTGATTTTGATAATGGAACACTTGTGTAAACTAGAGGACAACTTTGTGGAATCTGTTCTATTTTCTAGCTTTATATTGATTCCTGGAATTGAACTCAGATTATCAGGCTTGTATTACCATGTGGAAATGCCTTCATCCAGTGAGAAATATTGTCTGCCCAAGACTAGATTTTTTTAATTCTTTTTTTTAACTTTTATTAGTTACACTTTATTCACTTTGTATCCCCCCTCTAGTTCCCTCCCTTCTCCCCTCCCAATCCTTCCCTTCCTCCCCTTTCTCCACACACTCTCCTCCCCAAGCCCACTGATAGGGGAGGTCCCCCTCTCCTTCCCTCTGATCTTAGTCTATTAAATCTCATCAGGAGTGGCTGCATTGTCATCTTCTGTGGGAGGTAATCAAAGAACAGGCCAATCAGTTTATGTCAGAAGCAGTCCCTCTTTCCATTACTATGTAACGCACTTGGACACTGAACTGCCAAGACTAGATTTTAATCAACCTTTTCTTTTGTTTGCATTTGTTTTCAGAGACTCTAATTTCTGTGTTCACCTTCATGTTCCTCAACTTTCTTTGAGCTCCTTGTATTGATCTTCAGCATACTTCAATGGTTAGTAGTTATCTTAAATTTTTTCTTTTTAGAGATTTATTTCATGAAAGACAATCAAACATGTATGACATTTAGAAGGCATTGAACATTAGTAGTGGTAGCCCCTCTTCTTGTAAGCTAAGGTCATGTTCAGTGTTACTGTGGGCAACTACCACATTGGCAGACAGTCCCTGTCTTTTTATAATAGTACTTTGAGCCCATACTGGTTGTATCAGAGTGTCTAAGACTTTCTAAGGGTCTGATGTAAATCTACACACACTAGTGGGAGAACCACCACAATTCTCCTTCTTCAGTGTAGGAGCAAAATGCTATTTGTGTTATTCACTTCAGTAGTGTTTCCTGTAGGCTAAGGTTTTTTTTTCTTCCATTTAAAAATTGCAAAGCTTGAAACTTGAGTGATTTATTTACATTTCTGTCAAGAAGGAGAGTACTATAAAAGAGGGCATCTATGAGATTAGAAGAACCTTAGTTAACATTAAAAAATGATCAGAATAAGGAGGAAAAATAGAGGTTAAAAGTAATAACAAGTGAGCAGAAACTACAATTTCTAGAAGAGTCATTTAAGTGAAAACAGGGTTCCTCTTCCATGACAGAATTATTTTGACAGGGGAAAGAAATGTTGGTTCATTGTAAAATCGGTCCTTGAGATAATGAAAACTCACCAGCAAAATAATTGATTAAGACCGTATGCTAACTTCTTCCTTTCAAATCTTTCATACAGGCACTCTCCTGCTCTTCCCCATCCTTCCTCTTCCTAGTCCTCACTTCATTATATATGCACATTCTTGCCATTTGGAGCCGTTTTTTTGGAGCAGCAGCAAAGTGAAGCTTGAGAGGTGAAAAGCAGTCACAGCTGGCCTGGGATCAACTGATTGAAAGAGTTCTTGACAGCCCTGGCCAGCTGATCCCAGCTGCAGTCGGGATGCAGCTGCTCTGCAGAGGTCTTAGCAGCATGGGTCCCCCTCATGGTAATTGGTTACAGGTGAGCTGAGCAACTCACTGTGTCCTGTACTCAGCTAGCTGTGCAGTGGAGGAGAGGGCATAGCTTACAAGGCAAAGTCCCAGCTTCATAGAAATCCCAGCATGCCAGTTCTTGCCTGAACTAGATCTGGTTGTATTATTGTAGTCTGTGTGTAATGGTGGTGCGGGCTATTATAACCCTATTTTAGTGTTTACTTGTGTTCACCTCAATACTACAGCTATGACTCTTGAATTTCCCCAGAACATCTTGTTTTCAGACATTAATGTGCATCTAATCATACAATTAAGAAGACCATGAGTAATTATGTTCCTAACTTCATATATATATATACTGGGTGCACTCTCACTATGTTCTCACCACCACATCCACTGAAACTTGAAGCTTCAAATAAAATAAAAATGCTCTCAACAAATGTTCTTCCACTCTTCACACCTCTGGTGAAAAGGGCATATAATTTTGGAACTTCTTTTGTTGATAAAGTGAGACCACTCTATTTCTGTTTTCACAGATTGCAAATTTTCTCAGAAGTTATGTATCAGTGAGGGCCCGTGCACTAATGTGAGATGCCAGAATGAGGTATTCCAGGATTAATCTGCTAACAAGCACTGCAAAGGACTCAGGACACTTATATCACAGACACGCTCGCGCTTCCAACCTCGTCATTGCCCCCGGTGTCACTTCCTTTTCTGTTCAGTGACACAGCTGTACCGCAGCCATTATCTTATCCTCAGAGGGTACTCTTGTACTCCTTTTGATGCCCTGGTAAGGGTGTGATTACCTCCACTTTGTGAAAAGAAACAAAAGCCATGCAAACCTGCAGTATTTTTAATTTCCATGCTGTAAACTGTCCTTCCATGGTTGAGTTCATGCTTCAACAAAATGCCTCCAAACATGGAGTAGGGAAACATCGTTCAGTCCAGAGGGAATATGAACTGGTTCCAACACACTGCAAAGTTGAGTCAAAATTCTTTCTAATTTTTTTCCAGACATGGAAAGCTATCTTGGCAATCCAATTCTGTTATGTCTCATTAGTCTGGTTTACATCTTTTGTATATTTACATTACTGTGAAGGGAACAGGAATGACCAAGTCTTCTTAGAAAGACTGACTTGCATTCTCTCTTCAGGGAAAGGGAGCTCTTTGTTAAGAGCACAGACGAATAAATATCTGTAAAGACTTGGAACAAATGGGAAGGAGGTAAAAGTATCCACTGAGTGGGATCTGCCAAAGGGACAAAACGAAGTAGTTTCATTCCTATACACAAATACCCGAGAAGGAATGTAGAAATGTATTTATAGGTATTCTATTTTCAGGACCTTTATATGAGTCAGCCACAAACCCTACACATATCAATTAGATGCATCTTCTTCTTGTTTAAACAACTCCTAGAGCCTGAGGCAGGTGAAATACAAGCTGGGAGGAGATAATGAGCTAATTAGATGGGTGGCCTCAGAAAGAACTTCAGTGTCAATGATAAGGAACGGCTAAGATCCTCCAAGAAAAACACCATCTTTTTGTTTGTTTGTTTGTTTGTTTGTTTTGTTTTTTTATGGATTTTCTTTTACATGCATTGGTGTTTTGCCAGAATGTATGTCTTCATGAAGAGTGTTGGAAGCCCTGAACTGAAGTTACGAACAATTGTGACCCGCCATGTGGATCCTTGGAATTGACGCCAGGCCCTCTAGAAGAGCAGCCAGTGCTCTTAGCCTCTGAGCCATGTCCTCAGCCCAACATCATCATTTTAAATAAAACATGGGCTTCCATGTGTGCCAATGTGTGTGTATGTACGTATGTGTCTCTGTGTGCCTTGGTGTTTATGTGCCTGTGTGAGTCTGTGTGTGTGTAGGCCTGTGTCTGTGCATGTGTATCTGTGTATATCATCTGTGTATACATGTGTCTGTATTTGTATATATGTGTGTATGTGGTGTTTGTGTGTGTATGCCTGTGTGAGTCTGAGTCTGTTTGTGTGTCTGTGTGTTTACATGACATAGATTGAACCTACATCCCTAAACATGCTAGGAAGCTCTCTACCACTGAGTTAGCTCTCCAACCACTTAGCATAATTTCTCTATGTGTGTGGCATGTGTATGGTACATGTACAGGTAAAATTACAAAGGCTAGGGAGGAGAATGTGCCCTGCTGTCACTCTGTGCACTATTCCTTTGAGAAGAGGCTTCTCACTGAATGTGGGACCAGGTTGCTGGGCAGAAAACTCCAGTGACTCTCTGCTTTCCCAGCTCTGTTCACAGTGCTGGGATTGCAGGTGTGTGTGCAATCACACCCAGCTTTTTCCATGGGTTTCTAGAATTTGAATTCAGGTCCTGGCTCTTGAACAGAAGATGTTGTAATCCACTGTGTCATCTCCCCAGTCCAGTTAGTATAAGCTTCAATATGAGCCTTTTCTTTCTCACTATTCTAGAGCATCTTTCAAGCAATGACTAGCATCTCTACCAATCAAAGAGTTCATAATTTAGAAGACCCAAGTCTTACCTTTAGACATATACAGAACTGAACTAAGGGCAGTAGCCAGAGATAGTTAACAAGGACCTAGCAAGACAAAAATAAGTGCTAATTTTTTCTGATGTCTGACAGAAAGTATGTTTGTCTATAAAATTAATGGGAGGAAATCCAGTTATTTCTGTTGTGCTATTATTTGTTTCTTTTGATATATTTTTATAAGAATCAACAGGCCCAGCGCACTTTGGCGATGCCACCCCTGGACAGGCGGGCCTGGACTGAATAAGAAAAGCTGAGCAAGTTCTTTTTTTTAATTTTAAATACTTTTATACATTCACTTGTATCCCAGCTGTAGTCCTCTCCCTCTTTCCCTCCCAAACCTCCCTTCCCTCCCTCATCTCCTCTCTGCCCCCTTCCAAGTCCACTGAGAGGGGGTGTTCTCTCCTTCCATCTGGCCCTAGCTTATCAGGTATCTTCAGGATGGTTGCCATGTCCTTATCTGTGGCTAGAAAGGCTGCTCCTCCCTCAGGGGGGGAGGGGAAAGCTGAGCAAGTTCTAATGATCAATTCAGTCAACAGCATCCTTCCATGGTTTTTGCTTCAGCTTTTGCTTCAAGCTCCTGCCTTGGCTTCCCTTAGTAATGGACTATTGCTTTGAAGTGCAAGGTAAAGTAAATTCCACTCTACCTTTAGAGAGATTTTAGTTATAGTATTTAACATAGCAACATAAAACCAATGACAATAACAGCTATTTTGAAAAACACTACTGTCTTTTCCTGATCAGTTCTTGAAATTCCTAGTCTCATGTCTGAATAGAGTCTATTCTTTACAGCTATAGATAATGATACCATTTACCTGGTGCCATATCAGATCTGATCCTATACACTACTAAAACCTACAGCTGTTCTATTTTGAAATATGAATTTAAAAAAAATCCAAGTTGACGTTCCTCAATCATTAAGAATGCATACTAATGAGGGCAGGGGAATTGCTCCATGCACTACGAGTTAAGAGTGATCTAAAAGTTTAACTTCATTATCGCCTATTTTGGGAAGACCGTCAAATTTGTTTGAAATGGAGGAGTTTTGCACTGTTTTTGCATCTGCCAGACATTGTTGGTGTTCATGAAATAATAGGTGAAAAGCCTCCCAGAAACACGGAAACACGGATATTACAAGTATTGATTAATACAGTTATAAGTAGATCATATAACTACTTTAAAATTTCCAAGCCAAGATATTTACAACTTCAGCAAAAGCAATTTCTCATAGAAATAAGTAAATATAAGTTCCGATTAACAATCCTTTTTTGTTGTTGTTGTTGTTTTGTTTTGTTTTTGTTTGTTTTGTTTTGTTTTGCGTTGAAAAGACCAATACTGGCTGCTGAAGAAACTATGGTATAAAACAGAAGTTTCCAGAGAGATCCAAGAGGGCAGCACGGGGAGGACACTGTATCTGAGGAGCAGAACAGTCGTGTTGGCACAGCGACCAAGAGACTGAACTCTAGGCCCTAAAACAGCAGTGCTTGTGATTCCCAGGTGAGAGGAAAGCCCACGGTGTGGGAATCAATCGGGACCGACCTCAGGTCACCCAGTTAATCCCTGGAAAAGGTCCCAGGGACTGACAGGTACACAGCTGCCATCCCAGAGCAGAGCCCTCAGCCGCTGGCCCAGAGTGGGATGCACAACCCCCAGCCCAGTGTAAGGCGCTCAGCCTCCAGCCCAAAGCGGGGGTCCACAACCGCTGGCCCAGAGAGGGGTGCATAGCCTCTGGCCCAGAACAGGGTCCTCAGTCGCTGGCCCAGAGACCTGCTGCATGCCCAACTTACCATCCCAGACAGAACTGTGGGCCCCAGGTGCCAGAGACTGAGTTTTCCTGTCAGGAGAAAACCCCACAGCTAGGGAATCAGCAGGTCCTTCAAGAGGGCTGTGCCTGGAAAACAGTGTTACAACACCAGCAGCTCACTAAATTCAGAGCGAGAAGCCCAGCAGCAGGGCAGCTGTCTCGAGAACTTACATGGGTGAGAGGAGAGCCCCCCTGACTAATAAAGACCACAGTTACTACTTAGGTCTATACACCTGAGGTGAGCAATGGCAATTCCTGAGAAATACCGGCCATTCCGTGACCATACCCAAAAGGAAGAGGAGGCCTCCTTCAGGAAAAATTATCTTCCTGCCAAGGGAATTCTCCCCACCCCAGGATTCCAGGAAACACTAGAAACTAACAGCCAACACCTAAGATAACCCAAAGGGTAGAGGCCAGCGTAAAAGCTCAACCAACAAAAGGCAGAACAATTTGGCATCCCCAGAACCCAGTTATCCAGGAGCAAGTAGCCCTGGACACCCCAGCATAATTGAAATTCAAGAAGATGACCTTACATCTATGCTGATGAAGAGGATAATAGAAGGAACAAATAAAATACATAAAGACTTAGAGGAAAATAAAGTCAAACAGATTATGGCCATCTGTAAAGAAACACAAGAAGATGCAGCCAAACAGTTTGTGGCCTTCAGAGAGGAAATAATTAAATCACTCAAAGAAATAAAAGAAATAGAGTTCAAACAAACAGCTGAAGGAATTGAAGGAAAATACAGTCAGACAGGTGAAGGAAATCAACAAAACTGCTCAAGATCTGAAGATAGAATTGGAAAAATTAAAGAAAACACAAATGGAGGAAATCATGGAGACAGAGAACTTAGGGAAGAAAACAGGAACTACAGAGGTAAGCATAACCAATAGACTATACGAGACAGAAGAAAGAATCTCAGGTGTGGAAGATACAATGGAAGAAATCGATATATCCGTCAAAGAAAATGTTAAATCCAAAAAAATTCTTGACACAGACCATTCAAGAAATCCAAGAAAATACGAAAATACGAAAAAAATTCTTGACACAGACCATTCAAGAAATCCAAGAAAATACGAAAAGACAAAACCTAAGAATAATAGGAATAGAGGAAAAAAGAAGATTTTCTCCTCCAAGGCCCAGAAAATATTTTCAACAAAATCATAGAAGAAAATTTCCCCAACTTAAAGGAGAGGCCTATAAGCATACAAGAAGCCTACAGAACACTGAATAAATTAAACCAGAAAAGGAAATCCTCCTGCCACATAATAATCAAAACAGTAAGTATACAGAACAAAGAAAAAGTATTAAAAGTTGCAAGGGAAAAAGACCAAGTAACATATAAAATGGCAAACCGGTCAGAATCACACCTGACTTCTCAACAGAGACTATGAAAGCCAGAAGGGCCTGGACGGATATCATGCAGACCCTAAGAGAACACAGATGTCAGCCCAGGCTAATGTATCCAGCAAAACTCTCAGTCATCATAGCCATCTATGATGAAAGCAAGATATTCAATAACAAAAACAAATTTCAATAATACCTACAACAAATCCAGCATTACAGAAGATGCTAGAAAGAAAAATACAACCCAAGAAAACTAACTACTTTCAAGTAAATGCAGGAAATAAATAACCTCACCCTAGCAAAACAAAAAGTAGCCAAGCACACAAACACACTATCACAGCCTACGTCAATATCAAAGAATCTAACAGCCACTGGCCATTAATCTCCCGCAACATCAACTGACTCAACTCTCCATTAAAAAGACACATACTTACAGAATGGATACGTAAACAAGGTCCAACAATTTGATGCATACAAGAAACACACCTAAGTCACAAAGATAGACATTACCTGAGAGTAAAGGGCTGGAAGACAGATTTCTAAGCAAATGGACCCAGGAAGCAAGCAGGAGTAGCCATTCTAATATCTAATAAAATAGAATTTCAACCAAAATTAATCAAAATTAATCAAGAGATAGAGAAGTACACTTCATACTCATCAAGGGAAAATTCCACCAGGAAGAAATCACAATGCTGAACATCTATGCCCCAAATACAAGAGCACCCATATTTGTAAAACAAACATTAACAAAACTGAAATCACACATAGATCCCCACTCATTAATAATGGGAGACTTCAACACCCCACTCTCAACAAAGGACAGGTCAACAAAACAAATTAAATGAAGAAACAATGACTCTGACAGAGGTCATGAATCCAATGGACCTAACAGACATCTACAGAACCTTTCACCCAAACACAAAAGAATTTACCTTCTTTTCAGCACCTCAAAGAACCATCTCCAAAATAGACCATATAGTTTGTCACAAAGCAAGACTCAACAGATACAAGAAGATTGAAATAATCCCCTGTATCCTATCTGACCACCATGGACTAAAGCTGGATCTCAATGACAACAGAAATAGCAAAAAGCCTACACATACATGGAAACTGAACAGCTTGCTACTCAATGACAATTGGGTCAGGGAATAAACAAGGAAGTTTCCTTGTTTGTCGTGGCTGTACTTTCCCAAGTCTTCCGAGGCCACATCAGCAAACAAATAAAAATGGACAGTCTCATTGAAGCAGGACTCCAGAAAGACAGCTGCAGAATGTGACTGAACATTTGCTGGCCGGCAGATTGGTAGCACGAACAAGAAGTGAGCATACTTGCTTCACAGAGCTTAGGATGCTGCAGGGATATGGGTCTTGGTTAGAACTTTGAATTTATTGAGAATAGTCACTCAAGAAAACTCAGATCTCTTTTTCTCAAACTACAATGTGACAAAGCATTTGTACTCAATTAGAGCATATATTGATATATATATATATTAAATATTATATACACATATATACATGTATGTATATATAATGCTGGCATGAGGTAATCTTATCTTTAGTAACTTATTCATTCACTCCACATCCCAATCATAGCCACTCCTCTTCTCCTGCTGGTACCACCCTGCATGTCTCCTACCCACATCCCCTTCCCTTCCCCCAGAAAAGGGGAGCCCCCCACCCTCCCATCTGAACACACCAAGATGCATCAGGACTAAGCACATTCTCCACCACAGTGGCCTGGTAAGGAAGCCCTGCCAGGGGGAAGTGATCAAAAAGCATGCAAGAGAGCCCTTTTCAGAGACAGCCCTCACTCCTCTCACCAGGAAACCCACATGGAGACCAAGCTGTTTTCATCAGGTACATGTGTGTAGGGGAGCCTAGGTCCAGTCCATGCATGGCTCTTGGTTGGTGCTTCAGTCTCCTGAAGCCCCCTGGGCCCAGGTTAGTTGGCTCTGTTTGTCTTCTTGTGGAGATCCTATTACCTCCAGGTCTTTCTAATCTTCCTCCCACTCTTCAACTGTGAGTCTCAGCATCTGCTTCAGTCCCTTGCTGGCTGGAGCCTCTCAGAGGACAACTATGCTAGGCTCCCATTTGCAAGCACAGCAGAGCATTGTCAATAGTGTTAGTATTGGCTGTTTCCCACAGTGTGGCCAAGTATTGGTTGGACAATCTATATAGTCTCTGCTCTATTCCTATCCTTACACATCCTATAGGCAGAGTAAATTTTGGGCTGAAGCTTTTGTGGGTGGGTTGGTGTTCCCTCCTTCTGCTAGGAGTTCTGTCTGGTCTGAGGGTGGCCTCTTCAGCTTCCATGTCCCTTGATAGCAGGGGTCTTCGCTAGAGTCACCCCCATATCTTCCCAGGAGCCTATCCTGTCATAGGTCTCCAGTCTGTCTAAGAGATGCCCCAGGCCATGGTTTCTCTTCTCTCTGCAAGCCCTCTGTCCTTCTGCTCACCCCTATCAGATCCTCACCCTCATTTCTTGCATGAGGTAATATTTAATGATTGCTTTTTATATTGTCAAATTAATATAAACAGATTAATATATCATGGAGAGCTTTAGGGAGGGGAATAGCAGGATATAGGTAATATGAGAAATTGGAAAAAATCTTTCATATAGCATCTCTCAATAAAATTGTGTTTATTGATTAACTCACGAAATAAAACTAAGAATAAGTTAAATGGGATTACATGACAAATAAAGATATGCGCAGCAAAGAAAAAGAATGAACAGACTGAAGAGTGAACTTGAAGATTGTCAGAGAATCTGTGCTAGGTATTCATCTAGTAGAGGGTTGAAATTTGAAATGAAGAAAATAAAACCTCAAAAATGAATAACAGAAAAGAATAAGTAAGCTACTCAATAACTGGAAAACAATCCAGAATTTTAAATTTTTGTATAAGTGCAATTTTCTGTACATGAATAATGTTCCTTGAACACACTTCACGTCACACTCTCTACCTTCCCCTTTACCTCCCCCATCCTCTCATTACCCCCTCTTTGTTCCCCTAGATAATTTCACGTTTAAATCCTTATCACATACTCGTGATTCCCTGGGTCGACATAAAATCAAGGAACTACAGATAAGAGGAAACGTGAGGTGTTTGTCTTCCTGAGACAGCTGATCTGCGTCAGATGCTGCTACACCCACTAGTCTCCTGCAAACAACATGCTTTGTCTTATAGCTGGAAAACATTACACCGTGCCTATATGCCACATTACCTACAACATATAACACATGCACATATAATACATAATGCACATAGAATACATATAACATATAATCCAGTCCTGTGTTGATGGACAGGTAGCTTGGTTCCATTACCTAGCTGCTATGAATAGTGCTATGATAAATATAGTGTGGAAGTGACCTCTGAATAAACATTTCAAAAGAAGAAATACAAATGGCCAATGGGCACATTAAAAAATATTTTAATTTCACCAGTCACCAGGAAATGCAAGTATATGGCAGCAAGGTACCATCTCATACTACTGCTTTTATTTAAAAAAAAAAAAAGACAGAAATAGAACAAAATACACTCCATAGTAATAACAGATGAAGAAAATGTGGGTGGCTAATAGTGAAACCATTATAGAAAGCCATCTGAAGTTTCAAAAGGCAAGAGGAGAAAAACCCTGCCTACATCCAGCTAGCCCACTGCTGACTATATCTTTTGAAATAATGTAATTTACGGAAAAGTAGATGAACGTGGAGGACATCCTGTTAAATGAAATCATCAAGATATAGAAAGAAAAATATTCCGCGTTTTCTCTCATTTGTGAAAACTAAGAGAAATAAAAAAGGCCTGAAGTGGGAGAACTAATTTTAAGCTTGAAGAAAACAGGACTAAGGGGAGGAAGAAACAGGAAGATAAAGATGGAGGATATAGAGAGCCACACTATCCATTTTTTTTGTACAGTTAATACGAATGAACAAACTAGAATAGAGGTAGAGTGGAATAGCTCATAAACCAAAATATCCAAACATTACCATGTGGTCTGTGACAACCTGAAGATGTCCCAATGACAGCACATGTCTAGTTGTAAAGAAAGAGGGATCTTCCCATCCAGTGGGCAATCCCTTCAATGTCTAACGTCACAGGTGAGAAGAGTAGCAGAAGTTAGGAACCTGTTATACTGAATTTCCATCATACTTGGTTGTATTTGTTTGGTCAAAAAATTACAGTGATAAATTAAGTATAGAAAAATTGAAAGGTAACAGTTTTTATTTGGTGTTTAATAAATGTGGTGAATATGAACATAATAAGACTTTTAGAGTATTATGTTTGACCATTGGGTAGCTTAATAAAATTTTAATACTCTCCATCATTTTCTATTATTATAATTAACTAATGCTTTAAAAGCTATGCTTAAGTAACATGGAAACTTGTTTTAAAATATCTTCACACATATCAGCTATAACAACTGCTTTTTCTAGTTTAAATATGAATTCAGCAAAGCAGAGAACATTTGGGAAACATCAATAGAACACAGAAAAATTCAGTAAAGCAACAGGTGTCCTAAATCTCTGTTTAGTTATTTTTCTGTTAAAAAACAAACAATAACAACAAAATACCATTGAGCTGGAGGCTAGCCAAGCAGGTAAATGTGCTTGCATGCTTTGGTGTTCACAAACACACCTGTATGTACATACAACTCAGAAAATGAATAAACAAAAGGAATAATTTAAAAAATAGATGCTTAGTTTTGATCTTATTGTAGTTTTACTTGGAAGACAGAGGTTTTTTTTTCCTTTTTAATATGTTTTTGTGTATCTCTCTCTCTCTCTCTCTTTGTGTGTGTGTGTGTGTGTGTGTGTGTGTGTGTGTGAATTTAAGTATCCCATGTGGTTTAAGTAAGAGGAAATATTCCATGTAATAGCTAAATTAGTTAAAGAGTCATTCCAGAGGCTGGACATAATTTTGTGGGTCTCTAAACTCAAGTTTCCTGTCATGTCTGTCAAATCTTTGTCCTGGGAACTTTGTGCCATGATAATTTTGCTGAATTTGCCACTGGTACTGGCCATTAGGCTGCATAAATCTTTCGTTTGTAGCAGCAAGGAAAGAGGCAGAAAACTGTAGTCAAGACACAACATCCCGAATAGTCATCACCAATAACACCTGTACTTAGAAATGTAAGAGTTGCTGTATTCATTACTTGTTATTAATAAACCTTTCATGTTCTGTGAGTTTATTTGTTAATTCCTAGAGTACTATGGATATCGAGACACCATTAGAAGAATTAGTTTGTCCTACAGAATAATGAGATAAATAGCATTTTTTTTATCAGTCTGTTGTCACTGAGGCTTGGTTCTGAAATATCCCCCAAATGTCCATTCCTGAAAGGCTTGGAATGAAGTCTGTGATGCTACTGGGAGGTAAGGGAACCTTTTGAAAGTGGCATCTAGTGAAAAGGAAGCATATCTGATGATATGCTCCCTCAAACTGTAATCCTTTGTGGGACAGCTGTCTCTTCCCCCTTCCCAGTTCTCTCATTGCTTTCTGGCTGCCGGAGATTCAGGACGCTTGCTCCATTGTGTGTTCCACTATGCCTATGTACTCCTTCAGCGCAAGTTCAAAGGCAGAGTGGCCAAATGAACATGCCTGGAATCTTCAAAAGTGTGCGCTCCAGTAAACCCTTCCTGCTTCTAAGTTTGATTTTCTCAGCAAACTCATCTCAGTGGTGAAAAGGTAATGGAGTTGGTATTCCCAGGCTCTTCTGGGTTCTTAGAGGTCATCTCAAACCAGCAAGAAGCATGAAGACGTACACTTTGCACAAACATTTGTGCTGTTTTGCTATTTGCTATTACATTTGCTATGTCATGTAATTGAGATGAGCAAACCCTGCCTTCTGAATGGGAGCCAGGAATCAGGAGTCTCTGACTCTCAATTTGGCTGTGCTGAGCTAAACACTCGTGGAATGATTCACGTGGCTTCAGCTCTTTCACCACAACTCAGCCCTCTGTGCTCATTTTATCCTTATTTTAATGGGATGGGAGTTTTTCATAGTTATCATGGGATGAATTATAAAAAGACATGATGTTCTGGCATATTTTATTGACTCCCCCATCTGTGAGTACTTCCTGCTGTCTCTGCAGTACCGTGTCTTGCTCTTAAGAGTGTTGTGCTTTATGTACTGTGTTCTTGTGTTTCCTGAGCACCGGTTCTGGTGAGACGGCAAGGCCAGTAAGTCTCCTATTTCAGGTCCAGGACATAGTCTAGTACTGAGCGAACTGGAGAGGCTCAGTAAGCCTTCAGACAATCCCAGAATGTTATCTCAGAAAAAAAAAAAGAGGCAACTTTTGATTAATATCTCTAATATTACCAAATGCTACCAACAGCATGTACCCCTAAGTTCTCAGAGCAAACTGTGCACAGTAAGCAGCTCTCTGGGTGCATGTCTGCTGTTTGTTCTGTGGACTGTACTTTTGTTTTCCCTCTAGGGTTTCTGGGAGTCCAAAGTAGTTTCTAAGTATTTTAAACATTGAGTCCCTGCTAGCTTTCTCAGTGTTTACAAAAGCTATTTTCTACTTAAATTTAATCTGTTTCACTTGTCTTTGTGTTTTTTGTTTTTTTTTTAATGTAGCTCTCTCCCTTCTCTTTAATGGTCTATATATGGCTTAGTGAGTGCATGATGTTTAAGGTGTTTGGATGCCAATTGGAGACTTCATAAAAGGAGGTCACTTAGAGTTCAGAAATGTTTAGAGAAGAGAATGAAACCTTTGCAAGTTTCTCCTTGGGGTTAGCAATTTAGGCCAGTGGGCTGCTTGCAGTCAAGATGTTCTCTGCCCTGCTTTGAGACTGTGAGTCCACAAAGGCAAAGAGAAAAAGGACAGAGGAAGCAATGCTGCATGGGGTACAAGGTTCACGCTGCTTACAAAAGTGTGTATGTAAGGCCGTGGCGTTTTAAGCTGTTGCACTTACTGAATTTGAAATGGAATCTTTTAAGCTCTGTAGCTCTGCCTACGGAGACTGTTACCAGTTGTTGAAAATTTACTACAAAATACAAGGCAAGGAGGTGGAGCTTTTGAGTCTTTATTCCCTTTTTGTTGAGCTTAGAAGGGAAAGAGAATTTAAGGTTGTCATCTCCATGTGTGGCTGTATCAAATACAGCCAGCCAGAGTAGCCACTGAGAGACAGAGACCAGGCAGAAGTGACCTACAACCAGCTTCTGGCTGGCGGGGACATTTACACAGGACTCCTGGCTTCCCCTCAAGTGCAGCTTTGGGGAGGGATTTATAGGTCAGATAGCTCAGCAGCTTCAGCTTGTTGCCCACCGTACCTCAACAAAGCTTGTGCGTGTTTGTACAGCTGGCCTGGTAGCTGTGGGAGTCCCGAGAATCCCATAAGCCCCCATCCCTTTACCTCCCCGTCACCATTTACCAGCACACAAATACACACAGAGCGAAACTGTCCGACCAGAGCTTAAAGGCGCACAATTCCAGCCCTGTTTATTTTCTTTCCTTGATTTCCTGCTGCTACAGTGAGTGAAAGATATTTCCCCCTTTCTTTCTTACTTCCTTCTTTCCTTTTCTTTCTTTCTTTCTTTCTTTCTTTCTTTCTTTCTTTCTTTCTTTCTTTCTTCCTTCCTTCCTTTCTTTCTTTTAAACCTATTTGTCTATCAGTGTCTGTCAGAGAATGCGGGAAACACTTAACACTTGACCATAGTTTACGGAACTCACATTGGTGATACTATTTTGTATGCCTCTCCCTTTACCTAACCCCCCTAACTCCAGCTTCTTTCTTTTAAACCCCATTTCCATTTTTTTTCATATTTGGACTTGGGGGGGGTTACCCAAAGGAAGGAAAGAAAAACATCCCCAGACTCTCCGAGTGTAACTTCACCTCGAGGAAGGGTGTTATTTTAATTACTCCTGAACCCATTCTGTGGGGAGCCCTGTAAATGTGTGATGCAGCTAGGAGAGCAGCAGTTAATATGCCTTTTGAATCAGGGCCACAAACTACAAAGGCTGGCATCTGGGGAGGCATTACATCTGGGAGGAAAAAAACAGTGGAGACTTTTCTTCAAATGAGCTTGTAAATTCCATTCAATCTTAGGTTCATTTCATTTTTTTTTCCTCAAAGAAATCCTCCCATGTTTATTTAAAATCATATTAATTAGCCAGACAAAAACACAGAGATTTTGAACATCAGTGGCAACTGTGACACTCAGAGATTTCACTGAGGTATATGCATATTGACCTCTGCCATCTTCCCTGAAGCTGCTTCACGAAACCACGTGAACTGGAAAAACACCAAACTAAGGGAGAAAGTTTTTCCGCATGTACATAATCCAGAACTTTGTTTCTTTGTTGAAAGCAATTCTAATTAGAATGCAAAAAAAAAAAAAAACCTGTGTTTTTTAAGTTCTAATTTTGGAGAGAACTGATCCCTTTACTCTCTTCTACTTAGCTGCTTTGGCAAATGACATGGTAAACAGAGACCATTGGAATTAGACAAAACTGAGTTCAGGTCTCACAGTTTAGTAGCACATTGTTCAAAGGCAAGGCATGCAAACGTTTGGAGCCTTGGACTCTTCCATCTGGGAAATGGGAAAAGCTAGCACGTCTTTGCCAGCCAGGTTGTTGAGAGAACTAAATGATATAATGGCTGTCAAGGTACTTTATACATGGAGAAATTTTATATTGACATAAATCTTCAGTCATATTATGTTGCCAAAGTTTTAAATTATTCTTCATATTTGAATTTTTTCCTTCTTAGGGGTATATATTCATGACAACCCCTTAATTGCCAGAAGGTACAACTTTAAAGTTTGAGGAAAAGTCTAAATTAGTAATGAGAAATTCCTTTGTGTGAAAGTTGTATTTACACTGTGCCTTTAACCAAATATACAAATACTATTGTTGTCGATTCACTCTAATGATATTAAAAAAAAAAAAACGAGTTCTCAAGATGTTATTTCAACACACTCCAGAATGCTTACACATCACATCCTGTAGACGCTTTAATCATACTTTGCAGAAAATCATCTAATGTTTATGCTTCTCTTTGTTGAAGCTCCCAGTTCAAAGATCCCAGGGAACTGCAAACTTACTGGCACTGGGTTAGCACAGAAAATACAAAGTGGATTTAGAGTTACATTGGACTTCAGACAACCCCCTTCTTGCCACTGAAGACATTGTAGTTTTTTTTTAATTTTATTTTTTTCTTATCAGTTTCATTTTATTAACTCTGTATCCCAGCTGTATCCCGCTCCCTCATTCCCTCCCAATCCCACCCTCCCTCCCTCATCTGCACCCTGCCCCTTTCCAAGTCCACTGATGGGGGGGACCTCCTCCCCATTCATCTGACCCTGTTTTATCAGGTATTTTCAGGACTGGCTGCAAAGTCCTCCTCTGTGGCCTAACAGGACTGCTCCTCCTGTGGGGAGGTCAAAGAGCCAGCCATTGAGTTCCTGTTAGAAATAGTCCTTGTTCCCCTTACTATGGAAAAGACATTGTAGTTTTTAAACGTCATTTTGTATTGCATTGAAAAGCAATTTAAAATAGTCTAAGAGAACAAAGTCTAAGCAAGTATTTATCCAGAAATTTATCATTAAACACTTGGGTTTCCATGGGAACATTTTTCATTTGCTTCTCTCAGCTTCTCATTTCTTCGATCCCAAAACTGTTTAAGAAGGAGGCATCTCTGTGATAATGTGTTGTTTCAGTGACATATATCTCATAGGCACAGACATCTATAATAGCATCTAGGCTTTTATTTTTTGGCTTTTAATAATAGCATCTTCTTTACCTGGTGTGGTTTACCCCAAAATATATATATTTTTTAGTGGAAGACAAAAATCTAATGAAAGAATAAATCTGTTTTTATCTTTTCAAAAATGTATCTGTATTTTTATATATTCATTATTTCTATTCTTTTCCTTCAGTGATAAAAAAGACAACAGAGTCTTCACTAAAGAAGTAAAATATAGATCCGTGTAAGCCTTTGCATTCTCTCTGCTGCAATACTTCTTAGGATAGAACTGTTTGCACCCCGGTTTGATCACCCAA
This sequence comes from Psammomys obesus, assembly GCF_907164565.1. Taxonomy (NCBI): domain Eukaryota; kingdom Metazoa; phylum Chordata; class Mammalia; order Rodentia; family Muridae; genus Psammomys; species Psammomys obesus. Next base: position 10,488,956 of record NW_026585644.1, read on the forward strand.
TGCTCTGCTGCTTTCACAGGCACTTGCAAGGTGGGAAAGGCAATAAAGAACCAATCATTTTTATCCCTTAATATTCTATGTACCTGGAACTGCATGCAATATCTTTGCATAGTTAGGCTTGTTTTCTTAAGTGCCCAGCAAATATTGCCCACCAACTGGCCTCATGCTTTTGTGGCACTGACTCAAGATCCCAAGATTTCTCTAAACAGTTCACTTACTAAGTAAAGAGAGAACATTGGAACTTCTAGACAACATTTAGGCTTAAACCAACAGCTCTCTGTACCTGGTTGAATACCTCTGTTAAGAAAGCAGTTATAAATCAAATTTCTTTAATGAGTTTTCTAGCATAAGTTGGGGAAGAAGACACAATCACGAGGAATTTCCCTAGTGAAAATGGCAGACTGTTGCATGGTATTAGGCCAAACAGCTGGCCACTGTTTATGAAAGCAGCCGGGCTCTTATCCATAGACAGGAAAGAGAGTTGAAGCCAAAGCCTCTTTTCAAGACACAGCTGGAAGACTTTCAGAGTTCAGAGAAAGATTTAACATCTTTCTTCCTTGCAGATAAAGAAAGAAGAGAATATCTCAGAAATAAAAATATCTTTCTTTATGTTTTATAAACATATACATCACTTTGGGAGTCAACTCTATCATATGAGATGTTATTTAAAAAAACAAAACAAAACAGGTTACTGATTTAGTCACTGTATAAAGGTGAGACAAATTAGTTCATATAAATGGACAGAAAAGAACAAAATATAAGCAAAGACTATTTTCAGTTCCTCCATGGTTTCCTTATTGACCATAATGAACAATTTATTAAGAAACCATTTTTTGAAGGTGTAACAAACAACTTACCAAATCAATTATTCGGTATGCTTTCTCTTGATTGTCTGATATATTCAGTGAGTTTTATGTCCAAAATAATTACTCAGAAAAAGTTCTTTGGGTAGTAAAGTTAGGAGAAATAAACTATACTTTTTATTATTCTATTTCTTTTTTATTTCATTTTTCCACTGGCAAAAAAATTTCTATTTAAAAATAAGTGAGTAATATTATTAGAGCTACAAGATATTTTGGATAACCAAATCAAGATTAAAATGCAGCTTCGTCCCACAAATAAACTTGGTTCCACTGTGCAGTTGTTTTCAGGAAGTATCAAGTTGCCTTATTTTAACAGGTGACATGGTCCTTGAAAAAGAAAAATACCTGGCCCCTAACCATACATTAGAATTATTGTATTAATTACTAGTTGTCTTTTCTGTAACACTTGTAAGAGTCCCTAACTTCTAAATTGAAACAATTCGTACTTATTTGGGGCAAGGAAGTTAAAAACTCATGTATTATGTAATATATATCTGTATGTTTTATAATAGAATAAAACTGTATGCTTAGATCCTTTGTTTCAGCCAGTAAGATTTGAATTCTGGAGGTCAAGTTGAAGAGAGCATGAGCCACCATAGTTTTTAACATTTCCACATGCATTTAGGTTTTCATATACATCAGATTACATTATCTGTTTCTTAAATTTTAATTTTTTTTTCTTAGGTTGCTTATGTATACAGATGGACTTGTCATTTGGCTTAAAAATAAATGTGCAGCTTTTTTTTTTTAGCTCTTCTCAAACAACATGCCTATTCTCATTTAATTAAGAACCAAAAACAATAAACTAAAAAATTTGAGAACTTAGCTTAAAGTTAGCAGTGTTAGATCAAAGTACATGCCAGCAAACATAGGCTCCTATTTTTCCTGTTTTTCAACCTTGAGTACAAAGTGCACATCTACGGCTTTGAATTCTAGTCTTTTATCTCATTGTTTGATAAAAAGCTGAGCAATCCCCCTCCTAAGAATTATGATACTGGTTCTAAATAAGATCTGGAGAGGACAGGAACTCCACAAGGAAAGCAACAGAACCAGAAAATCTGAGCACAGGGGTCTTTCCTGAGATTGATACTCCACCAAGGACTATGCATGGAGATAACCTAAGACCCCTGCACAGATGTAGCCTATGGCAGTTCAATATCCAAGTGGGTTCCATTGTAATAGGAACAGGGACTGTCTCTGGCATGAATTGATTGGCCTGTTCTTTAATTATCTCCCCCTGAGGGGGAAGCAGCATTACCAGGCCACAGAAGAAGACAATGCAGCCACTCCTGATGAGACCTAATTGATTAGGATCAGAAGGAAGGAAAAGAGGACTTCCCCTATCAGTGGACTTGGGGAGGGGCATGCATGCAGAGAGTGGAGGAAGGGAGGAATTGGGATGTGAGGAGGGGGGAAACAACAGGGGGTATACAAAGTGAATAAAGTGTAATTAATAAAGAATTTTTAAAAATTAAAAAAAAAAAGATTTTGTGTTGGTTCTGGGAAGTAGAGTCCAAGGCCTTTTGCACAGATACTATTCAAGCACTCTACTACTGAGAAACACTCCAGCCCACAATTTAACCCTAAGAAAGTCACCACACTTACTTTCTGCCCACCATTGTTCATGGTCCTTTTCCAAGAGGATGCCGATTCAGACTGACTTACTGATGGCATAGGTATTCCTCTATTCACAAAATATTGCTCACCCAGTACCAGGGATGCTTCTAGACGACAGGCAAAGTTTACCCGTACGCTTCCGTGCCATGTGCGCAAGTGAAAATGCCTTTACTTTGCTGAAGTTTAAACGAGATGAAAGGAAAAGCATTCCTTCAGGTGTGGACACACGTGCCCATACAAAGTGCACGCGGGCTGGAGAGATGGCTCAAAGGTTAAGAGCACCAGCTGCTCTTCCAGAGGTCCTGAGTTCAATTCTCAAGCAACTGCATGGTAACTCACACCCATCTGTAGTGAGATCTGGTGCCCTCTTCTGGCATGCAGGGATTCGTGCAGACAGAACATTGTATACATAAAAAAATAAATAAATCTTTTTAAAAAGTGTGCAGGCACACACACAGAGGCATACATGAGCAGTGTATAACTTTGTCCTGTGGAACTTTTTTGATGCAAACCAAGTATATAAGTCTTTTCTTATATTTTTGTCTTAATATGAATAAAATACAATTTTATTATAATTTCATAAATAACTATATTCAGAACTGTTCACTGGGCAGCAAGTGTTGATTAAGAAAGAACTAAGGAAGATCAAGTGGCTCACACCTGTAATCCCAGCACTGGAAAGGCAGAGGCAGGCGATCTTTGTGAGTTCAAAGCCAGCCTGGTCTACAAAGTGATTTAGGGTTAACCAAGACAGCTAAGGCTACATAGAGAAACCCTCTCTCAAGAAACAAACAAAAGAGAGACAGAGATATTTCTCTGAATCTTACTGAGAAATGTAATAGGTCATCTTATATTTAAATGATGAATACATTGACTTCATTTTTGTGTGTTATTTAAGATAAATGGGACTTTACTTTTTTTAAATTTCTTTAATATGTAGCACCCTAGTTTTCCCTATGTAATTCATTGAAGAAATTATTCTCTTTCCACTGTGTGTTCTTGTCACCTTGGTCAAATATTGAGAGACCATAGACTAACAGCATTGTGTCTGGCTTCTCTGTCCTTTTCCATTGGTCTCTGTCTGCACATCAATCACTTATTGTTTTGACTGTTGGTGAAGATTATGAAGTTCGGTGCCTCTGATTCTGTTCCTCTTGCTTAAGATAGTTTGACTATTCAGATCTATTGTGGTTCCACAGGAATTTGAACTTGTCTGTTAATTGGGCATTTTTATAATGCAAAGTCTTCCAAACAATGAGTACAGGGGCATCTTTCCACTAATTTGTAGCTTATTTGGCTTCATTAACAATGCTTTATACGTTTCAGTGTACATATAATTTGTCTCATTGACTCAACTAATATGTAACTATTTTAATTTTTGTACTGTTGTAGATGTGCTTGTTTTACTAATATATTATCAGATATAACTTTTCACAGTGTATAAAATTGAAGCTAATATTTGCATGTTGCGTTTATTTACTTATTTATTCATTTTACATTCCTTCTCACAGGCTCCCTGCTCTCATCCCAGTCTCCCCCTCACATACCCATTCTCCCCTCTCCTCCTCAGAGAAAGGAAGGTTCCCCGTGGGTACCAACCCACCTTGGCCCATTAAGTCTCTGCCAAACTAGGCACATTCTCTCCCGCTGAGGCCAGACAAGGCACCCCAGTTAGGGGAATGAGATACAAAGGGAGGCATTGGAGTGAGAGAGGGCCCTGCTTTAGTTGTTGGGGGACCCACATGAAGACCAAGCTGCATATCTGCTACATATGTTCAGGGAGCCTAGGATCAGCCCATGTATACTCTTTGGTTGGTGATTCAGTCTCTGGGTCCAGGTTAGTTTACTCTGTGTGTTTTCTTGTGGAATCTATGACCTTCCCTTCAATTATTCCCCCCAACCCTTTCATAGGACTCTCCAAGCTCTGTCTGGCTGTGGGTCTCTGCATCTGTTTCTATCAGATCTATCTATCTGAACTCCTCTCAGAGGAGTTATACTAGGCTCCTATCTATAAACATAAGAGAGTAACATTAATAGTGTCAGGATTGGTTCTCTCCTATGGGTCTCAATAAGGCCAGTCTTGGGTTGGCCCTTCCCTCAACTTCTGTTCTATCATTAGCCCTGCACATCTTGTAGGCAGGACACATTTTGGTCCAAAGGTTTTAATGGGTGGACTGGTGCCCTTAATCCTCCACTGAAGTCCCACCTGGCTACATGAGGTAGCCATTTCAGGCTCCATATACCCTGCTGCTAGGAGCCTCAGCTAGGGTGACCCCACAGACTTCCTGGGCCTCCCCTATCTCATGTCTCTGGCAAATCCCAGAGATGTTCCCCACCTCCAATTCCTTTCTCTCACCTGGCCCTCTCTCCTCTTCTTCTCTCCTTCTCTCCCTATTCCTAACTGCACCCCTGCTCCCCTCCAAATCCCCTCTTCTAGCCAGTTCCCTCCATCCATCCACTTCCTTCATTTTTTTCTTCTCAGTGAAATTCCAGCTTCCTCCCTTGGGCCCACCTTGTTACTTGGCATCTTTGAGTCTGTGGATTGCACCCTGGTTATTCTGTAATTTATGGATAAGATCCACTTAAAACTGAGTATATACCAGGTGTGTCCTTCTGGATGATCTTTTCTAGTTCCATCCATTTGCCTTCGGATTTCATTATTTCCTCGTCTTTAATAGCTGAGTAGTATTCTGTTGTGTAAATGTACCACAATTTCTGTATCCATTCTTTGCTTGAGGGACTTTTAGGTTGTTTCCAGTTTCTGCTTGTTATGAATAAAGCTGCCATGAACATAGTTAAGCAAGTTTTCTTGTGTTATGGTGGAGCATATATTGGGTATATGACCAAGAGTGGAATAGCTTTGTCTATTTCCAGTTTTCTAAGAAAGCGCCAGACTGATTTCAACAGTAGTTGTACAGACTTGCAGTCCCACCAGCAATGGAGGAGGGTTCCCCTTTCTCCACAACCTCTCCAGCATGTGCTGTCACCTGAGGTTTTTACCGTAGGCATCTAAGTGGGTGTAAGATGGAATCTCCAGGTCATTTTAGTTGGCATTTCTCTGATGAACAAGGGCATAAACATTTTGTTAGGTGATGCTCAGCGATTAGTGATTTTTCTGTTGGGAATCCTCTGTTCAGTTCTGTACTCCATTTTTAATTGGATTATTTGGTTTGTTGGTGTTTAATTTCTTGAGTTTTTTTTTTATGTATTTTGGATACTAGCCCTCTGTCTTATATAAGATCTTTTTGATTCTGTAGGCTGCCATTTTGTCCTATTGACAGTGGTTTTTGTATTGCAGAAGCTTTTCAGTTTCATGAGGTACTATTTATTAATTGCTGATCTTAGTACCTGAGCTGTTGGTGTTCTGTTCAGGAACTTGTCTCCTGTGCCAATGAGTTTGAGGCTCTTCCCCACTTTTTCTTCTAATAGATTTGGTGTGTCTGGCTTTATGTTGATATCTTTGATCCACTTGAACTTTCGTTTTGTGAAGAGTATGGATCTATTTTCATTTTTCTACATGTAGACATCCAGTTAGACCAGCACCATTTGTTGAAGATGCTGTCTTTTTTCCATCATACAGATTTGGTTTCTTTGTCAAAAATCAAGTGTCTGTGGGTATGTGGATTTATTTCTGGGTCTTCTATTCTGTCACATTGATCCACCATTCTGTTTCTATGCCAGTACCATGCAGTTTTTTTTTTTATTATTACTGATGCTCTATAGTACAGCTTGAGATCAGGGATGGAGATACCTCTAGAAGATCTTTTATTGTACAGGATTTTTTTTTTTAGCTATTCTGGGTTTTTTTGTTTTTCCAAATGAAATGAAGAATTGTTCTTTCAAGATCTTTAAAGAATTGTTTTGGTATTTTGATGAAACTTGCTTGAATCTTTAGATTGCTTTTGGTAGGATGACCATTTTCACTATTTTAATCCTACCCATCCATGAACATGGGAGATCTTTCCATCATCTGATATATTTTTCAGTTTCTTTCTTCAAAGACTTGATGAGTTCTTTTCATACATGCCTTTCACTTGCTTTGTTAGAGTTACATGAAAATATTTTATATTATTTGTGGCTATTGTGAAGGGTGTTATTTCCCTAATTTCTTTTCAGCCTGTTTATAATTTGTGTATAAGAGGGCCACTGATTTTTTAATTAATTTTGAATCCAGCCACTTTGCTGAAGGTGTTTATTAGCTGCAGGTGTTCCCTGATAAAATTTTTGAGGTGACTTATATATATACTATCATATAATCTGTGAATGGTGATACTTTGATTTCTTCCTTTCCAATTTGTATCCCCTTGTTCTTTTTTAGTTATCTTATGGCTCCAGCTAAGATATGAAGAGATATGGAGACAATGGGCAGCCTTGTCTTGTTCCTGATTTTAGCAGAACTGCTTTAAAGTTTCTCTCTGTTTAATTTGATGTGGGCTATAGGCTTGCTGTATATTGTCTTTAGTGTTTTTAGGCATGTGCCTTGTGTCTCTCCAAGACTTTTAATGTGAAGGGCTGTTCAATTTTGTCAAATACTTTTTCGGTGTCTAATAAGAAGATCTGCAGACAATCAAAGCAGACACTGAGACTTATGGCCAACTGTTGGGCAGAGTGCATGGAATCTTATATAAGAAGTGGGAAATAGTAAGAGCTGGAGAGGATAGGAACCACACAAAAAGAGCAACAGAACCAGAAAACTTGAACACAGAGAACTTCCCAGAGACTCTTTCTCCAACTAAGGACTATTCATGGAGATAACCTAGAACCCCTGCACAGATGTAGCACATGATAGTTCAGTGTCCAAGGGAATTACATAGTAAAGGGAAAAGGGACTGCCTCTGACATAATCTGATTGGCCTGCTCTTTGATCACCTCCCCCTGAGGGGGGAGCAGCCTTACCAGGCCACAGAAGATGACAATGCAGCCACTCCTGAGGTGATCTGATAGACTAAGATCAGAAGGAAGGAGAAGAGGACCTCCACTATCAGTGGACTTGGGGAGGGTCATGCATGAGGAAGGGGGAGGGAGAGTGGGATCAGGAGGGGAGAAGGAAGGGGCTTATGGGTGAATACAAAATGAGTAAAGTGTAATTAATAGTAATAAAAAATAAAAAAGATCATATATTTTTTTTTCTTTCGGGTTGTTTACATGGTGGTTTACATTGATGGATTTTTATATGTTGAACCATCCCTGCATCCCTGGGATAAAGCCTACTTGATCTTGACGGATGCTGTTTTTTTGTGTTCTTGGATTTGGTTTGCAAGTATTTTATTGAGTATTTTTGCATCAACGTTCATAAGGGTAATTTATCTGAAATTTTTTGTTGTTGTTGGGTCTTTGTGTGGTTTTGGTATCAGGGTTACTTGTGTCCTTACAGAATAAGTTTTGCAATGTTCCTTCTGTTTCTATTTTGTGGGATAGTTTGAGGAGTATTGGTATGAGCTTTTCTTTGACTATATGGTAGAATTCTGCCATGAAACCATCTGCTGTAGGTTTTTGTTTTTTGTTTTATTTTGTTTTGTTTGGTTTGGTTGGGAGGTTTTTAATGAGTGCTTCTATTTCTTTGGGTGTTATAGGACTATTCTTTAATTTTAATTTTTATTTTTTTAATATTAGTTACAGTTTGTTAACTTTGTTTTTTTTTATTAATTACACTTTATTCATTTTGTATCCCCCCATAAGTCCCTCCCTCCTCCCCTTCCGATCCCACCGTCCCCCCCTTTCTGCACGCATGCCCCTCCCCAAGTCCACTGATAGAGAAGGTCCTCCTCTCCTTCTTTCTGATCTTAGTCTATCAGTTCTCAACAGAAGTGGCTGCATTCTCAGGGTTCTAGTTTATCTCCTCGGATAGTCCTTGGTTGGAGTAGGAGTCTCTGGGAAGTTCCTTGTGTTCAAATTTTCTTTTTTTTATTATTATTATTTTTTTTCTTTTTAGTTACATTTTGTTAACTCTGTGTCCCAGCTGTATTCCGCTCCCTCATTCCCTCCCCAACCCCACACTTCCTCCCTGGTCTCCTCCCTGCCCCTTTCCAAGTCCACTGATAGGGGAGGACCTCCTCCCCTTTCATCTGACCCTGTTTTATCAGGTATCTTTAGGGCTGGCTGCAAAGTCCTCCTCTGTGGCCTAACAGACTGCTCCTCCCCGGGGGGGGGGGGAGGGGGTCAAACAGCCTGCCCTTGAAATCCTGTTAGTAATAGTCCGTGTTCCCCTTACTTTGGAAAACTACTTGGTTACTGAGCTACCATGGGCCACATCCGAGCAGAAGTTCTAGGTTATATCCATAGATGGTCCTTGGTTGAGTGTCAGTCTCAGAAAAGACCCTGTGCCTAGATATGTTTGGTCCTTGTAGAGCTCCTATCCTTTCCATATCATACTAACTTCCCTTCTTTCATATGATTCCCTGCACTCTGCCGAGGGTTTGGTTATGAGTTTTAGTGTCTGCTTTGAAACACTGCTAGGTAGAGTCTTTCAGATGCCTTTTGTGGTAGACTCCTGTCATAAGTTCAATGCACATCCCATTTGTCTTTCTAAATGAGGATTAATCACCTTCGCCTGTGTCCACTTTCTTGATTATCTTCTTTAGGTGTGTAGATTTCATTGTGTTTATCATATCTTGTAGGTCTATATAAGTGAGTATATACCAAGTTTGTCTTTCTCCTTCTGGGATACTTCACTCAGAATGATCTTTTCTAGATCCCACCACTTGCCTGCAAATTTCATGATTTCCTCCTTTTTGATTGCTAAAATACCAACTCAATTCTTTACAGACCTTGAAAAAAAGATTCTCAGCTTCATGTGGAGAAACAAAACACCCAGAATCTCCAAAACGATCCTGTACAACAACAGATCATCTGGAGGTATCTCCATTCCCGATCTCAAGCTGTACTACAGGGCAACAGTAATAAAAACTGCATGGTATTGGCATAGAAACAGAAAGGAGGATCAATGGAATCGCATAGAAGACCCAGAAATAAACCCACACACCTATGAATACTCAATATTTGACAAAGAAGCCAAATCCATTCAATGGAAAAAAGACAGCATCTTCAACAAATGGTGCTGGACCAACTGGATGTCTACATGCAGAAAAATGAAAATAGATCCATATTTATCACCCTGCACAAAACTAAAGTCCAAGTGGATCAAGGACCTCAACATAAAACCAGATACTCTAAATCAGTTGGAAAAAAAAGTGGGAAACAGCCTAGAACTCATTGGCACAGGAGACAACTTCCTGAACAGAACACCAACAGCACAGGCTCTAAGAGCAACAATCAATAAATGGGACCTCATGAAACTGAAAAGCTTCTGTAAAGCAAAAGACACTGTCATCAAAACAAATAGACAGCCTACAGATTGGGAAAGAATCTTCACCAACCCTTTATCTGACAGAGGGCTAATATCAAGTATATATAAAGAACTAAAGAAGCAGAAAAGCAACAAACCAAGTAATCCACTTAAAAAATGGGGAACAGAGCTAAACAGAGAATTCTCGAAAGAGGAACATCGAATGGCAGAGAAACACTTAAAGAAATGCTCAACCTCATTAGCCATTAGGGAAATGCAAATCAAAACGACCCTGAGATTTCACCTTACACCCATCAGAATGGCCAAGATGAAAAACTCAAGTGATAGCACATGCTGGAGAGGTTGTGGAGAAAAGGGAACCCTCCTCCATTGCTGGTGGGAATGTAAACTGGTACAACCACTTTGGAAATCAATCTGGCGCTTTCTCAGACAACTAGGAGTAGTGCTACCTCAAGACCCAGCTATACCACTCCTAGGTATATACCCAAAATTTGCTCAAGTTCACAACAAGGACATTTGTTCAACCATGTTCGTAGCAGCTTTATTTGTAATAGCCAGAACTTGGAAACAACCCAGATGTCCATCAACGGAGGAATGGATACAGAAATTGTGGTATTTTTACACAATGGAATACTACTCAGTTTGTTAACTTTGTATCCCTGCTGTATCCCACTCCCTCTTTCCCTCCCAATCCCACTCTCCCACCCTCATCTCCTTTCTGCCCCTCTCCAAGTCCACTGATAAGGGAGAACCTCTCCCTCTTACATCTGATACTGGTTTATCAGGTATCTTCAGGACTGGCTGAAAAGTCCTCCTCTGTGGCCTATCAGGGCTGCTCCTCCCTGATGGGGGGGGGGAGTCAAAGAGCCTGCCATTGAGTTCATGTCAGAAACAGTCCCTGTTCTTCTTATTAGGGTACCCACTTGGATACTGAGATACCAAGGGCTACATCTGAGCAGGGGCTCTAGGTTGCGTCCATACATGGTGTTAGAGGACTATTTAAATTATTTGCCTAATCTTGATTTAACTTTGGCAAGTGATATATATCAAGAAAATCATCTATTTAATTTAGATTTTCCAATTTTGTAGAGTACAGACTTTTGAAGTAAAATATATTGTTTGTTTGTTTGGAAGAAGACTTAGGGTTACCTAATAATTTTAAACTTTTTAAAATTATTGTTTTGAAGATATCATTTCCCCTCTTGATCTATAAAGTTTCTGATGAAATCCACTGGCAGTCTTTCAGGGCTTTTTTTTTTCCCTAGGTGCATTGGAGAGTTCTTTTGTCTTTGATTTTAACAGTTTCATTACTGCATGTCATTGTGAGTTCTTCATTGGTTTGGAACTACTTGGAAATCTTTGAATTTCATGTAGTTGTTTGGGGGTAATATCCAGTCACTTTCCTTTTAAATAAACATTCTATACCCTTCTCTGTCTGAAAGTCTATACTGAGATTGTTCCCTTTGGTCAAATCACTTCATTCCTTTTAATCATCATCTTTTTTTTTTTAATCATGTGCCTAGGTGTCTCTGTCAGCTCTCTCAGATTCATTCCCAGATTCTATCCCTTTTGCCTGATAAAGTGTGTTAACTCTGTTGCATTTTTTTGATTTTATGCATTCTACCTGTGAGCACAAGGGTTTCTGTTTGCTTCCTTTTAGAACTTCCTCTCTCTTTTATGTGTTTTGGTTTTTTCCTTTTCTTGATTATTTTTTTTAATTCTAGGTCAACATTTTCTTGATTTTTTTACTGAACTCCCTTTTAACAATTATTTTGAAGTTTTTCCAGACAGCTTAAGCTGATAAGCCAGTTTTTGCTTTAGGCATTCAAATCTGATAATGGGAATAAATGGTATCTTTAACTCATCGAGATAGGCATAAGTCACAGACGACTTTATGTATAGTTATAGTTTGGGCCTGACTATTAATGCTTACAGATTTGTCCTTCTCTTTCATCTCACATTTATGGTACTGACATTATTGTATATGTGTTGCTGAAATTATTTACAAATATATAAAAATGAACTTTATCTTGTTAAGAACACTACTTATATTTAACTGTAGTCAAATAATCTCAGATAGCACCCAATAACCAACAAAGCAATACTAATTTCTGTCTGGTAATGCAGAGAGAACTACGCTATAGTGAGAAGTGTTTGGGGATTGATATGAGATTCTATGTACTATTTAATTCTGCCCTACTGAAGTTAAGAATGGAAATCTTTAGAGTTATTTATCAACTACTTACTGAATTCACACCTTTATCAATCACATATCCCAAAGGAGGAAGTATGTTGCCAGTGGTTTAGCATAAAAAATGTTAATGGAAGGCTCCAACCAGTATGAGCTCTGGGTATAAACCATCTAGGTGATCTGGACTTTAGTTAGACTCCTTGAAGCCTAATCTTGAAAGAATCTGAAGGGACCTGCTGCAGGGCTTCAAGTGATCCACAGACTATGTAAACACAGATGCAGCAGGCAAAGGCATGTGGCCAGCCAGCAGCCAGGCCACCGGCAGAGCAATCAATCGGGACACTGCAAAGGAAATACACTGAGGCATTCTTTGGAATATAAACAAGCAGTGTGTCAGTGTTTAAAATAGGGCATCAAAGTAGATTTAAAATTTTATAAAAGAGCATAAAATGAGACTAATTGTAAGTGGTATTTATATTTTTAAAACATACAGTTATAACTGTTTAGATCAGTATTATGTATCCTTAACACAAAATTTAAATGTCCAGTAAATACACATTCCACTTCTGTATGGTATTGCCAGGACATTTATGTTAGTTTTAAATTATACACACCATTAAGATATTCAAAGGGTGCCTCACTAATCAAGGTGGTAATAATAAAGAAGCTGTGAGTGGAGAGGGTAGCCAGTCAGGGTAACCTATGGGAACTGTGAACTTTCTACTTCAATTTTCTGTAAAACTGCTCCAGGAAACAAAAGTTAATGTTAATTTAAACATTCACTCTAAAATGAAAGTAAAATAATGCCATAGTTTGTGATGAGGGAAAATAATATTCTTCTATTGCACATTCCCCATCAAAAATCAAGACACATTTAAATTTTTTATATGTGCTGATAATAAAAACAACTAAATATTATGTGCTTTTCAAAAATGCTTCCTAAAATACACATATATTCTTTTTTTTTTTCAATATTCAAGGTCTTTCTTTGACTGTACCGTCAAACGTTGGTGAGGATTTTTTCCTTAGTTCCAAACACCTGCTAGTTTGGAAGGACAATAAGAAAACAAACTGATTGTAGAGCACACAGAAATTCAAGCACATAAATTCTTTAAACAAAATAAGATTTCATTCTGTTAATTTATTCTGTTTTATTTAGTGTGTGCATATGTGTGTACACGTACAGATGTATCTTCTGTAGGATGTGAGAGCTGAACAGAGTCTTTTGGCAGTGGTTTTCAGTTATCTATATGTAAGGTGCCTTTTATTAACCTGCGACAATGGAAACTCACAGGAAATTACAAGAGTGACCTTAGCTAAGACTCCTAACAATAGGTGATATGGAGCCTGGACCAGCTATCTCCTGTAATCAGTCAAGACTTCCAGTGCAAGGATTGGGACACCAACCCAGCTTACAAACTGTGCAGGAATAAATATGGAGCAGAAATTGAGGAAGTGGCCATCCAATGACTGGGACAGCGTGAGACCCGTACCATAAGTAGGAGCCCATCCCTGACACTGTTAAAGATACTCTGCTATACTTGAAGAGTCTAGCTTAATTATCATCAGAGAGGCCTTACCCAGCAGCTGATGGAAACTGATGCAGAGACCCACAGCCAAACATTAGGTGAATCTTGGAGAATTTTGTGGAAAAGGAGGGAGGGAAGATTGCAGGAGGCAGAGAGGTCAAGGACTCCACAGGGAAACCCACAGAATCAACTAACCTGGGCCCATAGGGGCTCACAGAGACTGAGCTGCCAACCAGAGAGCATCCATGAGGCGGACCTAGGCCCTCTGCACATTTGTAACAATTGTATAGCTTGGTCTTCATGTGCGTCTCCTAACAGCAGGTGCAGGGGTTGTCTCTGTCTCTGTTGCCTAACCTTGGGACCCTTTCCCCTACCTGGCCTGCCTCAATAGGAGAGGATGTACCTAGTCTTATTGCAATTTTTTTCTGGAAAGAAAGGGAGGAGGAGTGGATGGGAGTTGAGAGGAGGTATGAGGAAAGGACTAGGAGGAAAGAGGGGTATAAAGTAAATTAATTTTTTAAATGTTTTCTTAAAAAAATATAGAAATGTCATCCTTCCATTGTGATGGCTATTCTTGGTTGCCAACTTGACTACATCCAGCATTAGCGAAATTCCAAATTGGAGGGCAGAGCCAGGAAGGATTTTTTTTTTCTTAATTGAGGTAGGAAAGATCCAAATCTTGAAATGGGAAGACACTTGCCTAAAATCTGGGCCACACCCTCTTTGGAGGCCGATATAAGGCCTTAAAAGATGGAAGCTTTTGCTCTTTGCCTGCCTGCTATCAACTTGCCAGCCACTGTGTTTCTTCGCTGGTGTTAGAGCCTACGTCTTTGGGATTCCAGCATCTACTGAAGGCCAGCTGAAGCATCCAAACTAGTGGACTGAGCAACTTCTGGATTCTTGGATTTTCTGTTCACAGACGGTCATTGTTGGATTAGCTGGATCAAAGTCTGTAAGTCATTCTAATAAATCTTTTCTCTCTATAGATATATATAGAGAGAAAGAAATTCATTCTGTAAGTTCTGTTTCTCAAGAGAACCCTTACTAATACATATATCTAGAAAAGAGGGTGTTTTAACTCATCTACTAATTAATCAAAATAAATATTAACATATTCAATTCAGGCATCAGTATGCACTGATATTGGTATAAAAATAGTATAATTTATACTTTCCAAAAGGTGTGCTTAGAGTGTAGAGAGAGAAGAGACATAAAAGAATGAATAAGAGACCTAAAGAGATGGAGACAGAAAAACAGAGAGATGGAAAGAGATTTTTTCCAAGAGTGAGTCTCATTTTCAGCTATTGCTCTTTGTCACTTCCTATCTTGGAATAAGGTTTCTGATTCTGCTTTGTGTGAGAACTTAAGTTGACTAGAAGGGCCTAAATTTAAAAACACACCTTGTCCTGACAAAGAAAACTACTCTTTCTAATTCTGTCACATGATTTCCAGAATCAGAATTTATGGAGGCCTGAAGTTACTTGCTGTGACTGGCAGTATTTGATCTTTTAAACCACAGCACTGCAAAGCTGAAAATAATCAGTCAGGTAGAATTCACATTGATTTTTTTTTTATTTCTTCAATGAAATTCATTGTGTAGTAGCATATGTTTAAAAGAATGTGTGAGTTTTACTGCAGGTCAAGAAGGCTACAGGTCTAATCTGTAATTTGCACTAAAAACAGCACAGAAAGTCCACCAGAAGACTGCCAGGCTGTAGGGGGAAGGTTGCAGTACACAACTCATATTTTAGTGTGCTATGTGTACAACAATAGAGTAATAAAAAGGAAAACACTCCGTGTGAATAGAGACAGCCTTCCTTCCAGGGCCCTCACTGTTTTATTTAGAGGCTGCTGGCCACATTGTCACTAGGCCAGAACAACTGAGTAACGGTGCTATTGCGAAGTGCATAAACCGTTTGTAAACTCAAGGGGAATATCAAATATTTTTCACTTGCCAAGAAGTTAATCAGTCAACCACAGATCCTTACTCAACGCAATTTATTGAACACCTGCCACATTAGAAGTGCTGTAACCAGCCAGGTGGTGAGCCGAAATGGCAGCACCGCCCTCAGGGTGCATATAATCAGGAGACAGTAAAGAGGGCAGTGACTAAGGGTTAGGGGGGCCTCCCGACTTACAGCACTTCTCATACGTTTGCAGGATTATTGAAGCACGCCTTGCACACAGTGAGATGTCTACTAACAAGTCTGTCTATGTACAGGGTCGGTTATAAGAACCTACTGTACATAATCAGGTGAGGGGTGTGTGAGCACCCAGAAACAGGCCGCCTTTTCTTGTTGGAATAGTTTAAGGAAGACATAATATTTCCTTTTTTTTCATTAATTTATTTACTTAACCACTTTACAAGCTGACCGCAGCCCCCTCCCTTCTCTCCTTCCAGTCTCACCCTCACAGCAACCCCCCTTCCTCAACCCCCTTCTCCTCAGAGAAAGGGAGGCCCCTCATAGTTACGAACCCACCCTGGCCCAGCAAGTCACAGCAGGACTAGGCCATCATCCCCACTGAGGCCAGTCAAGGCAGCCCAGCTAGGGAAAAATGATCCAGAGGCAGGCAGAGACAGCCCCTACTCTCATTGTTAGGGACCCACATATTGACCACACTGCCGTGTCAAATTAGAATAATCTAGTGATAAATAGTTAACCTTTCATCTCAAACAATCAATTTGGGACTAGAGATATAGCTCACCAGTTAGGACTACCTATTGTTCTTTCAGAGGTCTGGGGTTCAATTTTCAGCAGCAACATGGTGCCTCACAACCATCTATAAATACCATCCTAACGGATGACTTCTGAACACCACAGGTACCACATGGTACACACACATCCATACTTACAGGCAAGGCATTCACATCCGTAAAAGTAAATATAAATTTCGAAATAACAATTTGATTGTAGAATAATCCAAACAATTAGCTTGAAAATTTTGAGCAAACATGTATATTAATAAATATTTATTTGAAAAAGTTTCTTTTGCCTCCTGCCTGTAGGACAGATGACTGGGAAGCAAGCTAGCCTTGCACTAGAAAGTATGAGAATGAAACTATTTCTTGCTATACAGGGAGCTCTATATGTGTTGGTAGAAATGGATTCAGGTAGTATGAAATTTTACCACACTTAGTAGGTGTAGGAATAAGCTGTATTGGCTTTACACAGGAACAGAGCTCCCTACCATTCTATACTGCAGTAAGCAACGAAAGTCTTTTTTTTTAACCTTTAAATTTTTTTTTGAAATTATAACAGAATTACATCATTGCCCATTCCTTTCCTATCTCCCATGTACTCCCAATCCTTGCTCACTTTCAAACTAATGACCTCTTTTTCAGTTGCAGTTGTATGTATGTAGTTTCTACTCCTTAATTGTTGCTTAATTTCTAAATACATACATCAACTTACTCAGTTTGGATACTGTTACTTGTTTGTCCGTGTTTTCAGACCAGCCATTCGGTATTGGATAACCAGTTGTTTTCTCTTCCCCTCCGGGAAAGCTATTTCTCCCACACTTAGCATTCCTTATTTGCCTGTGGATCTTCAGCTTTGAGGTCTTGTGAAGGAAAGAAGCTATGCAAAGAGACAGCTTGTTCTAGGAGGTTAGGTGCTGAGTAATAAAATACTCATCTTAACACTCACCTTAAGTGTCAATTTAGATGGTACGATTTTAATATAACACAGAAGTGTTTAGGCACTGTCATGTTACCCTGGAAGACATAAAGAGACGCCCTTCACTCTAAATAGAGAGAATACTGACAGAGCAAAGGATTCTATCAGAGTCCAGTTTAATGAACCAATGAATTAACTGAGTTTGCTCATAAGATCATGGATGACATGAAATTAGCTACAGTGCTGGGGAATCGCCAGGGGAAATTATAAGCAGCTCTGTCACTGAGGCGTCTCCCTTGCAACACAGATGACTTTGATTCGAGATGATCATCTTCCGCATATAAAAATAACTACATGACACTGCACCCCTCCCTCTTAGGTATTGTTTTTCTTCTCCCTTCTTCTGCAATGTACCCTGGACCACGTAAGAAGTGATATAACTATACTAGATTTTTACCTCACTTTGAGGTGAGCATTGGTCTGTCAGTTGCATAGCAACATTAATGGGCGATTATTCTAAGCAATTTGAACAGTTGTCTATTTCTGCAGTAAAACATTTTCTTCCTCTCTGGCTGATGGCTGCAGTAATCTATCGGCCTAAAATAAATCCTTAAAAGGACATTTGCTAAACACATCAAATCCTTTTAACAAAGTAATACAAGAAGCTTCCCTGCTAGGGACTATGTTTTCCCCAGCCACAGATTTCGGCTCAGACCTATGATACCAAACCTTGGATTACTCCTATGGAGTGGCCCTTAAATCCAATCATAAAATGGTTGCCCTCAAGACATTCACAACATGGTTACACCCATAAAAACTACTTGTCTGGGATGCTGAGAGACTTACAACGCATGTTCCATAGACAAGCAGGAACGCTAGGATTAACATTCCCCAGCAGCCTGCATGATGCCTTCTGATGCTGTGAATCAGAAGGAAGGAACTTTCAATCTCAGTCCCAGTCTGATTTTTCTGAAACGGAAGAAGTGGTGTCCCTCAGAAAGAGAGACTTCCATCTTCTCTCACATGCAAGCAACAGCAGTGCTGAAAGCCAGTGTTGTGAGCTGTTTCAGAAGCTTTCGAAGTTGATCATTAATAACCCCGTAGACTCAGCCCACCACTCACACTGAGATTTGTATCCCCAAAACCTTATGGCTTGGCTTGAAGTAGAGGTCCACTGAGAGGCTGCATTCAAGCTCCTTACCCGATTCTCTCATTGTTCTTTTAGATGCTTTTACAAACCTGCAAGGCACTCAAGGGTTACTTTTTTATAATGTAGTCTTCTTGCCTATGGTTGCCAGGATCTCTGAACTCTTCCTTGCCATCTACTCCAAGCAAGTGTGAAAAGGTTTTAGGAGTCAGTAATCAAGGAACTAAAAACAAGTAAATATAGCATAAAAACATGCCATTTCCTGCATCAATTTTTCTATAAAAAAAAAACCCAACAATATTGTGTTCTCCATCATGGATAGGGGTTATCAACCTATGTAGCCCTCCAAATTCTACCAGTTTGCTTCATAAACTAGCCTTCTCCTTTACTACCTGCACCTAGCTGATGAAAGGGGTCTTGGACAAAACAAAAAGCTTGCAGCTTTACAGGTTCCCACTTGGCCTAGCCAGGCATGACCACCTCTGGAGTTGGCAGAACATCCACTCTTGGGATCGTGTCTTGTAGGGGAGGGGAAATATACAGAGAATACTCTGTGGATACATACATATCTATTATCAGGAAAGCTTAGTCCTCTTTGTTTGTACTACTCTATCTTCATCTCCCCCCACTACTGCCCAGTGCTTCTGGAGGCTTCTTTAATCCAAAGTAACATTGCCTACAGCACCCAAAGCCCAAGCGTGCTGCCCACTAGCTGGGGACCTAGGAATGGAATTCTGTTTGAGACCTCTGGTTGCCCTGCATAGGACATACCTCATCTGCAGGCAAATGTGGCTACTATCCGCTGCACCTTGCTATACAATATGATAATGTTAACATTTGTTCAGGTTTTAAAGCCCTCCAAGGCTCCACATTTAGTTTTTGTGGTTTTGTCCCTGCTTTCTTTTTCAAGGAAACCCAGCTTGGCACAAATCTTATCACATTTGATTTTTAATGACCTGAACAAATCCTGTTGCCTGCTTTTCCTATTTCTTATACCATTTTTAATCACTTTAGTACTTCATATAACTTATTTATATACTGGTCTAAATCAGGAAAATCTACGCTAGCTACCTTCTCCTATTTTGTCTTCCCTCATTATCTCCTTTGTTCGGAGGTTTGGGGATCCCAGAAGTGGTCCTTTAGAACAGGCTTAATTTGTACTCTTTCTCTTGTGTCTTCCGAACCCCAACCAAAATAAATGGCACGTTAGAACCCCATCTCAACTGATTTTTAGTCCAGTTTCCTATTAAATCACAGGCTGCATGGAGACTGATAGCACTTGTCCTTTTCTCATGGTAATTTCTGCCTTGCATGGTCTAGTTGCCCCAGGCAGAGAGCTCAACCTTAGTTGCATGCCTTGTAAACTATAAATGGAGACATGCCACTGTCATCACAGGCTGTAAGTGCGTTACAGCAGGATATCCCCTATGGACGTTCCCAACCCCTGCATCCTTGATTCTGTCAGTCCCCAATTAGGCTCCAAGTGTCATGTGCCATGTCCTTAAGGGGACATGAAACAATATCTATTTGCCTCAGATAGAAAGGACACCATCACAGCAAAGGAAGTTTCACTCAAGTCTAACTTGGTGATCCAAAGGGTTTGCTGTGTTATTTTACAGGTACTGACATGAGTAAAAGCAGGTGCACCACTGGGAAAACCTGGGCAACTTACCTGCAGGGAATCTATGAGACAGTCCCACCCAAATCCAGTTTTTACTTCTTATATAACACATTAGAGAGGGAGCCATTCGAGGACACTGTCAGTCTCCTGAGCCTCCCTGCACTCTCTGTTAGGGAATACTAATAGTACCCACCCTTCATAAAAGAGCCTTAAATGTCGTCTGATTCAAGATGGCAAGGGTAAGGTCCAACCCAGAGGAACCAGCTATAATACAGAATTAGGAACAAAAGCATGTGTAGGCAAGTAAATAGCAACTAATAGAGTCTGTTAAAACAGTTATTGTAAATTTCATAGAAACCAGCTAATTTATAACTCATTTAAAAACTGCTAAAACATCCTCTATTCATTACTGTAGAGGCGTTAGTGTTTTGTGTTTAGGGAACACTTTTGAAATTTATTGGGCTTATTTATTGAATTGGTAATATATTTAGGTTCTTTCAAGTTTAAACATACATGACTGATATCGTAAAGTTTCACCCCTCAGGCCTGTACTCCAAAGCACAACTACCATACTAAATCAGCTAGAGATGAACCAGAGAAGACAAACTGGCAGGAAGTGGGATATATATGTTCTGTATATATTTTGTATATGACTACATGCATTTAGTGTATTTAGTGATATATATTTTATATTTGGGATATGTTCTTGCAAATGTATACTTGGGTCATTTCTTTATTACTTCAAAGGTCTTATTTAATTTTTAATTGAAAATTAATTTTTCACCAGACTCGGTGGCGCATGCCTATAATCCCAGCATCCAGAAGGCATAGGCAGGAGGATTGCTTTGAGTTCGAGGCCAACCTGGTTAACAAAGCAAGCCCAGGAGAGCCAAGGCTACACAGAGAAACCCTGTCTCAAAAAAAATTAATTTTAAAAAATATATTCTGATCATGGTTTCTCCTCTCCCAACTCTTCCCAGATCCTCCCCACTTTCTCACCCAACTTCATGTGTTCTTTTTCTCTCTATCTCTCTTAAATGCAAACAAAACAGAATTTATTTTTTAAAAAGAGATAGAAAGCACAAGAAACACACACAGAAACAAAACATGTCAACCCCCAAAATCAGAAATCATAATACACAAGCAAAAGACTAGTAAACAAACAAGAAAGAAAGAAAGAAAGAAAGAAAGAAAGAAAGAAAGAAAGAAAG
>NW_026585644.1:10510067-10572801 GCF_907164565.1 Psammomys obesus
CATTTGCTGCCAAGGATGGGACCTACCCACTAGTGTGGTCTATATACCCAGTGAGACTCCATTGGAGAAAGCTAATTTTTCCTTTGCAAACAATTGTCAATGAAATCTCAGATCCTTCTTTGGCTTCCTGGTGGTCAGGGTGAAGTCTATGTAAAAGCTTTAGAATAATTGCTGTTACTTTAAGTCAACTTATCAGGAGCCTCAGTTCATCTGCAGAAAACCTTTCCTTGGCTCTTGCTTGGATGACAAATGTGTATCCAGGCAAAGACGGCACAGTAGTTAAACTAGCACACTTCCTTAAAACAAATGATGGCATTACTATGCTGAAAAGTTTCTCAGACTGAACATGAAAAGCATGTTGTCACCACACATTCTAAAACTTTACCTTATGTCTAGTCTTCACACTCTTCCATTAATCGCATTCAAATATTCTATCCATTTGCAATTAATTTTTTAAGACGTGAGGTAAATAACCAACTTGATACTTTATCCTAAGTTGCTATCTATTTTAGAAACACAGCTGAAGTGAGCAACGTCTGTTAGTGATAAAGTTACAGCTTCTAAAACATAAAATCTTTGAGAAATTTGGGCTAATCTCCTGATAGTTTGTTGTTTAAAATTGTTTATTTATTTTTACATGCACTGTATTTTACTTCTGTCCTTCTGTCTACACATGAATTTAAAAATTAGCTTACTAGTGTTTTATAGGAGTAAGAGCAAATAAATGGCTAACTTTAGTGTTTCTGTTTATAAAAATATTAATCCACTTTTTTCAAGCCTTTAGTATATCAAAGCATAATCTAGCTAGACCACCAGGGAATATATATAAAGGATTCTACATTCTACTCTGTAGACACCTGCTTATCCATGCTCAATGCTGCTCTACTCATTATAGCCATGAAATGAAAGCAGCCAAAATGTCAGTCAGCTGCTGAGCAGATAATGAAAATAGGATATATTTACCCAATGGAGTATTGCTTGGCTGTTAAGAAAAGAAAAACTAGGGAATGCACAGGTGAATGGAGAGAGCTGGAAACAGAATTCTGAATGATATAACAAACTCAGAAGGACAAGTATCATGATTTTTCTCTTATTTATGGATTTTTCTTTTCTTTTATTATTTAATTTTAATTTTATTAATTACGTTTATTCAGTTTGTATCCCCCCATAGCTCCATCCCTCCTCCCCTCCCAATCCAACTCTCCCTCCCACTTCCCCACCCATTTCCCTCCCCCAGTCCACTGATAAGGGAGATCCTCCTCCCCTTCCCTCTGATCCTAGTCTATCAGGTCTCATCCAGAGTGTCTGCATTGTCTTCTTCTGTGCCCCATAAGGCTGCTCCCCCCTCAGGGGGGAGGTGATCAAAGAAGAGACCACTCAGTTCCTGTCAGAGACAGTCCCTGTCCGCATTACTATGGAACCCACTTGGACACTGAACTGCCGTGGGCTACCTCTGTGCAGGGGTTCCAGGCCATCTCTATGAGTGGTCCTTGGCTGGAGTATCAGTCTCAGGAAAGATCCCCGTGCCCAAACTTTTTGGATCTGTTGCTCTCCTTGTGGAGCTTCTGTCCGCTCCAGACCTTACTGTTTCCCACTTCTTTCATAAGATTCCCTGCACTCTGCCCAAAGTTTGGCTATGAATCTCAGCATCTGCCTTGATACCCTGCAGGGTAGAGCCTTTCAGAGACCTTTTGTGGTAGGCTCCTATTCTATTCCCTGTTTTCACCCTCCTCTGATGTTCATCCTCTTTGCCTTTCTGAATGGGAATTGAGCATCTTAGCCAGAGTCCTCCTTCTTGATTAGCTTCCTTAGGTGTACAGATTTTAATACGTTTATCCTACATATGTCTTGTATCCACTTATGAGTGAGTACATACCATGTGTGTCTTTCTGCTCCTGGGATAGTTCACTCGGGATGATCTTTTCTAGATCCCATCATTTACCTGCAAATTTCATGATTTCCTTGTTTTTTATTGCTGAGTAATATTCCATTGTGTAGTTCTACCACAATTCCTGTATCCATTCCTCCACTGAGGGGCATCTGGGCTTTTCCAGCTTCTGGTTATTACAAATAAAGCTGCTACAAACATGGTTGATCAAATGTCCTTGTTGTGTACTTGAGCATCTTTTGGATATATGCCTAGGAGTGGTATAGCTGGATGTTGAGGAAGCGCTACCCCTAATTGTCTGAGATAGCGTCAGATTGATTTCCAAAGTGGTTGTACAAGTTTACATTCCCATCAGCAGTGGAGGGGGGCACCCCTTTCTCCACAACATCTCCAACATGTGTTGTCACTTGAGTTTTTTATCTTAGTCATTCTGATGGGTGTAAGGTGAAATCTCAGGGTCATTTTGATTTGCATTTTCTTGATAACTAATGACGTTGAACATTTCTTTAAGTGTTTCTCTGCCATTCGATATTCCTCCATTAAGAATTCTCTGTTTATCTCTGTACCCCATTTTTTAGTTGGGTTACTTGAATTTTTGCTGTTTAAATTCTTGAGTTCTTTATATGTACTGGATATTATCCCTCTGTCAGATATAGGGTTGTTGAAGATCCTTTCCCAATCTATAGGCTGTCGTTTTGTTCTAATGACAGTGTCCTTTGCTTTACAGAAGCTTTTCAGTTTCATGAAGTCCCATTTATTGATTGTTGCTCTTAGAACCCGTGAGTTGGTGTCCTGTTCAGGAACTTGTCTCCTGGGACAATGAGTTAAAGGCTCTTCCCCACTTTTCATTCTAACAGGTTTAGCTAACATTCTAACTGGTTTTATGTTGAGGTCTTTGACCCACTTGGACTTTAGTTTTGTGTAGAGTGATAAGTATGGATCTATTTGCATTTTTCTACATGTGGACATCCAGTTAGACCAGCACCATTTGTTGAAAATGCTATCTTTTTTCTGTTGTATGGTTTTGGCATCTTTGTAAAAAATTGGGTGTCCATAAGTGTTTGGGTTTATTTCTGGGTCGTCTATCCAATTCCATTGATCCACCAGTTTGTTTCTATGCTAGTACCATGTAGTTTTTATTACTGTTGCTCTATAATACAGCTTAAGATCAGGGATGGAGATACCCGCAGAAGATCTTTTATTGTACAGGATTGTTTAGCAATTCTGGGTTCTTGTTATTCCATATGAATTTGAGAATTTTTCTTTCAAGGTCTGTAAAGAATTGTGTTGGTAATTTGATGGGAACTGCATTGAATCTGTAGATTGCTTTTGATAAGATTTATACTGCCATTTATACTGTGCTAATCCTGCCAAAGCCATGATATCTTCTAATTCTTTCTTCAGAGACTTAATTTTTTTTTCATACAAGTCTTTGACTTGCTTGGTTAGGGTCACACCAAGGAGCTTTATATTCTTTGTGGCTATTGTGAAGGGCATTGTTTCCCTAATTTCTTTCTCAGCCCTTTTGTCTTTTGTATACAGGAAGGCTACTGATTTTTTGTGTTAATTTTGTATCCAGCCACTTTGCTGAAGGTGTTTATGAGTTGTAGGTGTAGGAGTTCCCTGGTAGAATTTTTGGGGTCACTCAGGTGTGCTATCATATCATCTGCAAATAGTGACACTTTGACTTCTTCCTTTTCAATTTGTATTCCCTTGATCTCCTTTAATTGTCTTATTGCTCTAGCAAGGACTTCAAGAACTATGTTGGAGAGATATAGAGAGAGTGGGCAGCCTTGCCTTGTCCCTGATTTCAATGTGATTGCTTTAAGTTTCTCTCCATTGAGTTTGATGTTGGCTATAGGCTTGCTGTATATTGCCTTTACTATGTTTAGGTACGTGCATTGTATATCTGATCTCTCCAATACTTTAAACATGAATGGATGTTAGATCTTGTCAAATGCTTTTTCAGCATCTAAGGAGATGTTTAAGTGGTTTTTCTTTTTCAGTTTGTTAATATGGTGGATCACATTGATGGATTTCTGCATATTGAACCACCCCTGCATACCTGGGATGAAGCTTACTTGCTCATAGTGGATGATATCTTTGATGTGTTCTTGTATTCAGTTTGCAAGTTTTTTGTTGAGTATTTTTGCATCAATGTTTATAAGAGAGATTGGCCTGAAATTCTCTTTCTTTGTTGAGTCTTTGTGAGGTTTAGGTACCAAGGTTACTGTAGCTTCATAGAATGAGTTTGGTAGTGTTCCTTCTGTTTATATTTTGGTGAATAGTTTGAAGAGTGTTGGTGTTAGCTCTTCTTTGAAGGTCTGATAGAATTCTGTGCTGAAACCATCTGGCCCTGGGATTTGTTTTGCATGGGAGACTTTTGATGACTGCTTCTTTTTCCTTAGGGGATACAGTACTATTTAATTGATTTACCTGGTCTTGATTCAGCTTTGGTAATCGAATTGATCAAGAAAATTGTCCATTTCATTTAGATTTTCAAATTTTGTGGCATATAGGCTTTTGAAGTAAGCCCTAATGATTGTTTGGATTTCCTCGGGGTCTGTTGTTATGTCCCCTTTTTCATTTCTGATTTTGTTGATTTGGGTATGGTCTCTTTGCCTTTTAGTTAGTTTGGCTAAGGGTTTGTCTATCTTGTTGATTTTCTCAAAGAACCAGCTCTTGGTTTCATTAATTCTTTGAATTATTTTATTTGTTTCTAATTGATTGATTTCAGCCCTGAGTTTGATTATTTCCAGCCATCTACTCCTCTTTGGTGTGTCTGCTTCTTTTTTGTTCTAGGGCTTCTAGGTGAGCCATTAAGTTGCTTAAATGAGATATTTCAAATTTCTTCTTGAAGGCACTTAGTGCTATGAATTTTCTTCTTAGCACTACTTTCATCATTTCCCATAAGTTTGGGTACGTTGTACTTTTATTTTCATTGAATTCTCTGAAGACTTTAATTTCTTTCTTTATTTCTTCCCTGACCCAGCTGTCATTGAGTAGCAGCAAGTTGTTCAGTTTCCATATGTGTGTAGGCTTTTTGCTATTTTTGTTGTTGTTGAGGTCCAGCTTTAGTCCATGGTGATCAGATAGGATACAAAGGATTATTTCAATTTCCTTGTATCTGTTGAGGTTTGCTTTGTGATCAACTATATGGTCTATTTTGGGGAAGGTTCCATGAGGTGCTAAGAAGAAGGTAAATTCTTTTGTGTTTGGGTGAAAGGTTCTGTAGATGTCTGTTAGGTCCATTTAATTCATGACCTCTGTCAGAGTCATTGTTTCTTTGTTTAATTTGTTTTGTTGACCTGTCCTTTGTTCAGAGCAGGGTGTTGAAGTCTCCCATTATTAATGAGTGGGGATCTATGTGTGATTTAAGTTTTATTAATGTTTCTTTTATAAATGTGGGTGCCCTTGTATTTGGGGCATAGATGTTCACGATTGTGATGTCTTCCTGGTGGAATTTTCCCTTGATGAGAATGAAGTGTCCTTCCCCATCTCTTTTGATTAATTTTGTTTGAAAATCTATTTTATTAGATACTAGAATGGCTACTTCTGCTTGCTTCCTGGGTCCATTTGCTTGGAAAACTATCTTTCAGCTCTTTATTCTCAGACAATGTCTATCTTTGTGACTTAGGTGTGTTTCTTGTATGCAACAGATTGTTGGATCTTGTTTAGACATCTATTCTGTAAGTATGTGTCTTTTTAATGGAGAGTTGAGTCAGTTGATGTTGCGGGAGATTAATGGCCAGTGGCTGTTAGATCCTTTGATATTGACGTAGGCTGTGATAGTGTGTTTGTGTGGTTGGCTACTTTTTGTTTTGCTAGGGTGAGGTTATTTATTTCCTGCATTTACTTGAAAGTAGTTAGTTTTCTTGGGTTGTATTTTTCCTTCTAGCATCTTCTGTAATGCTGGATTTGTTGTAAGTATTATTGAAATTTGTTTTTGTCATTGAAAATCTTGTTTTCTCTGTCTATGTGGACTGAGAGTTTTGATTGGTATTGTAGCCTGTGCTGACATCTGTGTTCTCTTAGGGTCTGCATGATATCTGTCCAGGCCCTTCTGGCTTTCACAGTCTCTGTGTGATTCTGATGGGTATGCCATTGTATGTTACTTAGCCTTTTTTCCTTGCAGCTTTTAGTATTTTTTCTTTGTTCTGTATACTTACTGTTTTGATTATTATGTTATGATTATTATTTTGATTATTATTACTTTTAGTTTTGCTGTAGTGAGGTTATTTGTTTCCTGTGTTTTCCTGAATATAGTTTTCCTGGGTTGTTTTTATCTTCTAGTATCTTTTGTAACACTGTATTTGTGGGTAGGTATTGATGAAATTTGTTTGTGTTATTGAATATCTTGCTTTCATCATAGATGGCTATGATGACTGAGAGTTTTGCTGGATACATTAGCCTGGGCTGACATCTGTGTTCTCTTAGGGTCTGCATGATATCCGTCCAGGCCCTTCTGGCTTTCATAGTCTCTGTTGAGAAGTCAGGTGTGATTCTGATGGGTTTGCCATTATATATGTTACTTGGTCTTTTTCCCTTGCAACTTTTAATACTTTTTCTTTGTTCTGTATACTTACTGTTTTGATTATTATGTGGCAGGAGGATTTCCTTTTCTGGTTTAATTTATTCAGTGTTCTGTAGGCTTCTTGTATGCTTATAGGCCTCTCCTTTAAGTTGGGGAAATTTTCTTCTATGATTTTGTTGAAAATATTTTCTGGGCCTTGGAGGAGAAAATCTTCTTTTTTCCTCTATTCCTATTATTCTTAGGTTTTGTCTTTTCGTATTTTCTTGGATTTCTTGGATGGTCTGTGTCAAGAATTTTTTTTGGATTTAACATTTTCTTTGATGGATATATCGATTTCTTCCATTGTATCTTCCACACCTGAGATTCTTTCTTCTGTCTCGTATAGTCTATTGGTTATGCTTACCTCTGTAGTTCCTGTTTTCTTCCCTAAGTTCTCTGTCTCCATGATTTCCTCCATTTGTGTTTTCTTTAATTTTTCCAATTCTATCTTCAGATTTTGAGCAGTTTTGTTGATTTCCTTCACCTGTCTGACTGTATTTTCCTTCAATTCCTTCAGCTGTTTGTTTGAAAATTCCTCTGTTTCTTTTATTTCTTTGAGTGATTTAATTATTTCCTCTCTGAAGGCCACAAACTGTTTGGCTGCATCTTCCTGTGTTTCTTTACAGATGGCCATAATCTGTTTGACTTTATCTTCCTCTAATTCTTTACATATTTTATTTGTTCTCTCTATTATCCTCTTCATCAGCATAGATGTAAGGTCATCTTCTTGAATTTCAATTATGCTGGCGTGTCCAGGGCTACTTGCCCCTGGATAACTGGGTTCTGGGGATGCCATATTGCTCTGCGTTTTGTTGGTTGAGCTTTTACACTGGCCTCTACCCATTGGACTATCTTATGTATTGGCTGTTAGTTTCTGGTGCTTCCTGGAATCCATGGGTGGGGAGAATCCCCTTGGCAGGAAGATGATTTTTCCTGAAGGAGGCCTCCTCTGCTTTTTGGGTATGGTCACTGAATGGCCGGTGTTTCTCAGGAATTGCCACCCTCAGCAGGGTTATAAAGGAGATCTCCTCAGCTTTTTGGGTATGGTCATCTAAATGGTGGTGCTTCTCAGGAGTTGCCACAGCTCACTACAGGCATATGGACCTGTGTGGTTACCGTGGTGTTCAGGAAGGCTCTCCTCTCATCAGTAGAAGCCCTGAAGATGGCTGCCTGCTGCTGGGTTTCTTGCTCTGAATTTAGTGAGCTGCTGCTGCTGCTGTTAAGCTGTATTTGTTGGGCACAGCCCCTGTGAAGAATCACGGAGTCCTGTGGATTTGTCACTTTAGCTAGAGATAACTGGTCGCTCCTTGGAGCATTATCTGAGGGCTACTCCAATGGCTCTCAGCCTTTGTAGGTCTGAGGTTGGAGTAGTGTGCCCCAGTACCCTGGCCATAATCAGTGGCAGGTGAGCACAGCACTCATGTATACAGCAGAAGGCCAGAGCCTACAGCCTGTGGGAACCCAGAAAATTTTCTAGAGTTGGTTTTCTGAGGGTTGGAACCGATGTTTTCCCTGAGTCTATGGTGTTTTGGGGTCTGCAGTTTCCATCTGGCATGACGAGTAGAGCAAGCAGGAACAGGCGCATGACTCCGCCTTGCTGGTGACTGGGCAACTAGGCACCTGGGCACTTGCAGCAATCCTGGGACTTTTCCCCCGAGAACTTTTTTTTTGGGGGGGGGTGTCAGCTGAGTGCTCTGAGATCAGACCTTCTCTTCCCCTCACTGTGGGCTTCCACCCGACAGAGACAGAGAAACTCAGTCTCTGGTGCCCTTGGGGCCCTCAGTTCTGTCTGGGATAGTGAGTCAGGTGTGCAGGCAGGACTCTGTGCTGGCAGCTAAACACCCCACTTTGGGCCAGTGCTTGGGCAACCGCTGGACCTGGGTCTTTTTCCAGGCAGTCTCTGGGTGACCTAAGGTTGGTCCCAACCACTTCCTGCACCATGGGGTTTTCTCTTGACTGGAAATCCTAGTCTCTGCTGTTGTGGGGCCTACAGTTCAATCTGGGACAATGATCAGAGCACTCCAGCGTGTGGTTCTGGGCTGGGGACTGAGCGCCTGGCAGGACCTGGGAACTCTTCCGTGATTTAGCTGTGTGACCTGAAGCTGATTGAATCCCATACCATGGGGTTTCTTCTCAACTGGGAAACGCAATCGCTGGTGTTTTAGGGTCCAGAGTGCTGTCTGCTGGTCACTGTGCAGATCCTGCTATGCTGCTGGTCTGAAAGAGTGTCCTCCTGGCGCTGCCATCTTGGATATTAACTTTGAATCTTCATGTATGTTTGTTTCATTTAGAATACCCACCGAAGCCAGGAGATTAGTAACAAGATTTAGGACGGGGGTTTTCAAAGGAAAAGAGATGAAATTTGGTAGTATGAAAGGTTGAAGGGGCACTCATGGAACAGGACAGGTTAGGATTGAGGATTGGAAGGCAGAGTAAAGGTGGGAATATGAAGGATAAGTAACAATAAAGGCCCTTTGAAAAAGTCGTGTGTGTGTGTGTGTGTGTGTGTGTGTGTGTGTGTGTGTGTGTGTGTAAAGAGTTTAAATGGAATTACCCTTAATAAGGTAACAATGTTTCTATTAGACAACCCAGACTAACAAATAAAAAGTCCAGTGACAGGAATTCTTTCATAGTCATTGGACAATCAGTTCTCATAGATTCCTAAACATTATAGGCTATTGTCAAATGTATTGTGTACTTTATAGAACTAGATACAATCATATTGCCAAAAATACAAGATACTCAAACATAGGGAAATTAAGCTGATACCGAACTGAGTGCTTTATTCCTACTGCCTAGCATCCATGGTGCTTGAAAGTGTTACGCATGTTACTGGAGAAAAGATTTGTCGTTTCACCCAGCTATGAACTCCATGAGCTACAGTAATGACTGATAATACCAACTAGTACAATAGTGGCAGGAACATTATGGGACTATACGCCCAATTTATTGTTAGAGTTAAAGCATTTTCCCATAAGATATAACTCATATCTGTTAACATTATCAGGGGTAAGAATCTATGGCTAGACTGGTCATATTCCCTAGAGAAGAACCTCCTTTTATTATTCTGATAAATGAATATAGTATTATTCTCAAACTTACTATATTGCGACACATTTATATATATTTATGGTGTATATTATGGTAAATGGATTTATATATTCATATATACATGAATCAAATCAGAGTAGTATGATTTCCCATCTCTTCAAACATTAATAATTTTATTTTGGGAGTCAGTCTGTTGTCTGCCTTTAATCTAGTGCTATTATGTATGCTATTATAGTTTCTGTGGTTTTGTAGTAACTGCGGTCAAGGACTGTGTTTATGCCTATGTTGATGGAGATTGTACACTTCATGTACGCTCTTAACTTGTGTGAAGAATATCAATTCCAGATTGTCTTTGGAAGGGCACTAAATTCTACGAAATTCTCATTGAATTATCTAAGATATTCATCATTTACAATCATGTAAATAACATATATTTCTTTTTAAAAATTTCTGTATCTGATTTCTGTGTTACTTATCTTCTTCCCTAGATTAGCATCAACACAAGCATTTATACCGTGATAAATGATAATGGAACTAGCAGGAATTTTCTATACATCTTGACTTTACTAAATATTTTTATGTTCAGTTGATTTTAAGTGTGGATGGATGTATATATATGTGTGTCTATATGTATACATACACATATTTACATAATTAGGAAATCATCAAGGATTAATCAGACTTTTTGAGCATTTTTATAATGATGATTTTATTGTAATCTAGTTTTCTGTTGATTTATAACAGTATTATTCTAATTTTGAACTATCTTTGCTTTCCTAAAATATATGTCTTTGGCTTCTCAATATTATTTGTAGATTGTTATGTTTTCATTAGTCTTTTTTTCAGTCATTTTTCAAGAAAGTAGAAGGCATAGTTCTAGACTGGATTCTTGAAGCCTATGAAGGAGGCGTGTTTCTACTCAATTTCAAAGGTAGGAAATATTGACACTCTAGGTAGCCTGTGAACAGGCAGAACTGTGTCCACTGAGGAGAAGATCAACCTCCTGTTCTATTCAACTGGCCCAATAGGATGCTCAATTAGGAGAGGCTTTCCTCTTTATGGATTCCACCAATCAAAACATTAATCCCATCTAAATAGAGCCTTGCACAACTATATGAATTTGTTTGCCACCAAATGTCTGGATGCTTTGCTCTGGAGTCACCACAAATTTTCATAAATCTAGAGGGGTTTTGTTGTTGTTGTTGTTGATGATGATGATGATGATTTAGCATAAAGAGAGAATATAAATGAAAACTGTCTTTCCCACGTTTTTCTTACTGAGTTCTCAACCTCTTTTCTAAGTAAATCTAAGCTACCCAGAGTTTTGTAGAGTGTGTTTAAAGGGGTAACCAAATTAGTAGCTTGCTTTGAATGCCCATGGGTCGTAAGCTGGCCCAGCTTCTGAGGTTACTGCATGTGGCTCTCGGCACCTCATGGGAGTAAAGCTACATTTTTTCATGATGGAACCACACTGTGGATGCTGAAGGCTTTGTTCACATGACCTCATTGTGGGACTGAACATTCAGTGTTAGGATGGAGGGTATGGATCTCTGAGGCTACTTAATAGCATGGTAGTGCATGAAGTTTCTCTTTTTGGATGTG
Organism: Psammomys obesus; assembly: GCF_907164565.1. Lineage (NCBI taxonomy): Eukaryota > Metazoa > Chordata > Mammalia > Rodentia > Muridae > Psammomys > Psammomys obesus. Next base: position 10,521,182 of record NW_026585644.1, read on the forward strand.
GTACATAAAAGTTGTGGTAACATTTTTGCTGATTTTATATGGTGAACCAACATGACTCAATAAGTGGATTTTTATAATTTACTTATGCATTTGTATAATAATAAGGAGGTCCAAAGAGCAGGTTGAAGAAACCACATCCTGCCTTTCCATAAAACAAACTATCTGAGGACGGATGTTGCCAGTTGAATCTTGTTTATAGAGTATATTAAAGTCAGGGTTAGTTGGAACCTAAATGTATAAAATGTCAAAGCAGCAGAAGCAAATGAAAGTTGGTACCCAAAGTCTAAAATATAACAAAGTTCTGACTATATGTTGTTTTCCATTTGCCTTAAGAAGACCCTGTTAAGACTCATACTCCAACCAAGTACCATGCATGGAGATGACCTAAAACCCCTGCACAGATGTAGCCCATGGCAGTTTAGTGTCCAAGTGGGTTACATAGTAATGGGAAGAGGGACTGCCTCTGACATAATCTGATTGGCCTGCTCTTTGATCACCTCCCCCTGAGGGGGGAGCAGCCTTACCAGGCCACAGAAGATGACAATGCAGCCATTCCTGATGAGATGTGATAGACTAGGATCAGAAGGAAGGAGGACCTCCCCTATCAATGGACTTGGGGAGGGGCATGCGTGAAGAAGGGGAGGGAGGGTGGGACTGGGAGGGGAGGAGGGAAGGGCTTATGGGGGGATACAAAGTGAATAAAGTGCAATTAATAAAAAAAGAAGACCCTGTTAAAGTCAATAGAAATTAATAAATAATTCCTAAAATTTTGATAGTTTGATACTACTAAAGGATATAAGGTAGCATTAGGCAAAGGAGACCAGGGTGGGTATACCTGAAAGCTCTCTATGGTGATAGGGCAATTGAAAGCTTGAGCGTAGTTTATTATTTATTTTGTGCGTGTATTCAGTGTGTTGGCATTCTGTGGTGGGTGTAGGCACACCTGTGAGTACAGCCACACTGTGTGGAGGTCAGAGGACCTCTTTGGGGAGTCACTTCCATTATTCTTCCTTGCTGATGCAATGCCTCTTGCTGTTTTTGCTGTTTTGTATTTCAGGCCATCGGTATGCAAGCTTCAGTACAACCCTATATGTTTCCTTTCTAGCTACAACAGTACTAAAATCATAAATGCCACCACATCTTGTATTTTTCAATGTTGGTTCTAGCTATGCAGCTCAAGTCATGAAGCCTGAGAAGCTAGTGCTGCTATTCCCTGTCTTAGTTAGGGTTTTATTGCTGTGAATAGATGCCATGACTGTGACAACTCTTACAAAGAACATTTTATCGAGGCTGTCTTACATTTCAGAGGTTTAGTCCATTATTTTCACGGTGAACAGTGTGGTGACAGGCAGGCAGACACGGTGCTGAAGAAGGAGCCAAGAGTTCTATATCTGGGTCCGTAGGCAGCAGGAGGAGAAAATGAGCCACTGGGCCTGGCTTGAGCTTTTGAAACCTCAAAACCTATCCACAATGACACACTTCGTTCAACAGGGCCACAACTTTTCCAATAAGGCCGAACTTTCAATAATGCTACTCCCTATGAGTCCATGGTGGGGGGTGGGGGAGCATTTCATTCAAGCCATCTCAATCTCTGAGCCAATCTCTGGCCAACATGATCTTTTAAATACTAAAATATTGAAAATATACTAGGGAGTCCTTCAGGTAATTCAACATTATCTACCAAGTGAATACAAATGCTGAAATCAGAATAGTGTGTGTATATATATATATATCAAATGTATGTCATATATATATAATGACCACTTTACAAAGATCCTAATTACAACATCGCAGATAAATGGATGTCACCTACTCACATTTTGAATTGTGCTCACTTTTCTGAAGCTGTAAGAATACGATTGCAGTCAGGCGATGGTGGCACACGCCTTTAATCCCAGCACTCCCGAGGCAGAGGCAGAGGGATCTCCATGAGTTTGTGGCCAGCCTGGTCTACAAAGAGAGTACAGGACAACCAGCGGTGCACAGAGAAACCCTGTCTCAAAAAGAAAAAATATAATAATAATAATTATAATTGTCCTCTGGGTAATTTAACCCAGAGGACTTGAACTGAGGTAAGGTCAGTAAAGACTAATGGACAGCAAAATATTCTAGAATCAGAGCTGAAAGAACTTGATGATTATCAAAAGGAGGTAATGGGTTTAGAAGTTTCTAGCCTCGTTAGCACAGTAGATCGTGTGTCAGTCCGTAAAAGCTCCCTGAATCCTGCTTAAAGTCAAATAACTGTGCATGGGATGGAGCAAATATTTTGAAGCATGGAGTAAGCCTGAAGCAAAAGTTAATGTTTACTGCCACTCACGGAAATTCTTCAAAAAGTACATTTCTTAGAGGCCAGAGTATTGTTTTTGCTAAATTTATGTGGGCTAAGGTTGTGTTCTTAAACAGCATAAGCTTCTGTTCTTTCTAGAAACTAACACAAGCCTGAGGCTGAGAATCAAACCTATTTTCACAATCCAGAAACATTTTATAAGGAGGTTTACTTAAAATTTTTTTCTTATGTTGTGAGTACGTTTGCTCACCACATGCATGCAAGTGCCCTTGGGGGCCAGATGAGGGCGTGAGATCCCCTGAAATTGGAGGTTTTTTGTTTGTTTATTTGTTTTTAATATTAGTTACAGTTTATTAACTTTGTATCCCAGCTGTAGCCCGCTCCCTCATTCCCTCCCAATCCCACACTTCCTCCCTCATCTCCTCCCTACCCCTTTCCAAGTCCACTGGTAGGGGAGGTCCTCTACTCAATGGGTCAAAGAGCCAGCCATTGAGTTCATGTCAGAAATAGTCTCTGTTCCCCTTACTAGGGAAAAAACCAATTAGTTACTGAACTACCATGGGCTACATCTGAGCAGAGGTTCTATGTTATATCCATACATGGTCCTTGGTTGAAGGTACAGTCTAATAAAAGACCCCTGTGCCCAGATATATTTCGTCCTTGTGGAGCTCCTGTCCTCTCCAGGTCATACTAACACCCCCTTCTTTCACATGATTCCCTGCACTCTGCCAAAGGTTTGGATATGAGTCTCAGTATCTGCTTTGATACACTGCTAGGTAGAGTCTTTTATCTGACAGAGGGCTGATATCCAGAATATATAAAGAACTAAAGAAGTTAAAAAGCAATAAATCAAACAATCCTATTTAAAAAATGGGGTACAGAACTATATTCCTGTAGAGGAATATAGAATGGCAGAGAAACACTTAAAGAGGTGCTCAACATCCTTAGCCATCAGAAAAATGCAAATCAAAATGACCCTGAGATTTCACCTTACACCCATCAGAATAGCTAAGATAAAAACTCAAGTGACAACACATGCTGGAGAGGTTGTGGAGAAAGGGGAACCCTCCTTCATTGCTGGTGGGAATGTAAACTGGTACAACCACTTTGGAAATCAATCTGGTGTTTTCTCAATTAGGAATTAGTGCTTCCTGAAGATCCAACCATACCACTCCTAGGCATATATCCAAAAGATGCTCAAGTACACAACAAGGACATTTGCTCAACCATGTTTATAGCAGCTTTATTCGTAATAGCCAGAACCTGGAAACAACTCAGATGTCCATCAACAGAGGAATGGATACAGAAATTATGGTACTTTTACACAATGGACTACTACTCAGCAATAAAAAACAAGGAAATCATGAAATTTGCAGGTAAATGATGGGATCTAGAAAAGATCATCCTGAGTGAGGTAACTCAGAAGGAGAAATACACACACTGTATATATCACTTATAAGTGGGCACTAGACCTGTAAGATAGGATAAACAGATTGAAATCTGTGCACCTAAAGAAGTTATCAGGCCACAGTAGAGGACAATGCAGCCACTTTTGATGAGAACTGATAGACTAAGATCAGAAAGAAGAGGAGAACTTCCCCTATCAGTGGACTAGGGGAGTGGCATGCATGCAGAAAGAGGAGGGAGGGTGGGATCAGGAGGGGAGGAGGGAGGGGCTTATGGGGGGATACAAAATGAATAAAGTGTAATTAATAAAAAATTTTTTAAAAAGAATAAAAAAAATAAATAAAAAGAAAAAGAAAAAACAAATAAATAAATAAAAAGAAGTTAAACAAGAAAAAGGACCTGGGGGGGAAAGGGTCAATCCTCAATTAGAAAGACAAATGGGATGGACATTAGATGTAAGATAAAACAAGTAACAGGATAGGAGCCTACCACAGATGGCCTCTGAAAGACTGCCTAAAATTGGAGTTACCGGCTGTTGTAAGCTACATGATGTTGGTGCTGGAAGTCAAACCTGGGTCACTCGGAGATCAGCAGCCTTCTTAACTGCTGAGCCATCCCTTCAGATCCTGGAGGCTGCATTTTGAAATTGGTGTCTTAGCCTGTAGCCCTTGGCTTAAACCTAAGTCCATCCTCCTGCCCCAGCCTTCTGAGCTGTGGATTACATGTTTGTGGTATGCTTTTTTTTTTCCTTTGGGACAGGATCTTAATATGTAGTTATGGCTGTCTTGGAACTCACTCTGTAGAAAAGGATGGCCACAAACTCAGAGATCTGCCTGACTCTACTTCTCCAGTGCTGAGATTAAAGGTGTGCACACCACTAGGATTAGCCAATCTAGAATTTTTTATAACACAGATATTCTCTAGTTATTTGGAAAAAGTCTATCACACATTGCCAAATTGTAGGCCTGTCAACTAATTCCATGATGAATGAATGAATGACATTCATTCATTGACATTCATCATAATGAACTCACTCATGCCACACAATTATGTAATCCCTTTCATTGTTTAAACCAACAAATGTTTCTTTGATGCCGAAGAACTCACAAATCTATACCTTTTCTTGTGATGTGCTCTGGCATGTGGAAAAATATGCTGTCCATTTCTGATAGACTAGTGTTTTTAGAGTCTGAAGTTACAGTGATAATGATAATGAAATTATATTTTGTCTTAATATTGATTATAGTACAATGTTGCAATGTCAGTTTGATAGTAACCAAAACAAAAGAGCTTGTTCCAACTGGCATAGGATAGGGGTGCTAGCAGAAGCCTGGCTCCTTCTGTTCCTCTTCTTGCCCCTTCTCTATCATCTTCTCTCTTCCTGGTCACCTTTGTATATCAAATGCAAAAACTAAAAAAACATGACAAATGGAATACATTATATTTGAGCACCTGTCTGCTCATGTTATCTCTTCTTTGGGGTGGAGGGAAAGCCGATGAAGAGGTGAAATCCTGCACTCTTGTTTTAGAAGATGAGGGAAAGCATGAGACAGTGGCTTTTGCTGAAAGGAATAGACAAAACCACGGAGGGAAATGATATCAGTCTTCTAGTCTGTTTTTTTTTTTTCTAAATAGACCAATGAGGACTTAAAATCAGAAAGAACTGGAGATGGGGACAGCAGACAGTTACCTGAAGGATTAGAGCTGTTACCCCAGTGACATCTGTAAACACTGTTCCCAAGTAATGGTTTGAATGTCTCTAGGGGGAAAGGAATTACAACTCAGGGATTAGAAAGAAATCTCTACAAGGAAACATCTCTAGGTTAGCTATTTATTATGCATTATTATACTGTGATTTTAACAAGAATGGATACTGTTTCATACATTAACATGCCACCAGAAAAAAACATGGCTTTTAAAGATGGGAAGAAATATACCATTTTTTGGAAACAGTTTAAATCCCTGACATTTCTCTCTAAGATTAACCAGTTAACTAAAGTAAAATCATCAAAGCTATTTTTTTTTAATGAGAAAACCCATTCTTCTCAGTCGTCTTAGTGATGTTCAAATAGAAATTTTTAAGCATTCAATTGAAAAAACATGAGCAGTGGTTATGAGACACCCTGCACGTCGCAGCAGGGCTCTTGTTGGTATTTTTTTATTTTTTTTTTTAAATAATCAGAAACACATTGTGAGCTCAAGAGCTGGACTATATGCCTCAGGTTAACATAGTAATGGCTCTGACCTTTAACCCTGATGCAACCGTTCTATCCTAACAGCTCTTTGTGAAAGGACACCAAATCCTGAAGAAACTGGAAAGGTTAACAAAGTTAGCGGGCAAAATAAACTTGATACTGGGAGTGAACTTTCACATGTAGCAAAAAAATAAACACGATTCTCTTAGGCTAACCATCAAAGGATGCTTAAGACACCCATAGGCCCTTCAGTGATAAGTTGCTACTCTCTTTTGGGGTGAACTGTTTATATAACGGGTTACCAGATTCACCAGATTCACTGTGAGTCAACTATCGCACACTCGTGACTCATCTGCATGTGGAATCATTTTAAAACAGCTGAAATCTCAGCACCACCGCGGTGCTCGCACTTCTCAAGTCATCTTTGTGATGTTAAGTGTGATACTCATTCTGAAGCTCTTTCTGCACACCTGAGCACATTTGGGTTTTCTACATGATTTAGAAAGTTCAGGTGCAATATATCCTCTCAGTTCATTATGACAATGAAATGATGTAAAGCCTGCTTCTGCTACTGACACATTTTACAAGTGGATTTTTCCTCTTGTTTTTGTTTGTTTGCTTGTTTGTTTTTGTTGTTGCCTTTTTTTTTTTTTTTTTTTTTACAAAATCTTTCTATGCAATGTTGACCATTCTGTAACTTCCCGAATAGACCAGGCTGGCCTTGGGCTCACAGAGGTGCACCTGCCTCTGCCTCCCTAGTGCTGGGATTACAAGCGTGCACCACCACGCCTGGCAGGAGTGCGGATTTTCTGTTAGGTTACTCTTCCATTGTAGAAGTGGGAAGAAGCAAGTGTAAATAAAATTATTTCTCTCTACTCACCTAATGTCAGTGCAAATATACAGCCCATTACCAGACATGCAAAGCAAGTTTTGTTTGTTTTGATTTGTTCTGGTCTTTTATATTTATTTAGTTTCAGTTTGTGTGCATGAGTGTGTTGCCTGAATATGTGAAAATGCAGCGTGTGTGTGTCTGGTGTTTGTGGAGGCCAGAGAAGAGTGCTGGATTCTTTGGAAACTGGAGTTATAGACCGTTGTGGACGTGGGAACTAGACGCTAGTCTGTCCTCTGAAAGAACAACATGCTCTCCTTTCGGGCTAAGCCACCTCTCCTCAAGTTATTAGTTCCTTAAGTTATTATTATTATTATTTCTTGCAATAAGAACTATAGATTAGGCTCTTTTTTACCCACCCCCATATCAAGAAAATAGTATGTTAAAGGAAAAGCCAAGGATTGGCAAGCATGCTCATATCTGCTTTTGTACTTAAAAATCCAGCCCTTGATGACTTAAGAAACCAAAGCTTCAGGTGCCCTTATTTCTTAACAGAGTTCCCATTGTTTTATAACTCTCCATACTAATTTATTGTTGGGCTTTGAGATTTTTTTTCCTTCATTTTGCTAGTCTTCTAAAGCACTGGTTGATGTGACTAACAGTCTCTCAGAAATACCAGGATTTACAGGGTATTTGCCCACCTGCAAAGTTCGTTTAATGACAGAAGTTGCAAATTCTGTATAAGTAAAACAAAAAAAATGTATATTTTAACTTATTTAGTGACCACAGGTATATTGCACTGTTCAGACAACCAGGAATGTCTGCCTATATATCATATATTACAAAACCCAGTTTTGATTGATTATTATTCCATGTCAAAATATTTTAATTTGTTGGAAGCCATGACAACAATCCATCAGAGAAATGGGTTACTGTGAGAAAATACCTGAGCCAGAACTGCACTAAAGCAAAGACTGGTGATGCTCGAAGGCTTAAGCTAGGAGCAAAGAATAACGCAATGGGGATGTGGTTTTGGTCATTTGCATCCTATGCACAGTTGTGCAGGCAGACTAAACAAGTTAGCCTTTCTCACTGCTCTCTTGTTTTCCACTTGTTAATTTTTTTATGCAGTTCATTAAGTTTTTCTCAAGTGACTGTCATTGTGCTGATGTCTAGATTTTTTTTTTAATTTGTTCCTCATTTTAATTGAAAGTTGAGTGTTTAACCTGCTTACATTTCCCTAAGAAGGCAATATTCTAATGGGCTCACCGAGGTAGAGAAAGGTATACATGGCTTGATTTATAGGCCAAGAAGTTGATATCAAACAGGAATTCTCCCACTGCCAGCTCCTGAAGCCTATGATACATGGAAACAGTGGTCATGTCTTTAGAGCCTTCCAGAAGTCCCTGTACTAGGCGCCACTGATAAGTTTGAAAGTAAGATCTGCTCGCCACTGTATTTCAGACTCATATTCAAAGCATGCTTACTATCTACTCCTAAATGGAGATGATTTCAGAACTTTGTTTCATGACTACCAGAGAAGACTATAGAGAGGTACAATGCAAAATTTACTTATAAAACTGGGCTTACTACCCTTGATAAGCCCATTGTGCTTAAAAAACAACTTTTATTAAAGGCACCCTGTCAGATTATAATCTTTTTTCTTCTGATTCTCTATTGCTTTCCTAGTGCTAAATCTTTTAATCAAAGTTAATAAGTTTTTGTTTTAGTTAATCAGACATGGAATTCTTCAAGAAGTTAGATTTTATTTGTGATAAAGTACAGCTTATACTAGTGGTGTTTGATAACTTTTGTGTAGTTATAGGCAAAGAGGTGTTAATATTTGTGTAGAGTTGATCTCAGCGCTACAGACTTAAAAGTCTCAGCAGTCAGAAGTTGTAGGCAGGAGGACACTGCGTGCAAAGCCAGCCTAAGCCACAGAGCACCCTTTCACATGATCACTGCTATGATTTCCAACATCAAGATTCAAAAGCCAAAGAGACATATTGCTTCATGGTTTAGTGCAGTCTATTTCTCATGGCCACAATATAAACTCAATCTCAGGACCAATCAACATACGAATGTGTGTTCGATGTGTTGATACATCACCCATCAGAAAGAATGAACTCTTATTATTTCCAATAGCATGGATGTGCATGAGGAGGTATCATTAAGTGAAATAGACTAAGACACAAAAAGCACAAATGTAGAATCTGAAAAAGTGGAGAATAGGATAGTGATTTACAGAAGCTGGGCAGGGAGCAAGGATAAAGGATTGGTTAACAGATGCAATGTAACAAGAAGAGAGAAGAGATGCGTTTTGTTGTTCTATTACAACAAAACAGGGTAGCTATAATTAACAATAAACTACGCATTTAAAATATCTGCAAAGGGAGGGTTTTTAAGTGTTTTGTTGCTAAGAATGATGCCACACATCTTTAATTTCAAGATCTGGAGGCAGAGGCAGGAAGACCTCTGTGAGTTTGAGGCCCAGCCCAGCCATGGATACGTAGTGAAACCCTGTCTCTCTAATGTTTCTCTTCATGAAGCTATGATAAGTGTTTAAAATGATTCAGGCGTGGTAGCACATACCTTTAATCCCAGCACTCAGAGAGGCAGAGGCAGGCAGGTCGCTGTGAGCTGGAGGCCAGCCTGGTCTACAAAGTGATCTACAAAGTCTGGGACAGCTCAAGACGGTGAGCCCTGTCTTGGAAAACAAAAATAAAAACAAACAACAAAAACAACTGTTTAAAGTGGTAGACATGCTAATTAACTTGATTTGATGATTATACAAAGTACACACGTTCCAAAACATCACATCGTACTCCAGCACTACATATGGTTATCATGTGTCAATCAAAAGAAAGATTTTTAAAAAATGAATTTGATGCTATTAAGTTAAAGAGGGAAATGATGCTTGAAAACTTAAAATCACAGCCTGCTCGATCTCAGCCTCAAAAGTATTCAGTGTCCTGTTTATATATTTCCATCTGTAAACACTTTGCTGTTTAAACTCTGAGCTTTGTTTTCAAGTCAGAAAACCCAAGGCTGTGCAAGTATTACGCCCCAGGAAAGGGTACTGAGTTGTAGCCAGAGACGACAGAGTTAAGATTCCCGCCTGGAGTGGGGCTGAGACACATCTGCAGATGGGAAGCAAGCTTTCCACTGCAGTCTGTTTTCTCCTGTGTGACTCATTCAGCCATCACAGAACTCTGTGATTACTGCTTCCCAACTATGTGAAACACTCAAACAGTTAGGATTCCTTTTAGAACATACACAAACATCCAGATCTTCCAGTTCAGATTATGTGGTTGGGCCTAAGGCTGTTATGAAGATGGAGAGGAAAACCTGAAGGCTGTCTGTGGCTTCGGGTGTGGGGGTGTTGGTGTTGGTGGTAAGGCTCTGGGGTGCTGCTTCCTACAAGACTGCTTTACTGCTACATCCAGACCAAGCTTTTCCCTCTTTCTCTTTTCTCCTCTCCCCCTCTCCCCCTTCTCTCCTTTTCTTCTCCTATTTAGCCTTCTCATTCCTTCTCCCTCCCCCATCCTTCATTTTCTGTTTCCTTTGCCTCTTTTCCCTCTCCCCCTTTCCTCCCTTCCCTTCTCTCAGTAGTAGCTGCCAACTAACCTTCCTGCCAACCTAACTCAAAGTGGGTTACTTTAGGTGAACCAGAAAATCAATTTCTCTGCAGTTTTTCATCCTTATAATTAAACCCACCTTGAAGGCTAAAGAAAAGCTCCTTAGGTTTTGCGTCCTTAAAGAGCTGAACTGTGGCTCATCTCTTTTCACTCCATACCAGGAGCTCTTTAAAAGTAATCACCACAAATTGCAACAGAGAAAAACCTCTCATCACATCTTTCATTATTGCTCTTTGTTTTCCAATTTTGTTTGTCTTTAAACATTGGACTTCAATTTACATGCCATAAAACTCCCCAGCTTAAGTGTATAATTGGGTGTTTTAGTATACTTCGTAAGCATACTTAGTAAGTATACCGAGTATACTTGTGCAGCCACTGCCGGTTCTAAACCCAGGATGTGTTTACACTTTCTCAGTGCCCCTCTCCACCTCCATTCTAGCAACTCCTCTTTCTCCCCTTACCTCAGCCCCTGACAACCACAAATCTACTTTCTGATTCTATAGATTTGTTTTTTCTGCATATGTTATATAATCTCAGTCATACACTATGTTGGTGACTGGCTCTCTTGTATAGACATAATGATTTCAAGGATTAAAAAAATATTCAGTTGCATGCATATACCACATTTTAGCCATGGATTCATACTGCATGAACATTTGTTCAGGGCATGCTTGTTCTTTTCTTGTTTGTTTTGTTCTTCCTTTTAGCTTCATATTAATCTCCTATTTGCTGGCTTTATGATATTTTTTTGTCAAAAACAATAATTTATTTTGGAAAAAAACAATCAAATGGAAAGATTTTTTTAAATTAAAAGTTACATAGAGACGTGAAAAATAACACGTGGAATTAGAACATACAAAAATTTAAAAACAATGTTTTCAACATTTATGATTAAGAGAGATACTCCCAAAATGTTAAGACACTGAGCAGGGCATAGCACTACATATTTTTATTAACACATGCATGGTATACAGCTGTTCGCAATATCTCTCTTTTTTTTTCTTTTTTTGTATTTTTTTAATTCTTTATTAATTACACTTTATTCACTTTGTATCTCCCCTGTGGTTCCCTCCCTCCTCCCATCCCAATCCCTCCCTTCCTCCACCTCTGCATGCATGCCCCTCCCCAAGTTCACTGATAGGGGAGGTCTTCTTTTCTTCCTTCTGATCCTAGTCAAATAGGTCTCATCAGGAGTGGCTGCATTGTCTTCTTCTGTGGCCTGCTAATGCTGCTTCCCCCTCAGGGGGAGGTAATTAAAGAGCAGGCCAATCAGTTCATGTCAGAGACAGTACCTGTTCCTATTACAATGGAACCCACTTGAACTGCCATGGGCTACATCTGTGCAGGTGTCTTAGGTTATCTCCATGCATAGTCCTTGGTTGAAGTATGAGTCTCAGGAAAGACCCCTGTGCTCAGATTTTTTGGTTCTGTTGCTCTCCTTGTAGAGTTCCTGTCCTCTCCAGATCTTACTGATCTGGTGCTTTCTCAGACAACTAGGAATAGCACTTCCTCAATATCCAGCCATACCACTCCTAGGCATATACCCAAAAGAGTCTCAAGTACACAATAAGGACATTTGCTCAAGCATGTTTGTAGCAGTTTTATTTGTAATAGCCAGAAGCTGGAAACAGCCCAGATGCCCCTTAGTGGAGGAATGGATGCACAAATTGTAGTAGAACTACACAATGGAATATTACTCAACAATAAAAAACAAGGAAATCACGAAATTTGCAGGTAAATGGTGGGATCTGGAAAAATCATCCTGAGTGGGCTAACCCAGAAGCAGAAAGATGCACACAGTATATACTCACTCATATAGACATATAATATAGGATAAACCTACCAAAATCTGTACATCTAATGAAACTAATCAAGAGAGAGGACTCTGGCTAAAATGCTAAATCCCCATTCAGAAAGGCAAAAAGGATAGACATCAGAAGAAGGAGGAAAGAGGGAACAAGTCAGGAGCCTGACACAGAGGACCTCTGAAAGGCTCTGCCCTGCAGACTATCAATGCAGATGCTGAGACTTATGGGCAACCTTTGGGCAGAGTGCAGGAAATCTTTATGATATTTTTTTACAGGTTGTTTGACTCTATTCCTTTTAAACAAAATTTTCTCAAATGTCACTGTGTGCACGAACACACAAGTGTCAGTTTACGTATACAGCCTGGTTGAAAAGGTCAAGTTGCCTCAGATGTAGCCCATGACAGCTCCGTCCTGAGGTGGGGTCCCCAGTAAGGGGGATCAGGGACTGTTTATGGCATGAATTCAGTGGCAAACTCTCTGATCACCTCCCCCTTGCGGGTGCAGCCCTGTCAAGCCACAGAGGAAAACAGTGCAGCAAGTTCTGATGAGACCCGATAGGATAGGGTCAAATAGAAATGGAGGAAAACCTCACCTATCAGTGGACTAGAGGAGGGACATAGAGAGAGAAGAGGGAGGGGGTGGGATGATAATGGTTTCACACGTTTTAAATAAATCCAAACATTTAATGTTAATGTATATTGAATGCATGTCCAGCTACTCCCAAATAAGATTTAATTAAGGAATATTATACAGCAATTTGAAGCAGAATTAGGCAATCTAAGTCCTGTGATTCTTGCTGGACATATTTTTGTAAATGAAGCTTTATTAGGATCTATCCATACTCACACATTTGCATGTAGTCTATCATTGTTTTAGACGACAACAGTAGATTTGATAATTGCTATCCAAACCTATGCTACCAAAACCTTATTTTTTTTAGAGTCCATGTGTCCATAAAGCTTAACATATGAACTGTTGGCTTTGTACAGAAAGAAAAAGGATGCTCTTTGTTTTAACAATACTTAATTTAGAAATAATCTAAGATGAGTAATTTATAGACTGCTATTTTTGAACATACAGCTGAAAATCAAAGCGTCAATAATTTTAATTACTAAGCATTTCAACTTTGGTTTTTTTCCAAGTCTATGTCAGTTCTATGCATGGGCCCCAGCACTCACTTAAGGTGTCTTTAAAAAAAATAACTACATGTTAATTTCAGACAACAGACCTTATCTGAGCCCTTAGTGAATGGCAGCAACTATTTCCCTAAGCCATTGTATTCCCACACTCCTGGGTGACTGCGCATTCACGTCTCTGCCAAAAACCTCTCACACTGTCTTCCATTCTTCCTCAGACTGATGTCAGTTCAGTCTACCATGAAAGTAAAACGTATGAAAAGAACCCTACTGCTCATCCTGCTACTTTGCTCTCATTTCTCTGAATTATAGTCTTTGCTACTACTTTCATTCTCTGTCTACACTCAATCCCTTGGTGAATCACAGTTTAGAATACCACATGTCTACAGCCAAGATTTTATTTCCAGGCCAAACCTGTCCCCAGTTCTAGACTGTTAGCTCTAGCTGCCCTTCTGACTGTTTGACAGGCATCTCTCAGGTTTAATGCACATTCCTGACTTTTCACTCACCTCATATCTTCTTTTCACTTTGCCGGGCTCATCTCAAGGAAGGTCATCATTTTTACAGCTGCTCAGACCAAAAGGCCTTGAATTATTTCTGAGTCTTTCTTTCACACCTCAAACCCAACCCATCAAAAACATCTCACCAAAACATTTCAAAAAAAAAAAAAACATTTAAATTCATTTACTTTTCTTCATTTCAGTACCCACAATCCTGCTTTTGTCATCCAGGGCTCTCATGTGTATGATGCTTTGAATGTGTTCATTTAAGACAACCAGACTCATCCTGGAGTGGCAGTGATTAGGTTTCTATTCTATTTGTACTACCTTGCTCGTGGAAAACTATGCACACTTTCCTAGTTTCTTCTTCATTGGTCTCCTTCCTGCTTTTTCATCCTCATTTAATTCACAATAGCAACCAGAAATGTCATTAGACTGTCACTCCTTATAGTCTTTAATAACTCTCTAGTCCACAGAGTAAAAGTCCTAGGGAACTACACAACATTCTTCCGATCTTTATTTCCTACTCTGCTAATTGCCTCACTTTTCTGTCATCCTTGCCCTCTTTGCTTTCTCACCAACCTGACCAACTATTTATGCCATGAACTCTCCATACTTGCAGTTCCGCTTACCTGGAGAACTCGATGGATTTCCCCAAGGTTCCTTTCTTCATTTCTTTCAGATCTTAGTTATTTTCTGGTACACTTTATTCCTTATTTCTCATTTCTGATTTCATATTCTTATAACACCAAACCCAAATTACACGGTCTTTATAGTACATAAACCAAATGCTAGTTAATTCTGATTAGTGGATTTGTCCTACTAACATGTGACTTCAGCGACACCAGGGACTTTGCTTTCCTTTCCTGAAATACCTTTATCTCCTGTGCCAGCCACAGCAGGTTTTGATACGGCGATTTTCAGTGACTGTTGGTTTTGCTCATCTGATGTTGCAGATGAAGACTCCAAAGCTCGGGCATCTGTGTCAAAGTTCCACCTGCTGAAGCCGTTTTCTTGAATTTTCATGTGTGTAATATCTGGTCTTTCTTGATGACACTACAGAGACATGATGTTGACTTTCCATGCTTCCAAAATGAGTCAGAGGTTGCCACAGTGCTTTTGAGACAAAATCCCTGCTTGTGTCTTAGAGTCGTGATACCGGGCAACTCTGTGCCTGCTTTGGGAGTTCCATCACCCAGAACAACTTCTGTCAGATGTCAAGTGCTTCAGTTTTAGAAGGGAAGCCCTCATCCCACAGAGGAGTCAATATAAAAGAGAAGTTATCTATTACAAAGGTAACTATAGAGTTAAAGGGTCTTTTCTCATTTTTAGCAAAGAGCTTTTGCAACGCTCTTGAAAGGTGCAAAGTCATTATTTCAGATGTGTTTTCAGAGACCTGCTTCATCTTGTCTGCTGCCAATGTTTTCATCTCTACCTGTTGACAGATGATAGGCCACACAAATTCCAATTAAGTGGATTTTTGTAGATATCTTGCCAACTTCTTTTTTCTGTAAAATTCAGAAATTTATTTTCTCAGTAGTAAAATCAATATTTAAAAATAATTTTATTAATTTATATGCAACATACATATATATATTCTTTCATTTGAAATTATTGGTAAACTTAACACAAATATCATCCTAAACATTGGGAAGAATAGCTAAAATTTCTTATTAAGCAACTCCTTTGGAGTTACAAGCTACATACCATAATTATGCAACTCCAGAATATGTAGTCTGGGTAAGCATCAAATAATTGACATCATTCATATTTTCTAACAGACAAAAGCTGGCCACAGTTTACACCTACATAAAACTGTGTCGAATTTACTACAGATTTTAATGTATTAAAAATAAAGGGACTTTTAAAGCTGATATATCTATTTCACTAAGATCAACATTTACTATATAGAGCCTCATAAAACTAAAAAATCTTTTGTAAGGCAAAGGACACCATCATTTGGACAAAGCAGCAGCCTACAAAATGGGGAAAAAAATTTAAAATTCTACAACTGATAAAGGACTAATATCCTAAATATATAAAAAACTCAAAAAACTATACATCAAAAAACCCTGAATAATCCAATTAAAAATGTATGCATATCTTAAAAGAGAAGTCTCAATAGAGGAAACGCAAGTGGACAAGAAACACAGAAATGTTCAATTATTTTACCTGTATTTAGAAAAAGAATTACTTTGAGATCCCATCTTACACCAGTCAGAATGGCTAAGCTCATAACACAAGTGATAACTCATGCTGCCAAGGAAATGAGCATTGTTGATGGGAGTGCAAACTTGTACCAACACTATAGAAGTCAGTATGGCAGTTCCTCAGAAAACAGGGAATCGATCTACCTCAAGATCCAACTACACCACTCAGGCATATACACAAAGCATACTCGATCCTGCCTCAAGGATCATGTTCATTGCTGCTCTATTCATAATGCCTAGAAACTGGAAACAACCTAGATATCCCTCAACTGAAAAGCAGATAAAGAAAATGTGGTACATTTACAAAATGGAGTACTACTCAGCTGTTTTAAAAAAAATGTCATCGTGAAATCATTAATCAAATGGAAGGCTCTAGGAAAAAAAGTCATCCTTAGTGAGGTAACCCAGACCCAGGAAGGTAAATATGGTATTTATTCACTTATATGTGGATATTAGCCATTAACTAAGCTACAATATGTAGGCCCAGAGAGGTTTGGTATAAAGGAAAGAACTGGAGTGTGGGAGGGATAGATCTCTAGAGAGGGAGAAATAGAGTAGATTTTATGTGTGGACTGTGGAGAAGGGGGAAAATGGGAGGATGAAGTAGGGAGGGGAAGGGGAGATGGGCTTGAGAAAATGAATTCTGGGAGAGCTAGAACTGGGGAGCATTTAAGGGGTGATATGAAAACCAAGTGCCATGGAAAGTTTTTAACATGTATAAAGGCACTCCTAATGAAGTCTCCAAATATTAAGGGAGAGAGAGTCCCAGCTGGCCATCTCTTGTCACCAAACGAAGATTCCAGTACCAGGACTGGATTATATCCAATTGAATTTTGGCCAAGGAGATTCCATGGAAATCCCCCAAAAGTGAGCATGGAGAGGTCAAGCAGGTACCTACACAGAACCTTCACCCCTCTGTTCCAGTGTCTTTGGTGTAGGAAGGTACTCATCAGAGTACCAAAAGAGAAATGTAAACACTAAACCAGCCACAAACCTTTGATCTACAATCTGTCCTGCCTAAAAGATATGCTAGGGCCACGGTGGCACAAAGCCTGTGGGAGTGACCAAGCAATGTCTGATTTGACTTAAGGCCCACTCCAGATGAACCCATATATCACACTGCTTGAGTGACAAGGAACCAGAAACTAGATAGACCAGAGTCTTAGGGTAAAACTAAATACTACAGGTTTTAAAAAAAAGAACTTATTCTGCTGTATTCATAAACCAGCGCCTTGCTCAGCTATTATCAGAGAAACCCTCCTGTAGCAGATGAGAACAAAGAACCACAGCCAGACATTATGCAGAGAGAGAGGCAGACAGAAAGACAGACACCTTCAAACACCCAGCTCTAAATGCAACTTGCTCTACCCTCAGACCTCAGCAAACCCTGTGGAAGAAGAGGCAGAAAGAGTGTAAGATCCAGCGGTGACGGCGTGCACAGGAGAACAAGGCCTTCTGGATTAACTAAGCAAGGCAGATGTGAGCTCACAGAGACTGAAGCGGGGCCTGCATGGGTCTGCACGGGCTCCTCTGCAGGGATAGTACACCCTGTATTTTCGTAGGACCCCTGAGTGTGTGGATGAGTGGCTCTCTGAGTCCGGCTCTGGGGGCTCTTTCCCTTCTGTCGGGTTGACGTGTCCAGTCTCAGTGTGGTGACTTTGGCTTTCCCTTATTAGGTTTTATTTTATTACGTTTGGTTGTTATGCCTAAGAAACCTTTTCTTATCTAATGCGGGACAGAAAGAACATTCAGATGGCCGGTGAGGTAAGGAAGAACTGGGAGGAGTAGAGGGATAAAAAACGACGATCAGAATAAATTATAGAGAAAATTTATAAGAATAAAAATCAAAATGATTTATTTTTAAAAAATAAGGGACTTAATTTTTTAAGTAAAGATACGATGAATTTCTTAATTTTATGCAGAACTTATCTTGAAGCATAAAGTCTGCTTTCATATGCATATATATCTGTTTAACTTATTTCTTCCACTCAGAATTTTCTATAATGTTAGTTTCTCCAATATTTCACCAATAGAAGAGACAGATTCGTTCTTCATATATGAATTCAGAAAATGCCCCTTAGGGCTTTTTTTTTTTTCTCATATCCTAAGAGACTTTAGCATTTCTCTATCTTAGGTTCTCTTCAACTCTTTCTACAATATTCTACAATTTTTTTTCAAGACGCCTTCACATGACCCAGGCGTCATGTGATATATAAGGGTATATATCACAGATATGCAAATCAAACACATTGTTATAATAAATTCTGAAGATGTTCATGTAAAGAAAGTCCTGGTAGACAAATAACGTTACCATTGATTAAGTACAAAAGCAACATTTCACACTATAATGAGACAAATGTGTTGATATATTTTTACATAAAGAATTAAATTTTGACTGAATATTTGATACTTTTAGATATAAAGTAGGTTCAGTGTTTTTCAGAGTTGACTGATACTATGATTTAATAATAATCAAAGCTAAGAATACTGTTTCACATAAGTGTGTAATGCAAAACAGCAGAGAGTATATTTAGCAACAGTTCAGAAATTCTTGGAAATCTTGTCTTAATCCAAAGCCAAAATTCACTTGAAACTCAAGTCAGCAACTCAAACATCAGTTTTTAAATTCAAACATATTAACACAATGCAATCAAAAATATATACTAACTTGTAACTTAACATGCTGAAGAATAATGATAGCAAAATATAAAATGTCTGCCTTTTCTGTGATTAAACCATTCTGTTTCTATAAGAGCAGAAAGCTTCAATACGGGAAAACAAAACAAAACACTGTAGTTCATAATGGACAATAATCTTAATTCTGGGCCTGTGAGATCCAGGTGGCTTTGTTGGCACTCTGTGATGTGATTGTATGTGCACTGTAGAGTCAGCAGACTGCGTGAAGAAGCAAGACTGCAGTGATGTCATGAGAAACAACACAGGCAAGTACTGCCAGAGACATCTTTGATTTATTCATTAATATAAAACACAGCATGTAGTTTTCTTTTTTAAATTTAATTTTATTTATATATTTATTTATTACAATGTATACACTTTGTATCCCCACTGCAGCCCCCTCCCTCATCTCCTCCCAGCCCCTCCCATCCTCCCTCTTCTCCTCCTATGCCCCTCCCCTAGTCCAGTGATAGGGGAGGACCTCCTCCCCTTCTATCTGACCCTAGCCTATAAGGTCTCATCAAGGCTAGTTGCATCATCTTCCTCTGTGGCCTAGTAAGGCTGCTCCCCCATCAGTGGGAGGTGATCAAAGAGCCAGCCACTGAGTTCATGTCAGAGACAGTCCCTGTTCCCCTTACTAGGGCACCGACTTGGGAACATTTGCACCTTACTTACCTTCTATGTTGTAGACAGACATCTTCTAATTCTTGTACAATTAGAGTGCAATTAATTCATCCCTGAGTTTCCTCCATCTAACTTTTCCCGGAGAATAAGAAGCTACTGTTGTGAGGCTCTTACTTAAGTTTGAAGGGAAGAACTAGCTAAGGTAGAACAGTTACTGTTATGTGGTGCTGACAATAGGTTCTGATAAGTTTAATTTTGTTTCATATTTTAAAACCTTCCTTACAAACATTGGCTTATTCATTGTCAGAATTATATGTACATTTTTACCAAATAGAGTACATGGTTGTTAGTGCTGTTTATTGGAAAGGGGGTCTTCCTGCTACTTCTGTAAATTTAAGCATGCATCATTACATTACTGAACTTCAACATAAGATGATGTTTCTTCATGACTTAATTTCCATATTGCATAAATTCTACATATTGTTGTGCTATAAACTCACTGAACATGTATTTCAGGTTCAATCACCTTTCCATTTCTTATAGGAAATATCCTGGAGCTTTACATATTATAGGCACCCAATTATTGTTGGATGAACAAGTAAACATTAAACATTCATTGTATTTACATAATAGCTGTGTTGCATCTCATTGTAAGAATGCTATTAGCTTATATCTGTGAAAGCCAGTCCTTGATTAGCATCGGGTAGTAGGAGCCAATCAGTACATTCATAACTTTGTAATGGACATGTAGCTTCTCGACATTTTATAGGAACCACTGTATATTCAAGAAGGGATAGACATCTGGGTGTTAACATATAAAGAAAATCATTACTTTTATCACTTTCTCAAAAATTGTGATTTTTCTTTTTTTTTCTTTTTTTTTTTAATCCAGTGATTGTCTGAATTCAGTAAACATAAGCCATTGCCTTGCCCTTCCCACAGCTCTCACCATCAGGGAAAAAAAATGCTTGCTGATGAAACATAATAAATCCCAGGTGTAAACCTACAGAAGTTTACCCCGCTCTTCAGGAAGAAGAGAATAGTGTGCATTGTGAGTCCAATGCTGTCTACTACATGGCATTAAATAACATGTACATGTAGCTGTTTATTCTACACATTAACTTCCAAGATTTACATATTACACTTTCATGGGAAACATCTTACAATTGTTTAGTTTTTAATATTTTTTTTGTAAACCATAAAGATACCTCCATAAACTACATTGTAAGGAAGGCTACTTTGGATGTAAACTGAAGCGAAATTAATTAGAAGCTGCTGAAATGCTAGAAAATGAAGAATAAGCCTAAATGAGGTCCATGTGATGTTTGATTTCATGACTGACGAAATTGGGGCACCTCCATTTACTGTGCCGGGAATGCCCATTAGTTCCGCAATATGTCACACACATCTCCATTCCTCCCAACCTATTTTTTTGGTCTCCGTATTTCTATTTTGACGTTAGAAAAATATACAACCAAAATCTATAAGACTTTGATTAAATGTTGATACAGCTGATTTCAACACAGCCAAAGCCAGTGACCATACATGGAATCTAAACAACAGCTAGCAATTACAATGTCAAAGGCATGTATACACTGTGTGTTATGTTTCATTGTCTGGCATGCAAATACAGTCTCCGGTTCCTTTACAGTATGTCCAAAGTATAAAGAAAGCCAACCAAAGAGTTCTGTTTCGTTTACACAAAAGAACAAGGTTCAATCATGTTTGATAAGTTGCAAATTACGGGTAATACCACAAGTGTTGTTACAGCTGCTAAGAATGGTCAGGAGGATGTGCAAAATGCAGCAAAAGCATGAATCAAAAGGAAAAAATCTAAACAAGTTTGAATGATGGTGTATAGTATGGCTAACTTAAACTTCAGTTGGGTCCTCCATGTGCCATATTGGCTGCAGTGCGTGGCGCCTTAAATGGAAGCTAGCCTTGTTCGGCCCCGCTGGGCTTTCAGCTCTTCCTGCAATGACACGACCTTTGCTCAGCTGAATGCGAATTGTATTCACAAATGAAAATTATGACAGCTTTTCCATTTAACACCTAGATTGGGATTTTGCACAATGCATTTATAAAGTCTGATTTCTAGAAGAATTTCTTTCAGTCTGGAGTCTGCTTCTCCTGTGCACTGAGTTATCTAACAGCTGAAATGAACTTCCTTAAAAGGTGCAAAGGGTTTGTAAACAAAGTCCCTCTTTAATACAGGACCATAAACACATGCCCCTCCCCCATGTTACACACTGTAGTCAATAACCTTAAATTTCTCAAAGCCTTTGTTTGTAGGCTTGTAAAATGAAGAAGGGTGGGTGAAATTAAAAATGTATTGCCCACACAAGTATCTGATTAGGACTATCATATGAATCAGGTTTAAATATATAGAACCCAGGACATTCTATGTAAAACTCCAGATCTCCAGTTTCCCTTGAAAGCATGTAAACTCTGGCAGAGCTGAATTTGTGTTCCACACTGCAATGATTAGGTGAGTATTGGCAGCCCTCATTTTAACACTTCAGCTTACCTGTCGCATTCTGATTTTTAACTTCTCATAGATCCTTTGCTTCTCTCCGAGATGTATAACGCTGTCCTCTTGAGTTTCTTCTGCATCATTTGCTTCTGATAGTATTGTTCATTTCCATGATACAATTATATGAAAAGAACAAGCCATTTATTCACAATAAGCATATTCAATGCAGTAATATTAGTGACAATAAACATTTAGTATTGCTTTTTATATCTGGAAGAATTCTAAGTGCTTATCTATGCATTCACTGCAAAATTCTGACACTGATCTATTAAAATATCACTTCCAGCAGGACAAGATCTTCCATACTAAGCCAGCAGATCTCAGGCCTTAGCTTACATCAAAACCATCTGGAGAGCTTGTCCGAACAAGTTGGCAACTTCTTTTCTTTGGACCAGTCTGGGATTGCTCCCAAGAATATCTATTTCTGACAAGTTCCAGGTGTTGTTGATGCTACTGGACCAGCAGCCATACTTTGAAAATTACTATTTTAACGTTGCTCTATCCCCAGTGCCTAATGATACACTGAATATTTAATAACTAGTTGAAAAAAGAATAGGAGCTGTGTTAGGTACCTAATACTACCCTATAAAAAAGCTGAGAAGATTAAGTATAACTTGGATAAAATCACATATCTAATAAACATCAGTAATAGGATATTAAAACTTGCCTTTATAGCATAGAGTTATGGTGCAGCTTTAAAAAGAAGCTGCAGGTAAGATCGCTTGTTGGCTTAAGTGTGCAGTATATCTCAGCTATTTTTATTCTGTGGTGGAACACTATCTCACTGACCATTTAAAAAGCATAAAGTTCTTGGCATAGTGCCCAAACAGCTCTCTGTGTGCTTTCTAAAGAAACCTATGCTCAAACTCATTCACAGGGTCAACAACTCTTCCCTGCCCTTTCTAGAACACACTTAAAATGACTGGAGTATGCAGACGGCTCCCAGCTGGAAGGCTGAAGTGCATCAACTCTACCTGCAGGGCTGAACTGGTACTTTCCAGGATGTTTGTTTCCAACCTGTTTCTTTCTATTTGGATTGATTGTTACTGTAATTTGATTATTAGTCAATCCTATAAAATCTAGGTAAAAAAAAAAGGGTTGTTTATAAGAAAATAAATGCTCTATAAAGGCTAGAGTACAGGGAATACATCCGACAAACACAGTGATCTGAGGAACGGATGCAGAAACAGAAGAATCAGGAAAAATCATAAGCTGCTCAAAGATTTTGCCTTTCCAATGTTTTGCTTATGGGTGATTTACTTAAACTCAAAACTTAAAGAAAAATAAATTGGAATGCACAATTGTCCAGTAGCTGCATGGTTTGAACAAGGAAGAAATGGAGTATCGGGAGTAAACAGTACTATGGGGCTGCCACTGTAAAGTGCTCACTGTAAGGGTACGAACCACAAGGTTCATATCTGGAACTCCAGCAGCCTCTACTTGTGCGACTTAGAGAAAAGAATGATTTTAAAAATTTTAAACACTTATAAAACTACAAGGGGAGAAAAAAAAAGCTAAAGAAAGGGAGGGAGGAACGGGTCGAGCAGGAAGGAGACTGAGTAGTCCGCCATCCGTCAGAGGCCAGAGGCAGCCTTTAGAGAGAGTTATGACTATCTAATTTTTCATATAAAAAGCTGGAGACTCCTGTAACCTGTGTTCACTGTTCCACATTATCATCTGTAGTATGTTATGTGCCTTATTATGTTGTCTAGACTGTCCATGCTTTTTTTTTAACAGTCCAACAAATTTATTAAATTACTTGTCTTACAAAATAAACCAACACCTCAACAATCATAAGCAGTTAAATACTTCAGTGCTAAAATGTTTCCTAACTCGATGAAGGACTAATATACCTTTTCCACGCTGAGATTAGAGGGTAGGTGAAGCAGCAAAAGACAAATAAGTCAGAGCAGCATTTGCTTTCCCAACTACTCAGCCGTATGAGCGCTAGAGAAGCCTTGCCTTATTCAATAGGCACGCACAAAAACTCCATTTCAGCGTTGCTAAAGTGAGTAACGGTAGACTCCATCACTAAAATTTCACTGAGCAATAAGGACCAGGAAGAGTATAAGTCAGAGAAGCAGAGCAGGTTCTTCTTTTGTTGTAGGTGAAGTCAAGGGTGACTGGGAAGACTGGCCTTTCCCCTCTGTTACTAAGTTCAAATCATTCTTGTCCTGTTAGAAAGTAGATTGCTTTTCAAGTGTTAGCTTCCATTATGTTTGGGTCATGTAACCTGATCTCATCTTAGGCTATGTGAATCCCATTTCCAATTAGCAAGGATGCTACTATAGACTCGAGGCTTGCCTGCATGCTCAATCTGTCTTAAAAGAACAGTTTGAGTAGAAATATAATTTCTCTTGTATTCTGTGCTTTGTTTTTTTTATTATACTTTATTTACTTTGTATCCCCCCTCTAGTTCCCTCCCTCCTCCCCTCCCAATCCCTTCCTTCCTACCCCTTCTCTACACACTCCCCTCCCTAAATCCACTGGTAGGGGAAAGTTTCTTTTTCTTCCTTCTGTTCCTAGTCTGTTAGGTCTCATCAGGAGTGGCTGCATTGTCTTCTTCTGTGGCCTGGTAAGGCTGCTCCCCCTCAGGGGGAGGTGATCAAAGAGCAGGCCAATCAGTTCATGTCAGAAGCAGTCCCTGTTCCCATTACTATGGAACCCGCTTGGACACTGAACTCATGCACGCTTTTTAAAAAGCATGCTTTTTAAAATCAGCTTTACATAAGCTTTAAAAAATAAAGAAAAGAAAACCTTTGTTGGGCTGGGGAGGCAGCTCAACTGTACAGTGCTTGCCACACAAGTGTGAGGACCTGCGTTCAGTCTCCCAGAACCCACACAGAACAGCGGACACAGCGGCACTTGCCTGCAACGCCAGCATTGGAGAGGCAGAGTCAGACGGGCTCCAGGACCACCTTCCAGTCAGTCTACCTGGATCAGCAAACTCTAGGTCCAGCAAGAGATTCTGCTCCCCCCATTCTGCTCCCCCCAAGTTAGGTATTAATTGAGGAAGACACCTGATGCCAACCTCTGGACTCTACACGCGTAACACACACACACACACACACACACACACACACACACACACACACACACCTCATTTGAAATACAGTATTTACCAGTCAGATATGTCTGTTGTTCATTCATTCTCCTTGCTCAACCTCTCTTCACCTGTCTTCACCTTCTTTTAGGAGTGAGATTTTAGCCAGGAAACCAAAATTTTTTCTTCATTAGGGTGCCTGAATGGTACTTATCTCTGTGTTATTGAAAAGTATCGTGAAGATAAACAAGCTTATGTTGCTGTAGTGCTGACCTTTGAAAACACATACAGGGAGACCTCCGTCATCTAGGCGCGTCAACTTGGTGGGAAGCCTATATGCCAATCTTCTCTTACCTGAGCGACTCGATTTTCATGGCAGGTTGAACTAAGAAAACCCCTTGCAGCTGACCTCTCTCTCTCTCTCTCTCTCTCTCTTTCTGTGTGTGTGTGTGTGTGTGTGTGTGTACAGCCCTTTCAACAACCCTGCATACACGTCTCTGCGTACTTCGGTTCAGGAACAGGATTCCCTTCACTAGTGAGAGACTCTACTTGATGGAAGTATGATTTCATCCGCAGGAATCTTGTTAGGTGAGGTAGCAGGGAAAGGTAAGGGTATAAACTATAATCTCCACTCATCATTCACTTTCCTCCAAAAATGTGCAGATGAACTGATAGGTTTTCGTGTAATACAGAACCACCTTTAAGCCTTTTTAATCTCCAAGGTAAAATAAAGCTGTACCATAAGCCAGATGGCCATACATTACAACAGCTGGGCTGGGACAATGTACTGCTAATTTGCACAGTTCTTTCATGTAGCCTAAATGTCTTCCCTTTATAAACGTAGCTCTGAGGGCAAGGGGATTATTATTTGCCAACACTGCACTCTGGTATCCTGATATTCGGTGCTAATTGTGTAGTGCGTACTCTCACTCACACAGAAACATTTTCCCCTCCTGCTCTGTGTGTTTGCTCAGAAGCATTTCCACTTCTGGAACAATCTGAATGAGGTCAGTCCCCCTGGGAAAGTTTTAATTTACAAGATCCTTACTAAAAAAAATCAATCTGTTTCAAAGAGATCGCACTATAAATGTAAATGCCTAATGAGCATGAGTGAAATGCCGTAGGCTACAATTGGTGAACTTTGAGAGTTTTACCTTTTCCTCTTCCTACATATATTTTACGCAATCTGTATCCTAAGCCCT
The DNA here is from genome assembly GCF_907164565.1 of Psammomys obesus. Lineage (NCBI taxonomy): Eukaryota > Metazoa > Chordata > Mammalia > Rodentia > Muridae > Psammomys > Psammomys obesus. The sequence goes on from NW_026585644.1 coordinate 10,547,270, forward strand.
ATAAAGAGACCAGCTGTTGCTCACTGTGAGCAAATTCTGTAGCCAAACTCTACAATTTCTGTGATATAGGCCTCCCTTCTCCCTTTACCCTTTTCAATTAAAAAAAAAAGCAAGAAAGAAAAAGAAAAGAAAAAGCTTCCTGTTAATAAAGCAGCCAGATGCCAGGCTAAGTCCTTCACGTAAAGGACCTCATCTCATCTTCCTCACAGGTTAAGTAGCTTGAACAAAACACAGGATTTAGATGCACCAGAAGTTCAGGCATTGAAAGAAACCCTAAAAATATAAGGAAATTCCATATGGTGGTTCCTCAAGTTTTCCAGTGTACCAAATGTCCATTCTTAAACACCAGAAAAACAAATTTATTTCTCTGCTCTCTTTTAATCTAATCGCACATAGAAATCACATAAAATCTATGTCAAATAACGTTATTTACAGCTTATTTTATTTATTCTCTTTTTTGTAGCATATGCCTAAAAATGATGTTTGAGGAATTAAGGAGTCCTAATATACTCAGTCACTATACAAACGCACAGTGCCTGACAAATGTATAACTGTGGGTGTGACCTTAAGCAGGAAGGACTTCGTGTTGTTTGTATCCAGCACTAAGATCTTTGCACAAGCCATGCCATTTCTCTTTCAGGCAAATTGGTTTAAAGGGCAGAACGGTCTATTATTAAATGTATGAACAGATCTCTTCATCTGCGTGGGGTATATTTCTTCACAAAACAGAACAAGGAAATGGTCCTATTTTGCTCTCATTAAGGTAGCTTTTAACTTAAAAAAATAAAAATCAAAACCTAGGAGGTTTTTAACTTAAATTTTTGAAACTCATAGTTTCCAGGCTCAAACCCTTAAATCTGATGTTTAATTCAATGTTTATTTGTTTCTTGCCATCCATTTTTCCTGACTTTATTCAATTTAGCTACTTGATCCTGGATGGCCTTTCTCCTCTGAAATAACAGTAACTTCACGGCAATGTTTCTACCAACTGTGTCCAGCTTCCTGACATTGTGATATGATGACGTTGTCATCTAGGGAGTTCATGGCCCAGAGCCAGATACAAAACTAGATAAATATAAATCAATATATAAATCTTGAGATAGGGCATAGCTAGTCGTAGAGTGTTTGTTTAGCATGCACAAAACCCTGGGTTCAGTCCTTGCCACTGAATGCATGAACATAGTAGATAGGTCCATCATCTCAGCCATATAGCTTAGAGGCAGGAAGGGCAGAAGTTAAAGTCCATCCTACATGACGAGTTCAAGGCCAGCCTGGCTAGAAAACTTGGCTCAAAAAGCAAAATCTTATATTATTTTAAGACAATCTATGGGGTTTTTGTTGTTGTTGAGCCACATTCATAGTTATTCTGTTCCGTAGGAGGCCAGGAGACTGGCTAAATCTAAACCCATGCTCTCTTCATGTTTGGCAGGATAAATTTATGCTTTTGCCAGGACCCAACTCTGTTTCCCAGCACCATCTACAGCTCACAGCTGCCTTTAACTCCAGCTCAAGGGGATCAGACACCCTTCTCTGAACTCTGTGAGAACCTGTATCCACACACACACACACATACACACACACACATACACACACACACACACACACTGTAGAGAAGGAGAGGGAGAGAGAAAGAGAGGGAGGTGGGGATAGAATTTTAAAAATAATACAATTAATCTAAGGAAGGAGTCAACTACTGTGTGGAAAGAGTGGCTCAAACTAGGGAATCCTGTGGTTTGGCAGAGAGACAGCCTTTATTTATTTATTTTTTAAGTGAAATGCCAGAGAGCAGTAGGCTGTGACCTACCTTCTCTGGCCCAGAATCCCATGAAGATTTAAAAACTGTGCACTGCACATGTGTGGGTCTCTTATGAAGGAGAGTAAAGAGAGTACTATTTCAGGTCAAGAATGACATTGGCGGAAATGTAGTCAATGGAAGGAGAGTCGACACACTGAGCTGCTGTGATCCTAAATTGAAGTTCTCCATGGATTCCAGGTGAAAACTTCCTCTGCCCATCTTCAGACAGCTCTGAGTTTAGGTTAAAAAATATTCTAGGAAAAAAAAAAGCCTTAGATACAGAGAGCAGATGACTGGGAGGATGGCTCTGTGTGTAAAACACTTGTTTTGCAAACATGAGGATCAGAGTTCAGATGTCTAACACCCACGTAAATGTCGAGTGGGTTCACCTGCAATCCCAGCACTCGGGAAGCTAAGACAGGATGTCCCCAGGGAAATCTATCAAGCTAGACTAGCCAAACTGACAAACTCCAGAGTCGACAAAAGAAGTCTCAGTCATTAATAAAGAGTAACCAAAGACGACACCTATTATCAATCTTTGACATCTATATGTAATGCATGAACACATTTAAGTGCTCAGCCACCCACCATATACGTGAGCATACATATACACATGCCATTTCATACTACAACACAACCACATGTAGGCAGAAATTGACATCAACTATGGGTTTATGAAATTATGCTCAGCCTTTCAAATGTTAAGGAACGTCGTGACTGCATATTATTACTCCACATACAAGCTACGAGTCTTCCTTTAAGGATACCAACTATTACAGTTTTGGTCAGAAAAATCAGGAATTCTAGATTTTTTTTTTCAGTATTTGCCAGGAAATCCTTACTTGATGAAAGGCCACTTCTGCATTAGCCTGGTTTTCACTAAATGCAGAAACTATCCTGTTAAACCGGGTTGCAGACACAAAGGAAAACCGTTTCCAACCCCTCCCTCCTGTCAGGTGAAAAAACCCACTGGCACTTTGTCCAGGGATCTGCAGCGATGTTCCTGGAGCCAGGGGCTCATACAATGTTCCCGCCTGCCTCGCTGCTTGAAGCTAGGCCCACTCGATGGAAATAATCATTTTTAATAATGCAGATCATCACAAGAGCTCGTGGGAAATCACTCTAAATATTACCCTTGGACTTTTGTGTAGAAATGTAGTGAGGGGAAATTGTCCCAATGATGCTCAAGGGTTAGAATAATATGGAAAAACCAACCCAGTTCAAATAATTTATTGTCTCTGCCATGCTTTCTGCATAGCACAGCTTAAGCTGACATTCACTGAAAGGCTATTTATACAGTCTGAAGCTCCAAAGGATCCCTGGATTTGCGTTCTTCTACTCTTTCTAGATGATGCATAATAAGGTACTCTACAGAGGTCTTTTGTAATGAATGTGGGACTGTTTAGTTTGGGCCCCTTCAAAGGGATGGAAGAGCAGTAACCGGCTGTTTGAAATTTCATCTTATAGAAACTATACCCTGTCACTACCTGAATTTGTTAGCATCTTTAAGACCAACCTTTTCCCAGACAAAAACCAAATCAATCTTTGTATTCTTGACATTTCATTATAAAGGGCAATGAAAGGTATAAATAGAAACCTCAAGAAACACAGAACAGTTTCTCTACAGGGGCATCCCGGAGGAGATGTGCTAACGGCTGCTGGTGGTGTTTTCTCTTAAAAGTGGCCAAGTTTTTCTTGGCATCTTTGGCATGATGATAATGGGCACTTTCTAGTGAGGCATGGCAGTGTGGAGATGGGAGTTGCCGCTATCTGGGCTCATCTCGCAGTGGGTGCCCTGAGGAACCCCAGCTCTGCATTCTCTAGCTTTTCTCCAATGACATCCTGACAGGAAGCACAGGTGCCCCTGTTTCCTCTACTTCCTTTGTCTCATTGCTTGCAGAAGCAACCACAGGAGAACATAGGCACGTGAGGTGAAAAGGTGATACTCAGTCCAAATGGCGCATGTTTACCACATATTAAAATATAGCTTTAGCAAAAATCAGGAAGTTGTAGCTATGTTAACATCTTACTTAAAATGTTCTTTTCTCGTTATTTAAACTAGATTCTTTTATTTTTATTGTTTTCTTTCTTTCTTTTTCTATTCACCTTAAATCCTTGTTGTAGCCCCATCCCTCCTCCCCACCCACTCCCACACAAACAGGCTTCTAAAATATAACAACTCAAAATAATAAATAAAATAAAAGATAAAGCAAAAATAATCACATTGAGGATGGACAAGAAAACCCAGCAGGAGGAAGAGTGTCAAGAGCAGGTACAAGAATCAGAGACCCAACCCACTCATTCACACGTTCAGGAGTGCCATGAAAATATTCATCTGAAAGCTACACAATACGCCCAGAGGACCTGAAGAAGACCTGTGTAGGCCCTGTGCTTGCTGCTTCAGGCTCTGCGAGTTCATATGAGCCTTGATTATCTGATTCAAAAGGTCTTGTTCTCCTGTGTACCCTGGCTCTTACACTCTTTCTGCTTCTTCTTCCACAGGGTTCTCTAAGTTCTGTGGGGAGGAAGTTGATGGAGACATCCTATTTAGAGCTGTGAGTTCCAAGTTTTCTCTCTTTCTGCATAATGTCTGGCTAATATGGGTCCCTATATTACTTCCCATCTGCTGCAAAAGGAAGCTTCTCTGATGATGACTAAACAAGGTTCTGATCTATGATTATAGCAGAATGTTAACAGGAGTCATTTTCATTTTATTGAACCTTCCTTTTAGACTAGTAGTGTTTGGTATTACCATAAGTCTCCGGGATGTCTAGTCTCTGGTTCTTGCTCACTGGATCAGTGTAGGGTAAGGGTTCTGGCTAATCAAGTGGGCCTTAAGTCAAATCAGACCTTGTTTAGATACCATCCCAAGGCCACTGTTGCAATATCATATCTTGGAGGGAGGACAGATTGTAGGACAAAGGTTTAGTGATTGGGTTGGGGCTTATATTTCTCCTATGGTAGCCTGAAGAGGAATTTCCTGTACCAAAGATGGGAGCTAAACAGAGACTTCTCAATAGAGGAATATCGAATGGCAGAAAAACACTTAAAGAAATGCTCAATGTCTTTAGTCGTCAGGAAAATTCAAATCAAAATTAGCCTGAGATTTCACCTTACATCCATCAGAATGGCTAAGATCAAAAACTCAAGCATCAGTACATGTTGGGAAGGATGTGGAGAAAGGGGAACCCTCCTCCATTGCTGGTGGGAATGTAGACTTGTACAACCACTTTGGAAATCAATCTGGTGCTTTCTCAGACAATTAAGAATAGTGCTACCTAAAATCCAGCTATACCACTCCAAGGCATATATCCAAAAGAGGCTCAAGTATACAGCAAGGACATTTGCTCAACCATGTTCAAAGCAGCTTTATTCATAATAGCTAGAATCTGGAAACAACCAGATGTCCCTCAACTGAGGAATGGATACAGAAATTGTGGTACATTTACACAATGGAATACTACTCAACAATTAAAAATAAGGCAATCATGAAATTTGCAGGCAAATGGTGGGATCTAGAAAACATCATCCTGAGTGAGATATCCCAGAAGCAGAAAGACACATACAGAATATACTCACTTATAAGTGGATATTAGACATAAAATATAGGATAAACAAACTAAAAATCTGTACACCTAAAGAAGCTAAGCAAGAAGGAGGACCCTGGGTAAGATGATTAACCCTCACTCAGAAAAACAAACAGGATGGACTTCGAAAGAGGGAGAAAACACGAAACAGGACAAAAGACTACCACAAAGGGCCTCTGAAAGACTCTACCCAGCAGTATATCAAAGCAGATGCTGAGGCTCATAGCCAAACTTTGGGCAGAGTACAGAGAATCTTATGAAAGGAAGGGTAGATAGAAAGACCTGGAGCTCCACAAGGAGAGCAACAGAACCAAGAAATCTGGGCATAGGGGTCTTTTCTGAGACTGATACTCTAACCAAGGACCATGCATGGAGATAAAATAGAACCCCTGCACAGATGTAGCCCATGGCAGGTCAGTGTCCAAGTGGTTGTCCTAGTAAGGAGAACAAGGGCTATCTCTGACATGAACTCAGTGGCTGGCTCTTTGATCACCTGCCCCTGATCAAGGGGAGCAGCCTTACCAGGCCATAGAGATAGACATTGCAACCAGTCCTGAGGAGGCCTGATAGGATAGGGTCAGATGGAAGGGGAAGAGGACCTTCCTATCAGTGGACTTGGGGAGGGTAATGAGAGGAGATGAGGGAGAGAGGGTGAGATTGGGAGGGGACGAGAGAGGGGGGCTACAGCTGAGATACAAAGGGAATAAACTAATATTTAAAAAAAAGCGAAAGAAAAATATAAAAAAAATATTCTGAGTTGTTTGGGATTTTCCATGGAACCCCCCTTTGGCTAGCAACTCAAATGAATGCAAACCAGTGCCACTACTGAAAGCCTTATTTGCTGACAAGAAATGGCAGTTGGGACTCTATATCACTCACTGTTAAGAGAGCATATAATAATTGCCTTCACATATGTTAGGAAGTTTTTACTAGATTTCCACATCATCCCTCAAATGCCCCTCTACTCCAGCTGTCTCTCTGTATTTTCTCCACCAACACACCTGATCCTCCTGACGCTAGTCCACCTGAAATTTTCCCCTATCATGAAGATCCATTTGTTCCCTGTAGACCCTTCCTCTATACCTAACCTCTCTGGAATTCAGGATTGCAGCTTGGTTATCATTTATTTAACTGATAATATCCACATATAAACGTGTACATGCCATATTTATCTTCCTTGCTTTGGGTTAACACACTCAGGATAATTTTTTTTCTAGTTCCATCAATTTGACTGCAAATTTTATGGTGTCATTTTTTTAAGCAGCTGAGTAGTACTCCATTGTGTAAATGTACCACATTTTCTTTATCCATTTTTCAGTTGAGGGACATCTAGGTTGTTTCCCAGTTCTGGTGATTATGACTGGAGCAGCAGTGAACATGGCTGAACATGGTGTCTTTGTGGTAGGATAGAGCATCCTTTGGGCATATGCCCAAGAGTGGTAGAACTGAGTCTTGAAATAGATTGCCAGTTTTCAGAGGATCTACCATACTCATTACCATAGTGGCTGAATAAGTTTGCACTCTCACCAGCATTGGAGGAATGTTCCTCTTAATCCACAATCTTGCCAGTTTGAATTGTCACTTGTGTCAGAATCTGCCATTCTGACAGGTGTAAAATGTTAAACATTTCTTTAGGTGTTTCTTGCCCTTTGAGTTTCCTCTATTGAGAATTCTCTCTTTAGGTCACTACACCATTCTTTTTTAAACTTTTTGTTGTTGTTCCATATATTCCATCTTGACTACAGTTTCTCCTTCATCTCCTTTTCTCTCCCCTCCAGCTCCTCTCTCCTGAGACCTACCTCTTGCCTCTCCTAAGAAAAGGACAGGCCTCCCAGGGCATCAACCAAACACAGCATAACGTACTACAATATGGTAGGTATCCACTTACCTATAAGTGGATATTAGCTGTATAATACAGGATAATCGTGCTACAATCCCAGAAACCCAGAGTCTAAGTAACAAGGAGGTCTTAGGAATCTCTCTGGGAAGGGGAAACAGCACATCATTCTTATATTGGGCTGGTTTCTTTTGCAATTTTATTTATTTATTATTCACTTTATACCCTGGTTGTAGCCCCATCTTTCCTCTCTTCCCAGTTCCTCCCTCCCTCCTGCTCCACCCTATCCCCTTGCCTATTCCTCAGAAAGGGGGAACTTCCTATCCTATCCACCTCAGCTCATCAAGTTACATCAGGCCTGAAAATATCCACTTTCCCTGTGTCCTGGCAAGGAAGTCCTGCCAGGGGGGAAGTGATCAAAAAGCTAGCAAATGGGTTTTCGTTCAATGCAGTCCCCACTTCCTTCACTAGAGGACCCACATGAAGCCTAAGCTGTCCATCTGCTACCTCATTGTAGCAGGCCTATGTTCAGTTCCTGCATGGTCCTTGGTTGATGTTTCAGTCTCAGCAAGCCCCTCTGGGCCCTCGTTAGTCAGGTCTGTTGGTCTTCTTCTTTTCTCTTTCCTTCCACTTTCCCACAAGACTCCCTTTGAAACCCCCAGTGTCTGGCTGTGAGTCTCAGCATCTGTTTTGAGGCACTGCTGGGTAGAGTCTCTCAGAGGACAACTCTTGACAGGCTCCTGCACAGAACTAAACAGAGAATTCTCAACAGAGGAATCTCAAATGGCCAAGAAGCACTTAACGAAATGCTCAACATCATTAGTCATCAGGGAAATGTGAATCAAAACGACTCTGAGATTCCATCTCACACTTGGTAAAAGGCTAAGATAAAAATCTCAAGTAACAGCACATGCTGGCAAGGATATGGAGGAAAGAGAACACCCCTCCATTCCTGATGGGAATGTAAACTTGTACAACCATTTTGGAAATTAATCTGTCACTTTCTCAGAAAACTGGGAATAGCTTTACCTCAAGACCCAGCTATAGCACTCCTGGGTATATACCCCAAAGATGTTCTACCACACAGCAAGGACATTTGCTCAACTATGTTCATAACATCTTTATTCATAATAGCCAGAAAATGGAAACAACCTCTATGTCCCTCAACTGAAGAATGGATAAAGAAATTGTGGCACATTTACACAATGGAACACTACTCAGTTATTTTTAAAAAATCATGAAATTTGCAGGTAAATGGTTGGAATCATCCTGAATGAGGTAACCTAGACCCAGAAAGGCACACTGGTATGTACTCTCTTATACATGGATTTTAGCCATGTAGTACAGGATAAGCATAATACAAGGCACAGACCCGAAGAAGATATGTAAGAAGGGAGATCCAAGGGAGGATGAAGGGGAGATAGACAGAGGTGGTGATTGAAGGGAGGAAACAAGGTAGGAGAGAGGGTGTAGAGAGTTAAGGGGTTGAAGATCAGACCCGGGGAGAGAGAGGGAGAGACAACAGAAGGTTTATAGAGAAAAGAGAAATGGAGGGTGGGGATATCTCTGTAAAAAGCTTGAGACCTAAGTCAGGGTAGGCTTACTGGAGAATATGAGAGGAATTCATGTAGAGACTCCCAGTAGCAGAGGCCATAGAGACTGAAGAGGACACTCTCTAACTAGACTAGTCTCCTAGTAGAGGGAGTGGAACACCAACCCACCCACAAAAACTTCGACCCCAAATTTACCCTGCCTAAAAGATGTGCAGGGATAAAGATAGAGCAGAGATTGAGGGAAGGCCCAAACAATGCCTCCCCAGTCAAAGACCCACCCTATGGGAGAGCGCCAATCCCTGACACGATGAACAATACTCTGCTTAGCTTGACTTGTTTTCTTGATATCCAGTATCCTGAGTTGCTATATATTTTAAATATTACTCGTCTATCAGATGTGGAGATGACAAATTTTTCCTGTATTGCAGGGTGCTGCTTTGTCCAAATGGTAGTGTCCTTTGCCTTACAGAAGATCTTTTTCAGGTCCCATTTACTAATTGTCGAGCTTAGTGCCTTCACTATTGGGTTTCTGTCCCATGAGCGTGGGAGATCTTTCCATCTTCTGATATCTTCTTCAATTTCTGTCTTCAGAACTTGACATTTACACCATTCAAGTCTTTAACTTGCTTGGTTAGAGTTACCCAAGACTTTTTATATTATTTGAGGCTCTTGTAAGAGGTGTGGTTTCCATGATGTCTTTCTTAGTCCAATTGTATGTATAAGAGCTAGTGAATTTTTTTGAACTAATTTGGTATTCAGCTACTTTGCTGGAAGAGTCAGTTGTAGGAGTTCACTGGTGAAAAATTAGGGTCACTTATGTGTATTATCATCTACAAAGGAAATGATACATTGACTTCTTCCTTTCCAATTCCTATAACCTTGAACTCCTACAGTTGTCTTTTTCCTCTAGCTAGAACTTCACGTACTGTACCGAATAGAAATTGATAGAGTAGACAACTTTGTCTTCCTCCTGTTTTTAGTACAATTGCTTAGACTTTCTCTTCGGTTAATTTGATGTTGGCTATTGACTTGCTGTAAATTGCCTTTATATGTTGACATTTGTCCTTTCTATCCCTAATGTCTCCAGGATTTTTATAATAAAAGAGATTTTGGATTTTGTCAAAGGCCATTTCTGCATCTGATGAGACAATCATGTTTTATTTTCTTTCAGTTTGTTTATATGATGGATTATGTTTATTGCTTTTTATATATTGAACATCCCTGCAGCTCTGTGATGGAATCTACTTATCATGGTGGACGATCTTTTGATGTTTGGTTTGTATTTGCAAGTACTTTTATTAAGTATTTTTGCATCTGAGCTTATAAGGGAAATTAGCCTGGAATTCTTTTTCTTTGATGTGTCTTTATATGGTTTGAGTATCACAGTAATTTTAGCCTCATAAGATGAGTTCAGATGTGTTCCTTCTGTTTCTGTTTGGTAAAATAATTTGAAGAGTATTGGAGTTACCTCTTCTTTGAAAGTCCTGTAGAATGTGCTAAAACAGTCTGGCCCTGCTCTTTTTTAGTTGGGAGGCTTTTAATGGCTGCTTCTATTTCAATAGGAGTTATAGGTCAATTGTTTATCCAGTCTTGATTTAACTTTGGTAAGTGGCATGTATAGAGAAAATTGTACAGTTTTTTAGATATTCAAATTATTTGGAGTACAGGTTTTTAAAGTATGTCTTTATGATTCTTTGTATTTCCTTGATGTCTGTTATGTCCTCCCTCTCATTTCTGATTTTATGAATTTGAACATTCTCTCCCTATCTTTTAGTTAGTTTGGATAAGGGTTTGTCTGTCTGGTTGACTTTCTGAATGAACCAACTCTTTGTTTCAATGATTTTTTTAATGTTCTCTTTCTTTCTGTTTTGTTGATTTCAGCTCTCCATTTGATTATTTCTTGCCATCTACTCCTGCTGGGCGTGTTTGCTTCTTTTTTTTTTCCATAGTGTTCAGGTGTGCTGTTAAGTTGCTAGTATGAGATGTCTCCAATTCTTTTATGAAGGCACTTAGCGCTATGAACTTTCCTCTTAGCACCACTTTCATTGTGTCCCATAAGTTTGGATTTATTGTGCCTTCATTTTCATTGAATTCTAGGAAGTTCTTAATTTCTTTCTTTTATTCCCTCCTTGACTTAGTGATCATTGAGTAGAGAGTTGGTTAGTTTCTATGAGTTTGTAGATTTTTCGTTGTTTCTGTTGTTGAAATCCAGCTTTAATACATTGTGATTTGATAAGATAGAGAGAATTATTGCAATTTTCTTGTATCTATTAAGACTTGCTTTATTACCAAATATACAATCAATTTTGTAGAATGTTCTCTGAGGTTCTGAGAAGATATATTCATTTTTATTTGGGTGAAATGTTCTGTAGATATCTGTTAGGCCCATTTGAGTCATGACATCTGTTAGTTCCATTATTTTTCACTTTAGTTTCTGCCTGAATGACCTGTCCATTGGTGAGAGTGGGGTGTTGAAATTTCCTACTAGTAATGTATGAGGTTCAATGTGTGATTCAAGCCTCAGTAATGGTTCTTTTATAAATGTGGGTGCCCTTGCCTTTGGAGCATAGATGTTCAGAATTGAGGCGTCATCTTGATGAGTTTTTTCCTTCCTTTGCTTCCTTTCCCTTGCTCAACATTGTGGCTAGTTGCTTTATTTTGGCATGTTTCCACAAAGTTGAGACAGGTGATGCTCAGAATATTTATCACAATGCAATGTCCGGATTGAAACCAGAGAGTGAGGGAGAGAAATCAACATTTGAATGAACAAGGGTAAAGTGTATACATTCCAAAAGAACATTTTGGAAAATGTTTGAAAAGCAACAGGGTTGTTTCCAGGATTTCCATATATTGAACCACCCTTCCATGCGATGAAGCCTACTTGGTCATGGTGGATGATATTTTTTATGTGTTCTTGGATTCGGTTTGCAAGTATTTTTTTTATTTTATTATTAATTACAGTTTATTCACTTTGTATCCCCCCCATAAGCCCCTCCTTCCTCCCCTCCCGGTCCCACCCTCCCTCCCCCTTCTTCGTGAATGCCCCTCCCCAGGTCCACTGATAGGGAGGTCCTCCTCTCCTTCCTTCTGATCTTAGTCTATCAGATCACATCAGGAATGGCTGCATTGTTATCTTCTGTGGCCTGGTAAGGCTGCTCTCCCCTCAGGGGGAGGTGACCAAAGAACAGGCCTATCAGATTATGCCAGAGGCAGTCCCTGGTTTGCAAGTATTTTATTGAATATTTTTGTAGCAATGTTCATATGAGAAACATGTCTAAAGTTTTTTGGGTTTTTTTTTGGGGGGGGGGTTCTTTGTGTGGTTTAGGAATCAAGGTGACTGTGCTTTCATTAAATGAGTTTGTTAATGTTCCTTCTGTTTCTATTTTGTGGAATAGTTTGAAGAGAATTGGAGTTATCTCTTTTTTGAAGGTGTGCTAGAATTCTGTGCTGAAACCATCTGGCCCTGGGATTTTTTTGCATGGGAGACTTTTGATGACTCCTTGCATTTACTTGGAGGATTTAGGGTTATTTAATCTGTTTACCTGATATTGATTTAATTTTGGTAAATGGAATCTATCAAGAAAATTGTCCATTTCATTTAGATTTTCAAATGTTGTGGCATATAGGCTTTTGTTGTAAGACCTAACAATTGTTTGGGTTTTCTCAGTGTTTGTTGTGTCCCCCTTTTTGATTTTGCTGATTTATATACTGTCTCTCTGCCTTTTAGTTACTTTGGCTAAGGGTTTGTCTGTCTTGTTGATTTTCTCAAAGAACCAGCTCTTGGTCTCATTGATTCTTTGAATTGCTCTCTTTGTTTCTAATTTATTTATTTCATCTCTAAGTTTGATTATTTCCAATTGTCTACTGCTCTTGGGTATATCTGCTTCTGTTTTTTTTTCCCCTGAGGGCTTTTATGTGTGTCATGAAATTGCTGTGTGAGATGTCTCAAACTTCTTTCTGGAGGAACTTAGTGCTATGAATTTTCTTCTCAGCACTGTTTTCATTGTGTCCCATAAAATGGGGTAAGTTGTGCTTTCATTTTCATTGACTTTTAGGAAGTCTCTAATTTCTTTTTTCATTTCTTCCCTGATCAAACTGTCATTGAGTAGAGAGATGTTTAGTTTCCATGTGTATGTAGGCTTTTTGTTATTTCTGTTGTTGTTGAGGTCTAGTTTTAGGCCATGGTGGTCTGGTATGATACAAGGGATTATTTCAATCTTCTATATGTTGAGGCTTGCTTTGTGCCCGACTATATGGTCTCTTTTGGAGAAAGTTCCATAAGGAACCTAGATATCTATTATGTCCATTGATTTAGGATCTCTGTAAGTATCATTATATCCCTATTTAGCTTCTGTCTAGATGCTCTGTCCCTTGGTGAGAGCAGAGTGTTGAAGTTTCCCACTATTAAGGTGTTGGGGTAGATGTGTGATTTCAGCTTTAATAATGTTTCATTTACAAATGTGTGTACTCTTGTATTAGGGGCATAGATGTTCAGGATTGTGGTGTTCTCCTGGTGTATTTTTCCTTTAAAGAGAAGAAAATGCCCCTCCTCATTTTTTTTATTAATTTTGGTTGAACGTCTATATCATTAGATATTGGGATAGCTACCCTAGCTTGTTTTCTGGGTCTGTTTGCTTGAAAAATATTTTTCCAGCCCTTATCTTTGTTGCAGAGGTGTGTTTCTTGGATCCAGCAGAATGTTGGATCCTGTTCCCACAGCCACTCTATTAGTCTGTGTCTTTTTATTGAAGAGTTGAGTCCATTGATGTTGATAGATAATAGTGACCAATGAATGTTAGTTCCTTTTATTGTGGAGTTGGTGCTGTTATTGTGTTTCTATGCTTGTTTTCTTTTAATTCTTTGTTGTCTTATGTTTTCCTGGGTGTAGTTGATTTCATTGGATTGGAGTTTTCCTTCTAGTACCTACTGTAGGGCTGTGTAGTTGTGTAGATATTGTCTAAGTTTAGTTTTGTCACAGAATATTTTGTTTTCTCCATCTACGTTGATTGAAAGCTTTTCTGGGTAGAGTAGTATGGGTTGGTATCTGTGGTCTCTTAGAGTCTGCATGACATCTGCCCATACCCTTCTGGCTTTCATAGTTTCTGTTGAGATGTCTGTTGTGATTCTGATAGGTCTACCTCTATATGTTACTTGGCCTTTTCCCCTTTTAGTATTTTTTCTTTGTTCTGGAGATTTGACTATTATGTGATGTGAGGAGTTTCTTTTCTGGTGTAGTCTATCTGGTGTTCTGTAGGTCTCTTGTATGTTTATGGACATCTCTTTTAAGTTGGGAAATTTTTTCTTCTATGATTTACTTGAAAATATTTTCTGGAGTTTGGAGACTGGAATTTTCTTTTTTGTCTATTCCAATTATTCTTAGCGTTCGTCTTTTCTTGGCATCCTTGATTTCTTGAATGTTTTGTGTTTGAAACTTTTCCGATTTTTTTTTCTTTGTGAGATGTATCCATTTCTGCAATTTCTGCTCCTGGGATTCTCTCTTCCATCTCTTGAATTCTGATGGTGATGCTTACCTTTGTGGTTCCTGATCTTTCCTCTAAGTTCTTCAGCTCCAGGGTTTCCTCTGTTTGTGTTTTCTATATTGATTCTAATTCAGTTTTCATGTCTTGCACCATTTCCTTCATCTGCTTGAAGGGTGGATTCTTGTCTTTCCATGATAGCCTCTATTTTTTTGTTCATTTTCTCTCTGTATGCTACTAATTTTGCCTCTACCTGTGCCTCTATTTGTTTGGCTGTATTTGCCTGTGTTTCTTTGAGAACTTTGTTCGTTTCCTCTTTGTTTGCCTCTAATAACTGGGTAAGCATAGCTTTAAAATCGTTTTCCTGTGTTTCCGATGAATTAAAATATCCATTGATTTTGGGGGTTGTTGGTGAAGCCATGAAGTCCTGATTTTGTCGATGTGTTCTTATGCAAACCTCTAGCCATCTGATTATCTATAACCTTCACTGTTTGTTCCTGGAGTCTGTACTTCAGCCTGGGTTAGTCTGTCTCTGGTGTCTGGAGTATTCTTCAGGAAGATGAGAGAGGTCCACTGGTTTGAGAGTGGATGTTGGTGTTTCAGCTGTAACTAAGAGAGGAAAGTCGCAGGTGCATATGCACAAGTGCAGGTGTGTGTGTGTGTGTGTGTGTGTGTGTGTGTGTGTGTGTGTGGCAGTGTGCTTTGAGGGAGATGGTGCTAGAGCTTGTAGATCCCTAAATGGTAGCATGTAAGCACGGGGGAGAGTTGAGTGAGGTGCGGGTCCTGGTGTGCTGTTTGCAGGTACGATGTGCATGAGCTGGTGCCCTGAATACCTCAGTGCCCTACAGACCTGTCATACTGTCCTTCTAGTCTTCAGATTTGTCTGGGCTCCAGGAATTGTTTGCCTGGACTCCACTGGTAGACCCACGGAGCAGGGGCTTCAATGTTGAGAATGTTGTCCCAAGGATCCCCATATTTCCCACAGTGGGGATGTCGATGGGAGGGATCAGAGTTCTGGCTGGTAGCTTAGAGGGACGCTGGTTCTAGGGTTCTGCAAGCAGTCACTGAAAGGTGCACTCATGAGCTCGAAGGCTTAATTGAAAGCATAGGGGATTCCCCTGTTCTCTACTCTCAGATTTGGGCCCACAGGGGCAATTGATATTGCAGGAGATCCATCAGCTCAGAGGTGTCCACTGTTTGGCTGCTGGGCAGGTATGCCTCTGTAGCCTCAGTCACAGAGCGCGAAGAGGTTCCTGCTTGTACTAGCTGCTGCCCTGTCCCAGAGGCAGTTCTGGGAGGCTGGCCTGTGCCTTTTCAGTCACTGAGCCCAGAGGCTTGTGCTATGGGCAATCACTGCAGTCTCAGCCAAGAAGTCTCAGTGTTTGGAGCAAAGGCTACTGCTGGCCTCTTCGCCCAGCAGGGATACCTGTGCTTGGGGAAAGGGGAAGTGCAGGGGGTTGAATATTCTTCACTCTCAGTCCATGGAGACATCCACAGGTGACCCAGATCCAAATTGCTCCAGCTCACGGGTGGTACCCTCTTGCCCAGGAAGCCTCAATGTGGATGTTCTGGCTTCAGCTGCCCCTCCACTCACCAATTTCATAGTCGGATCCTGTGCTCCTCAGAGACACTATGCACTGATAGCTGCCATCTTGGAACCTCCCCTGAGCTGTTTCTTGCATGCAGCAGAAGAATGGATATTATTTTCACATCCATTCTGTTATTCTGTGGCATTTTGTTGGGTAAATGAGACCACTGATATTGAGAGATATCGATGACCACTGATAGTTGATTTCTTTTATTTTTGTGTTGGTTCGGTGGTGGTTGGTGTGGTAGTGGGTGTGGTGCTGGTGGCAGTGGGTGTGCGTTTTCCCTTTCTTTCTTTTGATTTTGTTGGCCTGAGATTATTTATTTCCTGTAATTTCATAAATGTAGTTAACCTCTGTGGGTTGGAGTTTTTCTACTAGCACATTCTATAGGGGTGAATTTGTAGATATGCATTGTTTAAATTTGGCTTTATTGAGCAATATCTAATTTTCTGAATCTATGGTGACTGAACATTTTGCTGGGTATAGTAATCTGGATGGCATCTGTTATCTCTTAGAGTCTACAGTGTGTTTGTCCAGACCTTCTGGATTTAAAGTCTCTTTTGAGAAATCATGTAATTCTAATAGGTCTGCCTTTATATTCTTTTTTTTTTTTCGTCTGTATGTTCAATGTTTTTATTATTATATGCTAAAGTTACTTTCTTTTCTGGTCCAATCTATTTTTTGTTCTATATGCTTCCTGTATCGTTATAAACATCTCCTTCTTTAGCTTAGGAAGATATTCTTCTATGAAAAAATATTTTCTGGGCCTTTGAACTGCAATTCTTCTCCTTTCTCTATTCTTTTTAGTCTTAGATTTGGTCTTTTTATGGTGTCCCAGATTCTTTGGATATTTGCACGGGGTAGATCAGGAGGTTTTTTTGATTTAACATTTTCTTTGACCAATGTATCCATTTATTCCAATGCTTGATATTCTTTGTCCACCTCTTATATTTGTTTGGTGTTCTGTACTTCATTGTTTACATACCTAAACTTTTCTTTTCCAGAATTTCCTGTTTGTATTTTCTTTATTAATTCTGTTTCCATTTTCATGCCCTGACCAGTTTTATTCATTTCTTTCCACCATTTGTATGTGTTTTCTTAGATGTCTTTAAGGGATTTATTAATGTCCTTCAAGTATTTATTTGTGTTTCCTGCATTTCTTTAAAGGATGTATTCATTTCCTTTATATAGTCCATATTTATATAGCCACCTTTATGCTCTTTTTTCTTTATGTTTCAGATTCCGGAATACTCAGGGCCTGCTGTGATAGGAAAACTAGACTCTGGTGAAGACCTTTTGCCCTGTGTGTTATTGATTGTGTTCTTATGCTTGCAATTTGGCATCTGTGTTTAGGATGATTACATGTCTAGGTGCTGGTTTCCAGACTTGTCATCCTTGGGTGGATGGGTGTTTTGTTCCTTGGTTTTCAGAGAGTATGATGGTTGTGTGTTGCCTGGTAGGAAATGTTCTTTGGATCTAATAATTGTGCCACTGAGTTTTCAGATAAAATGACACTTGGGAATGGGGATAGGCTAGAGTACTGAAAGTATTCTCATGAGGGAGGAGAGAAGAGAGTTCATACAAAATCTGCTTATTTTGTCTCCTTGGAATGGGGGACAGATAGTGAATAGTGGGTCACCCCAGAGTTTCTTCTATAGTGCTGGTGATGAGACTGGGGCATTGGATCTAGAGGACTAGAGGAAGAGGGGAAGATCTGTAGATAGCCCACTTGCTTCCCTGGCAGCAGGGGTCTCTGGGTTAGCAGGGTGTGCCTGCTGGCATTGGGGACTGAAATAAAGTGTCAAGTGTGGGAGGGAGGTCAAGAGAAGATGGTCTAGGATCCACAAGAGATGTGGTCAGGGGAAAGGCTTTAGCCAGAGCTCTGTTGCAGTACTAAGGCTGAGACTGGGGGATTGGATTTGGAAGGGAGAAAGGAGTAGTGAAGGTCTTCAGTTGGCTTACCTGTTTTCCTTGACCTGCTCAGTTGGTATGTTCTCAGTGAATGCTCATGTTGTAGGTTAGAATAATGGGATGAGTTGGGGGGGGGGCAAAGACTGGAGAAGATCTTTGTGATCTATTGGACATGGTGTCAGAGGGGGAAAAAAAGTAGACTGCAGCAGGTGTTCTGCTACAGAGCTGGTGACAACACTAGGGGGTGTTGGATCCAGAAGAGCAGAAGGAGAGTTGTGGGTCTGCCTTTAGCCTTTTTATTGCCTTGGAAGGAGTGGAGAAACCGTTGGGTAAACAGGAGGTCTCTTCTCTGGTTGGGGACTGGAACAAAGCAATGAGTGTGGGGAAGGAGGTTCAAAGAGGAAGATCTTTGATCACAGCCAATCAGAACTGGGGAGGAGATTGAGGGAGACTTTCGTGGGTTTTCTGCTCCAGAGCTCAGGATGAGACACCGGGATTGGGTCTAGGGGAACAGAAAGAGAGAAGAAATGTTTGATTAAACTATGTTACTATACTTTTGTAAAATCCTGTTTCTGAATGAAACTGGACAAAAAATGCACAGGATCCCTCTAAATATTTTCTGCTTTTAGAATTTTTCTTTTAAAATAAAGACTGTGTTTACTAGGCCAGTCTTAATCTGCCTGCCTAAGCTCCTCACTAACTGAGGCTATGGGCACATGTCACCATATTCAGCTTGTATATTTATTATAACTGTATAAATCTGCAATTGTTTCATAATTAAAAACACATAAAAAGGAAAATGAGTCTTAAATCAGGTATAGAAATGGAGGTCAGTGGTGTTCATTAAGCATAAATTCTATTTTTACCTTACTCTAGCCGCATGCATAAAAATGTTACAAGCTAGCTTTAAAGATATTTTTTTCTTCTAAGTGCCTGTCCTTTTGCTTCTTTGAAGGTTTGAGCAGTTAAATTGAAAACAGATTTATTGGTTAATTATGAAGTATAGGTCTAGGCTCTTGATACCATGTGTGAGCGCGCGCGCGCGCACGCGCGCGCACACACACACACACACACACACACACACACACCAGGCATGTGACAAGATGTTTGTATTTTTTCCTAGGGAGCTTTATCATTGAGATAAAGCTTTACCCATGTCTCTGAAAAGCAGAATGATTTTATTAAAATTATTTGTGACTGACTGTATGTCCCAGATTTCTCAAGGGGTATTGGAGACTGATGTAGCTCCTATTTGTGTGTTCTGCAATATGATTAATGGTCTAGCTGGCAGTCACTTTGAGTAGTTAGTGTCTGCTGACTAGTGTGATCCCCAAAGCCACCAAAGGACCTGAAATGTGACAAAGGACAGTTAAGAGCAGTGCGATCCTTTCCATTAGTGTTTGTGGCTTGTTAAAAACAGATGAGGAAGTCAGGGTGGAGGTCAACGTCACAAAAAAACAAGTTGAGCTTAAGAAAGTTATCTCCTCCCAGAAGAGCACTTTCTATGTCCACAATTTCCTAAACAATCACTTACTTAAAGGACATATGCAGGCCTACAGAGGTTTTAGTTTTGAAGGCAAAGGGATTGGGCTTATTGTAGGCTCAGGAATGAAATGTTCACCTATCAATTGTTGGTGGATACAAAAATATTTTAAGTATGTTTTTAAATTATTTTTCATATAAAGACCCAATCATAGACAAAGCATAAGAATAAAAAAATATATACTGTTTCTTTTGTCCTAGGGAATGGTTAGGATTTTCTTGTGTCAGATGCTTTGATTTTTCCATCTGTTCATTTTACATGAGAGGATATATTTATTCCTTAGAAAGCATGCTCTGTAATCAATTACTTTTAATAAGGTAACTCAATTTTGAATGATATGATACAAATGAAGATTAAAGCTAATTTAGGGCAGTCTTTTTTTACTACTGTATAAATTAGCATTGGAAGCACTATAAGGAACTGTGTTTTTGATTAAGGTTTGGATTACATTGAAGGTTTGGTAAGATCAGTTTTATTAAACTGAACCATAGCCATAGCTGCCGAAAAATAACAGAATGTATTAGAGCAAAAGAAGATGAACTATATTGTCCTTGGAAAATTTTAATCAGATGACTGTGTGTGTGTGTGTGTGTGTGTGTGTGTGTGTGTGTGTGTGTTCCTCTGCTATCAAGACCATGCTATTCTATTCTACTGCTATTATGGGTCAAATACCCCTGCTTTCCTGAGTAGCACCTGAGTAGACTCCTTCTTGATAATTCAGTCTTCTTTCTTATTAAATCAAAATGATGTCTCAAGTTATCATACTGTACCTGCAAGTTTCATAACACTCAGTAGTAGTAAGCACACTATCGGCCTCAAAGGTGGACAGTGGTGTCCACAGTGGTGTCTATGTTCTTACCATGATGTAAAAGGCACCATAAAGCATGTTCCCACCCAATTGCTGCTTAGCACATTCTCCTTCCAACTCTAGTGGATCACACACCATATGCTCGATAAAGGAATTGGGCCTTTTCTTATCTTTCAGTCTCTGCATATGTTTAGAGTATTCTCATAATACTTATGAAATGCCTCCCATGCTTGTTATCCAGTTTTTAACAATAGCCCAAATCACGACTCGGAGGAGATGTCTTTGTTTTGTGCCTTCTCAAGACTTAGGACAGCTCACATAGATCAGGGTTGATATTTTACTTACTGATAATATGCCCCTGGTTTATGAGATTCCGTTGTTATTTTTGATGGTGGGAAAAAATACATTGGTACTCAGGTAGATTAAAAAGTAAACATTCATTTCTTGCTGGTCCAAAGAAGAGGGGGCTGTTTGGTCTCCTGGTACAGAACAAAAACATGCTATGTTTTCATGAGAAAGCATTAAGAAGAGGGTGAGTTCCAGGACACATTAGCTATTGTCTATTATGAGTGGTTTATCTGTCTCCGCAGCATGGGATCTACCTCTGGCTGTCTGATATATGGCTTGGCAGCAACTGGCAAACAGAGTTTCTGCTTTAAGTAGAAGAACCTGATGAAGGAAGTACCTGGAAAATGGGCCTATTAACACTGGGTCAAAACAAAGTTTCAGAGGCTGAAAGACAAAATATATCATGCTACAGGTTAGTGTCTAAATTATGTGTTTAAAATATTGATTGACACAGTAGCTGAAATGGACATGTGTGTATCAACATAACTTTGTTACTATAACAATTATGCTGATTTTTTTGTAAACTAGCAGTTTTTAGCATGATCTTCCAACTACTGAAACATCATCTGCCATCCATCATGTGATTCAGAACTTCAGTTTTCACATATTTAAAATGACTTTCGTGCTCTTTCTTACAGTGAAGAAAAGAAGAAATAAATGTGATAGTTAAGATATAAATATTTTATTTTCAGAAATTCCAGTTTTGTAGTTGTATTTATTCAAGATAAATTACTATAAATATTCTATCTGGCTAGACATAGTTTGATAAAATCTGTCAAGAAGCATTTTACAGAGCAGACAGGCAAACTATGCTCCTTTCCTTTTAAAATGTACTTTAAAAACTCATCTTTATTGGTCAAATGTCATGAAAACACAGCACTGTAAATAAGACTAATACATCAACCAAAAAGTGCGTTAGGCTTTAAATCATCTTATTAAATATTGAGATTAATTGGGGATAATTGCTCTTTCAGTTGCATTTGAAAGGCATAACAAATAAGAGTACTTGCAGAGTATGTGTGGACTAAACTGTGTTTGAGAACTTTCTGATGACAAATGCTGGGTTTTAGCCAAGGGCAAATCAAGAATGAGTCACTGAAGCAGACTTTTTTCCTTGATATAATGGCGTTTATAGTTTCTAGGTTTGTTTGCATTGTTAATATAATTTATAATACCATTTAGAAAAAGAAGCTAGTACATATTATTCTTTTTCAGCTATAAATAAGACGTTGAGTATTCCAAGGCCTGACTATATGATAAACCACAAGTCCTCCGTTATTCCCTCCATGCTCTCAAATCACAGCTATCTAATCAGATCCCCAGTCTCTAAGGAGGGAGAGAGCAGAGCTTGTGCTTAAGGAAGATCAGCACAGAGGGCAGAGACCCAGTACCAACAAGGAAGACAAAACCCACTCAGAGTGCTTTAGATGCTTGTTTATCTTTTACCCAGTCAGGATTAGCGTCACGTTTTGTTGTTAACATTGAAATAATCACAAAACACTTGCAAATAGTTTCCCTGTTTTTGAAAGAAAGTTACCAACTTGATATTTAACTTACAAATTCTGTAGGCATTTTCCATTAAGGTTTACTAAAAAGTTCGGTGCTATATACAACCACAACACAAGAATCAGGATACCGAAATGAGCATTGATCTGTCACTGCCAAGTCATCCTTGGGCGCCATTCAGCTTTCACCAGTTTTGCCGATACTACCATTCCGTTCAATGGCTTGGGACTTAAAGACTGAATTGTGTAAGGGCGTCATACATCTTTAATTTCCTGGTTGCTCCATATTCATCCATTGACTGAAGGTATGAGCTATATATTTTGTAGTGATCATTAATTTGCTTCCTTTTGATGCAGCTTCATTAAATTCAGGTTGTTGAAAGGGCAGAGCCATCAAGAGAACAATGCACACAAACCCTTTTACCCTCAAAAATATGATAGATCTATAGAAGTTAATGAATTACAAATCAGTATATCAATTCCAGTTTCTGATCTTGTGTATGAAGGTCACTACCATCCTTATAATACTAAAATCCAAACTCTTATTTATTTGTTTGTTTATTTATTCACTTTACAGGCTGATCCAAGCCCCATCCCTCCTCTCCTCCTAGCTTCACACTCACTCTCACCCCCTCCATTCCCCCCACTCCTTCTCAGAGAATGGGAGGCCCCCAGGGGCTACCAAACCACCCTGGCACCTCGAGTCCCAGCAGGACTAAACCCATCCACCCGCAATGAGGCCAGACAAGGCAGCCCAGCTAAGGGAAAGGGATCCAGAGGCAGGCAATGGAGTCAGACACAATCCCTGCTCCCATTGTTAATAACCCACATGATGACCAAGCTGCACATCTCCTACATATGTGTAGGGGGGTACACCAATCAAAGAGCATGTATGGGTCAAACCTAGATCCCTTACACAAACAAACTTTTTTATATTTATTACAGTTTATTCACTTTGTATCCCAGCTGTACCCCCTCCCTCATTCCTTCCCAATCACACCCTCCCTCCCTCATCTCCTCCCATGCCCCTCCCCCAGCCCAATGATAGAGGAGGTCCTCCTCCCCTTCCATCTGACTCTATTAGGTCTCATCAGGACTAGCTGCATTGTCTTCCTCTATGGCCTGGTAAGGCTGCTCCCCATCAGGGGGAGGTGATCAAAGAGCCAGCCCCCAAGTTCATGTCAGAGACCGTCCCTGTCTCCATTACTATGGAACCAACTTGGACACTGAACTGCAATGGGCTACCTCTGTGCAGGGGTTCCAGGTCATCTCCATGAGTGGTCCTTGGCTGGAGTATCAGTTTCAGAAAAGGCCCCTGTGCCAAGACTTTTTGGATCTGTTGCTCTCCTTGTGGAACTCCTGTCCTCTCCAGGTCCTACTATCTCCCACTTCTTTCATAAGATTCCCTGCACTCTGCCCAAAGTTTGGCTATGAGTCTTAGCATCTGCTTTAATACCCTGCTGGGTAGAGTCTTAGGCGGCCCTCCATAGTAGGCTCCTGTCCTGTCCCCTGTTTTCTCCCTCTTCTGATGTCTTTCTCTTCCTAACCACACACCCCAACTCATTTTCACCTTGTCCAAGATTCCAATACCAGCAGGCATTCTCCGCAGGCCACACTGGCCAGCTAAGCAACAGATCTTCACCTCACCCTCCTCCTCTCCAAATCTAGTCCTCCAGTTTCATCCTCAGCTCTATTGATGACCATTTGCTGTGACCTTTCCTCCCTCATTGCCCCCATCTCCAGTGCGTCACACAGATGTTTCCCACCAGCCTCTTGTCCCCCACCATTCATTGCATTATTCCAGTCCCAACTCCAGCAGGCATTTCCTGATAAGCAGCCAGCCAAGTCTGCCAGGAAAGCAAGGAGCTTCGCATCTTCACTCTCCCTCCACTCTTCCACTTCAATCCTGAGTCTCATCCATAGCTCTGCAGCACACACGCTACCTGTTTCAGCCTCTTCTCGAACTCTGCCCTCATTCCCAGGAGACTAAGCAGACCTTAGTGGAACGTCTTTCCTGTGGATTTCCTTACCCACTCCAACGACAACCCCCTTTCCTAAGTGTTAGCTCTCAATACCTAGAAACACATTTAACTCAGAACAACAGGTACCCATCTAGAAGGCTATCAGAAGAATTCCCTACCAGGAAAAACATAGTCACCAATTCTCTTCAACCATGATCGTAGCAGCTTTATTTGTAGTAGCCAGAATCTGGAAACAACCCAGATGCTCCTCACTTGAGGAATGGATATAGAAATTGTGGTACATTTACACAATGGAATACTACTCAGCAATTAAAAATGAGGAAATCATGAAATTTGAAGGCAAATGGTGGGATCTAGAAAAGATCATCCTGAGTGAAGTATCCCAGAAGCAGAAAGACACACATGGTATTTACTCACTTATAAGTGGATATAGACATATACTATAGGATAAACATACTAAAATCTGTACACCTAAAGAAGCTAAGCAAGGAGGAAGACCCTGGGTAAGACAATCAACCCTCACTAGGAAAAACAAACAGGATGGACAAAGAAAGAGGGAGAAAACAGGCAACAGGACAGGAGCCTATCACAGAGGAACTCTGAAAGACTCTACCCAGCAAGGTATCAAAGCAGATGCTGAGACACTTAGCCAAATATTGGGCAAAGTGCAGGGAATCTTAAGAAAGAAGGGAGAGATAGACAGACCTGGAGGGGACAGGAGCTCTACAAGGAGAGCAGCAGATCCAAAAAATCTGGGCACAGGAGTCTTTTCTGAGACTGATAATCCAACCAAGGACCATGCATGGAGATAACCTAGAAGAACCCCTGCACAAATGTAGCCCATGGCAACTCAGTGTGCAAGTGGGTTCCCTAGTAATGGGAACAGGGACTGTCTCTGACTTGAACTCAGGGGCTGGCTCTTTGATCACCTCCCCCTTATGGGGGAGCAGCTTTACCAGGCCACAGAGGAAAACAATTCTGCCAGTCCTGATGAGACCTGATAAGCTTGAGTGAGAAGGAAGAGGAGGAGGACCACCCCATCAGTGGACTTAGAGAGGGGCACGGAAAAAGATGAAGGAGAGAGGGTATGATTGAGAAGGGAAGAGGGAGGGGGCTACAGCCAGCATACGAAGTGAATAAACTGTAATTTATTAAAAAAATAATTAATTAAAAAATTTTAAAACAGAGGGAAATGGAAACCAAGGAACAAAGTACCCATGCAACAAAAATAAGACCATCACCCAGAATTATAGAATCACAAATCCAGATGTCTAAATGCTAGGATAAAAGCACAATCAATAGCAGCTAGGACAATGTGTTTCCATTAAAGCCCAGCTATCACACTACAGAAGGCCCTGAAAATTGCAACACAGCTGAAGGACAAGACAAAAGCCTCAAAATAGCCCTTATGGATATGATAGAGGTCCTAAAAGAGGGGAAAAAACCCTAAAGAAGTCCAAGAAAACAAAAATGAGCAGTGAAAGAAAATGAATAAAAAAATGCAGGGCCTGAAAATGTAATAGAATCAAGAAAGAAAGAAACAGAGAAAGAGAAAGAAAGAAAGAAAGAAAGAAAGAAAGAAAGAAAGAAAGAAAGA
>NW_026585644.1:10572811-10691865 GCF_907164565.1 Psammomys obesus
GAAAGAAAGAAAGAAAGAAAGAAAGAAAGAAAGAAAGAAAGAAAGAAGGAAGGAAGAAAAAAGACAAGCAAAGAGAAAAGAAAAGAAAACCAAAACTGAGGGAAATCAGAAAATAAAATTTAGGAACTCAAACAGAAACCACTCAGACACAAAACTCAAGTCCAAGTGTATCAAAGACCTCAACATTTATGTTAGGTCCTTGTCTGCAAGCAGAACAGAGTATCGTTAATAGTGTCAAGGGTTGGCTCTCTTGCATTGGATAGGTCTCAAGCTGGCAGTCATTGGTTTACCATTCCCTAGATCTCTGCTCTATCTTTATCTCTACATGTCTTGTAGGTAAGACAAATTATGGGTCGAGAGTCTTATGGATGGATTGGTGTCCCCCTCCCTCCACTGGAAGTCTCACTTGGCTACACGACTTGGTGACAGCAGGTTCCATATCACCCTGCTGCTAGGAGTCTCAGCTAAGGTCACCCCCATAGACTCCCTGGAGCCTCCCTTGTCACAGAAATGCCTCCTCCATCGATTTCTATTCTCTTTCCTGGTCCTCCCTGCCCCCACCACCACACCTACCATCCTCACTCTTCCCACACCTGATCTCTAACTCCTCATCCACTCAGTTCCCTCCTTTCATCTACTTCAAATGTCTACTTTATTTCCCCTTCTGAGTGAGACTGAAGAATCCTCCCTTGGGCCCTCCTTGGCTTCTTTGAGTCTGTGGATTGTAGTGTGGTCATCTTGTTCTCAATGACTAAATCCACTTATAAGTGAGTACACGCCATGCATGTCTTCCCAGATCTGGCTTACCTCACTCAGGCTGATCTTTTCTCGTTCCATCAATTTGCCTGAAAATTGTATGATGTCCTTGTTTTTATTAGCTGAGTAGTATTTCATTGTGCAAATGTGCCACATTTTCTTTATTTATTCTTCGGTTGAGGGACATATAGGTTGTTTCCATTTCCTGGCTATTATGAATAAAGCTGCTATGAACATAGCTGATCAAGTATCCTTGTACTATAGTGGAGTGAGTATCTTTTGGGTATATGCCCAGGAATGGTATATCTGGTTCTTGAGGTAGATCTATTCACAATTTTCTGAAAAAACTCTGGATTGATTTCTACAGTGATTGTACAGTGATTGCACTCCTACCAGCAAAAGAGGAGTGTTTCCCTTGCTCCACAACCTTGTCAGCATGTGACGTCACTTGAGTTTTTTATCTTAGTCATTCTGACAGGTTTAAGATGGAATCTCAGGGTTGTTTTGATTTACATTTCCCTGATAACTAATAATGTTGAATATTTCCTTAAGTGTTTCTTGGTCACCAGAGATTTCTCTGTTGAGAATTCTCTGTTTATCTCTGTACCTCATTATTTAATTGGGTTATTTGTTTTGTTGTGTTGATACCTGCGTTAGCATAGCTGTAGCCAACTTGTCTTTAGTCTCCATCTTAATCATAAGGTGAAACTAAGTTAAAGTTTTCTGGCTCTGCCTCCCAATGATTAATATGCTGACACTTTGTAAATATTATTATGTCTGTATGGTTTCATTACTAAACTTTGTATACTTTTTTGCCTGGACATTCTGTAAAGTCCCCAACTGCAGCACCAATCAAATTAAAGGTCAGTTAAAAACTCTTTGTTTAGCTAGTCCAAATGATACAATGCTGCCCTCCCCTTGCTTCCCACACCTGGTTACCTTGTTTTTACCTGGTTATGGTTATACAAGTACCACGTTTTGGCTCCCGAATCCACTGTGTCCCTGATGATAGTCAGTCCTAGGATGTTGCATTCAACAAACCATCCATATCTGACTGGTGGTCTGTGTGGCCAGTCTGTACATAACAGTAGATGTTTAATTTCTGTGAGGCTTCGTCCAGCAGCTCAGAGAAACAGATGCAGACCCACAGAAAACAACAGTACGAGCTCCAGGAGTTTTGGGGAAGAGTTGGAGGAAGGACTGAGTGAGTGAAGAGGTCACGGACACCACAAGACGACCTACAGAGTAAACCAACCTGGGCCCATGGGGGCTCACAGAAACTTAACTACTAACCAAAAAGCATTCCTGGGCTGGACCCAGACCCCTACACATATGGAGCAGGTGTGCAGCTTGGTCATCATGTGGGTCCCCTAACAATGGGAGTGGGAGCTGTCTCTGACTCTGTTGCCTACTCAAACAATTTCCAGCACCTGAGATTTCAGAGTGGTATTGTGCTATCTGTATCTTTTCCCAGGGGGAAGCAGGTGTATGTTGTCCTTTCAGACAATACCATATGCTTTGTTATTTTAAAGCTCAGAAAATATAGATACAGAAGGCTAAACTAACTTCCCAAGACCATATTCCCAAACCATTATGATAACCTGAGACTTGAAATCTGTCCCAGCCTGACTCTAGATCTCAGGCTTTTTCTGAATACATCACACATTCTGAAAATGAGAATTTAAAAATGGAAAGAAAGCAGTGATGGAGTCCAGGGGACAGACCAGAATAATGATCAAAGCAGAAATGCTATTCCTGAATAAGACGAGAGGTGTTCAAACTCCACTAGCAATTTCATCAGTGAGGATACATTGTTCTCGGTACAACAGCAGAGCCAGCACTGTGTAACACCATGTGTTTTTGTGCCCAATTGTGCAAGCTCTCTAGGCAGGTAAGACGTGTGTGGTGGGGGGGTACAGTTTTCTTAGCAAGCTATTTTAGATCAGAGTGAAGGGAGGGCTTTCTGTGTCAAGGATTCAGTATTAACCACATTGTTGCAGACGCAGTCTGTTTATGTCTTGTCTCTGCCCCACTCTCATTACTTTTGTTTTGGCTTTGGCTTGACCATTTTTCTGCAGATCCCCGGGCTGAAAACAGTAAGCCTAGAACTAGTTAGAGAAGTTCAGAACTGAGGACCCTGGAGGTTCTCTGAATTACTGCTCCTCAGTACACCTCTCACTCAGTCAGGAGTCAGAGCTAAAGTCATGTGCAGAACTGACTTCAGGAACTTCTCCATAGCCACCGTGGCCTTTGCTACCAGCAATACCCCACGTATGACTTCGCTGCAGTACTCCACAAAGCTGGATTTGCAGCCCTGGTTTTATTCTCTCTAGAATGAACCTTAACTACTCCCTGCCACTTTGCATGTCTGGCTCCCAAGGCAGGTGCTTCTAATTAAAACCTTTCTTCGTGCTGCCTCTTAGCTTCAAGGGTCTGAGAGGCCAGATATCTGACCTATACAGAGGGAGCAAAATAACAAACAGCCACTGCTTTGTCAAGGTCCACATTACAGCATGGCTCCCTATAAATGCATCATTACATATGGATTGTGACCAGTTCTGCATACAGCACAGCCAGCCACCTTCATATGGCTAACACGAAGAATTACATTAAAACGGGTGCCAAGATTCTATAAGCATTCCTCATATGCACATCAAAAGGTTGGCTCATAATTGAGCCTTTAGTTAACCCTAAAATGTGACCACCTTTTAATTCTATTGAACCCTGCTGTGTTTGTTTATTCGTGGTTCAATTTTTCTAACCGAAACACAAGAATTTAGATTTAGCCCTGTTACATTTCATTTTTGTTAGTTTTGGCCCATCTTTCAAACTTTCAGTAATCTTCCTGAGTACCATTTCTGTCATCCAATATGGCGACTCTTGTCTCCACAGCTCTGTGCCAGACACAAATGGGGTAAACATGCCTTTTGTTTCTATTCAAATCTCTGATTTAAAAATGCTGAAAAGAATGGCAAAGAATATAAACCATTTGTGGAATACCACAACCTGTTTTCATCAAGGGTAGCTTGTAACCATTAATTATTATGTTAAACCATATTCACTGGGCACATTTATCTAGACTTATGTGAAACATTTGTCCACTGCTTTCATTTTATCTTATTGTGATAATGGTGATGAAAAGAAATAGATTAAAAGTAGCTTAAGGAAAACCATTCTTTATAGTATGAGCATAATATAATCAGGAAATAGAGTGTGATTGATAATCAAAGATAACCTATCTTCCAATGTGGAAACAACATGCTTTTTTAAAAAACAGAATAATAATACAGATCATTATCAATGGCACATTCAAGATCAGTCTTGATGTCATATTACTGTAATATTAGACTGTGTGAGACTAGGACCCTGTCAACATTTTCCAAGAAGAACCAGTTAGTAAATATTTTAGATTGGGCTGGCCATATGGTCTTTGTTGCAATTACTCAGCTGTGCTCGAGTAGAGAAAAATAAGCCATAGACAGTAAATTAGTGAATTGGCAGGAATGTGTTCCCACACAATATTGCTTGTAAAAACCTAGCTGGTTAGATTTGGCTCTAACTTGTTCAACTCTTTGAAATAAGCTTTTTTTCCAAGGACAGCAAAGTGGGTGTGTGGATTTAGAAATAGATTACAGCATTGTGCTAGTCTCGATAATAAGGTATGTCTAATGTTTTAGAAAAATTTTATAGCAGATTTTTATTAGTGAGAAGTGCCCTCTTCTACTCTGAACTTCAATACCCCAAAATGGTTCTGATTCTTAGCAGTGGTTCCATATCTGTATTAAGAAAAAAGACCTATAGAGAAAGCTCAGCTGTTCAGCACATTCGCTGCTTTTGCAGAGGGCTAAGGTTCAATTCCCAGTGTTTACATGGCAGCTCACAACCATCCTTCACTGCAGTTCCAGGGGATCCAATGCCCACGCCTGGCCTCTGGAGGCATTGCATGTTTATGGCGCACAGGTACACATGCAGGCCAAGCTCCCAGACACATGAACATAAACAAAATTTAAAAGTAAACAATGGGAAGTGTTAAGGAGCTTTCCAAACTCAGATGCCTCACTATGATGACTGAGGGATTAGTACTCCACAGACCTGACTTTGACATTTGGGAAAGATTGAGAGTTCTTGGATGAGGAGCCCACTGTTGCCTATGCTGTGTGTGCTTTCTAAACCACAACCTGCAGTAGAGAGGCAGATATGTTCTACAGTTTGAATGTGGTCGCTTTGAGCTCCAGGCATTGCTGGATTGAAAGTGTTAAGGAGGGGAGACCTAAGTAACCCTCAGTGTCTTCCCCACGTGAAAGAAATTTTATTTATAGAAATGCAGATAATTTGTTCTCCCACCTCCTGCCTGAGAAGCTCAATGCTCCCAGCGACAAAGAGAAATCTACAGAGTCTCACCAACTGCAGCATCTAATTGCATGTCTAAGGGATTTCACAACTCTAAAAGCAGGCACCACCTACTTGATGCTGTTGAGGATCTCGGAGACCTCCTCGCCAACCGTGGAAATACTAAAATGCTACCAGAAAGGATGAGAAATACATGCAGAAAATAACTGTGTGTTGTGCCGAGGTCGACACAGGTCAGTATATGATCACAGCTCTGTTCCTATGTAAGTTTAGAACTCAAGTCGCAGAGATGGGGCAAAGGACCAGTGCTTCATAACAAATGGGATTCCCTCTAAGAATGCTGAGAGAAAATCAGCACACAAAAGGCGATGACCCTGTACAGAAATAATGGGGTTGCTAATACCCTTACCCCTACCCCTACCCCTGACCCCGTGCGTGTCCTGCCCAAGCTGGAAAGCTATGTGTTGAACACAGGCAAAAAGAAAATGCGCAGTATGAAAGGTAATTAACTTCAGCACTTTCTGTGCTAAGGGGCATGTAAAGCATTTTACAGTTGTTAATCATTTAGTCATTAGCTGCAAAGGACACTGGGGTGCTGTTCATTACACCAGCAGCTGAGGTGCCAGAAGGTAGCTGACCTTTCTTAGTGGTGCGCCTCCGTTGTGAGGCGGCCTGGGATGATAGTCCGACTTGCTCTGATTCTAGACCTGTGCTAGTTTCCACAGAACATGGAAACATAACGTCTACAGACACGCCTAAAATGACAGAAGCTGGTGTACTCTCTTTAACTCTGAGCCTAAAAAGATGTTCGATCTGCACTTTAGAAAAGTTAACTTCTAGGGGAGAAATTTTATAATCAGACGTCCAAGTTATTAGAATGTGCTTCATGATAAAGTATTGTGTGTACTAGGTTAACTATGAAGATTATAAATGTTGTTGATACTTCTACCAAAATGACAACATTTTTGTAATAAAAAAGACCCATGTTGCAGTGCTTTTTAAATTAAATAAAATAATCTTCAATTAAAAGTTTCTCACCTGTGAAATGTTTTGTTTTTTCTTTGCATTCTCAAAGGAACCCTCCTAAATATTGATGCTGTACTCAAACAAAAGATGTAATGACAGTAGGAAGATGTGAAGACTGTAGACCCAATTGCCAAGTAAGGCTATGGAAAACACCTTTTAACAGCTTCATTATGAGCAAGGCCCAACCTACCAAAGTTTTGAAAAATGAAAGAACCAATTATTCTAAAAGAAGAGGAGGTAACAAAAAAATAAAAGGTCAAATAGGAAACAACATTTTGTAGGCCTAAACTTATATCTATAATACATTAAATATAAATGTACTAAAATTTTCAACTAAAACAAATATTTTGCATGGGCATTGTGGCCGCTGCCTGTAATATGCATCTCCCTGTGGCAGGAAGATTGACAAGAGTTCCAGGGAGGCTTGCCTACAAGAATGAGAATCTGACTGCAAAACAAACAAGTATTTCAGAAAGAACTACAATATATATTGTTTTCAAGAAAGCTGCACTAAATACACAAACAGGCAGAGATAAATTGTATGGAGCTTTTGTATTGCTGCCTGTGTTCTATTTAGATCACCAGAACAATTGGTCTTGGATAACTGACATTTGTATCCTATAAAGCCTCCTCATTGCTTTAAAATCTCAGGACAAACAATGTTTTACTCTCTGCTTAATGATCTGGTCATTTTAGGTTTCACAAGCAAATGAAGTCACACGGTATTAACAGTTGTGTGTTCACGTCTTATTTTCTTGGCTAAGATCAAGCCTCCCAAGTCCAATCATATTGGAACAAATGATTTCCTTAATTTTTAATGCTGAATAAACCCCATTGTGTACTGTACCACGTCGTGTTACCTATTCATCTCTTCGTGGACAGCCAGACTTTTCTGCTATCTTGGGTATTATGAATAGTGTCACAATAAATGTAGATGGAAGCATTTCTTTGAGATCTGGGTTTCGTTTGTTTTTGTCTAGCTAGAGACTGATGGCTGATATGGATATAATTATGCTTTCAATGTTTTGAGGAACATTTACATTTTCTGCAGAATTGCATCATGCTGTCACTAATAATAAGCCAATTTCCCTCCTTTCACATCATTCAAGTATTGCTGTCTCAATTTTATATTAACCAAATCTTGGGCAGAGTGCAGGGAATCATACAAAAGAAGGGGGAATTAGCATGTCCTGGAGAAGATAGGAGCTCCACAAGGAAAAAATATATCTGGGCACAGGGTCTTTCATGAGACTGTTTCTCCAACCAAGGACCATGCATGGAGATAACCTAGAACCCCTGCTCGAATGTAGCCCATGGCAGCTCAGTATCCAAGTGGGTACCCTTGTAAGAAGACAGGGACTGTCTCTGACATGAACTCATTGGCTGGCTCTTTGATCTCCCTTCCACCTCCTCCCGAGGAGGCCACAGAGGAGGACATTGCAGCCAGTCCTGAAGAGACCTGATAAGCTAGGGTCAAATGGAAGGGGAGGAGGACCTCCCCTAGCAGTGGACTTAGAGAGGGGCAGGGAGGAGATGAGGGAGGAAGGGTGGGATTGGGAGGGAATGAGGGAGGGGGCTACAGCTGAGATACAAAATAAACAAACTGTAACTAATATAAAAAAATTAAAAAAAAATAAAAAATAAATTAATTTAAAAAAAGACCCTTCCTAGCAGGTTCCAGGTACTTTCATTGTCCTTTGGATTTGAACTTCCCTAGTGTACATCTAACACTACACACCTCTTCATATACCTGTATTCATTTAATGCTTCCTTTTGAGGGAGGTCAATACAGCTCTTTTGCCCATCCTTAAAATTAAGTTATATTTTGCTCACTTGCGTGAATTCTTCATATGTATTTTTATAATTCTGAGTGTGACATGTGTGTATGTATCTGTGCAAGTGTGCATGCTCATGTGAGCGGAGGTAAGAAATTGGTATTGGATGTCTCTCCAATTCACTTTTCCTCTTAATTTTTAAGACAGCCTCTCACTGAGCCTGGAGCTCAGTGACTGACTAGATTCTTATTCTGTAGGCTGCTTTTCCCTGGTTTGCTGACTTTCTTCTCTTCGTAGTGCAGAAACTTTTTAATTTATTATAATTCTACCTCTTTGTTTACGGTTTTTAAACTTTATTTCTTCGACTTTGGTGTCATATTTAATAAATCATTCTCAGGATCAATACCCAACTTGTTTCCATCTAGGAATTTTTGCAATTTCAGCACTTGAAAGTCTTTCTCATGTTTTGGGTTGATTTTTTTTTGCTTATGCTATAAGATTAGCATCCAATGCCCTATACAAATAACCATTCTCTAGTCATGACAGGGACAGCCCTGTCATTCCATTTCTTGATCTTTATTCAGAATAATTAAAAATTAAAGTTTATATTAAAATGTATGCACAGAAGTTTTCAATAGATTTGGTCTTAATCACCCATGTTCAGAAGCAATGGCGATATATTTTAATTGGTAAATCAGCAGTTAAACTGTGGTATATCCTGTAAATAAAATATTCTGTGTGTAAATGGTGTGAGCTATCAAAAAATAAAAAGACATGATGAAAAACCTAACTATGTAAAAAAAAGGTCACTCGAAAAAATTTGTAAATACTGCTCGAATCCAACTGCATAGTATTTTGAACAGTAAAATATTTGGAAGAACTAGAACAATAGTTATTAGGGGCATGGTGAATAGAAATGAGTAAAGGAATCACAGGATTTCTAAGGCAAGAGATATATTCTGCATGATGCATTATAGTAGAGACACCATGTATTTTTTCAAGGAGATAGAATGTATTGCAGCAAGATTAAATCCTAACGTAAACTATGGACTTGGGAGTTATGACGTAGCTTCATCAGTCATAAACATTAAACCTTTCTCTGGAGGGATGGTAT
The DNA here is from genome assembly GCF_907164565.1 of Psammomys obesus. Classification (NCBI taxonomy): domain Eukaryota; kingdom Metazoa; phylum Chordata; class Mammalia; order Rodentia; family Muridae; genus Psammomys; species Psammomys obesus. The sequence goes on from NW_026585644.1 coordinate 10,581,833, forward strand.
TTATGATAGACCATCAGGATCTTCCAACCGTGGTGCGGGAATTCTGTGTTGAACAACGGTACTTCTCTTAACTTTACCATAAATTTAAAATTGTACTTTAGGCAAAACAGACCCATGGTAATATACATGTTTATATGTATATTATAAATATAATATACATATAATATAAATATAATATACATATAAATATACATATTTATATGTATATTATATGCTGTGATGTAGGTTAACTCCCAACAACACTCTATTGTTGTCTTATGCAGTGCGAAGGAATGATGAGCCTGGAAGGGTCAGGATGGCTCTGGCTCAGAGTGTCTTAATATGAAGCCGATCTGTAAATCAGGAGTGCTATCTCTGAAGCCTTCTTGAAGGATGAAAGGGTCCTCAAAGTTCACTCAACTGTGTGTGCTGTATTTTTTATTAAGTTGCCATATTCTCATGGCTGCTTGTGACATGGCTTTCTACTGAGCAAGTGAACCATATTTATATATGAGAATAAAACCAAACACAGATTCAATGCATCCCTTTCCATTTTTGCAAGTTGTAATTTTATTATATTATGTTAATGATACAAATATATATTAAATAAGCATAATTTATCATAAAACATAAAATAAATATAATAAAAATATACAAACATACATTGATCATATACTGGATTTCATTATATTTTCACATACATTATAGCATACATGTGCATAATCTTCTATGGGAGAATTACTTCTGTAATGTCTTTATTAAGCTCTTAGTATTTGATACAATGTACTTTGATCATATTTACTCCTCCCTAAATTCCTCCAAGATGGACTCCTACCTCCCAACCATGCAACATTTTGCTCACTGTTTCTTGGACTCTATACCACTTTCTCTTCCAAAACCCGTTGAGTGTACTTTGTGTTGAGTATGGACCAGTCCTGGAATGGGATTGGTATCCAGAGGTCACACCATTAAAGAAAACTGTTCTAGCGTTCCCAAGAGCTATCAAAGGCCAAGAGCTTCTCAGCTAGGGTTGACGCCATCATCCCACTTACCTCCATTCCGGGATTTTATTTGACTTGACCTTTCAGTGGTCTTATGCATGCTATCACAATCACTGTGAGTTAACTTGCTCATTTGTCCTGTTATGTCTAGAAACCACTGTTTACTGGAGGTCTTTCATCATCTTAAAATCTTTTTTCCCCCCTCTTCCAGAAATATCATTGATCCTTGAGGGGAGGGTTAGGATATGGACATTCTCTTCAGGGCCACGAACACTGGAGTCTCTTGCTCTCTGCCTGTTAACTAGTTATGGGCACTGTGTAACCCACCACCTACTGGAAGATGGATTTCTTTGATGAGAGCTGAGCAGTGCTCTGATCTGGGAATGTAACAGTTAGTCTTCAGGAGTCGTTTTAATGTTGTGGCCATTTAGCAGAGTAAGAGTCCTAGGACTTGTGGCCTATCTAGCCACAGGTTATTGGCTTCATTAATAGTACCAGGCATAGGTTCCATCTTGCAGAGCAGGTCTTAAATCCTGTCAAATATTCTCTGAGAATTTCATAGATGCATACAATATATTTTGATTGTATTTCCTCCACTACTCCCCAAGGCCTTCCAGAACCTACTTTCATCCATCGCTACTTTGTATACTCCTTTTAATTCAAAAACAACAACACCAAAACTTAGTTTGCGCTGCCCATAAACTTTTGAGTGTGAGGATATCCACTGAAACATGGTTGACCTGCCAGGGGCCACATCTGTAAAGATGATTGAGCCTCCCTCGCCCAGAGGCCATCAGCTGTCAATTCCTCCTCAGCTAGGTGTGGGGGTGCACCGTGAGCTCCTCCCACCTCCATGCTAGAATAATGACTGGCTTGCTACGGTACAGGTCTTGCTCAGGCAACCACAGCTTCTACGACTTCATGAAAGCATATGCAGAAGACACTATTTTTCCCCAGTCCTCCATGACCTTTGGTTGTTAGACTCTTTCCCTTCTCTCCTACAGTGGCCCTTGAGCATTGAGGAAAGAGAGTGCGACGCCCCATTTGTGTCTGAGCACGGCACAGATATACAATTTGTTAAAGTGTAGACTTTAAGTAGTTTTGAGGTTCTAAGTAAGCCACCTTCCACAATACAAGGACTTTTCTTTGATGTGTTCTGAATATCACAATTGCTATGCAATCATTTATGATGTGGATAATAGATTGCACCAAGCAACGCTGATGCAATGCAGGACAGTACTAGAGACCGCCATGAGTTCTGAGAAGCAGGAATTGATGGGAGCCATCTACATGACACAAATAATAATAGTGTTTGCCTCTGAAAGTTTGTCAATAGCGGGATGGGGATATTAAAGATAACTGTGGTATGTCGATTATATATATAGTGATTACACAATGTACTCATTCATCCATGTATATAAGATACCTGTACTTTTTTAATGAATACTGTATGCCACTGAAAAGAAATATTAAAAGTATATTAAAGTATGTTTTGAACCTCCATGGCTTTAAGCCATCTCAACGTTGCAATATTCACACACACACACACACACACACACACACACACACACACACACAGTTGTCTTCTGTTGCTTTTTATACTTTTCTCTCATCTGTTCCTTCCACCATGTTATTATGAACTTCATAATGACAACAGGAAGAATCCCCCACAAGGGTGCTATTTTCATTCCAAGAAAGATTGTTCTTCATCTGGGGCTTGTCTGGCATTGAGCAATATGCTCAGTCCTGGCTTGTGTTAAAAGCTGGTCAGCAGGTAGTCAGGCAGACGGTTGGTCTGAGAGCTAATCTGATGGGAAACATTTGCTCTAAAGCGGGAGGCAGCAAAGCTTTCTGGGAAGCCACAATAAAATTTTGCACCATGTGATGTGTGCCATGACTACTTAACTTTGTTTTTGTTAGCATGGCGGTAGCCATGGACAGTAGGTAAGCAAACATGTATGGCTGTGTTCCAGTAATACTCTGCTCACAAAAATAGGCAGGCAGGGCAATCATATTTGCCTGTGAAGCACAGCGGGCCAACACTTATCTCTTCATCCAATGTTACAAACCTTTGAGGTCTTTTAAATTCTTTGGCTTAGACCAACAGTATTTTCGTACATTCTTTAAGTCTGAAGTCCTATTTCACTACTTTATTCTGAATTTCAATAAGTCCTATTTTACTGATGTCTGAAGACATAATCTATGTAACCAAACCAGCATAAGAGAAAATAATTTTAAAAATAAATATAACATCATATTAAATAAAAATGTCACTTCCTACCCATTGCAAATGTTATCCACAATATGAAAAAAAAGAATCATAGTGCACATTTTGGTTTTTATAGACTTTGTGTTAATAAACGTCAGGCCCAAGGTCCCAGATCCTCTTAGTAAGCTTGTGGATCATGTACAGAATTACCCGGAGAAATTCAAATAAAGGAGGACCTTGGGTCGGGGCAATGGTGCATCTCCTTCCCCCAAGAGAAGGCAAGCATTGACTTTACATCCAGCATGGCCAGATGAGAATTCGTTTCAGCTTTTCTGTTTCTGTGATCATCTGGCAGCAGGTTTTAACAATGTAATGACTTTATCCCAGGAGTTGAAAAATGTAAGTCCCTTGGGTTAATTATAAGCAGAGTTGTCCTTGGTAAAAATGCCTTTTATTTCAATTACAAAAAAAAACAGAAGAGATGGAATAATGTAATAAAGGTCTCTGGAGCAACAAATGATGACCTGGTGGTTTTCCCTGTAACCCCAAGAGAAAGTGTGGCTCTGTTGGAATGCAGGGTTGAAGATTTAAAAAGCTGCTTCCCTCACCTTATCATCACTCCTTAGGGCGTTCCTGCGAAATGACTTCACTCTTTCGCCTTTTAGCTCAGTGGTGTTGCAAGGCTGTTGGCTGTTACCCTGAGATTTCAAGAGGCAAAATTTACTGGGAATTTTTAAGTTTATTTTCATTATTTTAATTACGTATAACTGTGTGTCTGCAAGTGGATATTTGCATGTGTGAGCAGGTGTCATAGGGGTCAGAGGAGTTGGATCTCCAGGAAATGGAATTACAGGCAGGCATATGCTACATGCCAGGTATCCTAGGATCTGAACTCAGGTCTTCTGGAAGGTCAATAAGTGGATTTGTTTGTTTGTTTGTTTGTTTGTTTGTTTGGCTGGAGGTGGGTTGGTGGTGGTGGTGATGGTGTTTGGGGTTTTTGTTATTTTTTTTCAATGACTATTCTGTGTTTCTTTTCAAAGCACATCTTTAAAATATACTAATATAATTGCCATTTTTCTTAGGGCTTTGAAGAGGTATATAGTTTTTTACATAAAATGAAATGCTTATTCTGTGACACAAAGAAAAATAAACAACTCAGGAGTAGTTAGCTTAAAAGACAAATGTATTTTCCTTTGGCTACAAATAATTGTTTTCAAGGGTTCATGATTTCTGAAAGAGATCTGAGTTTCGTTTTCTTGAAATGTTTATTTGGTCTTGATACATACACATATGAAAGGTCAGTCTTCTCTGCTGGGGGTGGAAAAACTAGAACGTTAGATGAGGAACCTAGAGCTGTCAATGGTCATGTTTGCTCTATACATCAGTCCTCTATCTCTTGGTTCTCATGTATCTGAGCAATTAGAGGCAACTTTGTACCTTAACTCAACACTATCATGGTTAATTTTTTTTTCCCTTCTGATTGGATCAGAGTTGTCTGCAAATGAAAAATTCTTAGTCCACAATTTAAGAATGTGCCATAGCTGATAGTGCCCTGGCTGATCCAGGCAACTCTTGTTGATATGTTAAAAGAACAACAAGTTTTAAGCATTTCTGCTTCACTCTCTTAGCTTTGCGGATCCCACTTTAAATGTGAGACAAGTACCTAGAAATGAAGAAGAAAATAGAAGATAAATGTTTCAGTATTCTAAGGAATGGAGCTATGTCAATGTGAAGCACTATTTTTTTAATGGAATTATTTCGTCATTAACTTCTACTTCCATGCCAACAAATACTCTCCAAAAGTTTGATTTTTATCTTCATCTATTTGACATGCATTCCATGGCAGACATCTAATACCTTTATATGCATCCTGCTTGAAAATATTTCATTACTAACTAAAGCTTTCACTAGATAATCTAGGAAATCTTAAAAACAAACCAACATTCTCAACCATGAAAAAAACTAAAGCAAAATTAAGAAATTTGAAGCAGGCTTCACAAATAAAAGAGGCATCAACTTCTTCTAGTTCATAAAAATATTCAGTTTATTAGAAAGAGGCAGCCTTATTTACAGCAGCTATCATTGTTGGTCTAAAGCATACCACACACAGCCTCATCTACTAATAGTTCATCCACCTCACTGGACGCCCGCCCTCTTCCATTTGGAAGTCATTACATTCACTGAACACTCTAGTCTGTTTACTGATGGACTCCTATCGTTTCTTCATTTATTTTAGGAAACATTGGCTAGCATTGTATACATAAAACCAGATAGAACTCATTATTTACATTCCCATTTTCACACTAATCAAGCATATTTTGACATAATAAAAATGTTTCTCCTTTGGGTTAAACTATAAATTTGTCTTGAGGGTATGTATTCATGAAGAGACCAGATTTGTTCATATTGCTCATTTTGCAAGATCATACATCAGAATTCAAGACCTGTTGTGCATATTTAATTGTTGTTTATCCACAGCCAACCCAAGATTTTCAGTGTATCAGCAGAAAATTCTCCTCTGTTTATGCAGCATTCTAGCTTTTATTGATAATTTGCTTGACTTTATGAAGACAATTCTAGCAATAACTTCTAAAGCTTTGAAGCATTTTATATCTTAGAATACTCAATAGCCGTAAGGAATCGTTAGACTTTAAAATAACCCAAGAAAGATGGACCGTTCCATGACTGAAGGTTCTATCGCTCTTGGAAATGAGATCCTTGAGTGTATTCTTTGTCACAGATCTATAGTATTTTGTAGGTTTATTTTTTAAATGATACCTGAGAGTATCTTGTTTACACCATTTGAAGAGGGGGAATGAGAAATAACACAAAGTCAACTTACACGCTGGGTGAAAATAGTAGATGATGGAAACCCCTCGTTGGGAAACAAGAAACCAGATTGTCACATTAAGAGATTCTTTCAGGAGGATTTATTCTTCAGCCTGTTATGGTTTCATCTTTATAGAGGCAGCTGTACTTGTTATCGCGCTCCGCCACATCATCCGTCATCTAGCTACTGCAGAGACTTCCCTTTAGCAGCCGGGACACTCACGAGTTTATATTACTGCCATAAATTTTGAAGCTGTAAGTTTTACACAAATAATTCCATGTCTCTTGTATATACTGCACCAATTGGTTAATCACCTGATCTCTGTCAGGGGACTTCTGGAATGTTTCTATCTTAGAAAACAGTGTTCTGGGATATATTTTTTGCATGTTACAGTCTTTTAAATGAAGTTGGTCAATCTGAGGACATCTATATGATGAGAATATATGATTTTCTTTAACGTCACAATTCAACATAGTGAGTCATTTCTTCAACTGAGTGGTGCAAAGTGAATATTTATGAAAGGATACAGTCAGACTTGTCATATATAATTTTTTTAAGAGAGAGGCAGTCTATCAAATGAGAGTAGTTATTCCCAGGCCATGAAACTTATTTTCCACTTCTTTTCCTGCTTTGGCAAGTTAAATAATCCTTATAAACAATCCCCAAATTCTCAAGGGTCCAGTCATTAAATAGGTGCCCGAGTTTCTTGCTGTTGCCACAATAGAAGTGAAGAATACACAGGCCGCTACATCAACTAGTTACATTTCAAGTGAACAAGTATCATCTAATTTCACGCTGTGAAAAGTTCTTTGTGAAAAGACTTACTAGAGGGAGAAAGCCTCAGACCAGTAGGCAGTATTTGTGTAACAATCATCTGATAAAAGATCATTGTTCAAAGCAACACAAAAATCTCAACAATCATTAAGTAATAGTGATTCAATAGTAGTACTTAATGAGAAGCTAACAAAATGCCCAGCACAAAATTCATCCTACAGACAGACCGGGTTGGATTAAACCACGGACATGTCACTGAAGAAGAGGGACGTCCAGAGAGCAGATGTGCACTTAAATGGATGCTTTTAGACTTTTCACAGGTAAATTTGGGAGCTGAATTGGGAGTGCCCAACAGGGAGACAGAACATCTTCAGATCCACCTTATTTCTACCTCATATGAAATTTTTTATTAACCGTATATCTTTCAGAGCCTCATGATGAGCTTGCAATAAGTAATTTTTTTAAATCTAGATGTTTACTTAGTGTCCTGTACCCCAGTAGCAAATTCCTTGAAATTCTTTAATCTGACTCATGTACAGACACACCCCTGCCTAGCAGAGAATCTCTCCCCTTCCAAACTCATGAAAGCTTCCACTTTATTTTGATCTGCTGAATGAGTATGATCAAATAATAGTCGAATCACTTTCCCAATAACAGGTGTCACCCCAGGCATGCCTGCATTCACTAAATGAGAGAAGTGTGAATCTGTTTATCAATGCATACTTTATCTCAGCTTTAAACATATGTGTTCCGTGTTATTAGATACATGTTGGATCGGGTGAGAACTCTCATTGAACAGAGTAAGTAAGGAATGCACAGTTTGAAGGCCTGAAACAGGAGGACCTGGAGAGGAGCCCACTTACACTGTCTGTATCCAAAAGCATGTTGGGTATATAATCACTTCCAGGAAGAAAACCAAGATCTCTGGCATTTATCTTTCTTGATTCTTCTCTAAATACAAAACCCGTACAATTGTTCATGAATCTCTGTACTCAGGGGAACTAACAGTCACGTGTCATCAGTTCAGTGACGTACTTGGGTGACATCAGACAAGATAACCCATCGTGCCGTAGTTTGGCTGTGAATAAATGAGGACTTACTATGCATTAATGAAAGTAATTTCTTATTAATCCATACTATCTGTAATTCATTTTACATACATTTATTCATCATTGTGAGCACTACTTTCGCCTAATGACAAAACCAAACCAATAACGAAAAGCTTCGACCACTGATCTACATGGAAGATCCCATTGAGCCACACGGATGAGGTAAATACCACACAAGGAGCTAGGCTGCCGCTTCTCCTCCTGGCTGCATTGGTCACATATCTTTACTGTCATGTTTCTCTAAATGCCAGTATTTATTACTAGTGTTCCTTGAATTAATAACATGTACCATCAACTCACTTTTATCTGTCACTCTAGGGGTGCTAGAAAAATGATATGGTAGTAGAATCTACTTCAGAGATTATTTTAATTTTTTAATTTAAATCTCCTTTTAAAGGGAGTGCAACTGTAACACAAACCCATGTGCATTTGTGAACAAACTAGTTTATAAGCTTCACAGAAACCCCAAAACAAGCAGGCAGGGATAATCCACTCAAACCAAAGGACTCAGGGATCTCTGCATGGACTGCAGCATGGAGACGCTAAATGCTATATCACCCTCCTGAGAGGACCCAGGGAACAGCCTGATACCGGCCTGTCTTGACTGGCTTGAGTCTGTCTCAATAAGAAATAATGAAGCAGTCATAATGGATCTAACGTGTGCTGAGCTAGGATTGAGAACTAAATGGCTTTTTCATAGCAGGAAGTCAAGTTATATACAATCACAGCAGTATTTAATTGGAAGTAAGTAAGTGTGAACCAAGAGTTGGTTGCAGCAGTTGGGGTAACATGAGGGGGACAGGACAGTGATACATTTGCTTGCAGTTTCTACTGTACTTTTGGAGTCTCTGAATTATGCATATTAGTAACACTGAGGAAAACCATCTGCATTAATAACAGTAGGATTAAAGTAAAAGTAATACCCAGTAATCTAGATATAAGTTGAATAGAGTTTTGAGAGTAATATTTATCCAGATTTTAACGTCAGTTTGCAAACAAAAAAAATATCTCTGAAGTTCCAGTTCCATCCAGAGAAAATAGCGCATGCTGCCTTTGCCCCGATACTTTTGGATCCTGCACATGTTGTGAACTCTGGATTTAACTCTTCTTTTCTTTACAAACATTGCATTTATTTCATTTAAAATTTTATACACAGGAGATATTTTTAATATTTTAAGAAATGAGAAATCTACTTGAAAAGTAGCAGTAACAATGATGAACATTAGCCCATGAAGAGCTGTAATGTGTGTTTTTATTCAATTACCCAAAAATACTAATAGATCTTAATCTTCATGTGAAAAAAGTTCATAAAATTAAAGGGAAAAAGTCTTAATTCCAGATATTTTGACAAAAACTTGAGTGGCACTAAGAATTTCCAAAATAACATGTTAAGAATCAAAATCCACCATAATCATATTTAAGTGTAACATAAGCTAATTTTTTAAACTTGGGTAATTTAGTATCGTTCCTTCTTTATTATTTTTGATAAAACAATTGTAGATGGGTTAGAGAAGAAAATGAAAATTTTTTCTTCTGTGTGCCATGTAGAGTTTTCTCCCTCCATGGCGTAATATAACCTACTGGTTTTTCAATACTTAACTTCTGTGCTTCAGTTCTTACAAGAGGTTGGTTGATGTAATTCTAAAGCTAGCCTAAAAAGTAGGCATCAACTCTAGAGTGTGTGTAGAAGCAAGAACTATTACGGAAAAGAGAAGAGCTCAGGAGCAGTCAACTAAATGTATCTTTAATGGAACATTTTTCATCAAAACCAAATATAAATTGTATATTTGGGGAACATTTTAGACATTATCTTTTTAAAAAAATATATAAGTCAATTCAAGTTTCAGGGCCTCATTCCCAAACGTTACCTCTCACTATGATTCACGTGAATGGAGTGAGCTTTTTGTTGTTTCTTTGGAGTATTATTCTTAAATCTTTGAGGAATCTTTTATCAAAATTCTTTTATTGATCATGCACCCCAATGCCACTCATCTCCCCCTTCCCCCATATGCCCTCTGCCGTGGCAACCTACCCAGAAGACAAAAATAACAAAACAAAACATACAAAAAAAAATGTCGCTATGGAAGCTGCAGTGTGTCACAGGATACCCTTTGTTCACACAGCTTCACTTGCAAATGTCCATTGCAGTGAGTCATTGGTCGGGTTCGAGGCCTCTGGCTTCTGCTACTCCATCAATGCCGGATCCTCACAGGGACTCCTCTGTGATATCTTGTTGCTGTGAGTCATGGTGATCTGCAGCTTTGATTTTGTAGGTCCGTCTCCTTCAGGAGCTCTAGCAGTTTCACAGATGGGGTAGGCTAACTCAAAGTCTTTGGGCTGGGCCTAAGTGGTAGCTGAGTTGGTCTGCCTGTCAGCTCTCCTGCACCCACTCCATCAGCGCCAGCTCTTCGGGCTCTTTCGCCCTGAGGACGGGCTTACCTGCCCCTTCTCTACTGTGCAAAGGTGAGGGCCCGCTGTCCCAAGTGATGCAGCCTTGATGGGGAGGTAGGGTGGAGGGTAACAGATATCCCATTCTGCCCAGGTGAGGGGAGAGGCCAGCTCTGCTCAGCGGCTGGACATCAACATGGCCCCAAGCGGGAGCCATGTATATCCATGTATATCCATTATGGATATACATTTCCAGCAATAGTGGTGTTTCTCAATTTCTGAGTTGTGACCCTTTTTGTACAATCCTTTCACAGGGGTCGCCTAAGACCATCAGAAAACACAGATGTTTATGTAACAGCAGTATCAACATTACAATTATAAAACAGCAATGAAATAATTTTATGGTTGGAGTCACCACAACTCTATTAAAGCATTGCAGCATTAAGAAGGTTGAGAATGACTGATCAATGGAGTGTAAGAATTCATCTTCTCTATTAGCCACATAATATAGGATAAACATACTAAAATCTATACTCTTAAAGAAGCTAAACAACAAGAAGGAACCTAGGGAAGATGCTTAATTCTCATTGAGAAGGACAAACACAATAGATATCAGAAGCAGAAGAAGACAGGGGACAGGACAGGAGCCTACCATGGATGGCCTCTGAAAGACTCTACTGATCGATGTATCAAAACAGAGGCTGAGACTCAGCCAAACTTTGGGCAGAGTGCAGGGAATCTTATGAAAGAAGGGGGAGGTAGTAAGACCTGGAGGGGACAGGAGCTCCACAAGAAGACCAACAAAGCCATAAAAACTGAGCCCTGGGGCTCCAACCAAGGACAAGGCATTGAGAGGACCTAAAACCTGGCTCAGATGTAGGCTCAGTCGCCAAGTGGAATCCCTAGTAAGGGCATCAGGGTCTGTCTCTGGCATGAACTCACTGACAGACTCTCTGATCACCTCCCCCTCAGGGGTGCCAGTCCACAGAGGAAGACAATGCAACCAGCTCTGATGAGACATGATAAGCTAGTGTCAAATAGAAGGGGAGGAGGACCTCCCCTATCAGTGGACTAAGGAAGGGGCATAAGGGGAGAGTGAGTGGGATTAGGAGGAGACTATGTGCTGGCCACAGCTGAAATACAAATTGAATAAATAATAATAATAATAATAATAATAATAATAATTGTAATAAATTTAAATGACAATAATGAAAAAGAATTCATCTTCTCTTTATTTGTACCAATATTCATTATTTCTGACATTTCAGTAATAGACACCGGAATTGGTATAGTGATACAGCATTGTGGTTTTGATTAGCATTTCCCTAATGACCAGCATCATGTACATTGTTTCCTAAAACTGTTGACTGTGTGGCTTTTGAGAAATAATTACCAAGGTCATCCATTCGACTTTCAGTCAGAAGATTTTGCTTTTGGGTTCTCTGGGCTTCTCACGTATCCGAGGTGTTAGCATGCTGCCACACACAGTTTTCAGCTGTTTTCTCCCAGTTTTGCAGTGGTTCCTTCACTCTGTTGGTTGTTTCCCTTCGTGGGCAGAGTTTGACTGGCTGTGATTTCTTTGTTTATAATGTTTTGATTGCCTGTGCTTTGGGGCTTTATCCAAAATACCTTTGCCCATACCATTTCCATTTATCAGTAATTACATTTTACTGATGCTTCCTTTGGGGGGTTCTCTTCCTCATTTTATATATTTTAAGGCTTTGGCCCACCTTGAATTGATAACTCTACAGTAAAAAAAAAAAAAAAAAAGAATGGAATCTAGCTTAGTCTTTCTGTTGCTGGCCCCAAAATCACATCTTGAAAGGACTATATTTCCTCCACTGTGTGTTTTTAACAACTCTGTTGAAAACTCATTGTCTGTTGCCATATGAATTGATGCCTGTGCCTTTTTTTATATTAATCTTTTCACTCGTGAATTGCTACATTTTTATAAATTCTAATATCCTGTATTTAAAATTTCTCATTAAAATATGCAGAAAAAGTTTTCTTTCATAGATGTGTTTTTTTTCATTCATATATATGTGCTTATATATTCATTCATTCAATTTTAACCTAGCTTCACATGAGTAAAAGTCTTTTAGTAAAAGTCTTTTAGTAAAAGTCTTTTCCTATGATTTGTGGGAAAGTTTCAGTTATTAAGTGTAATATTTACTATGAGATATTGGCAAAATTCCAATCATAGTAAAATATTTTTATTCCCTAGTGGACTATGAATTTTTATCATGACTGAGTATCCATTCCTGCCCAGTATTTATCCTCCAGTTAACAATATATTCTTTCCCTCTTTGTTTTAGAGATAAAATGGTGAGTTTTGTTGACATGTTTGGATGATACCGTCACTGTGAATTCATGTATCAAACCTAATTCCATCATGATTTCTTACCACATTCTTTGCATATTCTCAGGTTTTCTCTAGTAACATCTTAATTTCCATCTATATTCAGAATTATTTGGCCTGTAATATATTTGTATGCCCTGGGAAGCTTTTGCTTAGGTATCTAATTGTGTGAGAAAGTGTCTATTATAGTTTTTATTTCTATGTTAATTGTGTTATTTTTCATGAGTTCTTGGGATTTGTTTAATAATCCTAATATCATTGTTTTTTTGGCAAAGTTCCTAATTCAGAAGTGTAATTTCATTAATAAACATAGTATGTTTTCAGACTTTACTTTCTGTTATCTTAGTTTTCACATTCACCCTACAGAAGCTTTGTGCAAAATTCTCCATTCCTCTTTTTCCTGGTTATTTAACCCACAGTGATGCTTCCAGCTCTGTTTTCATACTGGCAATGATTTTTTTTCTTAGTTTTGCAAAAGTCCATAAATGATCTTTTAAAGAACCACTGTTTGCCTCTCCTTTCTCCCTGTTGTGTAATTTTATAGACTTGAGTAATTAAGATTTGTCAATAAGTATCAACATAAACATGAAATTCGGTTCAGATACATCATTTGAGTGTTTGTTACTTTCATAATAAAGGATTCATTCTTTGCTGATAATGAGTAACATCTCTTTGCAAAAGCATCCTGAGCTGGTGAACTATGTGGGGTCACCTCTCAGCAAGAACTAAAGCTGGGTCTGTACAATATTCCCCCTATCTATCTAGCTAGCTAGCTAGCTTCCTTTCTTCTTTCTTTTCATTCTTCCCTCTTCCTTTGTTTTATTTTGCTTTATTTTGAATGGTCCCATTTTATAACTTCAGCCATCCCGGAACACTGAATCACCAACACCGGCCTTGAATATTATCCTCCTGCCTCTGCCTTCTGAATATTAACGTTAGGGGTATGAGCCAAGCTACAGTGCCTAGGGCTTCTACTGCCTTCTACCTCAGAAGTTAGATGAGATAAAAAAAAAAAAGTAGCAGATGCATGAACTTCTGATGCCCTTCTGTTTAAAACTTAGTTCTGATTAACTCAGTTATATTTTCTGCACATAAGAGGTTCTTACACCCTAAGAGAAGAACTGTAATAAATGAGGCTTATCTCAACACCAATAATTGCTCTTATAAATATAACATCTAAAATATTGTCTCCTTATTTTAAAGAATTCTTTTTTGCATATCATCAACATCAAGAATCCCTAAAACTAAAAGCAAAATGAGTATAGCAACAACTGAAGTGGAAAACTGTAACTGAGCAAATATTGATCAGCATTACTAACAGTCTTTTCCAGAATGGCAAATAAGAAGCACTGCCTCCAAGAATATTTTAACTGTATTTTAAACTTAGCAGGCAATATTATTTGTTAAACGTCAGCAATTGTTAACAAAGAACTGAAATAATGTAAATGAAATCAAACTAAGATAATCAAAAGATAACTTAATAATTACCAAAATATTTGGAAATTTAAGAATATACTTTCTAATTTAAAATAGAATGTATTGAAATATCCTATAGCATCAACTATATAAATCAATCTGTGCAGCTTAAGCACTTATTTAAAAACAAACACATGTGTAACCAGCATCCAACTCAAAGAAGAAGTTTCAGCAACTTTACCATGCCTTAGAAATACACCAGCATTTTGGAAAGAAGAATAAAACCAAAATTAAATATAAAAGTGGAATATATGAAATTTGTAGGATGCAGATAAAACTAAACAGAGAAAACTTATTCTTAAACTTATATTAATGAAAACTGTCTGGAGAGATAAATGTCTTCTAAACTATCTATTCTAAGAAGATGAAAAAAACATAACAAGAAAAAGAGAAAAACAAATCTCTCAAAGAAATGTGAAGCAATATTAGTGGAATGAAGAAAACGCATGAGTTTGAAATGGAAAGAGCAAAAAAAAATGATCTACTTTAAAGCTTTTTTTAATGTTTACTAAGGAAGACGGGGAATTGCTGTTTTCCAATGAGGTTCAAAGCAGGCAGGGAGGGACTTAAAAATACATTTGTTCAGCTCCTTTGTTGGCCTAGTATATGCTTCTCTGGGAAATACCAAGCAACCTGCTTTTGTATGCTGCTATTCTGGTAGTGGCTGATGAAGGAAGGATGAAGGGAAAGTACATATGGGTAAGAAATCCACGTGATATATGGAACAAATAGAGATGGGTCAGTGTAGAGACTAAAGACTGTGAGCAAAGAGTAAGGAAACCCCTAGGTCTTCATTTCCATAAAGCTTCTGCAGAAATGCCCAGGGAAGCAACCTTCCATAACTGGGTTCCTTTCTTTGCCTTTCTAATAACTGTCCTTCCTCCCCTTACTCAGACGTGTTTCAGTCACTGCAGATTACCAAACCAGGAAAGATTTATATTGAAAACTTCAGAGGTGAGCCTGGCTGCTTCATGAGGTGGGTCAAACCAGACATTTTCTTTTTAGCTTTGTCTGGGCTATTTAGTTCACAAAGTAGTTGAGAGTGGCATGTTCTTCTGTGACTTACTAGTGTGAGTAATGTGCCCTGTATCCTGGGCTATTTCAACATTCAGATTGGTTCTCCATCATCCACAGAAATTTTAGTGTCTATCTTTACTTTCTTCCATGACGTATTAATTTAGTTCCACTAAATAATTTCAGTTCCACTCTATACTAGTTAGGCTCCTTAGAGTAAGACTTCGTAAAGCCTCTAGGGGGGATTTTACTTTCACCGTAGGGATGTCTAAGCACGTGGCGAAGCATTGTCTCTGTGGAAGAATAACGTACTCCTTTGTTTGCAGGAAATGAGAGTAAAACACCCTTCAGAAATATTCTGCAACCCTCCCAGGACTCCATGCTCAAGTTCATTTTGTCTCTTTCTTCTCAGTCGCCTGCTCAGGCAGGGCCACTAATTGCACACCTGTGCCAGAGAAGGCAATCCTGGGAGCCTGTTACCATGAATGCATTTGTATTTGCTGTAGCTGCTACTCAGATAGGTAGGCAAATGGGGAGGAGGTAATAAAGGAGCGGCAGGGAAGTAAGACAGGGGTGCCTCATATGTCTGCGTCTCTGTTTTCTGCCACATCATAAAGAAATGGCGTTTCTGTCCATATGCTTAGAGACAGGGAAAATAAAAGTTCAGAACCTTGCAAAGTCAGAAAACCAGGTTCCTATCTCAGTGTACCAGACAGACTGCATCCTTACATCTCAGGGCATGTGGTTTCCCCATCTCTAAATTAGAGGCTGTCAGCTCAAGGTCTTTCCTATTTTACAAAACTTAGTTGACTGGGGTTTAACAATATGAGAATCTCACAAACCCTCAAACTCCCCGGCCCATGTCCGATAACGAAGGCTCATTTCAAATACCTCCCTAAATACTTAAGAAGAAACTAAAGTATTTCCAGACAGTGACTGAGGGTTTTGAGGGCCAACTTCTGGTGGGTATTTAAAGAAAATCGGACACATTGGAAAAGAACAGGAAGAGACACTTGCTGTCTAATGCTGCATTTTATGGGTAAGAGTAGTCACGGAGAAGGCAGCTGAAGGTGAATCTGGGAGAAGAGGAATATTTGAAAGCCAGCAATACAGCTGCAGCAGGACTAACCACTGATGTAAATATTACCCCTTCGTGTGTGGGGGGTGGGGTGTAGTGTATATACATGTTTGTATGTTGTGGTGTGTGTGTACATGTGTGTGGTGTGTGTGATGTGTGCATGTGAGTATGTGTGTGTGGTATGTGTGCATGTGTGTGTATATATGTGTGGTGTGTGCATGTGTGTGTATGGGGTGTGTGTGAGTGTATGCATGGGTGTATGTGGTATTTGTGTGGTATTTTTTTTTTGTGTGTGTGTGTGTGTGTGTGTGTGTGTGTGATGGGGAAGAGGAGAAGGAAAGTTTTAAGATTTCCCTCACATGGCATTATTTTTCACACTGTATTATTTAAATCATTGCATACTTTTGCTATTTTTTCTTCCTTACAAATTGAGAAGCTTAAGTCACTTTGATACCAATGTAATATTATAGCAGGCAACAGACAGATTTAAGAAGGAACGGCTGGGCATCCGGCTCAGTGGTAGAGCACTTGCCTAGAGTGCTCAGTGCCTTGGATTTTGTCCACACCCATAAAAGAGAAAGAGATGAAATTTTAGAGAGGAAAGCTCAGCAAGATCAATTAAGCAGTCTTGGACTCTGTAGCTATTTTGGGGGTGAGGTAGAAATGAAACCCAGGCCTCTGCACTCTAAGCCTCCTCAGCACGCTCTTCAGACTATATCAAAAGGGCTTTGCCACCATTGTCCAATCCCAGAAAATGATGGTCCTGCAACTCGATGTTACTGTATTTGAAAACTGACCAGCTTTCCTGTTCCTGCTTCAGGATACACGCTGAGGACTTGGACCTCCTGCATCAGAGACCAAGAATTCTCCTGCCGAAAACCAACCGACACAAGCATCTCAACCTGCTTGAGCTCACGTGGTCGTATCGTTCACATGTGTGGCAAGTTCCCCGGAGCATGGGCGCTCAAACCGTGCTCCCTCGTTATCTGTACATTCCACAGGTCAGCAGCTCTCAACGTTCCTAAGCTGCAACCCTTTAATACAGTTCTTCGTGTTGGAGTGACTCCAAACATGAAGTTATTTTGTGGCGATTCCGGAACTGCAACTTTGCTGCTGTCAAGAACAGTAAGGTAAACATGCGTTATGCAGTATCTCTAAAGAACTAATTATTCTGCTCAAATGTTTAACATGGCTTGAAATGAGGCCTCTTCATAGATAGTTCCTTGGTCAGATGAATAACCCTAAATGGAAAGTTAGATCATCACCCAGGCTGAGCTTCTATTTTCTTGACCAGCAGTTTTTCTAAACCTAGCAAAACAACAAACTTCAAAAGGTAAGAGGCCTTCCCTGAGGTAAATGTCCACCTGTAAGGGACACCAGGAAAGTGCTTGCCGAACTGCTCTGGGAACTTTGGGGTGGTTTCCCAGAGCAGTAGGTAGGGCAGAAGGCTTGGAGGGCCACCTACACAAGTGTATTCCTTGCAAGACAACTTTGCGGTGTTGTTTCTGGGCTCTGTACTCATTACGGTGGGTGCATTTTTTTAAAGGTTCGTTTAAGAGCTTTCCAGTGCAAGGTTCAAATCTCCAGTATAAAACACATTTATAAAGCTACATGGTTGTGTGTGTCTGACTTGCATATTGGGTTTACCCCAAGACCACAGGAACACCTACCTTCATGGGTTCCAGTCATCCAAAAGCCGCACTGTGGAAGCCAGTGGGCTTGCTTCCTTGGGTTAGTACCGGCAGTTCTTTGAGATCCTCAAATTAACGTAAAAGCTGTTGAGTTTTTTCCCCCCTCTGTTGTTGATTTTTTAATATCTACTTTCTTTCTTCTATAAATACTTCACGTTAGTGTCCTGGCTGGTGTTGGCAATGTGCAGCATAAAAAATAATAGAAGGAAGAATATTGGCAACTTAACATCAAGCAGAGGTAAATTTTAAAATAACTGAACATTCTGAGAAAGCTGCTCCTTGTTTTTCTAACCCGGACGCTGAAGTCTGCAAAGAGTGCAGCTCCACCCTCAGCGGCTGCCTCAGGTTTACAGATGGCCCAGTGTGTGGTCAAGACTTCCAGACTCGCAGTTAAAAGTTCACACTAGGGCTGGGATTCATGACACCAGTGGCTCTCTGGGATTAAGTTGAAGGCCTCCTCTGGCCAATGTCCCAAGCCTGCACTGGTGTAGGACATGTAATCTCCACACATTTTTCCAGGGCTCAAGGATTCTAAGTTTTAAACAAATATTAATACTTCGATTTCTATGCTGTTGGAAAGACTCGGGAGAAGCCTGAGGAACCTTGCCCACAAATTTCATGGTGAGAGAGAAGTAACTACCTGACCAGCAGACAGAGAGGGCCAAAGGCGCACCAAACTACACAGTGAAAGCTCGGCTTGCCAGAACTGTGGCTGAGTTGAAGTGGATTTGGCCCTAAGTATATTAATTCCAGACACCCGGTGGTCTGAGACAGAAAAGGCGAAAGCAAGCAAACCAATTGGTAAAGGGATAAGCTTTTTTCCTTCCCCAGCCCATTTCACATGGCTTCCCTCACATGTGCCTCACATTTTCCCACACGGCAGTCAACAGGGAAGAAAGAGCACTGCAGGTGGAGTCACCAAGGCCTGCTGATGCGGCCAAAGACATCATGTGTCTGGCGGAGCCCTGCAACGTTCCATAGGTCCTCTGGTCACATGAGAACCCGTGCTCGTCTAAGTGATCTGATCACCTTCCAGTTTCCATTTTTACTGAGCAAACCTATGTGCTCCCGATAGCAAGACATTAAACTCCCAGACACTGCCCTGCAGGTTTTACAGAGGCCAGCAGCAGTGCTGGCTGCATCCGCACCTGGCTCTTTTCCTTTGGAAACGTTGAGTTTAACTTGGTTTGGTGTTTATCTTGTTCCGCTTAGGCGAGGGAATAAAGGCGGAATAAAAGCCAACCCTTTACGTCAAGAACTGGACATCCACGACACTTCTGTATCACCCTCTTGATACCCTCTTGAAGGGGAAAGGGAAAGGCAAAAACACTCATTTCAGATGTCGTGGGGTTTTGAAAAGCATGTAGATTTTCTTTTACAGAATTGCTCGGATGTGGCCTGTGGTAGCTCAGTAACCAAGTAGTTTTCCAAAGTAAGGGGAACACGGACTATTTCTAACAGGATTTCAAGGGCAGGCTGTTTGACACCCCCCCCTCCCCCGGGGAGGAGCAGTCTGTTAGGCCACAGAGGAGGACTTTGCAGCCAGCCCTGAAGATACCTTTATAAAACCGGGTCAGATGAAAGGGGAGGAGGTCCTCCCCTATCAGTGGACTTGGAAAGGGGCAGGGAGGAGACCAGGGAGGGAGTGTGGGGTTGGGGAGGGAACGAGGGAGCGGGATACAGCTGGGACACAGAGTTAACAAAATGTAACTAAAAAGAAAAAAATAATAATAAAAAAGAAAAAAAATTGCACGAAATGCAGGAGCGCTCCCTCTAGCTGCCATATTCGGTAATGAACGACATGATGATTAAAACAAAATCCCTTCTCTCCAGTGAAGGTTAATGCTTACACAACCTTAAAAGAATATTTGGAATAGTAGTAATAAGACTTCACTGAACATATATTGTTTGTATAGAAGTTTTTAATTTTTTAGGCAAATGTAGAGGAAGACATCATAAGAGATAACGGCAGTATTGGTGGATAATTTTCAATAGTGGGAATTATTTACTCAAAGCAGTAACTAGAATGTGTCTAACAATTTGGGATGAAACTCTATAGTCTTTAACAATACTGGGAAAAACCAAGATCCAAAAATTGTATTGCAGACTTAATTTTCACAAATCATAATTCTTACAGTAGAAGGTAAGCAGGCCCTCCACCTTGCTTGCACACCACAGCAGGGCTGGCCCTGGTCATGGGGGCTTGGATGAGCCAGCCCTGAGGGTAAGAGCCCAGGAGAGCAGGCCTCACCACTGGTCTGCCATGAGGTGACGTGGATGCAGGGTGATGCCCCACACCCACCATACTCCCTAGCCACCTGTGGCAGTTGGGAAAGCTGTTCCTGGGGTCATGAGAACTGAGAGCTGGCGAGCTAGCCCTGCCCCCTCACTGCTGTAGCACTCAGGAGAAAGGACACTGTACCTCTCCTGGGCAACACAGTGGAGCTGGCCCTGATGGCAAGGGCACAGGTGAGCCATCCCTAAGGACAATAGGACAGGACAGTTGACCCTCGCTCCTGCCAAATGAGGCATTCAGTGGCCTAGCTGGAGCAGGGCAGCAGGTGTCAATAAAGGAGGGCAGACACACACAGTCTTAGATCCAGGTTCTGAGTTGGCCCACCCCAAAATCTATATCATCTGAAAACTCCTGGGATACGTGAAAGGGTCCAAAGCTGCAGGATCCCCATGACACAGGGCAACAGCAGGATAACTGGGAGGGGTCCTGATGAGGATGCAATATTGATGGTGTCACAGGAGCCAGAGATCTCACACCAGACCAATGACTCACTGCAGTGAACAATTGCAAGTGAAGATGTGTGGACAGAGAGATACACTGTGGGACACACTATGACACACTACAGCTTCTGTGATGAGATATTTTCTTTATATATACATACATATGTATATATGTGTGTGTGTGTGTGTGTGTTCATTCACTTTACATCTGAATGTAGCCTCCTCCCTCCTCTTCTCCTCATCCTGCCCTCCCTTTCTCCTTTCTCCCTTCCCTTCTTCTCAGAAAAAAGGACCCCTCCTGTATCTACCCATCCCAGCACATCAAGTAGCATCAGAACTGAGTGCTTCTTTCACAGTGGTCTGGCAAGGCAGCCTTGCTAGGGGGAAGTCATCCGAAAGCAGGGAACAAAGTCCATGTCAGAGACTGCCCCCTGCTCCACTTGCTAGGGAACTCATGAAGACCAAGGTGCCCATTGGTTCCATATGTATAGGGGGCCTAGGTCCAGACAGTGCATGCTCTATGGTTGGTCTTCAGTCTCTGTGAGCCCCATGGGCCTAGGTTATTTTCTATGCCTTGTTGTTGTTGTTGTTATTTGTGTGTGTGTATGTGTGTGTTAATTCAGAGTGGAAGTTGCAAGAGCAAAGAACAGATATGAGGGGATGGGAAGATGAGCAAAACTGGAGTGCATGATGGGAAATTATCAAATTGATAAAAGTTAAAAAGAAAAAGCATTCGCTCACTCAAGGTTTTCAGCTAACCTTCTGGAAACACCTAGACCTTGACACAGCATACTCTCAGCAATCTTGCACTCCATCACTTTTTTTTACACGTGCACTTCTTGTTCATGGACTGCCTGGTGGTATGCCCTGATGCAGTGGAAATTTTGATTTCTTTTAAACTCAGTTCTGTTATGTAAATATGGTTTTGTTTTAGTCCCAAGTGTGGGATATGGGGCTGCCTTAGTTTATCCACAGCTGATAATTGCCTTGCGCAGCTTGGAGAGGGTTATGGTCCTTGCCAGCTGCAGTTAGTGGAATTCGGAGGATTCAGAGGGAATGTAAATACCAGAGCTGGGACAGACCCAAAAACTCAGAGAAGGAAGAAGGCTGCTTGCTGCTCCTCTGTGCTGATGCTCGTTCATCCTTCTCCTCTGTTTGCTGTTGCCTGTTGCTGGACAGCTAGACATCCTGATGACTGAGATTGGTATTGCCCCAAGGAACCCAACGACCCTAACCAGCTGTAAGTAGTAAAGAGATCTACGCCTTTTCTCCCCACTAACTTTCCTTCTCTCCTACGTAGCATTGGGGTGTTGGAAGGTGTTTAGAAGGGATGAGGGGTGGAGAAGGGAGCATAAGAAACCAATAAAGCAGATAAAAAGTATGCCCTAAAATATTGGGTCTTTAAACAATATGTTTTCTCCTTCCATCTACCTATAAAAAAATTAAAATTTCAATGTAGGTTCTTTGTGAGTGGCAATATTGCACTTCTCAGCATGATGTCCAACATTTTCATAGATGTCTTGGATCCTGAAAACCAATTGGACTGTACCTTTCTGTTACAGTCGCTCAGGTTTGAAGCTGTTCTTCAGTTTTTGCTCTGGGATTAAAGTTAGACTGTAACCACACAGAAGCCATTTCAGAGGTTGTCTACACTCACATTAACCCCTAGGGAACAAAGAAGGACCACTGCTTCCCTTCGCCCACAGCTGTCCTGTCTTACAGGTGAGATGCTGGGCCTATACGCTGGAGAATGTGTGCTGCACATCAGTGCCTGATGGTATCATTTGCCACCAATCAACACAAAAAGGGGGGAATCAGTGCAGTATCTGAGAAAAACTTAAATTTTCTTTTATTAATTTCCCCTAAAAGATGTTTGGTTTTTTTTTTTCCCCCTTGAAAAAGCACCAAAAAAAAAAAAAATTCCCTGGTGAGGGACAGTAAATTTGGATTATTTCTCACCAATTTATACTTAAATTTCCCTTCTTCAGTTGTTTGTTTACATGAAGCTAGGCAAGCATTCTTTAGTCTCTTTTTTGGCTGCTGTATTTATGGAATTATCTGCATCAGTATTTCCTATGAGAGAAGAAATTGAAATTTAAATTGATACAGAAATGGCTTATAGAATTCATGCCAGGTTACAACTTAGAAATCATTAGAGCAGAGAGAGGTTTTCTCATTTATAATAAAATATTACCTGTAATCTTCCTCTCTGATGTCACTGCTTAGTAAGATCTAAGTTGTACATGCAATAACAGTCTACTCCTTTCAGAGGATCTGATTACAGCACTGCCTTGCTGAATGGGGTTTCAATTTTAATGTTTGAACTTATCAAAACTGTAGAAATAGCCACATATTTTCCATAGTGACAGACAGCAATTGTGTGTTGGGGGGTGGGGTGCATGCTTAGAACATATGGACAGAAAGCTGATAGGCAGATATGAGGGGATGGGAAGATGAGCAGGACTGCAATGCATGATGTGAAACTCACAAAGAAGCAATAAAATGTTAAAAACAGAAAAAGCATTCACTGAATCAAGGTTTTCAATCCCAGTCTGGATGCTTTGAGAAAGACTCCCAGAGAAAGTGACTTTTGGTATGGACCATTCATGCCAACTTCTAACCCAACTGTTTCACTATTCATGATTTATTCTCACACTGTAAGGGCCATTGTTAGGGAAATGTTTTACCTTGGTTAGTCCCCAACACTAGTTGTGTAAAATTGTCAATTTTTTTCTGATCCACTGTGAAAAAGACAACTTGTTTTTATGCGTCTGAACACAGAAGAGTTCCAATGCTTTTAAATTCACAGCCCTTAAGGACATTTGTGTCCTGAGGCTGGTCAAGAGCCACAAAACTAATTTCCCAACCAGCACAGTGACCAATTCCTTGACCTATCATTTTATTACAGTCTTTTGGAGAAGCACGATTCCTAATCTTCTGGGGTGAGCCCTCATGGATTCTGAGAAGCTACACATTCCTAACTCAGTTTGCAAGAGCAAACCCAATGCAAAGCCATTCTTCCCATTTCAAGAAATGAGACCACTTTTAGATCAAGACACCAGATTCTCCAGGACTCTTCTAATTTGTTTACACATGGCGAGGGCAGGAGTCTTCCTTGTGCAGCTAAATCCTGATAGCCAGTTTCTTAGAACACGTTCCATAGTTTCTAACTTTATATTTGATATAGAAATCACTGTATTTGGTATTTGAATTTTTGATATCTGATGTTGAGTGTTCTGTAAAAAAACAGTATATTTGTATTCAGTCACTAATTTGGGGGATTCTTTCCCAGTTTTTGTCCAGACAAGTCTAATGTAGTAGTATTCTGAATATATCTCAGTACCACTCAGATGGGGTAGGGTTTTCTTTTATAAAAATTTGTTATTCATCAGACTGGTGTATTCTGTACATGCATATCGAAGTAAGATGACACACAGGTATATCCTTGGGCCTTGGTGAAAATTAAATAAATGTTAAAATGTTGCCCTGCAGCAAGGAAAAGTAGACTAATTTTAAATTATTTAAACTCTCTTTCAAATTCAAGTCTGTGGTTGATCAATAGATATGAAAGGAATGTTTCATTCATGATACAAAGATTAATATCTGTCTCCTTAATTCCACCACACATGTCTAAAACATATCACTTAATTAAGCTAAGCTACATTTTTTTCACAGATGTTTTCTTGAAATGTTTTGAAGTTCAACCACAGCTCAGTTGTCAGAAGCAGTGTTTAGAAGTATTGTTCTCAGGACTTTGCAGCCAGTCCCGAAGATACCTAATAAAACAGGGTCAGATGAAAGGGGAATAGGTCCTCCCCAAGCAGTGGACTTGGAAAGGGCAGGGAGGAGATGAGGGAGGGAGGGTGGGATTAGGAGGGAATGAGGGAGCGGGATATAGCTGGGATACAGAGTTAATAAAATGTAACTAATAATAATTTTTTTTTAAAAAAAAAAAGAAGTATTGTTCTCCTCATACTATACATAAGTAGGATCAACCAGTATGGAACATTTCATCAACTGTGAAATTTCATAGCTCCAAATACAGAAACCCTAATATAGTATTTTAAAATGCCCAGGAAAGATGTAATTTTGTAAGTATGAATATGAGAGGTAGGTATAGGCAAAGTAAGAGAAAAGGCTAGAGTAAGAGAAAAAATGCCAGGAAGGAGGGCATTCACTAATAAGAACACCTTACAAGCAACACAGACAGCTGGTCAACCAAGGGAAATATACATAGAGAATATATATCAACACAGAAATGCAAATATTAGGTTTATCTGACAATAGGTATTTTTATTGTAGTTATTATTTTTAGAATGGACAGTGCTGAGTGGCTCCTGTGAGCTTGGAAAGCACTGTAGTAGGCTTACTTTAAATTTGTAGCTATCACCCTGCCCCTGACTCCCTTGCATGTGCTTGGACAACTGGAATTCACCATCACACCTGGAATCTCATACATTTTAATGAGATGGAACTTAGCAATTGGTTTGAACAGTTAAACTTTATTTGTGACAAACTGCAGCAAATGCTTCAACCAGAAGCCTTCTACGTGAATGAGCAGGTATTCTCTAGCCAAGAGCTGACTAGCATCAGATCCCAACCTCTCCTGTCACCTCTCTCTGGCTTTACTATCAGACCAGCCAGTCAATGACATATCTTGGTTTTATTTTCTCCTATCCTTAGAGGAAATGAAGGAGAGTAGTTCTAGGAAGTCTAATTCATTCATTGAGTAAGGAAAAGAGGATACATTCAGTAATATCATAAGATACTAAAGGGCAAAATCAATCATAAATGTGCATGTGTTGTGGACATGTCTTTATGTGACACTACTGTTTGTGCAGCATTCCCAATTTGTATTCAGGACATTATGTTGATAGCTTAAAATTCATATTCAATTGCCCATAGTATTTCTATTCACAGAGTAAACGTCACTTTGGTAAGTGAAATCTATCAAGAAAATTGTCTTTTTTCTTTTAGATATTCTAATTTTGTGGAATTCAGGCTTTTGAAGTAAGGCCTAATGATTTTTTGGATTTCCTAATTGTCTGTTGTTCTAGCCCCCTTTTCATTACTGATTTTGTTAATTTGGATACTCTCTCTCTACCTTTTAGTTAGTTAGGATAAGGGTTTGTCTATCTTGTTGATTTTCTCAAGGAACCATATATTGGTATATGTAAGTGACCCCAAAAATTTCACCAGAGAACTCCTACAAGCTGATAAACATTTTTAGCAACGTGGCTGGATCAAAGATTAATTAAAAAAAATACAGTAGCGCTCCTGTATACAAAAGACAAATGGGCTTAGAAAGAAATTAGGAAATTACATCATCCACAATAGTCACAAATAATATAAGGTATCTAGAGGTAACTCTAACCAAGGAAATCAAAGACTTTTATAACAAGAACTGCTAGTCTCTGAAGAAAGAAATTGAAGAAGATTACAAAAGATGGAAAGATCCTCCGTGCCTATGGATTGGGAATATTATCATAGTAAAAATGACCATCTTACTAAACGCAAATTTTAAGTTGAAGTTTTTATAGGTGGGTTGGTGTTCCCTTACCTCTACTAGGAGGCTAGTCTAATTAGATGGTGTCCTCTTCAATCTCAATGCAATACCCATCAAAACACCAACACAGTTCTTTACAGAGCATGAAATAACAAACTTTATATGGAAAAACAAAAAACCCAGACTGGCTAAAATAATCTTGTACAATAAGAGATCTTCTGGCGGTATCTCCATCCCTGATCTCAAGCTGTACTACAGAGCAATAGTAATAAAAACTGCATAGTAATTACATAGAAGCAAATTGGTGGGTCAGTGGAATTGGATAGAAGACCCAGAAATAAACCCACACACTTATGAATGCTTGATTTTGACAAAGGAGCCAAAACCATACAATGGGAAAAAGACAGCATCTTCAACAAATTGTGCTGGTCTAACTGGATGTCTAAATGTAGAAAAATGCAAATAGATCCATATTTATCACCCTCCACAAAACTCAAGTCCAAGTGGATCAAAGACCTCAATATAACACCAGACACAGTGAGTCTATTAAAAGAGAAAGTAGGGAAGAGCCTTAAACTCATTGGCACAGGGACAACTTCCTGAACAGGTCACCAATAGCTCAGGCTCTTCGATCAACAATTAATAAATAGGAGCTATTAAAACTGAAAAACTGAGCAGTATTTCATTATGCAAATGTAACACAGTTTCTTTATCCATTTCTCTGTTAAGGGACATCTACGTTGTTTCCAGTTTCTGGCTATTATGAATAAAGCTGTTATGAACATGGTTGAGCAAATGTCCTTGTTGAATGGTGGAGCATCTTTCAGGTGTATACCCAGGAGTGATATAGTCTTAGGGTATGGCTATTTCCAGTTTTCTGAGAAAGTGCCAGGTTGATTTCCAAGGTGGTTGTACAAATTTACAAGCTTGTATACTACTCAGTTATGAAAAACAAATAAATCATGACATTTGATGGCAAATGAATGGAACTAGAAAAGATTATCACAAGTGAGGTAACCCAGACCCAGAAAGACACACATGGTATGTACTCATTTATAAGTGGATTTTAGCCATACAGTACAGGATAAACATACTACAAGGCACAGACTAAAGAAGCTAAACAACATGGAGGATCCAAGGGAGAATGCTTAAATCTCACTTGGAAGGGAAGATGGAATAGACAAAGGTAGTGGTTGAAGAGAGGGAACAAGGTAGTAGAGGGGTCACAGATAGATGTGAGAGTGGAGAGCAGACCTGAGCAGGCTTCTGTGAGGATATGAAAAAGATTCAAGCAGCGACTCCTAGTAGCAGGGGCAATAGAGATTGAAGAGGACGCCCTCTAATTAGACTAGCCTCCTAATAGAGGTAAGGGAACACCAACCCACCTATAAAAACTTCAACTTAAAATTTACCTTGCCTATGAGATGTGCAGGTCTAAAGATAGAGCAGAGACTGAGGGAATGCCCAACCAATGCCTTCCACAACCAAAAACCCACTCTATGGGAGAGTGATAACCCCTGACACTAAGCTTGCAGACAGGAGCTTATCAGAATTGTCCTCTGAGAGGCTCTACCCAGCAGCATCTCATAACAGGTGACACTGAGACTCACAGCCAAACATTGGGTGATGCATAGGGAGTCTTGTGGAAAAGTAGGAGGAAAAAGGAAAAGACCTGGAGATGACAGGAACAGCAGAGAAGACTAATAGAGCCAATCAATCAGAGCCCAGAAGGCCTTGCTGAGATTGAAGCATCAACCAAGGGCCATGCATGGACTGGACCTAGGCCCTCTACAAAGAGGTGTCAGATGGGCAGCTTAGGCTCATATGTGTCCTCTAAGTCAGCATGAGACACTACTACTAGACCACTAGATGTAGACCTTTCTCAAATATCAACTTGCACAAACTATTCATCTTAGTAATTTAGTGGAAATTAAATCTCAGAAAAGACACGAATAAAGTTGAGCATACTGATGAGTCAGCAAGCCTAAAGAGTGGACTAGGCTAGCAGTTTTGAAATTCTCATGTGTTCTAGGCTTGATCAAAAAATAGTAATATGCCTACAAAAAAAAAAAAAAGGAAGTGATTTTCTCAGTCTTGAAGTTACAAATATTAAAACAGGAAAACTAAAATATTTCCGTATTGGATTAGGATCTAACTATTCTAGCAAATGCTATTTAAAGTGGGATCATTTTCTTAATTTAGTATTCTCAGAATATTTTACCAGTGCTTGGGAACAAGTTATTTTTGTGTGTTGTTTTCAAACTTACTAGCAAGTTGAAACTTGCTAGTTCTAACAAACCTTAGGATTTTTCCTCACATGACAGCACGTTGTCTACAGAGATAATTCAATTTATATCCTGACTTGGATGTCTCGTAGGCTTAGATTTTTCACCAAACCTCTTTTATTTAGGGTTCTTAAGTACCTTTTCCTCCCTTCCAATCACCCCTACAACCTTAGGTAGGAGGTTAGGAGGGAAAAGGGCTGTGGACCTCTTTTATCTACTTTCTGTTGATTAGGGTTGACGGATCATTAGAGATTACCAGACTCAGTAATCAGGATACCAGCAGTCCAGTCCAAAGGCCAACACCAAGCAGCAACACGAAGTCAGTGAAAGCTGCAAGACTCATTTGGACTGCCTGGAGAAGCTCTCTGGAACATTTCTCTCTGAGGAGTCAAGTGTCAAAGCATGAAGATCAGTGCAGTGATGTCCATCCAAAAAGCGATGACTCAGTGTGCATAGGGCCTCGATGTATGTCCTCTCCTCAGAGTCCACTCATGGAAGTTCTCATGTGGCCAAACACGTGCCTCAAACTCGAGAGCTCACAGCAGAACATCATGTGTCTTCTCACAAGCCAACCTGGGAAAAATATCATATACCCAGCTTGCAGCAAAACATCACGTGACAAAGCTCAGTCTTCATGGAAGCCAGGAATTCCCATTTCAATGTCTTTTTAATTTTTTTATTTATCCAATTTCACAGATGTATATACAATGTGTTGTGCTCATACTCACCCACGATTAAGCTTTCTTCCTCTCTTTTGTTGAGAGCACAGGTCCACATGCTCACAGGTAAGCACTAGAGGACCAAAATTATTAAACACTCAGGATTTCTCGTCAATAAAAGAAACTGGCACCTGTTTACTGAGCGTGCTGGAAGAGACGTTGTTAATAGCCTGGTGATCTGACATTCTCTAAAGCTAGGCCTCAGCCAAATCCTTCCTATAGTGAGCACTGTTTCTCAGTCAAGAAAAATCCATCCTTATAAAAAAAGGTCCCATGTAACTGACAAAAGAAATTGCTACTATGCTTATCATAAACCCTTCCTCCTTAGACCCGTATCCTGAACACTGGTTCTCAGGCAATGAGATCTGTTCCATGGCAGAGGTTACAGGTCCTTGACAAAAGGCATGTTTTTTGCAAAAGACTTTTGATGCAGTCATGCCTTAAGCTTTGTTATAATAATTGTCATAAGGAAACTTTTCCCCAGGGTTTTTACTATGTTTAAATATGTAAAAAGTAAACCTCCCAGAGTCAAACTCCAGAAGCTTGGACCCACCTGGCTAACTATGCTGTTCTGAACTGGGTTTCCATTGTTCTCAAAGTTTGCTTCCCCACAGCCCTCCTCCCGCTGCTCAAGCTGTGACACTTGCAAGAAGCCTCATACCTCCCCACCCACTCTGTTATAACAAGACCTCTCCCACTTGTATGTTTTTGTTTTTGTTTTTGTTTTTTTTAATGTGTGGGGCTTGTCAGGTAGCCATAGCTATGATGTGTGTCCATGATTATAATTACCAAATCGTATACAGAAGACTATCATTTTCCCTGGCAGATTGGTTAAGTAGTATGCAGAGCCCACAAGTAGGGAGGGCATTGATTACTTTTCCACAGCAGCATGTTTATTTGGCACATTTTTATAAACAGTGCAGATACTAACCAGAAAGGAAGCTTCCGGATCAGATACAGCTTCATTTCTGTACGTCCTGCATTCAAATGTGTACTGTCGTCACAACAGGCTCTAGAAGTCTCCTATTTCATGTTCTTATTTTACTGATTTGATAAGAACTTTTAGTACTGTGTTAAATTTTTGTAACGCGGTATGTTTGCCTAATTCTTGGTCTCAGAAGAAAAGCTTTTAGCTTGTCATTGTTGAGTATGATGGTAGCTGTATGTTCATCAACGTGAAAATATGTGTGTGGAGGTACTTCCTCATATAACTAAATGGTAAAGTGTTTACATTCTGAAAAAAAATGTTAATTTTTTATTATATGTTGGTATAGGAAATAAAGAGATGACTAGCTAAAATATATAAAAGACAAAAGCTATTGGGATTGAGATACGTATGAGTGAATGTGTTTCTTATTATTACCCTCCCTCCCTATACATATATATATTTATTTATATATTATAAATTATTAAATTGTTTACAAATTATTTGGTATATTATATTCTATCACAAATTATGACTCATTTATATATTTAAATTTTATTTATATATTATATGTATACATTATATTATATTATTTATATTTTATAAATTTATATATTATCAATTATTTTATAATTTATAATTTAGTTTATAATTGATAATATATAAATAGAATTAACTTTCTAATTATAAAGGTAATTTTATATAATTAGAAAATATGAAAAATATATTTACCTTTATATTTAAAAAATATAATTACCTTAGTAACTTTAAAAGATAATGTGATTATGTATAATATATAAACTAGTTTATATATAACATATATAAAATCACATTCATGATATATAATTACATAATATATAACTTGCATAGTTATACATAATCATATTGTTTATTTTAAACATATAATCTTTGTCAAATGTACCAAACTTAAAAATATAAAAAAATAAAAAAATAAAAGGAATGCCTAGAATTAATTAGCAAAAAATTTTAAGGTCACAAAGCCATCATACTAAAATTGGTTGCAATTCCATATAGCACAAATAAAGTATTAGAACTTGATATAAGGTTGAAGAGATGGCTCAGAGGTTAAGAGCACTGGCTGTTCTTCCAGATGTCCAGATCTGGTGCCCTCTTCTGGCCTGCTATCCTGTAGGCAAGCAGAATGCTGTATAAATAGGAAAAAAAAAAGAACTTGATATAAAATGTCTAATAAAGTAACCCTGATTATCTTAAAAGTTGGCCATATGAAATGCTACTGGGAAGTGGATTGCTGACAATATTCACACGTTACCAAAGAAAGTGCAAGGATGCCAGCAGGAGGGGTCCAGAGCATGCATGCAGTATGACCCTGTTCATACAAGAGAGTTAAAATTTAAAGCAACCTAATCTGTCCATTCTGCATGGGTAATGTTATGGTTAGACCTGCTCAGGAAAGGGCCCTGGGGTCCTGAAAACACTTAGGAGAGAGATGCTGTTTGTTTGTTTGTTTGTTTGTTAACTGTGCATAGTTTATAGAAATAGCTTAAGTGTTCCCCTGACTTACAAAGGTAAGGATGGATGAGAGGAGAAAGAGATAGAAATAGAGATGGAGTGAGAGAGAGAAAGATGTGAATACAGACAGTATTTAGCTTTTATTTTACCCTGGTTAAGGAAAAAGTAAAGCAAAGCGAGGTAGTATATGGCTGCCTGTAACATGTAAAGAAGGTAAAAATTAACAACAGAAACATTTTCCAACAACGCTTCTGGCATTCTCTGCACGCAAGGTAACAGACAAGTCCTAACAAAACCCTTTGAAGGCTGCTACAGCGGGGCTCACTGCTGGAGCACTTAGCTTCCGTGACCTTTACCGCAGGCTCTCCAGACACTCCACAGAACACCGCGTTGTTTTCTGAAAGCTTAGGCCACACGAGGTCAGAAATCCAGAAATCCAGTCAGAAGCTGAACTCTAACATGAACGTTTCAATGTGAGTTAAAGAGAATTTTTAACAAGAAAAACATTGACCTTTTGATGCTAGTGAATGATCCACGTTTAAAAAAAAAAACTAAAACTAAAACTAAATAGCTATAGAAATCTGTTTCTTTTCTTCCTTTTCTTTCCCAAAGCAAAGTCATAGAAAATTCTGGATGTCATCCTTTGAGTGGCTCACGTGAACCTATCTCAAGTATCAGCTCTCAGTAGGCCCAATAGCTTATTAATGGTTAGAAAATTTTAGGTCATTTCTAACTCTTTTCACTATCAGAGTGAAATATTTAAAGTGAAAATAATTTTAAAACATTATAGAATTTTAAAAGCTCTATGTCATTGAAATTTAAGTCTTATAAAACTTCAGAACAAAGACACTTGGATGGATCATTAAATATACAGTTGATGTCAACTCTATACAAAGTTAAAACTTCTGTGTTTGGAATGTTGAGAGCTCAGTTGTGAAGGAAACAATAGTGAGAGCTACCTCAGGGGTGCTTACCGACTTCTTAGGTGTTGGGTACACATAAGAAAAGCTTCATCTATTTAGTATTCAAGCATCCCTAGTTTTTTTTTTAATAATTTATTTATTTTTATTCTGTTCGCATTGGTGTGGGATCCCCTGGAACTGTTACAGATAGTTGTGAGTTGCCATGTGGGTACTGGGTATTGAACCTGGATCCTCTGGAAAAGCAGCTGGTGCTCTTAACCCCTGAGTCATTAACCCAGCCTGCAACCCAAGTTTTAACAGGAACTTATTCAAAACAGGAGATGGACAACCAATGTAAAAATGTTTAAGTTTAGAGCCCTTGTTTTTAATAAGAAACCATAGTGAGTATTGCTATGAGAAAACTATAAGTATCTATAACATTAGGTATGTTATCTATTAACTGTAACATAAGGTAAATGCTATATGAGCACATAATATGCATATATTCTATATTTTCTATGTCTTCTTTATATTACTGTGTTCACTTTATTTCTACTCATGGAAAAATCACTTTTATTATATTTGGGATCATAAACAATACATCAAAAGGTATAATAAGCATTGAAATGTCAACATTCAAACCTGACTCAGCATTCAATTGCAAAGAAGATGCAATTAAAAATGATAATTGAATAAAAGTGTAAAAGAAGTAGGTATCATTTGAATAAGGAATTGATGAGGCATACATGAAGAACCTTGAAAACTTAAATGAGAAATTTCTAAGAAGTTATATTTTGAGACCTATTTTGTCGGGTTAAAACATTAAATGAGTAAAAGTGGAACTATGGAAAACAGGCTACTCTTGGTGATTTCAAGATGTTTTTAAAAGCCACTCTCCTGTGGTTCCTATGGAAAATACAAAGTATTTAGGAGTTCACAGGAGTTTAGAACACTGGGCATGAGAAGAATAAAAGCTCCTGGAATATCTACCATCACCAACAAGCACTTACAGCTTTCACTCCCAAGCCTTCTAGAAAACAAACAAACAAACAAACAAACAAACAAAAAAAAAAACCAAACGTAAATCAAGTATGCATCTAACTCAAAAAGGTAGAACAATCAAGAACAGTACAACAAACAAAAATGCTAGGGCAAGTGAAAAGCAGTAAGAAAAATAAAGCAAGAAATTAATTGTAAGCTGAAAAACGTTTGATGATTAGTTGTTTAGAAAAATCGAACTAATGTAAGAAAAGAAGAAGAAAAAGGAAGAGGAGGCGGTGGAGAAGGAGGAGCCGGAGAAGAAACAAAAACAAAACAAGCAACAACAGAAGAATGATGGAGAGCACGAGTGTCTGTGTGGCTGCAAGTGCCCCAGTGGCTAAAGAGGCCAGTCTGTGGGTTCCCTGGAGCTGTTTACAGACGGTTGTGAGCAGTTGTTCCATGTTTCTGGACCTGGACTCTGCTCTTAACAGCTAAGCCTCGCTGTTCATTAAACAAGGAGCTATATCTTCTTGAAAAGAACACTCTAGTATGGACCAGGCTGGGTGGTGTTGTTTCCCCCAAGGGACTCGGAGGCGATATTGAAATTTGGCTGGTTTTGAGCCTGCTTTAAGAACAATGCCTGTGCTTCTTATTTAGTGTGTGAACTAAAGTAAAGACAAATTGCATTTGTCTGTCAGTGCTTAAAAGCAAGAAACCAATCTCTAGCGTATTTTGACTCTGACGTTTATTAAAATCTGCACCATTAAAAGATCACAATGATTCAATGTGGATATGCGATAGTTACTGAATTTTGCCTTTGAAACAAACGAAACTTCCGCCCGTCACGTCTCTCCTAGAGATAAACCACACTGAACACACAAACTACCTTTCTATAGGGTAGAGTTTATTTGTGTTTTATTATTTATCAAACAGTAACTGAGGAGTTTATGAATAATAAAAATGGTTCTCAAAATAAATGAGGGATTCCTTTCCCTCAGTTAATTATAAATCCTAAACTGGACTCTTCGGCCCGGAGCCGAGCTGCTCCGAGTGAGAGGTACAAAGTGAGGGGCCCCGCTGTGTGGGTAAACTGATGACTCACTTTTAATATTGGGTTGAGCGAGGCCCTCAAACTCTGCCAAGTCAGCTCCACAGGGGGCCCCACTTGAGCCCACTCACGTTTCCTAATAACAGCGCTCTGTTTCAACACGGCTCGAGCCGGCCCTGCTCCCCGTGGCATTTTGATGTGAAAATGAAGGCAGCACGTACAATAAGGAATTGTGGCGGTTTCCAGGATGAGCTCTTAAAGCAGCGAGTTGAAAGGCCACGGATAATACGACAATGGCATGCGGTTGTGACCTAATGAAAATTAGAAGTGATTCATCGTTGGTATTTTTGTTGTTGTTGTAAATGGTTGTTTCAAAATGGCTCCACCTGCATCCGCGCGAAGAAGACAAATGTGCTGTTCATTCTGAGCAGGAGGAAGATGCTGGCAGGCAGGAGGGGCATCCATATGCGTCTCCTTGTAAAAATAGGAGTCTGAAGAAGGCTTAATTTATAAACCTGAGGCCAAAGAAGTTTCATGTGACGCTGGCCATGCATTGCTGTGTTTTGACTTTAGGGATTTAAGCTATCAGGCTGGTTGAGATTTTTATGACCCCTTTAGACATGTTTATTTGAAATATCTCTGGCTTTCCTTGGTGAACTTTAGACATGCAAAAGAACCCCAGGGCACAGACTCACCTCTGGCAGATTTGTTTCCCGTTTTTCTGCTCTCAGAACTCCAGCTCCACCACCATTGCCTCACAGATCAAAAGACCCGTGTTTATTGTCCAGGCCACATGGTGGAAAATATATCTCTGGGTAAGCCCTGCATTAGGTTTCCTGCCCGAGAAGACAAAATCCTTTCTGTTTAAGAACAAAGATTATTCTTAGAGAGCCCTGGGCTTGCCTGAGGAGCTGCTCTGCCTAGGATCTGGCAAACCCAGCTCTGCACTGTTTCTAAGTGGGAAGAAATCATTGCTTTGGTTTTGTTTCTTTAACATGCTTATCCCCCTCCCTATCCACGACAGCTTCGGGTCCTTTAGAAAAGTCACTCTGCCTTCCCCGCACATTGTTCTTCCTCGGGCTGAGGGAGGCAAGACCCGAAAGATTCTGAGCGGTCAGCCAGGCATCAGTCCCATCACTTTCTAGGTTTCCCCGTCATGAGTCTGCAGGTGCTTGTTCGGGGATTAAATCAAGCCCTTTAGTTGACCAGGTCCTGAACTAGTGTAACATCATGGATACATGGTGTTACTCAGCAGCCGGGATCCAATTACCAAAGTCAGCACAGATGGAGCTAGGTCCTCTCTGAACCTGCTTGTCCTAAACAGCACTGAGTGCAGCCCCCGTGGAATTTTCTTATTAGAAACGCTCTCTGCGGTCCAAACTTGTGAAAAGTTCTCCACTTTGATACAAGAGCAGGCTGTTTCTGCCAAGGGCGTGAAGCAGTTTAAGGATGTGTGTATTGAAGCTTAATCAGAAGGGACAAGCTATGGACCAGGAAAATTGTCTGTATCCCATGTAGGTGATAAATAATTCATAGCCAAGATAGTTTCAAAATTCCCCCAACTCGGTAACATAATAAATGACCTGGTTTTTAAAAAGACAAGACTTTCACAGACACCTTTCAAAGGAGAACAAACGAGTCAGCAGGTGCACAGAGATGTGCTCAATGCCATTAATCTTTGGGACAGGCAAATCAAAACTGCAAGAGCTTACTTAGCTTGTCTTCTAGGCTAGCTATGATCTGAAACCTAGAGAAGTGTGGGTAAAGACATGGAGTGGAGGGAGTCCTCGTACAGAGCTGAGAGAAATGTAAGCTAAAATAGTCATTGTGGAAGACCATACGTGCGTTCCTCGTGGAACGCGTAATAGAACTACCTGACGACCAGAAATCTTGCTTACTGCTACGTCTTCAAGGAAATTGAAATCAATAAAAAGTTACCTACATCTTAATCGCTGTTCACTACGGAATTATCCACAAAAGCCAAGATACAGAGTCAGCCCAGGGATTCCCTCAGCAGGTGGAATGGATTAAGGAAATATGCTATTTTTGGATGATGCAATGTTAGTAAACTTTAAAAACAAAACAAAACAAAAAAACTTGGACATTTTCTACAGCTGAGATGAAACTGAGGTACATTACGCTTCATAGAATAAGCCTGCAAATATTTCATGTCCGCATTTCTATGTATAACTTTAAATAATTGAAGTAAATGATTGAAAGTTAATGGTTTAGTTGCATGTTTGTATTTCAGCTCACACAACCTCAGAAGCAGATGGTAGAACAGTGGTCAGTAAAGGCTGCCTGGGGACTTGCTGGCCGAAGGGTAGAGTTTCAGCGAGGCAGGATAAATAACTTCATTGAAAATGCAGACACTGAAAACTAAGAATTTAAGAGAGTAAATTCCAAATATTAGCACACCCACACCACCAACTAGATCTGCCTTGACCTTAGCAACTGAATTCCTAATAAATACCCTATGGGGTGAAGGAATGTCCTCGTGATGATAATTGTGCAAAGTACACACATTCTAACACAATAGTACACACTTCAATGCATGCAGTTTTCCTTTGTTAGTTTCACCTTGACAAAGCAGGGTGGGGGAAAATTTAACTCAGAAGATTCACAGTGGTTTCTGAGCAAGAGCATTGCTTCTAGACCTGTGTGTAAATAAATTCCATAACAGAGTGACTTCTTGGCCTTTGCTTTTTCCCCTCTCCTGTCCTCTCTAGTTTCCTTTTTTCTTCCTCCCTCTTCTTGTTATCAACAAACTTTTGTTTTCTCTCACAAAAGAAACCATTGTTAGCTAGCAATCACTTAACAATAAAACTTAAAGACTATGTAAGTTCAATATATAGTATATACACACACGAGTCAGAATTTTGAGCACATTTTAAAATTTTATAATCTAATTCTCCATTCATTAAGGTCTAAATAGCATTGATCTCCTTCACTTTGGGAGCATGTTGTTTGTTTGTTTGTTTGTTTGTTTGTTTGTTTGTTTGTTGAGACAGGGCTTCTCTGTGTAACCGTCCTGGACTCACTTTGTAGACCAGGATGGCCTCAAACTCACAGAGATCCGCCTGCCTCTGCCTCCCTGAGAGCTGCGATCACAGGCCTGTGCCACTGCACTTGGCAATCTCCTTCAATTTTAATTTCTCCTGCTTCAATTTCATTTGCCTAATGTCTTTTTCCATAGTGAACTGGCCTATGTACACTACTGAGGTGGTAATAATAAGTCTTTTATCTTATCAGGTGTATATGTCTAGAGTGTATTTGTTGTGTTCACTTTCAAAGCTGTATTGAATGCTACATAAAGGTGCAAACAATGTGTTGTAAAAACTGTGGCATTTCTACAATTTACAAAGTATTTTAAAAGACTCAAATATCTAGAAGAATGGGGAAAAAGTATTTGTAAGGTGTAACTTGCAGGTACATAAACTAGTTCTGGAAGTGAAGCAAACAGATTACTTTACCCTCTTCTCATAGGTACTTAAACATATCATTAGAGATATGTATAATTCTCCTAATGGCTGTACCTATATCAGGATATAGTACCAACTCATAATAGTATATTAAGAAATGCCAGTCTAATAATTCAAATATTATTAATACAAGGAAAATTTCAACATTGTAGTGGAGGTGACATCCACATGGTAATACACTGGGGATATTCCTGCAGGCTATCAAATATCCTGAAGGCTCTCCAGAAAATAGCACAGCAAAACAAATTAAAGTGCCAGGGAACGATCAGGACAACAATGGTGCTTTGGACCCTATCAGTAAGTAGCACATGGTGTGTCTGAAAAGTGATAAGACCAAGAGTGCCCACCGAGACCCAGAAGGACATCATCGATGGGATAAGAGCTGATGGTACTGAAGTAATGCGACTCTACGCACTACGAAAATAGCAGACAACCTGTTCTGTTGAGAAAAGCAAAGGAAATAGAACAAAGGAAAATAGATCTAGACAAAAAAGTTAAGAGCAAGCAGAAGAGTTGGGAAAGAATGCCAAACATTGCATTTTTCTCTGCAAAGTGGTTAGAAAAGACAAGCTTGTGCTCTGAGCATATGGGAACTGTTAAGGGAAGACTAAAGCAGAAGGAAGGCTGCGGCAGGAAGGCTGTGAGCTGAAGGCCCGATGGGTACCTAATGAGTCTGGGGCCAGCGTATGCCACAGAGTGAAATCTTGCTCCAAGAAAAAACAAGGGATAGATGTGTTGGCGCATGTAGGCTGAGAAAGGAGAACCTTGTACCCTAGGCTACACAGCAAGACCTTGTCTCAAATACAACAAAACTGAAGACTCAGGGTGAGGGGGATGTAGGAAGCTGCAACATAGAAGACCCAAGGTACGAAACAGGAGGTCCTGAAGAAGGAAAGCAAACAAACAAACAAAAAACAGGAACTAAAATTCCAAATGATTCTCCTTCAAATGAGTGTGAAAGTCCACACACATTGAGTTGGGTATCCAGCAGTGTTCCACAGGAACGGCTAAAAGCTGAAGCACTGTAGTAAACCGTCAGCTTTGGGAACACAAAGAAAAATACTCCACTGACCATACCACAATGACATACAAAATTGAGATTGTCCTCCAACTTCTAACACGCCAGGAGGAAATACCTCAGACTGAGGAAAGAAAATTGAAGCACCAGCATGGCCGACCCACACAAGCCTCCCTTAAACATGCAGACTATAAACTGATTTTTGTGAACATGGAAGAATTCAGAAATTATTGCTCCCATGAGTGCTTCCTGAAAATTCCAGTGAACGGACTTCATACAACAAAGTGTTTTGTTACATCAAAATACAGATGTGGTGAGTGTTAAGGGTACAGATCAGTGCCATGAATGACTCTAAGGAAGGCAGTAATTGCAAAGGCAGTTATAACACAGAGAGATAAAACTAACAGAATGAGTGGCTAGAAAGAATAGAAGAAGAACCTTTCAGCTCTGTTACACTTGTTTTCAGTGGAATGCATTGCTTATTGTTTTAACTCCCCGCGACCCCACCATACTAAAGAAACAGCAGAAGCAATTCCTTCACCCAGCTCTGCTGTTCCTTCCTGAACCGCTGCTCTTCATCCCCATATTTCTCCTTTTCTGTCTTTATTGGCTGGGACTCCATTCAGATGTTCTACAAGATTCATATCTGAGTTCCCATGAATGATTGAAAGCCCCTGGTGTTTGTCTTTATCTGTTTATTTATTTAGCACAACAGCCAGAAATTCTGTGGTGGGGCAGACGAATGGGTTTCCTTCATTTTATGTCTGGCTAATATTCCATTCTATAAGGTGTCATGTTTCCCTTGTTTTTCTGCATTGACTCCATCCTTGGCTGTTGTCAATATTGCTGCAAAAGCATGGCAGTATAGAATCTTTGTCATGAGGATGTCTGTCTTTTTGACATATGCCTACATTAGAAATACTATTTTCGCGGAAGCATACATGTCCAAATACAAAGTAGAACACGATAGAATTAACTCTATCAGTCATGACTTTGAGTCGCTCCATGACACAGTAGATCTATATTTAGAATTTTAAGAAAATGCCATTCAGTTTACATGCAAGCTCTGCTTGATTATATTGCCACAGACCATGCATGCGTTTCTTTTTCTCTGT
The DNA here is from genome assembly GCF_907164565.1 of Psammomys obesus. Taxonomy (NCBI): domain Eukaryota; kingdom Metazoa; phylum Chordata; class Mammalia; order Rodentia; family Muridae; genus Psammomys; species Psammomys obesus. The sequence goes on from NW_026585644.1 coordinate 10,621,949, forward strand.
GTCCTTAGGAGCATGTGTTATTTGAATGATGATTTATTTCTGTTTCTATTATTTTTTAAATGATTTATTTATTTTATGTGCATCACTGTGAAGGTGCCAGATCCCTTGGAAATGGAGACAGTTGTGAGCTGCCATGTGGATGCTGGGAATTAAATCCGGGTCCTTTGGAAGAGTAGACAGTGCTCTTAACCACTGAGCCATCTCTATTTTTTTAATAATAGATTATCTACTCTGAGTGCAATAGTGTGCATTAAATTTGTCTTTCACTCACTATCAGCAAAACCAAGCATTTTCCATGAATTTGGGGGCTGCTTGTCTTCCTTTGAGAAGTATCTATTGAGTTTCTTCACCCAACTTTACACACTTTAGTTGTTTTGGGAAGTTCAGCTTAGTGAGCTCCTTTCACGCTCCAGATGTCATTCCCTTCACAGAGGAGGTATTTGCACGTTGTCTTAGTTACTGTTCTATTGCCTCTACGAGACAGCATGACTAAGGCAACGCATAAAAGAAAGCATTTAATTGCAGGCTTGTTTACAATTTTAGAGGGTTAGTCAAAGATCATCATGGCAAGAAGCAGACAGGCATGGTGCTGGAGCAGTATCTCAGAGCTTTCCTTCCTGATCTGCAGGCAGAAAGAGACGCTGAGCCTGGAGTGGGCTCTGAAGCCTCAGAGCTCACCGCCAGCAACACACCTCCTCCAACAACCCTACACCCCTTAATCCTTCTCAAGCAGTCCATAAACCTGGAAGTAAGCATGAAAATATACAAGCCTACACAGCCATTCTCATTTCAACCATGACTCACATACTCAATCCAGTTCTGGAGATTGTCTCAGCTCTGCCGGCAGATTCTTCAGCTGTGAAAAAACTTCTTGTTGCACAGACTCTCCTTATGTATCTTGACATGTGTTTCTGGGTTAAAGCTTTAAAAAGAATCAGCACCTATACCAGTGTCTTGAAGTGTGTATATATATATATATATATATATTTTTTTTTTTTTTTGAGCGACTCAGACTTGGGTTAGAGTTTAACACTGTGTCTTGGATCCATTTTGAGATGACTCTATGTATGGCAAAAGGAAGACATTTGGCTATATTCTCCTGAATATATTGTCACCAGCACCATTTATTAATGACACTGTCTTTTACTAACTGTATGTTTTTGTGCTTTAGTAAAGACGAGCTTGCTCTATGAATATAAATTCCGTGTTCCTTATGCTTTTACTGGTCAGCATGCCTTTTCTTAAAAAGGCATGTCTCGTGTTTAGTAACTGTAGCTTTTCAGTATATTTTGAAGTTGGGCTCTACAACCCTTTCAGCCATTTTGCTGGTTGTCTATTCTGCTGGTGTTTTGTTTTCTTTTGCTTGGCATCACTTTAGCTATCCTGCAGGTTTCCTTGGCTCTTCATAATTTTAGAGTTGTCCCCCCCCTTTGGAAAAAGCTGTTGGTATTTTGACAGAATTGCATTGAACTGATCAGTCACTTTGGTTACCATGGTTACTTTAACAAGACTTCTTCTAGTCTATGAACACAGGGCATCTCCATTGGGAGGGTCCTAAATAAGTTCTTTCATCAGCATTGTATAAACTTTTATTCTAAATATCTTTCACTTCTTTGTAATTTCTAAATAGTTTTTTTAAATTACAACTTTTGTAAATAGCGTTAGTTTCTTTGCTACCAAATTTGTAATTCGCGTATAAAATTAGGTAGGACTCTGCAGCCTCATTACCAGTTCTATTTTCGGTAACATATTTAGGTAGTTTACCTATGGGATCATTTTACTTGTAAACCAGACATTTTTTTTAATTTTATTCTTTTCTTATTAGTTAACTTTTCTTATTAGTTAACATTGTATTAACTCTGTATCCCAGCTGTATCCCGTTCCCTCGTTCCCTCCTAATCCCACCCTCCCTCCCTCATCTGAACCCTGCCCCTTTCCAAGTCCACTGATAGGGGGGGACCTCCTCCCCATTCATCTGACCCTGTTTTATCAGGTATCTTCAGGACTGGCTGCAAAGCCCTCCTCTGTGGCCTAACAGGACTGCTCCTCCCTTGGGGGGTGGGGAGGCCAAAGAGCCAGCCATTGAATTCCTGTTAGAAATAGTCCTTGTTCCCCTCAGTATGGGAAACCAATTGGTCACTGAGGTACCACGAGCTACATCTGAGCAGAGGTTCTAGGTTATATCCATACATGGTCCTTGCTTGAGTGTCAGTCTCAGAAAAGACCCTGTGCCCAGATATATTTGTAAACCAGACATTTTAACTCCAATCTGTACATCATTTCTTTTTTTGTCTTGCCTGACGTCCTTGCCAATAGTAATGTTTTAAAAGACAAGTAAAGCTCTTCCCTGCACACTATCAATGTAGATGCTGAGACTTATGGGCAACCTTTGGGCAGAGTGCAGGGAATCTTAGGAAAGAAGTGGGAAACAGTAAGATCTAGAGAGGACAGGAACTCCACAAGGAGAGCAACAGAACCAGAAAATCTGAGCACAGGGGTCTTTCCTGAGACTGCTATTCCAACCAAGGACTATATACATGGAGATAACCTAAGACCCCTTCACAGATGTAGCCCATGGCAGTTCAGTATCCAAGTGGGTTCCATTGTAATAGGAACAGAGACTGTCTCTGACATGAACTGATTGGCCTGCTCTTTAATTACCTCCCCCTGAGGGGAAAGCAGCATTACCAGGCCACAGAAGAAGACAACACAGCCACTCCTGATGAGACTTAATTGACTAGGATCAGAAGGAAGGAAAAGAAGTCCTCCCCTATCGGTGGACTTGAGGAGGGGCATGCATGCAGAGGGTGGAGGAAGGGAGGGATTGGAACAGGAGGAGGGAGAGAACCACAGGGGGGATACAAAGTGAATAAAGTGTAATTAATAAAGAAAAAAAAAGACAAGTAAAAGTGAAAGAGGCTCAAGTACACAAAAAGGAGATTTGCTCAACCATGTTTGTAGCAGCTTTATTTGTAATAGCCAGAAGCTGGAAACAGCCCAGATGCCCCTCAACTGAAGAATGGATGCAGAAACTGTGGTACATCTATACAATGGAGTATTACTCAGCAATGAAAAATAAGGAAATCATGAAATTTGAAGGTAAATGGTGGGACCTGGAAAGGATCATCCTGAGTGAGTTGTCCCAGAAACAAAAAGACACACACGGTACATACTCACTCATATAAACATATAACATAGAATAAACCCACTAAAATCTGTACATCTAAGCAAACTAAGCAAAAGAGAGAACCCTAACTAAAATGTTCAGTCCACATCCTGAAAGGCAAAGAGGATGGACATCAGAAGAAAAAGAAAATAGGAAACAACCTAGGAACCTGCCACAGAGGGCCTCTGAAAGCCAGAAGAAAACAGGGAACAACCTTGGAACCTGCCACAGAGGGTCTCTGAAAGCTTCTGCAGTATAGACTGTCAAAGCAGATGCTGAGCCTGATGGACAACTGAAGGGCTGAGTGAATGAAATTTTATGTAAGAAGTGGGAAATAGTAAGAGCTGGAGGGGACGGGAACTCCACAAGCAGAGCAACAGAACAAGTAAATTTGAACACAGGGAACTTCCCAGAGACTCATACTCCAACCAAAGACTATTCGTGTAGATAACCTCAAACCCCTGCACAGATGTAGCCCATGGCAGTTCAGTGTCCAAGTGGGTTACATAGTAATGGAAAGAGGGACTGCCTCTGACATAATCTGATTGGCCTGCTCTTTGATCACCTCCCCCTGAGGGGGGAGCAGCCTTACCAGGCCACAGTAGAGGACAATGCAGCCACTTTTGATGAGAACTGATAGACTAAGATCAGAAAGGAGAGGAGAACCTCCCCTATCAGTGGACTTGGGGAGTGGCATGCATGCAGAAAGGGGAGGGAGGGTGGGATCGGGAGGGGAGGAGGGAGGGGCTTATGGGGGGATACAAAATGAATAAAGTGTAATTAATAAAATAAAAAAATGCAAAAAAAGTGTTCATCCTTTGTTTTTCTACATCTACAAAAGTGATCATGTGATTTTTGTCAGAAATCTCAGTCTGCAGTTATTAAGTATAAATCTCAAAGTAAGTATAAGGATATTTGAGGATGAGTGATTACAGTAAAATAAATTAGCATATAGTTTGAGACTCTGAAATAAATTTATTAAAGTTTACAGCAACAAATATATACAAAAAACTTCAAAACACAGTCATCCTTATTTGATCTTTTCTCTTTTTGGAATATCGTGGTTTGGTGAGAGAGGGTTTTCTTACTCTGTTTTCTTAGATGCCCATTCTTTCTTATTGTGTTCATCATATATGACTCATTTATACCTCCTAGACTTCAGGATCAATTACTCCTTTGGCAGAGAAACAAAAGGGTTAAGACATAGATCAACCAATGAACTCTGAATCTGTTGTTCTCTGTTGATCCAGCTCCCCACCTGCCTTTGAGAACACCTCCCATAGCTACAGTGGCACTCTCAAGTATAAGCATGCACATTGGAGTGCTTTCCTCACAGCTCATGTTTTCCTCTGGGCAGCAATGCAAAACTAGTGAAATGAACCACCTTCCTTTTAAAAAGGAAGGGGTGAAGAAAGGAAGGAAGGAGGGAGGAAGGGAGGGAAAGAAAGGAAGCAGAAGGAAGGGGAAAGATGGGTCAGAGAAGGAAGAAGTAAGAAAGGGGATGGGACATTATTAATGTCCTTATTGAGCACTTACCTTAAAAAGACAATTTCTTCTATTTTTTAAAAGCTCCTGGCTCTGTGTGACTGTGAGTAGCCACTGAAATACTGGGAACTGTTTAAGGCTTTACATGTGGAACACTGAAATATCGGCTTTGCTTGGAAAATAAAGACTGATTGGATGGTTGGATATAAAATAATTTTGCTCTGTTTTTAGGTACTGTATTAGGTAACAGGAAAAAAACAGATAACTACTTATTTTGCAGTTATGGAAGTAGGAAGCACTAGAGTATGGGACAGGTACCCAGTAAACATCTGGGGAAGAGTTCCTTACATCACACTGTGATAGAGGTCATCATTGGGAAGAAATCAAGTGTGCCAAGTGAATAGTCTCATAAATGTCTTCTTATAAAACTACTAATGTTATCTCGGAGGTGCCTCCCTCACAGCCTTATCTTTCCTAATATTTTCTAAGACCCAACCTTCAAATGACACTAACAAGAATGTGGGAATTAAGTCTCTATTTCATGATTCCATAAGGAGACATTAAACCGCAGATTCTCAAATGTTAGAATCAAAAATTTTTTCTTTAGGTGTACAGATTTTAGTATGTTTATCCTATCTTATAGGTCTAGCACCACTTATAAGTGAGTATATACCATGTGTGACTTTCTGCTTCTGGGATACCTCACTCAGGATGATCTTTTCTAGATCCCACCATTTGCCTGTAAATTTCATGATTTCCTTGTTTTAATTTCTGAGTAGTATTCCATTGTGTAAAAGCACCACAATTTCTGTATCCATTCCTCCGTTGATGGACATCTGGATTGTTTCCAGGTTCTGGCTATTATGAATAAAGCTGCTACAAACATGGTTGAGCAAATGTCCTTGTTGTGTACTTGAGCTTCTTTTGGATATATGCCTAGGAGTGGTATAGCTGGATCTTGAGGAAACACTATTCCTAGTTGCCTAAGAAAGTGCCAGATTGATTTCCAGAGTAAACAAGAAAGAGGACCCGGGGTAAGATGATCAATCTTCACTTAGAAAGACAAATGGGATTGACATTGAAAGTAGGGGAAAGCAAGTAACAGGACAGTAGCCTATCACAGAGGGCCTCTGAAAGACTTTACCTAACAGTGTACCAAAGCAGATACTAAGACTCATAACCAAACCTTCGGCAGAGTGCAAGGAATCATATGAAAGAAGGGGGAACTAGTATGACCTGGAGGGGACAGAAGCTCCACAAGGGCACAGGGGTCTTTTCTGAGACTGTATCTCCAACCAAGGACCATGTATGGATATAACCTAGAACCCCTGCTCAGATGTAGTCCATGGTAGCTCAGTATCCAAGTGGGTACCCTAGTAAGGGGAACAGCAACTATTTCTGACATGAACTCAATGGCTGGCTCTTTGACACCCTCCCCCGCCCCGCTGAGGGAAGAGCAGCCTTGCTAGACTACAGAGGAGGACATTGCAGCCAGTCCTGAAGAAACCTGATAAGCTAGGGTCAGATGGAAGGGGAGGAGGACCTCCCCTATCAGTGGACTTGGAAGGGGCAGGGAGGAGATGAGGGAGGGAGGGTGAAATTGGGAGGGAATGAAGGAGCGGGCTACAGCTGGGATACAAAGTTAATAATCTAGCTAATATTTAAAAAGTAAAATAAAATAAAGAAAAAAAGATTTTAAAACATTTTCTTCAATTTGGGGATCACATGATAGAGAAAAAAATAAGATTCAAAAATAAATTAGAAATAAAATGACTCTTTGGCTGCGGAGATGGCACGGTGACTGAAGCACTTGCAGTATACACAAGAAGATCTGAGCTCAAATCCCCAATACCCTCCTTCAAATAACAAGAAGGCAAGGACCAACATCCATTGCAAGTTGTCCTCAGACTTCCATACATGGAATGGGAAGTACACTGTCCCCATGTATGTTCATCTGCATGCACACACTTCATACACATGCACACACACACAAAGAAAGAAAGAACTCTCTATGAGCTAAGGTCGTGCTTCTGCCTATTGTGTACTGACATAAAGGGCGTGTGTTACAGATCGGTGCAATGTCCGCAAGCTTCACAGCTAGGAATTAAAATGGGTAGTTGTATGGATAAAGGTTAGCTAAAGCTACAAGTCTTAGGAGAAAGGGAGCCTTTATTAGTAGATTCTATGTATTCTACAGCCCAGGAAAACTAACATGTATGTCTAGAAGAGAGAAGAGTGTTAGGTGTGTCCAATCCATGGCCCACAGCCACAGGTAGCCCAGATAGCTATGGATATAGCCCAACACCTAATTTTTAACTAACATAAAACATTATGAATTTTTGAGTATTTTTTTTAAAAAAAAACACATTTGCACAGTTCTTGAGTGTGAACTTTGTAGATAACTTCCTATCACAATGTGAAAGGATTGGGCCCTCCTGCCAGTGTTCTCTGCTAACTTTACTCTTTGTTCAGAACTAAGATAGATACATGTGTTATCCTCTTTCCCTACATACAGTTTCATGGTTCTGTGTCTCTTTTGACCTAGTTACATGTTTACTAAAAAAATTCCTGAGGGTGATTTCCTCTTGCTCACTTTTACAAAAAGATGAGAGCTTTAAGAAATGTACATAAAAATTGTAACTCCCGGGAAAATTACATTTCTGTTTGCAAATTTTACAATATCTTTCTTGGTATGATTTGGATTAGCAGTTAACTTGACATCAAAATTACATGGGTTGATGTCATAGTCTTGAGCTCCAGGTGCTTGTCTTCCAAAATCACTGACTGTTCTTCATTGATAAACCTGACTCTTGGATTGCTGACGTTGAGTAAACCCCCTTAGTACAAAGGTGTCTATAATGACAAAGCTTTGAGTTCAGTAAGACTGACAACTGATTTAGTAGAAATACGTTGGATGCTCACTATGTATCTTCCTATGTGTTTGGGACTTACAAGAGAACAAAACAATGTTTGCTCCTGGATTCATGTTATAACCCTAGTAATAACTGGTGGTGGTGAAATATGCTCCTGACAGTTTTCTGGTATCTCTATGCAGATGTTCAAATCTACTTCAAACATCTGTCTCGGTTCTAACATATTATGTAATATAACTAGTAGGTTGCTGATCTTGGTGTTCATGTTGAGGTGTGAACTGTATAGAATTATTCAATGATACCTCATAAGATGGATACATCACACATGATGGGTCTGAATACTTGCATAAAAGTAACTAGCAGTGTTTTCAAAGCAGATACAAAGACTCATAACCAAACCTTCCGCAGAGTACAGGGAATCATATGAAAGAAGGGGAGTTAGTATGATGGGGAAAGGATAGGAGCTCCACAAGGACCAAATATATCTGGACACAGGGTCTTTCCTGAGACTGACATGCAACCAAGGACCATGTATGAATGTAACCTAGAACCTCTGCTCAGATGTATCCTGTGGTAGCTCAGTAACCAATTGGTTTCCCATAGTAAGGGGAACAAGGACTATTTCTAACAGGAACTCAATGGCTGGTTCTTTGACCTCCCCACCCCCCCAAGGGAGGAGCAGTCCTGTTAGGCCACAGAGGAGAGCTTTGCAGCCAGTCCTGAAGATACCTGATAAAACAGGATCAGATGAATGCGGAGGAGGTCCCCCCCATCAGTGGACTTGGAAAGGGGCAGGGTGCAGATGAGGGAAGGAAGGTGGGATTAGGAGGGAATGAGGGATCGGGACACGGCTGGGATACAGAGTTAATAAAATGTAACTGATAAGAAAAAAAATAAAATTAAAAAAAAGAAAAAAAGTAAGTAACAGCTATACCAGGAAGCATGATTTTTCTGTTTCATCTGAAATAATGTCTTACTATAACACACAGCACATTCTTAACATTCTTAAGACAGTATTTGCAAATTTCCATTCCCACAGTTTTTCTTGCAACTTCAAACTCTGTTCCTATACATTTTGAATCACTATCCTTTTGTAAGCTCTTCTCATCATCTCTCTGTGATGGTTTTGTATGCATACACACACACACACACACACACTTAGAGAAAGATACATATATGTATATATCATAACATATCCATCTGTGGAAGTTGCAGAACTTTTCTGCAAAGAAAGTAAGAAAAGATACTTGGGTTTTTACCAACATAGAAAATTTCTAAAGCTAGGAGTGTTCTGTGCAAGCCATGAGACCTGTGACATGTGCTGCACCTGCTTCTTACGAGGTCTCAGCAAGTATTTCCAGAGGACCTTCCATTCAGACTTCCCCTGAGCGCCAGCCTCAGCTACTTGCTAATTACGATGTTACATAATCTTTTAGATCTGAAGCACATTGATTAAACACTTTAAATAAAATCTAAAACAGGGTAATTCACTTTATATTTATCCATGTATTTAAGAGGTAATTGCAGAAAAGGGACAATATGGTCCTCCTTTCATTTGAGTCTCAGCTTCCGTTTCTTCCATCTGTTTCAGGTGCTTTTTTTTTTTTTTTTTTTTTTTTTCAGGATCTGTTCTTAGAAACAGTCCACATTTTAAGTTTTCAAGGCTTGTCAAATGCCCAAGACTCTCATTTCTCTCAACTCTATTTAATGATGATTTTAACTTCTTAATTTTATTCAACATTTCCACAAGGACCTCACATCTAATATGAATAAGCCAGAACTTCCCAACTCCTTAGTGAGCAGTACTTAGTGAGTACTGCTGCCTTGAAGTTCTTTCCCAACTGATCATTGTAATGAGACTTTTGGTTTCTTTGAAAACACAGTTACGTTATGTGACTATTTTTTTTTTGTTTTAACCCCAGGTACAGGATGTGGGGCTGCTTCAGATTGTTCACAGTGTCTTGGGTACTAGCAGTGGTGTGATCTTCGCCAGCAGCAGATGGTTTAACTCTGAGGACTGAAGAGGGAATAAATGCCAGAGTCCAGCAAGAGAGAAAGAGGGGGCTCCAAGGAAGAAGGCTGCTGCTTCTCCCCCCTACTGCTCCTGGTTGCTGTTGTTGCCCTTTGAAGAAGAAGATGGAGATATCCTGACTACAAAGATGGGGCTTACCCTAAGGAAACGGAAGACCCTAATCAGCAGAAAGTAATCTACAAAGACCTATGCCCCCTTCCCCTATAACCTTATTTCTCTTCTACAAAATGTTAGGGGGTTAAAAGGAATAAGGGTTGGAGGGGAGGTAGTGATATAAGAACTCCAATAACATAGCTTTAAAAATTCACCAACAGGTAGTAATTTGTAGTGACTCTGAACTTCCTCCTCCTTACCACACTCATAAGAAGTTCTAGACCCTCCCTATTTTCCTCCCAGATCTCCCCCTGCCTTTCCTTTCTTTCGTCTTCATACTTACTATCACTGGCATAGTTCAAGTCTTTATCAGTGTCTCACTGGGGCCGCTGTGATAATCTAGCACATTGTTCCTCAAGCAGCCAGTAACAAAGTTAAGATGAAGGTTTACATGTGATGGTTGACATCAGGAATGCCAAACACATTGGGTTTTATCTTTTTGAACAGGTTGTGGAGCAGTTAAAGAATGGCTGATCTCTTACGCAAAGTCAAGGTTGGCAGGCAGTGAGCATTGTTGACATGCAGTATGTCAATATATTGTCTGCAGCCAATTGGTAATCCAGAACAAGATAATGAATAACAAAATGTATCTAACAGGAATTCTTTAAGTATAATAGTCTCCAAGCCGTCCTCTTTTACTAAGAGTTCATCTGTAGCTTCCAATCAGTAGAGAGCCAGCTCTGTATATATCATGAAACATTATCTACTATCTTTCATTTTCTTCCAGATAAATGTTCAACACCCTTACATACTCTAAGCAACAAAATGCCAGTCTCCTGTGGCTTATGGCAGGATCTTATCTGTCGTCTATATTAGTAAAACCTTTCTTGAACCTGTCACCTCCAATGTGCTACTGTCCCTTGATGCCCACACTATTTTACTGTATCTCTTTCTTCACCTGTAAATTTCAGTATTTGTAATGAATATACAGTAATGGTCCCTCAGTAAGTAATTATTTTTTAAATGAATTTATTTTTATTAATTACAATTTATTGATTTTTGTATCCCAGCTATAGCTCCCTCCCTCATCCCCTCCCAAGCCCACCTTTCCTCCTCTTCTCCCATACCCCTCTCCAAGTCCATTCTTAGGGGAGGTCCTCCTCCCCTTCCCTCTGACCCTCTCCCATCAGGTCTCATCAGGACTGGCTGCATTGTCTTCCTCTGTGGCCTGGCAAGGCTGCTTTCCCCTCAAGGGGAGGTGATCAAAGAGCCAGGCACTGAGTTCATGTCAGAGACAATCCCTGCTCCCATTATTAGGGAACCCACTCAGGCACCAAGCTGCCATGGGCTACATCTGTGCAGGGATTCTAGGTTATCTCCATACATGGTCCTTGGGAAGTATTAGTCTCAGAAAAAAAACCTGGGCCCAGATATTTTGGTTCTGTTGCTCTCCTGGTGGAGCTCCTGTCCCCTCCAGGTCTTTCTATCTCCCCCTTCTTTCATAAGATTCCCTGCACTCTGCAAAAAGTTTGGCTATGAATCTCAGTATCTGCTTTGATACTCTGCTGGATAGAGTCTTTAGGAGGCCCTTTGTGGTAGGCTCCTGTCCTTTTCTCTGCTTTCTCCCTCTTCCAATGTCCATCCCATTTGCCTCTCTAAATAAGGATTGATCATCTTACCCAGGGACCTCCTTCTTGCTTAGCTCCTTTAGGTGTACAGATTTTAGTATGTTTATCCTATATTGTGTTTTTAAGATCCACTTATAAGTGAGTATATACCGTGTGTGTCTTTCTGCTTCTAGAATATATCACTCAGGATGATCTTTTATAATTCCCACCATTTGCCTTCAAATTTCATGATTTCCTTGTTTTTAACTGCTGAGTAGAATTCAATTTTGTTAATGTACCATAATTTTTGTATCCATTCCTGAGTTGAGGGACATATGGATTATTTCCAGGTTCTGTCTATTACGAATAAAGCTGCTACAAACATTGTTGAGGAAATGTCCTTGTTGTGTACTTGAGCATCTTTTGGATATATGCCTAGGAGTTGTATAGCTGGATCTTGAGTTAGCACTATTCCTAATTGTCTGAGAAAAGGCCAGATTGATTTCCAAAGTGGTTGTACAAATTTACATTCCCACCAGCAATGGAGGAGAGTTCCCCTTTCTCCACATCCTCTCCAGCATGTGTTGTCACTTGAGTTTTTTTTATCTTAGCCATTCTGATGGGTGTAAGGTGAAATATCAGGGTCGTTTTGATTTGCATTTCTTTGATAAGTAAGGACATTGAGCATTTCTTTAAGTGTTTCTGGGAAATTCAATCCATTGAGAATTCTCTGTTTAGCTCTTTATCCCATTTTTTTTAATTGAATTACTTGATTTGTTGCTTTTTAAGTTCTTGAGTTCTTTATACATTCTGGATATTAGCCCTCTGTCAGATATAGGGTTGGTGAAATCCTTTCCCAGTCTGTAGGCTGTCGTTTTGTTCTGACAGGAGACAACTTCCTGAACAGAACACCAACAGCACAGGTTCTAAGATCAACAATCAGTAAATGGGACCTCATAAAACTAAAAGGCTTCTGTAAAGCAAAGTATGTAATTATTTATGCCCAGGGAATGTGCCCTCTTCATGTCTCCCTTGTGAGAAGGTGAACTGTTTTAGAAAGAAATGTGTTCTTTTATTAATTATTAATTGCCTGCATTTTGCTGTGGACATCAATGCAAATTCATATATTAATCAAATTAACCCAGGTTTCTGGCCTTGTGGTCTACCTATACACTAAGCATACTTAGTTCCTGGGGTAGACTTGTCATTATATTTTTCCTTTTTTTTCTCTGAGGCCTGATTTCTTTATTGCTGAGGGAAAATCAATCTCATATTAGTATGAGAAAATAATATACTAGGTATGAAAATAATATACTCTAGTATATCAAGTTCTCTTGATAGTAAAACTTAGATTTTGATGGTATTAAGTAAATCAGTCACTTAAATGGAAATTTCTTGTAAGTCAAAGTGAAAGTCAGAATTAGAATTAATAAGGTTGAGGTATTTTATCTTTATATATTAATAAGTAATTGTGACATACTAAAATTGACGTTTAGCATACAATACATGAGAAGAACGTGATAAAGAAGGTGAGTTTATCTCTTAGCACATTTTTTATGCTTCTAAAAGAAGGGACTGGACTCAGAGATTCTTAGAGCCATATCAAATAATTGAGGCTTTCTGTTTTGAGAATTCCACATGTACTTTAAAACCTTAGGAGCATTTCATTTTATATTATTTCTTCAGACAACTTCTAATTCCTCCAACCTGCAGAAACATTTAGTGAGTTGGGAACTCTTCAGCTACTGTTATAGCTCCTTTCAATCACATTAACTATGTCTTTCAGTACCCTTGTCCTCCCATAGAGAGTTCATCTTATGCATGTGCTCCATTTGAGTAACAATGAATTATTAATGGAATTCCTTTACAAATGAATGTTGCAGAGAGTTGGTTCAGCTTGAAAACTTTGGAAATTTTATAATCCATCTTGTTTTAAGAGCCTCAAAGGTACTAATTCTACATTAAACCTTTAGTACAAATCCTAGCGATTTGTGAAACAGTGGAATATATACATATAAAATGCAGTGCTCTACATAGATAGTTATGGAAGCATCCGGCCAATTGCTATTATGGCTACAGTGGGAGTGCTAGAGCAGGCCTCCTCTCTTCCCTCATCTCCTTTCACCACACACACTCAGACACTCTTCACCCTCCCATGCTACCAATGACCACCCAGGCACCATTACGCTCACCTATTGGTAATGCAGTAACAAGACACACTCACGTTGTCTGGGTCACACACACTGTGAGCTCATTATTTCTTACCCACATACATTAAATTTTAAAATTACTCTTTGAATTTGATCCAAGAATGATCTCATCTACACTTAACACCCAAGCCATAGCACAAAAGGGCAGGTGGGTGAAGGATCTCACTGAAATATGGACTAAAAGGAGATCAATTGAGATGGAAAGGAACCAAGAGCTTCAGAGCTAGTCTGTGGCCATGGTTGGCTTCCCAATATAATAACCTTCGTGAGGCCTCCTGTGCTTCTGAAGCCTGGCCAAGGGACAGAAGCACATACCGCCACACAGGATTTTCATCCTTGGAGTGTCAGCAAAAAATGGTGATTGAAAGGAATGAGAGCATCAGATCAAAACAGGGAGGAAGGAAGTCCTGAGAGAAAACACGTCCAGCTGCCTGTGAGCAGAAAGGAGATGGAAATGTGAAACAGGCTGGCCTATACTGGGCAGCCGCCTTGCCAAGGACAGGAGGAAGATTCTCTCAGGCCCCCTGAGATCAAGAGTCTCCTTCAAAGGCCTATTTACCTTGCAAGAAATTCCTCTAGCTGGAGGAATTCAGCCAACAGGAGAAACAGTAATTGGGGGGCATGTTTCAAACACAAAGCATATTGCTCTTTCTGCAAAGAAATATTCTTCCTTGGAGGCTGCAGACCCGAGGGTTTAGCTAAAATATTCTAAGTCAATGGAAAGAACAATTCACTTCTGTATGAGAACAGCTTTTGAAAGATGACCTAAGTTGTTATGACTGGTATCTTTTAATTCTTTTATGATGTTCATGAATGAACTTACATTTTTATGACTTTTAGGAATATTTATTAACTGCCAGTGACTGCTTGAGAATTGGGGATAAAATGACAAATGAGATGGCCAAATTCTGATTTCTTTTATAGTCCACTGAGAAATATGAGCAAAAAGAGAAATCATACAAAACTGTTTGAGATGTTATGTGAGGGAGACAATATATGTTTTAAAACCATAGTGGAGGTCCTGATTCATTCTAAGGGACAGAGGAAAATTAAACCTGATGACCTTGTTGCTGAAAGATTGAGAATAAATGAGAAAGAATCACTAAAAGAAAAAGAAATCAAATGTTTCGTTTTTAAAGTGCTCAAGCAGAACTGCCCAGAACCAAAACAAAGGGAAGAGGATGAGTAAGATGGAAAAGGAAAGGGGTGAGTGGGGGTCACTGGAGGGGAAAGGAAAGCAGAGCAAGAAGGAAAAAATATGCACATGATGCTGAGAAGGAGCTACCATGCCTAGAGCCTAACCAGACAAGAGTAACACAAGGGGAGCAAGGACAGAAAGCTGGTTGGGTCAGAGGCGCTTTGTAAGGCAATGGCCACATAACTCAACACTTGAGCTAGGACCCTGCGGGGATGGAGAGGGGAGAAGGTGTTGCTGATACGTGTGCCTAGATATGGGTGTGAGAGGAAATACAGGTTGTTTTAGCTTAAGACCTACTTTCAGCAAATACATAGAATGTTAACAGAGAAAAAAAATGCAGAAAAGTAAGAGTCACCTGATAGAAAGTTTTTAGATTAACCGGGATGATTCAACAAGACTAAATGGATGAGGCAGGAAGATTCTATGACAAAAATAAATAAATAAATAGATAGATAGATAAATAAATAAATAAGTAAATTCAAGATCAATCCTAAATTATGTTTACAGCCCTATGGGGTTAAGAATTTTTTTCTGAGACAAACACGGTATATACTCGCTTATATAGACCTATAAGATATGATAAACATAATGAAATCTATACACCTAAAAAAGATAATCAAGAGAGCGGACATGGGGTAAGATTATCAATCCTCGTTTAGAAAGACAGATGGGATGTGCATTGAACATATGACAGGAGTCTACTGAGCGCATTTGAAAAACTCTAACTAGCAGTGTTTTCAAAGCAAAGACTCATGACCAAACCTTTGGCAGAGTACAGGGAATCATAAGAAAGAAGGGGAGTTAGTATGATGAGGAAAGGATAGGAGCTCCACAAGGACCAAACATATCTGGGCACAGGGTCTTTTCTGAGACTGACATGCAACCAAGGACCATGTATGAATGTAACCTAGAACCTCTGCTCAGATGTAGCCTGTGGTAGCTCAGTAACCAATTGGTTTCCCATAGTGAGGGGAACAAAGACTATTTCTAACAGGAACTCAATGACTGGCTCTTTGGCCTCCCCACCCCCCAAGGGAGGAGCAGTCCTTTTAGGCCACAGAGGAGAGCTTTGCAGCCAGTCCTGAAGATACCTGATAAAACAGGGTCAGATGAATGGGGAGGAGGTCCCCCCCTATCAGTGGACTTGGAAAGGGGCAGGGTGGAGATGAGGGAGGGAGGGTGGGATTGGGAGGGAATGAGGGAGTGGGATACAGAGTTAATAAAATGTAACTGATAAGAAAAAAATAAAATTTAAAAAAAAAGAATTCTTTCTGACTTGGGATGGTGTGATTAGAAGTTGTTTGTTTTTGTTACAAGTTTAAAGGGCCTGAGAAAATTTCCAGAAATATGATATATAAACATGCTTGTATCACAAAACTAGTTATTCATAAACAGGATGTAAAGGTGATAATAAAACTTACAAAAACAAAAAATGAAAAAAACCTCTGGACCAAGACTTGCAGTCTTCAGTCATAGGGTCTAAAAGTTTACCTCTCACAAACTCAAGTTAAAAAAAAAAATTCCCACACACTGATGGTAATGAGAAGCGAAGGCACTGGGAGGTACTTAAACCTTGCAGTGGGATAAGCACCCTTATAAGGGAGACCTGAGAAAGCTAGTCAATCTTTCCATCATGCGAGCACCCAATGCATTGTACCATTTATGAGCCAAACAGTAGGCCCATGCTACACAGACAACTGCCTTGGTCTAGAAGATCCCATCCTCCAGAATACTGAAAAGTAATGTTTGCTTATAAGCCATGAAATCTAAGGATTTCCTTAGAACATTTGCCTCCTCGAGGCCTGGTATAAAAAGCAAAGTTAACAAAGTTGGCTAGGAATGAGCAGCAAAAGGGGCAGAGCCACGCTCAAGCTTCTCAATGAGATGTCAGTAAAATTTGGATTGCAAGCGTAAGTTCTCTCACTAACAGGGTTGCAGGCTTGTTCTTTTTCTCTTGTCTTTGTTTTCTTTTGTTCTATGGACTGGTTGATTTTGTCTTTTTCATTGATTTTTTAATCTTATTTTATTTTCTAATGATCAAAGTATAATTAATATCCAAATGTACATAACAGCAAAAATTGTAAAATTTAAAATGAGTCCACTTTTAAACTCAATTTCAAAATAAATATCGCTTTTCTGTCCTATATTTTTTTTTAATTTTTGGGGGGAGAGGAGTTGTGGGTTTTTTTTTCTCTTATTTTTACAAATTGTATCTGTGCCTACTAACCTACTTATTCTAAACACATATATTCTCTTCCTACATTTTATGGCAGGGTGGCAGTCATGTAAAACTGTATCAAACTCTCAGAACTAATTACTGTTCTAAAATGAACAGATATGGATACACTTGTAGCCCCAGCTCATTAATGGTGTGAGTCAGAGCAATGGGATACATTCTGTGTGTTTGTGATGTGGCTAGTTTCTAATCTAGGTGTTTAAAAAGAAAAAGAAAAAGAGTGTTTTCTTTCAGCTTGCTTCTGCTCTTTGGCTTATCTCAACACCCACAGTCATTCTGTTTCCCCTGCTGACTCACCAGTTCTTGAATTTTGCCCTTGATTGAGTCATTCGACCACAGAGAAAACGTTGGGAAAAAGTATGATCTTGGTGCATTTGCCAAAACCTTGTACATCTGAGGATAACTCCATAATACAATAAAATCATTGGGTCATAATTCTCCCTCTGTCAAAACTTTTGGAGTTATTTTTCATTGCATTACGGGATGTTTATTTTCACAGAGGAGAAATATGACACTTACTAGATCTCGCTTTTTTGAAAATGCCCTTTCTTCTTCTTCCTAGATGTTGGAGGAATTCCTTAACCTCAAAATATAACAGTGTGCTGGGGTGTTCTGTGCATGATACCATTCTGATTTTACTTGAGCCTTTTTTTTTTTCAGTGTCTATCACTCTGGGCCAGCTTTGTGTGTGATCTCGCAGTTTTCCTTCCCCACATACCAGAGCTCTGTTTGTAAACCATTTGTGTTTGTCTGTATTCTGTAGCCGAGATTTTCAGGCTTCTGTTACTTTATCTTGCCCTGTTTTCTTTTTAGTTACATGGTGTACTTTTATTTTGATGTTCTTTCAAGAGGTTTTTTGTTGTTGTTGTTTCTTTTTTGAAACTTATTCTGAAATAGTGTGGATTTCCCAAAGACATTTCGTTTTGTCTTTTGTTTGGCTTTATTTAATCCTTTTATTGAAAACAAGAATATGGTGGTTTGGGGAACTCTTGCTTGATACACTCTGATTTTTCTTTCCTGTGCTATAGAACATAAAGTATTTGCTGAGAGGGAAGGAAGGCAAACACAGGAAAAAGACAGGAGCAGAACTGGTTGAAACTGAGAATCATGAATTTGTGGGTTTTGCCTCAAGGGACATAAATTCCAGTTGGTCCAAATTAGAAGTAGTGAAAGACTTATAACCCAAACAATCCACACTGGTGTGTGAATCAACACAGGCAAATGTATGACTAATACTTTTTTTTCTTTTGATGATAATCAGAGATTCATAAATACACAAGGGCAAACTTCTTCTTTCATCAAAAAGTCCAACACAATAAACAAGCATGACCATATCTTCCCAACAACCCGTCCATTCTCTAATATGTTTATAAAAAATTTACCACTGGGATGAGCAATACCTACTGAAAATTTCTCTTTAAAATTATCTGTGTGTGTGTGTGTGTGTGTGTGTTGTGTACAAGCACATGGATGTGCATATACTTATGTATGCTTGCAGAGGTCAGACAGGCTATGTGATGGCCCTCTCTACCTTTCTCCATCTTCTCCCTTTGTGTTCAAGTTTCTCAGTGAGCCTTGAGATTTCTGGTTTTCAGCTAGACCAGCTAGCAAGATACAGCAATCCTATTGCCAAGCACAGAGTAGCTGAGTTGTAAGCACACACTACCATTCCTGGCTTTTATTACATGAACACTGTGAACTCAAACTTAGATCTCCATGTTTGTGTGGGAAACACACACACTGAGCCATATTCCTAGTTCCGCATACTTAATTTCCTAAACATTCTTAAAGAGTAGACTTTTAATTTTATCATTGCATCCTAAATATCTTTAACATCAAATTTTGAAATTCAGGTATAATTAAATTAAAATAGAATGGCTTTTTATTTTTAATTTTTTATTTAAGAATAGGGTTACATTTAAATAACACTGGATATATTTTACACCTATCTTTTTTTTTTTTTTTGAGACATGGTTTCTCTGTGTAGCCTTGACTGTCCTGGACTCACTTTGTAGACCAGGCTGACCTCAAACTCCCATAGATCTGCCTGGTTCTGTTTCCCTGAGAGCTGGAATTTCAGGTGTAAGCCACTATGCCTGGCTTATTATCTTATACTTATTATTCTGAGCTTTTAAGTTTCCATACAGAAAGTGTTTTAATAACAATTATACTAGCTATACATGTGTATGTTAATTTTGATTATATTGTTCATATTGTAATAACAATACAAAAATGGGCAGTATAAAATTATTAACTGTACTTTAGAAATAGAGTATCGTGGTATTCATACAGAATAATAATATTAATATAGTAACAGTAATTTACTGAGGCTTTTAGTTTTATTTAAAAATTTTCAGCAAGTACAAAATGAAAATTTATTCAATGTCTTATCAAACTGTGTGTTTATTCGAGGTCATACTAAGCAGATTTACTGTGTTCAAGGGATCAAAGGTTAGAAAATAGAACACAACAATGAAAAAATATGACAAGATGAAATTATACCACAGATACATATTCAAATTAAACATTGGACAATGATGGTTTTCACTAGTAAATTCCCCAAACAAGTGCTCTTGAAAAGCCCTTGCTTCCATTGTGGCAATACCCTGCATGAACACCGTCTTCCCCAGCTACCATACCAAAATCCAGAGATGGGATGGACTAAAAACACAGTTTTGGAGGCTCAAAATCCAAGATCAAGTAGTGGACCAATGTGCTTTCTTGGAAGGACCTTCTTGGTTTGTAGAGAGCTGCATTCTCAGTACATCCGGGTGTCTATGTTCTTTGTTACTGCTTGTAAAGGCACTGAGCATGTCAGACCTTGGTCCCGGTCTTAGGGTCTCGTTTAACCCTAACTCCATTCTTAGAGTCCTTGTCTCTAACTATGGCCACACTGGGAATTAAACGTCAGTCTCTAACACAGTCCATGACATGAAACTACTGAAGAACCCTTGTTTTATTTTAAAGAAGATGTCGCTTTGGAGCTAGATTATAAGATTACGTAGATTATAACTGGATTTAGAGAGGGGCAGGGAGGTGTTGAGCAAGGAAGGGTGGGATTGGGAGGGACTGAGGAAGGGGCTACAGCTGGGATACAAAGTAAATAAACAGTAATTAATATAAAAAATAAAAATTGTAAAAAAAAATCACAAGCGAGGGCCCATTTAAGCGCATCCCAGTGCCCAAGGACCTCTTGAAATCCACTAATACTTACTCTACACTGCACCTCCCACAACCTACCCTAGTCAAGATGGAGGAGGGAGTGGAAAGTGCAATGATAAGACAGTGCCAAAGTCTCCCATCTAATGCTTGTCAGGAGCGCCCTGTGCCCGAAACACAGATGAACACATTTGTTACTTTCTGCAATGTGAGAATTCATTTACTAACAATAGATTCATAAACTTTTTTTCTTTATTAATTACACTTTACTCACTTTGTATCCCCCCTCCCCCCCCCGTGGTTCCCTCCCTCCTCCCATCCCAATCCCTCCCTTCCTCCACCCTCTGCATGCATGCCCCTCCCCAAGTCCACTGATAGGGGAGGACTTCTTTTCCTTCCTTCTGATCCTAATCAATTAGGTCTCATCAGGAGTGGCCGCCTTGTCTTCTTCTGTGGCCTGGTAATGCTGCTTTCCCCTCAGGGGAAGGTAAGTAAAGAGCAGCCCAATCAGTTCATGTCAGAGACAGTCTCTGTTCCTATTACAATGGAACCCACTTGGATACTGAACTGCCTTGGGCGACATCTGTGCAGGGGTCTTAGGTTATCTCCATGCATGGTCCTTGGTTGGAATAGCAGTCTCAGGAAAGACCCTTGTGCTCAGATTTTTTTTGGTTCTGTTGCTTTCCTTATGGAGTTCCTGTCCTCTCTAGATCTTATTGTTTCCCACTTCTTTCCTAAGATTCCCTGCACTCTGCCCAAAGGTTGCCCAAAGTTTCAGTATCTACATTGATAGTCTGCAGGGCAGAGATTTTCAGAGGTCCTCTGTGTCAGGCTCCTGACTTGTTCCCTCTTTTCTCCTTCTTCTGATGTCCAGCCTCTTTGCCTTTCTGGATAGGAATTGAGCATTTTAGCATGAGTCCTCCCTCTTGATTAGTTTCTTTAGGTGTACAGATTTTAGTAGGTTTATCCTATATTATATGTCTATATGAGTGAGTATATACCGTGTGCATCTTTCTGCTTCTGGGATAGCTCACTCAGGATGATCTTTTCCAGATCCCACCATTTACCTGCAAATTTCATGATTTCCTTGTTTTTTGTTGCTGAGTAATATTCCATTGTGTAGATATACCACAATTTGTGCATCCATTCCTCCACTGAGGGGCATCTGGGTTGTTTCCAGCTTCTGGCTATTACAAATAAGGCTGCTACAAACATGGTTGAGCAAATGTCCTTATTGTGTACTTGAGAATCTCTTGGATATATGCCTAGGAGTGGTATAGCTGGATCTTCAGGAAGCGCTATTCCTAGTTGTCTGAGAAAGCGCCAAATTGCTTTCCAGATTGGGAAAAGATCTTCACTAATCCTATATCTGACAGAGGGCTAATATCCAGTATATATAAAGAACTAAAGAAGTTAAACAGCAAAAAATCAACTAATCCAATTAAAAAATGGGGTACAGAGCTAAACAGAGAATTCTCAATAGAGGAATATAGAATGGCA
Source organism: Psammomys obesus (assembly GCF_907164565.1). NCBI lineage: Eukaryota > Metazoa > Chordata > Mammalia > Rodentia > Muridae > Psammomys > Psammomys obesus. Next base: position 10,643,508 of record NW_026585644.1, read on the forward strand.
GAGAAACATTTAAAAAAATGCTCAACCTCCATCAGAAGAAAAAGAAAACAGGAAACAACCTAGGAACCTGCCACAGAGGGCCTCTGAAAGCCTCTGCCGTGCAGACTGTCAAAGCAGATGCTGAGCCTGATGGCCAACTGACAGGCAGAGTGAATGGAATTTTATGTAAGAAGTGGGAAATAGTAAGATCTGGAGAGGACAGGAACTCCACAAGGAGAGCAACAGAACAAGAAAATTTAAACACAGGGAACTTCCCAGAGACTCATAGTCCAACCAAGGACTATCCATGGAGATAACCTAGAACCCTGACAATGCAGCCACTTCTGATGAGAACTGATAGACTAAGATCAGAAAGAAGGAGAGGAGGACCTCCCCTATCAGTGGACTTGGGGAGGGGCATGAATGCAGAAAGGGGGGGGAGGGTGGGACCGGGAGAGGAGGAAGGAGGGACTTATGGGGGGATACAAAATGAATAAAGTGTAATTAATAAAAGTTAAATAAAAAATTAAAATAATAAAATAAATGAATAAAAAGGAAACAAAAAAAAAAAAGAAATGCTCAACCTCATTAGCCATCAGGGAAATGCAAATCAAAACGACCCTGAGATTTCACCTTACACCCATCAGAATGGCTAAGATCAAAAACTCAAGAGACAACACATGCTGGAGAGGTTGTGGAGAAAGGGGAACCCTCCTCCACTGCTGGTGGGAATGTAAACTTGTACAACCACTCTGGATAGATTCATAAACTTTAATGGTTTTGATAACAGTAATTTTCCAGACAACCTGCCTACCTTGGTAGCCTGGCCAACGTAAATGCCAGTTTTTATTGCTGTCTTCATTCCTGATATGAACTCTCATATCACAAAGTACATAATAAATATATCTATGTATCTGTCTATATGGGATTACAGAGAGAATATATGATGAGGGGGCTGCAGTAGAACTGAAGGTTCAGAAGTGGTCTAAGGGTTTGAGCTGCAGACCCTTAGACCAGCTGGAACTGGGTCTGACAGTGACAAGGCAAAAATTCAGCTGTGAGGGGGAAAGTTTTCAAAAGTCCAGAGCAGGACAAGTAATGAGGAAGGAATAGTGGGTCCAGTCCAGGTCTAGATGGGCAACAGGTGCGTGGGCAGGCAGCAGAGTAGGCCACACTTCAACAGCAAGGGACTGAGCTAGGCCCAAGCACCAGGAACAGTAGGAAAGTCAGTCTGTGAAGCACACAGCAGGTACTAGACAGTAGATTAATGTGCGCCATGCCTTCCCAGGGTCAGACACCCAACCTTTACGGAGCCCGGGAGAGGAGGGAACTGTACCTTCCGCTGAGTCTCACATGTCCAACAAGCTCTTGCAGCTGGTTTTCCTGGTGCGTATTAATAAACAAACCCATGCGCCCCGGCAATCTTGGTTCACTCCAATAAACTTAAAGCTCCCTTTTGTTTTGAGTAATGAATCATGTATGTCTGTGCTGGATTGGCGGATCCTGACAGATGATACAGTTCCTGGGTCCTCCCCCACCCCCACCCTCACCCCATCAGGGGCTTCAGCCACTCTTCCTCAGAACAGGGTCAAAGCTGCTTATAAAATGAAGTTTCTTATGACAGTGCATAGCCGGAAGAGAACCCACTATTTTAAATTAAAACGGGACCTAACCTGATCTCAACAATGACCAAAGGCCAACCACTGTACAGCCTGATAGTCTGGCTCACAAAGTCTAGTTTTCTTCTCCAAAAGGACCAGTTGCTCTTAGAGTTAATGCAGCATGAAGAACTCTTATCTTTGAATAAGAGGTCCCTTGACAATTTATTTAATCATTTAACCATCTATTTGACATAATTTGTTTGCTATTGCCTTATGATATATATTCTTCCTGAGTCTATTGTAAAGAAACTGTGTCGGCATTCAAATGCACTTTTCTGCTTCAAACTTAAAATAATTTTAAGAAAATCGCTCCAACAATTTTTATAGTTTGGTAATTATAAATAATTATCCTTATACTCTATTTGTCACACAGACCATACTAATTAAAAAAGGCTCTTTTTAGCCTTCTCAAATTACTGAGAGCATTTTCTATTCAGATTGATATTTGAGGTGAATATGTAATTTTATAGACTCTTATATTTTCTTTTATTTAAGGCCAAACATGCTTCTGGAATAGACCATTGTAAATGAGTTGTGCTGCAAGAAAAGTACATAGTAACCTTTTCAATAGCTATGTAACAGCTCACTACTGAATCATTTGTCCCAGGTATTAAAATAACATATGGAGTGATGTTTATTACACCAGAAAAAGGGCCTGCCTTTTGTTTTTCCAGAAACCATTGTTTTGTCTTGGATTTGCCTCTCAATGTTTTCCACCCCCTTAGGCCTGGCTTCCTAGATATACAGTCTATGATCTGCCCACTTCTTGGGTAATATACATCAAACAATGCAGAAGTCGTTGAAGTATATTATTTTTAAAAACAGGTCTGGTACTTTCTTGGCTCTTTGGTAACTGTTATTATTGGATTTTTTACAATTTTTTTGGAATTCAATGGGACCCTACAATTTCCTTGAGTGTAAGATTTCTTCTTTCCTGTGTTTTTATGCCACAAAGCTGAATTTCAAAGAGAAACAGGAGAAAGCCTCTTCATCCTACAAGGAATAACGGGCTCAGCAAATTCCTAATCTAATTAACATCTTTAACAACGTAGATAATAAATTGACTGACTGCAGCAGCTCCTGAAACTCAGTGCCACCTTGTTAAGGCCCTTGCCAAGGTGGCTGTAAATCAAAGGGAAACCCGACGGGCCTGCATGTATTTGTTGCTTGTTCCAGTGTGAGAGCCTGATTGCTTTACCAACTGCTCATTTAGGCTGATTTTTTTCAGACTTGTTTAGCATTTCACATTTTGAAAAGAGGGCCTTCTGAATCACAGGATTATATTTTGGCTCAGCTCCTCAAGCCGTGGTCTAATAACCTGGTTACTTAGTTTCTTATAAATTATGTGTATTTTTCAAAGGGAATAATGAAAAACTTAAAATCTGTGGAAAATTTATATGTACTACTCTATTCATACTTGACCAAAAATCTTACAGTATTGTTGGAGTCCTCTAATTCTTTTCTTATCAGGACTTCCTCTGGGACTTTTCTAGGGAATCTAGTTCACTTTGTAGTGCTAATGATGGCATTTTCCTAAAAGCCCTGGGTCATACATGTTCAGAGGAAGCAAAGTTTTATTTCTTGGTTTCAGAACAAATCCTATGCACAAATGAAAGACATATTGGAATGAAACTATTAGTTAGCACTTGAGTGTCAGTTTACTCTATTTGAGCACATTCCCATCTTACAGATAGTGATCTTTGCTAAAGTGGTAAGCATTGTCAACTTTCGATAACCTAGATTCAACAGGGACGAGAGTCGTAGTTGGGGGATGTCTCCATTAGGGTGGTCTGAGGGAGATTAATTTGACTGCCTTGATTGGTGGGGAGTACTTGTTATAACTGTGGGTGCTCTGCTGGTTGCAGCCAAGAGAAAAACACTGGGAAGAGGAAACGGTTTCTGCTCTTTTGTGCAGTTGCTCTCCACTCTGGCTGGTGAGTCTGACTGCTGTGTTGTGCCTCTGTTGATACTTTTGCTGATACTGGAACCACCTTCTACAGCCTTCCAGTGTAGATGAGACCCAGCAGCTCTCCAGGAATCATTCTGCTAAAGCACCCAGTGTCATAGATTCTCCACCTCACTGGTGTAAGGCAGCACTGTTGGACTTCTCCAATATAGCTATGAGTCAGTCTAACAGATCCTCTTTAAGACAGCTTCTTATTAACTCCGAGAATTTCATGTATTGTGTTTTGATCATAATCATCCCTTCAGCTCCTCCCAGATCTAACCCCATTCTTCACCCATCCAACTTGGTGTCCTCAGTTATCTTTTTGTCAGTTCGTTTGTTTCTATTGACCCACCAAGTTTGGCTGGTGCTACCTATGCTGCCTATATACTCTTGGTGGGTGGCTGTCCACGTGAACTTGGCCTACCAAAAGCCACATCCTTAAGAAGAACTAGCTCTCCCTTCCCTGCCAACAGCATGCTACCACCAGCTCAGGGCACAGTTCTTTGTGAGGCCCAACCCCAAGCCTAGGTTTTTATTTGGCTTGTGCTTGCTCAGCTTTTATGTGTGCTCTCACAACCACCACGTTCACATGTGCTACTGCCAGATTGGGCCAAACCCCACTGCTTTGCTGTAGCCACCCACGACCTCTGGCTCTTACACGCTTTCCTCAGCTCTTCAGAGAAGATCTTTGAGCCTTGGGAAAAACAGGTGTGATGCAGTTGTCCAACTTAACACTGAGCACTCCTGTGTCTCCTGGTCTTGGAATCTTGAGTGCTTGTGGGTTTCTGCATTAATCGCCCTCCCCTGAAAAAGAAGCTTTTCTCTCAAGGTTTGGGAGACACACTATTAATGTATGTGTATCATGATCAGTGAAGAGGAGTCAGTTTAACAAATGCTTGTTCTATAAGTTCTTTTGCTCCGAAGAACCCTAATAGGGTAGCTGAGTGAATTTGTTAATACCTAGTGAAATTCATTTGTAGAATGCCGACATCCTGCTTAATCATGTGTCTATGACCTAGGAGTTCTAACCAAAGTGTTTCATTTACTTTGTTTTGTTATTAGACAACATATATTACAGAATGCAGATTAAGAAATTTGAACACAGGGAACTTCCCAGAGACTCATACTCCAATCAAGGACTATTCATGGAAATAACCTAGAACCCCTGCACAGATGTAGCCCATGGCAGTTCAGTTTCCAAGTGGGTTACACAGTAATGGGAAGAGGGACTGCCTCTGACATAATCTGATTGGCCTGCTCTTTGATCACCTCCCCCTGAGGGGGGAGCAGCCTTACCAGGGCACTTCTGATGAGAACTGATAGTCTAAGATCAGAAAGGAGAGGAAGACCTCCCCTATCAGTGGACTTGGGGAGGGCATGTATGAAGAAAGGAGAGGGAGGGTGGTATTGGGAGGGGAGGAGGGAGGGGCTTATGGGGGGTACAAAATGAATAAAGTGTAAGTAATAATAATAATAAAAATATTTTTAAAAAACTCATTGAAGAGATATGGAGAGAGTGGGCAGCCTTGTCTTGTCCCTGATTTCAGTGGGATTGCTTTAAGTTTCTCTCCGTTCAGTTTGATGTTGGCTATGGGCTTGCTGTAAATCGCCTTTACTATGTTTAGATATGTGCCTTGTATCCCTGATCTCTCCAGTACTTTAAACATGAATGGATGTTGGATTTTGTCAAATGCTTTTTCAGCACCTAGGGAGATTATCATGTGGTTTTTTTTTTCTTTCAGTTTGTTAATATGGTGGATCACATTGATGGATTTCCGTATATTGAACCACCCCTGCATACCTGGGATGAAGCCTACTTGGTCATAGTGGATAATATCTTTGATGTGTTCTTGGATTCGGTTTGCAAGTATTTTGTTAAGTATTTTTGCATCAATGTTCATAAGGGAGATTGGCCTGAAATTCTCTTTCTTTGTTGAGTCTTTGTGAGGTTTAGGTATTAAGGTGACTGTGGCTTCATAGAATGAGTTTGGTAATGTTCCTTCTGTTTCTATTTTGTGGAATAGTTTGAAGAGAATTGGAGTTAGCTCTTCTTTGAAGGTCTGGTAGAATTCTGCGCTGAAGCCATCTGGTCCTGGGCTTTTTTTGGATGGGAGACTTTTGATGACTGCTTCTATTTCTTTGGGGGATATAGGACTATTTAATTGATTTACCTGGTCCTGATTCAGCTTACTGTGGTACATCTATACAATGGAGTATTACTCAGCAATGAAAAATAAGGAAATCATGAAATTTGCAAGTAAATGGTGGGACCTGGAAAGGATCATCCTGAGTGAGTTGTCCCAGAAGCAAAAAGACACGCACGGTATATACTCACTCATATAAACATACAATATAGAATAAACCCACTAAAATCTGTACATCTAAACAAACTAAGCAAAAGAGAGGACCCTAACTAAAATGTTCAATCCCCATCCTGAAAGGCAAAGAGGATGGACATCAGAAGAAAAAGAAAATAGGAAACAACCTAGGAACCTGCTACAAAGGGCCTCTGAAAGCCAGAAGAAAACAGGAAACAACCTTGAAACCTGCCACAGAGGGCCTCTGAAAGCTTCTGCAGTATAGACCGTCAAAGCAGATGCTGAGCCTGATGGCCAACTGATGGGCAGAGTGAATGGAATTCTATGTAAGAAGTGGGAAATAGTAAGAGCTGGAGGGGACGGGAACTCCACAAGGAGAGCAACAGAACAAGATAATTTGAACACAGGGAACTTCCCAGAGACTCATATTCCAACCAAGGACTATTCGTGGAGATGACCTGGAACCCCTGCACAGGTGTAGCCCATGGCAGTTCAGTGTCCAAGTGGGTTACATAGTAATGGGAAGAGGGACTGCCTCTGACATAATCTGATTGGCCTGCTCATTGATCACTTCCCCCTGAGGGGGAAGCAGCCTTATCAGGCCACAGTAGAGGACAATGCAGCCACTTTTGATGAGAACTGATAGACTAAGATCAGAAAGAAAAGGAGATCCTCCCCTATCAGTGGACTTGGGGAGTGGCATGCATGCAGAAAGGGGAGGGAGGATGGGATCGGGAGGGGAGGAGGGACAGGCTTATGGGGGGGATACAAAATGAATAAAGTGTAATTAATAAAAAAAATTTAAAAAAATAAAATATGCTGTTAATAATAAAAAAATAAAAATTTAATAAAAGAAAAAAACTCATTGAAAAAAAAAGAAATGTCTCAAGGAAGATGTTGGTCCTTGCATAACAAGAATGAGAACTAATTACTTTAAAGAATAATCTAAAGGATTTTAATTATTTATCACAAAATACACATCACCTAGTAACTTAACTAAAATAAAATAAAAAGATTTCCAATTTGTCCATAAAATAACAATGAAGGGATTGATCTAACTGCAAGAGGGAAAACCTTAAAAACAAACAAACAAAAAAAAAAAAAAAAAAAACTTAAGGCCAGGAATGGCGGTACATGCCTTTAGTCCCAGGACTCAGGAGACAATAGCAGGTGGATCTCTGTGAGTTTGAGGCCAGCCTGGTCTACAAAGCAAATTTAGGACAGCTATGGCACTGTTATACAGAGAAACCTGTCTCAAAAAACTAAAATAAAAAAAATTTAAAAAAACTTATTAAAAAACATCTATCCCATTAATAGTTGATAAATCATTTATAATATCATCATTGAATAATAGTTTATATTAACTTAATAACGTATCTATATAAATAATAATAAACAATGCAAGTGAAGTGAACTTGCATTTTAATGATATCTATCATACTAATAAGAGCATGGTTTCGGTAATGTATTTTGAAATATATTTATATAAACCAATATCAAAACTCAGTAATCTATAATTTTATAATTTATCACAAGAAAATAACAAACATGTAGAAAAGTTTCATTGATTTTATTTTTATTTTCAATTTAAAAAAGAAAGAGAGCCACTGGTAAGCAAATGGTTGACTTCATTACAGTGCAACCACCACATGCATATTCAATCACGAAAGGATCATAAGATAGCGTGTAGAAGCCTTCACCCAATATTAGGAAATCAAAACATTGTGCACACTAAAATCCTGGGTATGTAAATATATATATGCATGCACAGGGAGAACAGGAAAGAGCCCCACCTGCTGTTGGAATGTTCCCATGTCCTCAGTTCAAAGCCCAAAGACACAAACCAATGAACATCCCCTACCCCTGCCCACTGCCAGCTCCCACTGCCATGTACCCACTCCCACAAAGGCAGATATCCTACAGAACAGGTGTAAGTCATACCAGTCAGAAGAACAGACACCCCTGCTTGGACCAAAGGCCATGCTAGTTGTCAGAAGTCTGACACCCAACTCTAAAGAAGAATCCCTGCCGAACCGGTAGTCACATCAGCCATCAGAAACAGACCACAAAGACCAGAAATTCAAAGAGGAAACAGAAACCAAAGGACAAAACACCCGTCCAACAAAAACAAACTCATAAACAGCACCTAGACCTATATCCATCCCAAACCCAGATGCTTAGATGTCACTGTAAGAACATGATCTACAACCGCCAGGGCAATATGGCATCACCAGAGCCCAGCTATCCTTCTAGAACAACCTCTGACTATCCCAACACAGCTGAAGTACAAGAAAACAAACATAAAATCAACTCTATGAAGATGATAGAATTCCTTAAAGAAGAAATGAATAAATCCCTTAAAGAAATCCAGGAAAACACAAACAAACGATGGAAGGAAATGGGAGTGGAAAAAAAAGACCCTTCAAAAAAGCCAAGAGAAAGCAAATGAAAGAAATGAATAAAGCTGTTCAAGACCCAAAAATGAAAATAGAAGCAATAAGGACAACGAAAACTGAGAAAACCCTGGAGATGAAAAATCTAAGTAGAGAACCAAAACTACAAACTCAAGCATCACCAACAGAACACAAGAGATAGAAGACTCAAGTGTAGAAGATATAATAGAAGAAATAGATACATCAAAGAAAATGTTAAATCTAAAAAGCTTGACAAGAACCATCCAGGAAATCTGTGACACTGTAAAAAGACAAAATTTTAAATAATCAGAATAAAGAAAGAAAAGATTCCCAGCTCAAAGGTCCAGAAAATATTTTCAACAAAATCACAACAAAACAATTTGCTAACCCAGAGAAGGACATGCCTATAAAGGTACAAGAAGCTTATAGAACACCAAATAGACCAGAAAAGAAAGTGCCCACCACCATCGCATAAAGTCAAAATACCAAATATACTGAACAAAATAAGAAAATTAAAAGATGAAAGAGAAAAAAAGCCAAGTAACATATAAAGGCAACCCTATTAGAATTACATCTGACTTCTTAATTGAGATTCAAAAAGCCAGAAGGCCTGGACAGATATCTTGCAGACTCTAGGAGACCACAGATGCCAGGTTAGACTATTATACCCACCAAAATTTTCAATCATCATGCATAGAGAAAACAAGATATTCTATGACAAAGTCAAATTTAAACAATATCTATCCATTAATCCAGCCTTATGGAAGGTTCTAGATGAAAAACTCCAAACCAAGGACATTAACTACATCCATGAAAACACAGGAAATAAACTCACACCAGCAAATAAAAAGAAGGGAATCACACACACACACACAAACACACACATTCATACACACAAAAACTACCACCAACAATAAAAACAAGAAAATAACAGGAATTAACAATCATTGGTCATTAATATATTTCAATATCAATGGATTTGATTCTCCAATAAAAAGACACAGGCTAACAGAATGGATACAAAAATAGGATCCATCATTCTGCTGCATACTAGGAACATACCTCAGTATATCAAAAATAGACATCACTTCAGAGTAAAGGGTGGGAAAACAAATTGTCTAAGCAAGTGGACTCAAGAAGCAAGCTGGTTAGCCATTATAATATCTAACAAAATAAACTGAAAGAAAAAAAAAAAAAAACACATGATCACTTCATTGTGTGCCAAAAAATCCTTTGACAAAATCCAACTCTCTTCATAAAAAAGACTTGGAGAGATTAGGGATACAAGAAATATACCTTAGGGATACAAGAAATATACTAAAGGGCAGCTACAGCAAGTCTATAGCAAACATCAAATTATATGGAGAGAAACTAAAAGCAATTAATTCCACTAAAATCAGAAACAAGACAAGGCTGTCCACTCTCTCCATATCTATTCAATACAGCACTTGAAGTTCTAGTAGATCAATAAAACAATGTAAGGAAGAAGTCAAATCTTCACTATTTGCAAATGTTATGATGGTATACATAAGTGACCCCAAAAATTCTATCAGCTGATAAACACCTTCAGCAATGTGGCTGGATAAAAGATTAACTCAAAGAAAAAAATAGTAAACCTCCTATATTCAACTGACAAACAGATTGTAAAAGAAATCAGGAAAATAATAGCCTTCACAGTAGCCACAAATAATATAAAAACCTTTGGATAACTCTAACCAAGCAAGTAAAAGACTTGTATGATCAAAACTTTAATTCTTTGAAGAAAGTTTCAGAAGATGGAAAGATGTCCCATGCTCATGAATCGGTAGGATTAACATAGTAAAAACGGCCATCTTATCAAAAACTATCTACAGATTCAATGCAATCCACATCAAAACTGCAACACAATTCTTTACAGACCATGAGAGGAAAACACTCAATTTCAGGTTTAAAAAAAACAAAACAAAACGTAAAAGCAGGTTGGCCAAAACAATCCTAAACAATAAAAGAACTTCCAGAGGTTTTACTATTCCTGATTTCAAGCTGAACTATAGAACTAACAATGAAATTGAATGGAAGACTTAGATAAATCTACACACCTATGGAAACCTGATTTTTAATAAAGAAGCCAGAAAGACACAATTGCCAAAAGAAGCATCTTGAACAAATGGTGCTGGTCTAACTGGATGTCCAGATGTAAAAGAATACAAATAGATCCATATTCATCACCTTGTACAAAAATCCAAGTCCAACTGGATCAAAGACCTCAACATAAAACCAGCTACACTGAACGCGATAGAAAAGAAAGCAGGGAATACAAGACAACTTCTTGAACAGAACACCTATAGCACAGGCACTAAGATCAATTAATAAATGGGACCTCATGAAACTGAGAAGCTTCTGCAAGGCAAAGGAGATTGTCAATAGAAAAAAATGGCAGCCTACAGATTGGGAAAAGATCTTCACCAACTTTACATGTGATACAGGGCTTTCCAAAACATGTAAAGAACTCAAAAAAACTAGACATTAGCAAACTAAATAATCCAACTAAAAAGTGGGGGTACACATCTAAAAAAAATTCTCAATGGAGCAATCTGAAATGAATGAAGAACACTTAAAGAAATGCTCAATGTTCTTAGTCATCATGAAAATGCAAATTAAAACAACTCTGAGATTCCAACTTCCACCTGTCAGAAAGGCTAAGATCAAAAGCACAAGTGACAACGCATGTTGTTGAGGATGTGGAGCAAGGGGAACATTCCTCCATCACTGGTGGGAGTGCAAACTTATACAGCCACTATGGAAAGTTTTATGGCAGTTCCTCAGAAAATAGGGAATAGTTTACCTTAAGATCTAGCTATACCGAGCATATAGCCAAAAGATGCTCCACCATTCCACAGGGACACTTGCTCAACTGTGTTCATAGCAGCATTATTCCTAATATCCAGAAACTAGAAAAAAATCTAGATATCCCTCAACTGAAGAATGGATAAAGAAAATATTCATTTACACAATGGAATATTACTCAGCTGTTAAAAATAACATCATAAAATTTGCAGAAAAAAAAAATGATGTAACTACAACAACAACAAAAAACCTGAATGAGGTAAACCATACCTCAAAAAACAAACATGGTATGTACACATAAGTTAATATTGACTGTAAATTAAATTATAATTATGCTATGCTCCACACAAGAGAGGCTACATAACAATCAGGGGGAGACTCATGGCTCTCTCTGGGAAGGGGAAATAGAATAGATACTGTGGGTGAAGTGGGGCAGATGGGGATAGGAACAGGTAGTGGTGATGGAGAAAAAGAGTACTGGGAGAGACAGCTAGAATTGCTGGGCCAGGGAGAATTTGGGTGCTGAGGTAGAAAGCTAGCGCAACAGAAACTCCCAGGAATCGGTGAGGGTGAGCTTAGGAAGACGGCTGGCGACGGGGGATATGGATCCTGAACTGGCCATCTTCTGTAACCAGTCAAGGCTTCCAGTGAAGGGACCGGGACACCAACCCAGCCACAAAACCTTCGACCTACAATTTGTCCTGCCTGTAAGATGTGCTGGGGTAAAAGTGGTAGGAACTTGTGGGTGTGGCCAATCAATGACTGGTTCAACTTGAGACCACAAGAGGGAGTCCACTCAGGCACTACTTCATGGAGGGCCAGTAACCAGGGACAAGATAGCCCAGATAACCTATGATAGAACCAAACATAGCAGGCAAAAAGAAAAAAGTCGACGAAATGATTCCTAATGCTATCCTGCTATACCCGTAGAACAGAGCTGAGCCCAGACATCATCAGAGAGGCTTCATGCAGCAACTGATGGGAGCAGATGCAGAGACCCGCAGCCAAATGTTAGGCAGAGGAGCTTAGGAACCCCTCAGAAGAGGGAGAGGAAGGATTGGAGAAGGGGAGGCCTGCCCTTTTATGAATGAAAACAGAGGAGGAGGGGATCTGGGGGAGAGAGGAGGTTGAGTAGGGAACTGGGAGAAGAAGAGGGAGAAGAAACTGCAGTAAGGATGTAATATTTGAGAGAAGAATAAATAAAATAAATAAATAAGATCTGCATAGGGAAAACAGGCTTTGGGGTTGTAATTTATGAATATTTTCCTTTTTCTGCTTACTAATGTTTTTATTATGTGATTTATATTATCATTGTTTTTAAAATATTTTAAAATGCAAGCCTCGTAATTTTAACCCACTATTTCTGAATTATAAACAAAGCCTGAATAAAATAAAATCCTAAAGAGAGGAATGGCTTTAGTCCAGGTTTCTAATGTTCTGTAAGTGTGCTTTAATATCTAAACTCTTGGGATAACACACAAAGGGAGAGAAAAACAGGAAGCAGAATGAGTCGAAGGCGACTTATAACTTTCAGGAAGGTTGATGTGCGTTGGGAACCTTATAATTGTGTCTGTTCCAGCCTCGGAAATGGAGGCCATGGCACACTGTGTAAGGATGTCTTTCTGTGAGCCTGTGGGCAGAAGCCATGAAAAGCCTGGTGTTTGCAAGAACATGGAAGTCAGCCCAAAGCCAGGCTGACAGAGACCACAGCTGAGGTTTCTTTCTTTTTTCAAAGGAACTTCCCAAAACTTCTAACTAAGCATTTCCCCTTTCGGGGTTTGGCCAGAGAAGTGTGACTTTTAAGGTCTGCTGTTGATGACTTCTTTCTTGCTGATTGGTTTTGATGCAACATTATTTTAAGCTTAAGGTTAGTGATGAGGATGTTTTCAGGAGGAAGCCTGGAATTTACTTTCTGCACCCCAAGCTGCTTTGTGTCGTGGGTGTGAAGAAGAGCTTGGAGAATTTAGCCTCTTCTGGGGGATAAAGTATTAAACTCTCTCTTTTGAGGATCAACATTTGGCTGGCATTTATGCCACGCATTCAATGGTCCTTCATAAACAAGCAAACAGATGAACAATCCTAACACATGCTTGAATTGCAACTTCATTGTTCTCCTTCTGACCTTGACATCCACTGAGCAGCTTACTTGTGTGTCTCGAGCCCAGAGTCTCCTGAATAGCACGTGGCAGACCTTCCACAATGTGCAGTAGATTGAAATGAAACAATTCAGCATCATATGACTGAAACCTAGCTAAGTAAGCTTCAGGAAGTGACTATAACATGTCTTGTTTCCCTTTTGTAAATTGTACCGTAAAACGTGGCGGGTGGGGCTCTGTGGCTGTAGTCAGCAGTTCACCCGTCATCACTGAGAAAATTGCTGAGACACTAAATTATTTTATAAATACACACAAAAACAGTGTTTGTCTCTAGTTTCATGAACTGGTCATCCAAACAAAAGCTCTGCCCTAGACTGTTTTGTTTCTAACTCTGTAACCTTGGAGTTCTGAATCATCCAACTACACCTAATGAAGAGGTCCTAAGACTCGTGAGATACTGGAGTGAATTATAAAATAATCTAAAGTAGTCAGAACCTAAAAACCTTTACTTTAAAAAAAAAAATGGCTTGACTAGACACAGAAAGACTGCCTGATTTACTCTTATTCTATTTACTTTAAATGTCTATGAAAGGCAAATTTAGAGGGACAGGACACATAGATTGACAGGAATTAACTATAAGCATCAGAAATATTACAGGAGCTGTGGAAACAGTCAAAACCAAGGTCACAGGAATGGTCATGTAGCCTGACAAACTTTCTGGAAGCTTTGAAGTTCATATGCCTACGTATGTAAACACAATGCATGTAAATGCTGGGAATGACTTTCCCTAAAATTCTGCTTCAGTGATTTTTCTAAAATAGCTACTGAGCTTCAGTCTCTATGATTTATCATCTTCCTACCATAGAAGATAAATGCAACAAATTCTGAGCATATTCTCTGCCTTCCAACATTTTAGGAAGGGTATGTATGCTTCCCTCTCCGATTTTATCCTTCTTTAGCACTTAGTTAAATACAACTATCCACACGTTTTCTCCTTTATTTCTGTCCTCTCTGTGGCTCTGTATCCCCAGAACACACCTAGTGTTTCATACATGGTATCTACATTCTAAATATTTTTTTCAGCGCATAAGCAGAGAACCACATGAATGAACCATTTTAACACTGCCAATTCATGGCAGAATCCTTCATGAGTGTAGAAAGACTTACTAAGTTATTCATATTTCGCTACTCACTCATGTGCTTTATGGTTATTTAATATTAATGCACAACTCAAATATTTTTAGTCAAATATTTTATCTTTCTACTAAATGCCATGAAATATTAGCCTCTCTATCTCTCTCTTAATAATTGCATTGGACCCTCAGGAGACAAGAGATAAAAATAGGCACACTGTTATATCAACTTGCTAAAATACAATGAAAAATCATTGTAGAGAAAGAAGTTATGGCCTATTCTGCTTTATTTGTAAAACTATGCTGAAAAGACACACAGCTCTGCTCTTGGCAGTGGGCCTTGCTCAGGAAGAAAATTAATAAAAGTCAGGTTCAGTTAAGGAACTGATGTATCAAGAAAAACAATTTGGGCATACAAAAGAAATCAATTCTGTGTATCCTGGGTTTGACTTATGGTAGTCAATTCTATGAAGCTAAAATGATGTTTATAAGTCAGCCACGGAGCGCTAATTTCATGGTCCTTCTCTCCTCCCTACCAGGTGTTCTTGCATAGGTGTTAGACATAATTAACTGCCATGTTTCCAGAAATTCAGAATCTGCAATGAATCAAGACCTTTTGAATGACTGTAGAAACTGGAAACACTGGGCTTATTATGTAGCACACTCTTATGCCAGCTATTTATTGTACAGATTCATTGTATAGTTACTAGGCAATTGGTTTTTCTCACTATATACTAACTTTAAGCCCATTGCTGTGCACACAGATATACCCAGATAGGAGCATGATTCACAGGAATACACCAAGAATGTGACAGAGAGTATTATTTACCAATGTCGTTGTAAATATAATCAATACCTCAGTGTTACACTCAGCATAGGACCTGATGCTTTTGAAAGCAATTACCTTTTCTTATTTCAGTCTTTGAAAGGTTGAACTCTTATCTGAAAAAAATTTATGATTGGGATTTGTATGAGGCCATAGAGTTACATCAAGTAAATAAATGTCCCATTCATTTAAGGCACTTTAGGGACAAGACATCATCATGAGCGACTAGTTTGTATCTCAGATGGACGCACCTGTCTGTGGCCTGATGCAGCTGCGTGAAAACTGGCATCCTCGAGTTGCTCTGTTAGTTGGACATTTGGTGCTTAGCTGTTTAGCACACATTCTGGGCAAGCTTTGAAGAAACAGCTGGTAGCTGCTCTCTGTACTTTTGATCTCTAAACACGTAAAAACTTCCGAAAACTAAGATTCAGCCTCATGCTTGAGTCAAAGCTTTCCCCAGAGGCAGGATGTGTGTCCTTCCTGCGGTCATTTAGAAAACGATAAGACTGTCCCATTATGTATCCAGAGCCACAGCACTGGGTTCTTCAGATGTCTGAACAAGCAGCTTCTGCACGGCAGAGAAAGTTCCCACACTATAGAAATTCTTCCTTGCTATCCTAATGAACTGGAGTATACCTAAGAAAACGTGTTTGGCTTAGAAAGTAACTTGTTAATGCAACCCTTTGGGACTCTGGAGAATCATTTGTTAATGATAACTACTATTGCTCTTCTCCACTACATTGGATACTCCAAAAAGATAAAAATGGATTTTTTTTTTCTGTGTTAGCCAAAGGGCACATGCTGCCATCAGCGCAGTGCCCATTTAGTTTGTTGACATGTTTAAAAGTTCATAAAATACATTTGTGAGACTAATCACACAGCTAGCACTACATAGTTACAAGCTGTCATTTTCTATTATTCCAGATAGATTTGATAGTACTTCTTAAATTATTCCCAACCTGTACTATAATGCTTTTAATTTTTGGAGGTAGGAGGGAAGTGTTTTGATACAAGATCTAACTCTAGCCCAAATTGTCTGAAACTCACTATGTAGCCTAGGCTACTTTCAAACACCAATGATCCTCCTGCCTAGATCTCCAAGGTGATGGGACTATAAGCACAAGTCTACATCCTTTGCTTCATGTTATAATTTTTAAAATAAGGTCTTTAGTATAAGTACCTAATTTAACAGGAAATAGTGTCTCTGTTTTGTTTATTGCTAAGGAATTTCTCCTTTTTTAAATTGCTGGGAATTAAAAGTTGGTTTTGGTCTTATTTCCTTACTAGAAATAAACTCCATTCCCTGACAGTCTGTCTATCTATCTATCTATCTATCTATCTATCTATCTATCTATCTATCTATTTATCGTAATGGCCAAAATATATCTGTAAACCCCACCTGCCTAGGGACCAGGGAAAGCTGGGAACTGTAGTTCTTGGCAAATAAAAACCTTCATGGGAAAGTATGGTAGCCTATAGGCTTATCCTTATAAAACACTACAACACATGGCTCAGGTCTATTCCAGCTGGAAAATTCCAGTGAATTTCCTGAGCAAAGCCCATCCCTTGGTCAGTATTTAATATTTAATAAAGCTTGCTTTTTGGCCCAAAATGGTGGGATTGGTTTTCCCCAGTGAATCTCAGGATTAATACTGTCTGTCTGTACATTCATTTATGACACAGTTTGTGACAGATCAGGCTGGACGTGAGCTTGTATGTGTATATGTATATGCACATATGTGTATATGTGCTTGCATGTAGATATGGGTGCATGTGGAGGCAAGAAGCTGATGTTGAATGTCCTCCTCAATCACTCCAGTCTATTTCTGATGCAGGGTCTCTCTCTTCACTTGTCAATTCTCAATCCCTGTCCTGCAGAAATAGACTTAAGTCTATAGGCCTTTCGTAATTACCAACTGAAACTAGCCACTTATATCTGTTTAGGATAAGCAGTCCAATCCAATTCATGTGACCAGTCATTTTTAGCCAAAACCTAGTCCCATGGAGTGACACTTTACTTTTCTCTCTGCATGGCTCCTATCTAAATAAGTGGCCAAACTACAGCAAAATAAACAATAAGCCTAGTAGTATATGTCCTTTCCATGGACAGATTACTCGTGGCTTGACTTCTGCCTTGGTGAACGCATGTCCTCAAATATGAAAAGTAGAGCTCTGAGGATTTATTTGGCATCTGGAAAGTTCTGACAGGGTCCCCAGCCCAGAGTAAAGATAGGAGGTGACGTGCCTCACTCTCCCACTGGGGTTACAGTTGAGGTAATTATGGTTCTGGTTTTTGTGCACGTTTGGAATGTAAAACTGTTGCTTTGCCGGTGTGTTGATTTTATGGTCAGTCTCAAGAGTAAGTAGGTTTCAGAAACACAGCCAGTTAAGAGCAGAGTTGGCTGACTGCTAGGTAGAAGTATCTGGATAATAGTATCCATCCCACAAGCTGGTTTGGGAAGGAGGGTTATAATTGACTTAAGCCATTTCTTGCTGCCTGTTCTTTTAAACATGTGGCTGGAATGTCTCTTTGGTCTCTAAGCTCCTGTCATGCAGCCTAGGCCAACACAAAGAAAGCATTGTGCTTCAGCACTGGCCTAGCTTCCCCTGCAAGATCAAAAGTGAGAACACTTTCCATTTGAATTGAAAATGAACAGTAAACATTTTCTTGATAGAACCTTTAAGATTCCTTTGTGCAGTGGGAGGGAGGCAAAAGGTAAACTTTGATTGTCTTTCCTTAAGGCAGTAAAAATAAAATGAGAATTTTTTTTCTGAGAATGTCACAGGTTAATATCAAAGCAACCATTAAACTGTTCAGTTGCATAAGAGACCATAAGGAATGGAAATTGGATTCAGGAACATAGCAAGCTCATAGACACAGACAGTTGGTGATACCTACAGCAGGAGTTCACCTTATGCTTAGCTTAGAGTGACTTATAAAGAATAAGTTTATGGCTCAACCCACTGGATGAAGACATTCATGGAAGGTGACCAAAGAGGATGCACAGAGTGTTTGAGTACTTTTACATTTCCTTGAGTACAGCCATTGCGAACATGCTAAACCCAATCATTCCTGCCCAGGATTTTATATTAAAATCTGTAAGTAATGAAAGTAACAGAAACTTTTTTGCAAGTATTATAGAGCTATGAAATTACTTCGGAACTTTTCATCATATATTTACAAGTTCATCACCCTTATGTTCCTTTTTTGTTTATACATTGTAGCACAACACAGAAAGAATCTTCCTCTCTTCCCCGCTATGCTGAGCTCTGCTCATAGGGTTATACTATCAAGGGAGGAGTGACTAAGTAGAAGCCATAAGGATATTAAATTAGGTAGTCTTGTGTCTTTCCCATGAGTTTAGGAATGATTTTATGGGGAATCTACATCTAAGAACGAGCCCTGAGCAGTTGGCTGCCATGGCTGCTGGGGGTGGGATCTAGTGGGAGGGAGAGTACAGGTGACAATCCCAGAGGCTCTGGGGTGTGGGATGAATATCACCAGCCTGGGCAGGAAAGTGGGAAGGAACATGTAACCTTTCAGGAGAAATAAAAATGGGCCTGGAGTTGGTATCTGAGGGTGGGAAGTTCATGGTACTTGAAAAAGAACAGAGTGAAAGAGGTGCCTTCAAGAGCCCCGAAGGCTACCAATGACACTGGCCTGAATAGGTCTTTGGTCTTATTCTGTTTCAAAGGCCTTGTCAATTCCAAATGAGGCCAGGAAGCCAAATCTGCAAGGTCACTTGGCTGGGCACATTTAGACAAAAAAAAAAAATACAGACAGCCAAAGGAATTGATATTTTCTATGAAAAGAGAGTAAGCAAAAGCAGGCTGTGTTTGTTTGTTTTCTGCTGGTAGACGGATTGAAACACTAGTGGGCAGTGACCGAGCAGGTTTATTGGGAGCAGCTCTTGACCACCATGCAGGGGGAGCGAGGGAGAGAGAGAAGCATGCACAGAGAGAGAAGGAAGAGAGAGAAAGAAGAGGAGGAGAAGAGATACAGAAAGAGAGGGGGGATCCAAGATGTCTGGCTTATATGGTAAGAGGCCACTAGCAGAGGGGAAGCCCCACCCTTGGGCTGAAGAATTCAGGGTAGATAGGAGGATATGTCAGCCACATCCGGCAGCAGGTAGGGACCAAGGAATGTCTGAAAGCAAACAGACAGGTTCTATTCTCTGTTCTCTATTCTGTCCAGAACATGGCATTAAAGACTTTAATTATTGAAATGGGCATCCTCACAGACCACAGAAAAGAAAACAGAGAGCGTAGCTGAAGAGATCTGATACTCATTGTATCCATAATGCAAACACAGACACAGTGGCTCTTTTTTCTGTCCCAGGCACTGTCCTCCGATAATTGTTTTTAATGGTCTCTATTTTGTCCTCTTCCTCTTGATATGGATATCACTTTCAAAGAATTCCTGTCTTTGCAAGAAATTCCTGGTCTCCGGGTTCCTAAAAAAAGAACTAGCCTACCTAGAAAAAGCTGGAAAACAACTTGATATTTCACAGCAGGGCATTTAGTGTTTTTCATGGACAAGAGGAAAGCTGAACAGGGATTTGAAATGCAGAATATCACCCAGAATAGTAGGAAGGGGGCCTCTTTCTGAACTGTATTTAATTAGTTAGAACACAGACCACCAAGGCCTTGTAGGTTCTGACACTGCTCACTTCCAGACACTGGGTCTTACTGAGGCTAGAGTAGAAGATGGACTTTAAGAACACAGGAGGGATTCAGAAAGCCTGTCTCTGATATCTGAAACATGACTCACACTTGCATTGGGGATAACTGTTATCTAAGAGTTCACCAGGACCCCATGGATAGAGTATGGGAAATCCCAGGGTGTTAAGTTTTCTGTTGCTGAAACAAATGCCTAAGAGAAACCATTTAGCAAAGGAAAGGTTTATTTGGGGGTCACAATTCCAGAGGTATCAGCCTCTGATGGGAGGATTCCATTGCTTTTTGGTGCCAGGCTCAAGAGGCTGAAGGAGCTTGGTACAATAAACAAAGGAAATCTGGAATACGGGTCACAGGATGTGATCAAGGGTTCCCTCTTCCCCAGGTGCCTTTTCTTCCTTAGTGGTTCTAGTATTTTTGTCTGAATTTTTCTTCTCACAATATTTAGAAACAAAGTATCTTTTAATGAGGAATTTTCTTGTAAGCCATTGCCTGTGAGGTCATAAAAAATAATCATCACTTTTTATGATCAATATCTAAGACTATCAGCTTAATTATACTGTGTGTGTGTGTGTGTGTGTGTGTGTGTGTGTGTGTGTGTGTGTGTAGAGATGTACATGTAGGCATGTGTGAAATAGATTTTTTTTTCTCAGTCTAATACCAATGATTTGTTTGGATTCAACACAGAAACACATTCCCCCAACTGAGAATTCTATAGTGAAATATAAATGAGAGGCATAGGAATGAAGCTTAGGAACTGCACAGGAACAAAGTTCAGGTGCTCTGAAACAGAACGTCATGATTATAGTGACAGATTTTGAACATGAGATCATGACATCTTGTCAAGTCAGTTAGCCACACTTGGTCTCACAATCTTCTCTTTTAAGTGAGGATAATGCCACAGGCTGAGATAGCTTTATTGATGAGTTTATTGATGGCTTTATTGTGAGTTCAGATGGTTGAAGGATGGAGGGCTCCAGAGGTAGCCGTAGACTTCCACTTCGTACCAGCAAAGCTATAAAAGGGAGGGTTGAGATAGTATTTCCACATAAGTAATAGCAGTATCTCTACCCTTACTGATTATTTAGCACGTGGAAAAAGCTCTACAAGGAGGGGTGGCTGGCTGTATAGTAAACAATCAATGTGCAGCCTTTATATAATCCTAGGGTGCATGTTTTTCCATAGACCCATTGGAATATTATACTGTTAACTATTAGTTAAATCAAGAACCCTGTTGGGAAAATTAAAGTATAACCAGAAAGATAGTCAGACATGGTTTCACAGCTGTTTTTGACAAGTGCTTTTGGTTTTTCATTTCTCAGACAGCTGGAACAGTGCATTCGGTAGGAGGGTGTTGTCAGTGTGACACGAAATGAGGAAAATGGCAGAGGGAGGAAAGTGTTCTAAGATGATGGTACAGCAGGAGTCAGGACTGTATAAACTGACTGTATAAACACAGGACTGCTCCATCGGATGGTTAAGAGGAAGGTTTTATTGCAGATATGAGGGAGAGAACAGTCAGAGGCATCTTGAGTCCAGACCAGGTAGAAAAAATAGTAGACTAAGCATGGCCAGCAGACTAGGCCTGGCTATGAAAAGAGAGAGGAGGAGAACAAGATATGATGAACAGAGGACAGAGAGGAGAGAGAGAGCATAGCAAACACAGAAAGTTGTAAAGGAGAATGGGTAGCTGTGGGAGGGAAGCTCCAGAGCTAGAGGAAGATTGAAACAGAAGAAGTGAAGTAAAAAGAGCTGAGAAGAGCCTAGATGCCAGCGTGGACTCTGAAATGTGCAACAGGTATTTGTGATACTGAGGGAGGCTTGGAGGCCAGCAAGTGCTTTGGCGTGCTAACAGGCACCAGACAGCCCTTTGCCACTTCAGTCAGTGGGTAGAGGGGGGACTGGCTTCATAAGTTCCTGAGATGCTGGCTTTTGTCTATTTGCCAGAATTTGGGGAAATGGAGTTTTCTTCACACCTCACGTGGATCTTTCTTGAGGTGTATGAAGAACTGAAGGAGGTGGGAGATGAACGTATTACTGGTTTGACGTTGCCTTTGGCATTAAACCTCCCCAGCAGACACATTCTCTCTTGAAGATCTGCTACTGCTGGACTTGGAAGACACAGCTATGCAAATTTCATTTCAGTAAAAATTAATTCCATTGATTGAGAATTCAAGTTTTGTTGACAGGTATCAAGTGTACACGCATTTACCAGCATGAAGTTTATTTATTGTTAATTTAGCTAATTCCAACAACCTCCGAGTATGGAGATGTATAGACACAGGTAGACAGAAGACTTTAAATCACTGTTGATTTATTTAGGTTCAATTTTACTTTAAGCATAGAAAGATAGGTCACTATTCCATTAAGATAAGTCTTTTATAGGGATCTTTAAAGGAAAATGGTTCTGGATCCCAAAATTATGAGGGTTTGGTTTGTTTATTTATTTGTTTTGTGTCCTTTTGGGGGGTTTTGCTTGTTTGTTTGTTTTTGTTTTATTTCAGAGATTGTCATCTTCCACCTAAATAACATAACTCAAGAAAGGAATCAATGTGTTAGGAAAAAAATACTAAGACTTTCCAAATCAGTAATAGTGAAAATGGTTTTATTTGACTATGTTATTTTATAAAACTTTGGCTTAAACTATCTTTTAGGTTAAACAGTTAATTGAAGTTTCATCAGATGTCCCTCAACTGAGGAATGGATACAGAAATTGTGGTACATTTACACAACACTACTCAGCAATTAAAAACAAGGAAATCATGAAATTTGCAGGCAAATGGTAGGAACTAGTAAAGATCATCCTGAGGTATCCCAGAAGCAGAAAGACACACATGGTATATACTCACTTAAAAGTGGATATTAAACATATAATATAGGATAAGCGTAATAAAATCTGTACATCTAAAGAAGCTAATCAAGAAGGAGGACCCTGGGTCAGATGATCAATCCTCACTCAGAAAGGAAAATAGGATGGAGAAAACAGGGAACAGGACAAGACCCTACCACAGAAGACCTCTGAAACTCTCTACCCAGCAGGGTATCAAAGTAGATGCTGAGACTCACAGCCAAATTTTGGGCAGAGTTCAGAGAATCTTATGAAAGAAGGGGGAGATAGAAAGACCTGAAGGGGACAGTAGCTCCACAAGGAGAGCAACAGAACCAAAATACCTGGGCCCAGGGGTCTTTTTCTGAGACTGATACTCCAACCAAGGACCGACCGTGCATGGAGATAACCTAGAACCCCTGCACAGATGTAGCCAATGGCAGCTCAGTCTCCAAGTGGGTGCTCTAGTAAGGGGAACAGGGGCTGTCTCTGACATGAACTCAGTGGCTGGATTTTTGATCACCTCCCCCTAATGGGGGAGCAGCCTTACCAAGCCACAGAGAAAGACAATGCAGCCAGTCCTGATGAGACCTGATAGGCTAGGATCAGATGGAAAGGGAAGAGGACCTCTCTTATCAGTGGACTAGAGGAAGGGCATGGGAGGAGAAGAGGGAGGGAGCGTAGGATTGAGAGGGGATGAGGGAGAGGGCTACAGCTAGGATACAAAGAGAATAAAATGTAATTAATAAAAAATAAATAAAATTTTTAAATAACGAAAAATAAAGAAACCTTTTTTTAAAAAAAAAAAACAATTTCAGTTCACAATTCCCTCTGAAGAACGAATGATATATGATGGTTGTGTTTTGCATACCAGGCATTGCCCTGTGGCAGTTTGATCGGGCCATTTCAGGCTACCGGATCTCCTTGGTTTCAGTGTGGACTTCCTTTCCATCTGCTCCTCTTAGTCACACTGTCTAACTCCCCACAGCGTTTGAATTCAAAGTATCTGATACATTCTTAGCTCTTTGATACTTACCTTCAGGCGTTCCTCTACCTTCACTGGGACGTGATAGACATGAAGAGTACAAGTTAACTTTGGATTACCTTTGTGAAATGCTTACCACTGTCAAGTCTTACATAGCTCCGACTTTTACACTGGATAGACATTTCAGATTCTTCTTTTAGAAAGCCCTAAGCACATAACGCTGCATACAACAGGGCAGCAGTTATCAACTTGGGGATCAGGGTAAGAGGAAGACGTTCAGAGTTCAGAGTTCGCATGTATGAAACGTGAGTAACTTCTGAGCTTAAGCAGTGGGTACTTTGTAGAGTTTAAGTCAACTAATGATACAGATGAAGGGTTGATATGAGAAACATTAATTATGCTTTTGTTTTCTTCTCTTTTCAGTTTCCTACTTAAAATGCTAATGAGTATTACTGATAAACCTGTACTCGTGACATTTAGCAAAAGAAAGAAAATTCCAGGAGCCTAAGGATAATCTGGAGGTCACCTAAGGAGCTTTACTTTTATGCCTTCATACACAGTATTTGATACACTATCAAACGCTGTTCTTAAAGGCAAAGCAAAAGCTGATTAAGTATGTTGACAGCTGGGGGCAGGGTGCAGGAACAACACTGGTACAGGAGAGACGGCTCAGCAGTCGAAAGTACTTGCTGCTCTTCCAAGGACCTGCGTTCAGTTCCCAACAGTCATGCAGACCACAGCCACCCATAATTCCAACCCAGAAAATGTGATGCCTTTTAACGGCTTTGCAGACACATATGACATACACATATACACACAGCCACACACATAAATAAATCCTTAAAATAAACAAATAACATACTTAATGAGTAGATGAAGATAACTGACCCAACTTCTAAGATTCAAACTATTTAGAAATAATTATGGAATAAGGGATTAGATAAAAATTTGCATGTTTATGTATCACAACTACTGGTGATAAAAAGCTTACTTCAGAAATAACAAATTTCAGAAAACTTAGAAGCCTGGTATCAATAAATCAGTCACAGGTTACAAACATACAAGGTAGTTTACGAAAGAATTTGCAATGACTTTCTTTTTCACAGGCATGCCTTCTGGGTTCTCACCTAAGACCTCCTCGACTGTAGTGCTTTAGAGTTTGTAAAATATAATCACATACAATTGATAACTTTTTGTGATGCAGCTTAGTTGAACATTCAAGAACTTTCTCTTTGTGGAGAAACTGAGTCTCAGGTGATGAGGACCTTCCTGGAGTCACAAGGCTGACAGGAGGGGGCTGGCCCTGGAACCTTGCTCTGAAGCTCAGTCCCCTGCCAACATTACCAGCCTTCCAGTTTGCAGCAGAACCTTTAATGTAGTAACATAGAAATAAAATCTCTAACCCCAAAGGTACTACAATGCTAAAATATGAGATGTGATTTAAATTAATTGTCACGTTCTGTGGTAGAGAAAAGAAAACATTATTCAAGCTTACCCTTTTGAGACAAATTCAAATAAACTCAGCCAAATACTTGAGGAAAATTCCACAAAACTATTCTGAAGTAGGTGAATCAAATTTAACCAAAACCATCGAGTTATTGTCCTCCTACTGTTTAAAATGGAAGCCATACCACTGTGGGATTTTTTTATGTCATTTCTCAGAACGCATTTTTAAAAAATCATTCTAATGTGGAACACTGGTTTGCTAAAAAAAAAAAAAAAAAAAAAAAAAAAAAAAAAAAAAAAAAAAAAAAACCTAGATATATCATTTTTTTAATTGGTTAAGCAAATGGATAAAAAACATTTGCTGTAGTCAGACTGTCTCCTTCGACATCCTGTTTCTCGTATCTTTTATGAACTGACTGATAGGCCTGAGCACTGGTCATGAAAGTGAACTACAACTGTCTCCTCTCTTCAGATCTCAGGCCCTGTCTCGTCTAATACAGGAGGAAGATGCGGTCCTTTGGGGACAGCTACTGTTGGGGTGAAAGCCATTGCTGAATTTCATTCAGGTTTATTCTTTCATTGATTTGATGTATACGTTGGATAATCTGTGATATGGGGTAGGTTATTTTAATTGTTGACAATATCACACTTGTAAACAGCCTACTGTGCTCACATTTCTCTCCACCATCTCCCTCCCACTCTCACCAACCCTCTTCTTCCCAACTACCCCTCCTAGCTTCACTCCCTCCTATCCTCACCCCCCTCCTTTCTATACTGAGGTTAGGACTTAATAGTGATTTATCTTTATTCATTCATTTATTTATTTTGCTTCATTTGTTTGAAGTTAACATATCAGGAACCTTTCTGTCTTGCTTTGTTCCTTTTGACATGTCTCATCCTTTTTTTGTGCTACAGTACAAAGTTTGGCACCAAAGAAAGTTTGGTAACAGACAGAGCTTCTCAGACTTTTTTTGGAATGTAACCCATTTAAAATTTTATTTAAAAAAAAGTTCTTTTATGAATGATAATCTAGGAAAAGATTATCCTCTGAAACTCTCCACAGAAGTAATGTCAACGACTGTCTTTGCTCCCGTGATGTACCAATCACTTGCCTGTGATCCACATAAGCGGGCTGCACTAAAGAACCTGAACGCTCCTAGTGCCGTAGATTATGCCAGAGTTGTGGTCCTGTACGGACGGACCTCTGGCATAGGCTGAGCACCATTCTTCTCCTTGATTTGGTGATAAGGATGCACGCAGCTTTCAGTGCAGAATAACTTACTCAGTGCATACAGCGAGAGGAGGCGCTTATAGTCACTTACTGCTGCTCACTAACACCCCTTAGTTCCCCTGGATCGTGGAATGTGAGTTCAAGCCAAACAAAATGCTATTTGCAGAAGTCTGTGCAGTGGCCTTCTTGGCACTCGCACACATTTCAGGAGAATTAGAAAAACACAACCATTCTGTGGAAGACAGGCTTTAGTCTAATTAGCCTGCAGCCTGTATCTTCAAGACAGGGTCAGCAAGCTACCACCCATGGGCCAAATCCAGTCAGTCACCTGGTTTTCTTTTATAGCCCACAGGGTGTTTACTGTATTTACAAAAGGTCACCCTCTGTAGCTGTGAGTTCTCTCATAGCGCCTACAGCCTCTCCTCAAACCTTCCTGTATAAGGTTGGGGGCTTTGTCGGCAAGGTTTAACTGGTCTCTCTCTGTTCTAGAAGCTGTTCAATCTTGCCTTGTGCCTGCCATCTTCTCTGACTGAAATACCTTGCCCCGCAGTTTGTCCACTCATCTGCTGCCTACTCGACCCCCAAAATCAACATTTCTTGTTCTATAGACTTCTCTCGACCTCACACTTAGCATCAAAAGTCTCTTCTAACTATCTAGACTGCTCACTGATAGTGTTATGACTCGCCTCATTTCTTATTTATTCATGTGCTGGAGCATGCTGGAGCCGGCTGGGAAGAGCCAACTGTAGACATCTTCCCAACTCCACATCCAATGGCACCACAAAGTGTCTTGAAAAGTGCTTCAGTGGGAGTATTTACACCATACAACTTGGCGCACTCTAAAGAGGAGAGCCTCCTTCCCTCAGAGAACATGATGTGTTTATGAACAACAGTATTTGTCGCCGTTGTTTTTATTTACTTGATTCTGTTTGTTTTCTCTGGTTCTGCTAATAGGCTCTTAACCACTTAAGCAATTAAGGAGTCTGGATTTCACTCCTCTTTTGTATCCTATAATCTCCTACATGAAATAATTAATTCATGCTTCTTCACTTAGAAATGTGCCATGAAATGAAATATACACGGGGAAAGCTACTTTCCATAATTGATTATTTTTACGTCTGCGTGTACAGACACTGCCTCAGTGCACTCATGTAGAGTTAAGAGGTTAGGGTTCTGTGTCTTCCTCGGTTGTTTGTTTGCCACCTTAACATTACAGGCCGGGTCTCACACCAAGCCTGAAGCTTACAGAGTCATCTTGACTGAGTGTCCAGCAAGTTACAGAGATCCTCCCATCTCTGCCTTCCCAGCACCGGGATTATAAATTCACCCCAGCACACCAACTTATTATTGGGGTATTTGGGAACCAACTCCAGTCTTCATGCTTGTATAACAAGCTCTTTCTTCACTGAGTTCTCTCTGTGTGTGTGTGTGTGTGTGTGTGTGTGTGTATGTGTGTGTGTGTGTGTTTCTCTCTCTCATTCCCCTTAATCATTTCTAATTAAAAATATTAAGTTAGTGATTTGAGACAAGTAATGAAAAAATGTTGCTTACCATTTTCAGTCTTACATCTCAAACTGCTGGGGACAGCCTAGAGTGAATCTTCAAGACTCTGCATTTATGTCCATGGCTCTTCACATTCTTCTGGGGTCTGGAACTGGACCACACTTGTCAATAGGAAGCCCCATTTTCATGTTTATGTTCTCTTACACTGATCTCTCCTATGTAATCATATCTTACACTATTTCATTTAGGCAAACAAATGAGGAAGCAGATGGCAGAGCCTGGACGGTAACTTAAAATGAGGGAACTTAGATCCATCTTGCACACAGACGCAGACATTGGTGGGAACTGCAGGTTTAGTGAGGGATGGAGAGCGAACTAAGCGTGAAGTCACACTGCGCGTCTTTACACCCTGAAACTGCACAACTACAAAATGTCGTCCCTGATCATTCCAAAATAAATAAGCAACACATTTGAAGACACATTATTTGTTGCTCAGAGTACTATCTTCCTTTAGGTTAGCAACAGGATATTTAAAGAACAAAACTGGAACTCTCAAAGCATAAAATGGTTTTCCTAAAGTGCTAGTCAGTCCCTGTCTGGGATCTTAGGGTCTCTCAGAATTCCTGATCTCTGTGGCTGTAAGTATAAAACCATTCACAAGTTCACTCTTCCTGCTTTCTAAAAATCCAAGAAGACTTTTATTGTTATAATTTAGTACATGTGCCTTAAAGTAAAGAAAGTGGGGCACACAATTTAAAATTAAAGTTGGAAAAGTCATAGGGCATTGTAGAGCGACAGAGAGACAGAGGCAGGCAGATCTCTGTGAGTTCAAGGCCGGTCTGGTCTACAGAGTGAGTTCTAGGACAGCCAAAGCTACATGGAAAAACCTTGTCTCAAAAACCACCCCCCCCCAAAAAAAAAAAAAAAAAAGGTTGGAAAAGCCACAATGTTCATTGGGGAAGCCAGTGAGAAGGGTGATCTAATTAAAGTGCCTTTGTATTATATCCAGTATCTACGTTTCTCAACAGAATTTCTCCATCATTCCAGACACCAAATCCACTTCACTCCCACACGGTTGTATCATCTAAGAAAGCATTACAGAAGTTGAAATTCTTGACATATCAAAACAGTACATTTGTGATGAGTAACGGTTTTCAATTTCACCTTGCCTTAGACACAATAACTACGAGTAATTGGGGTGTCCTTTTGTTTCCATGACTTACTGAAAATTGCAAAATAAAACTGCTGCCATGTGAGTTATGCAGGGTTAACTGAAGCTGCTTTTCCGTTTTAAGCCATTTTCTTGGCCCCAATTTATACGTGCTACTGAAACTCAGTCCCAAATTTTAAAGGAGTTCAACAGACCCGCCTGACTCAAAGCAAAATACAGACAGTCCAAGAGATGCTGTTACCAAAGCAAGATGGTTGTACTTGGCTCCTCTGCCTGAGTGACAATCTAGCCACTGTGAAAAGCCTGGGAATTTAAGTTCTGTTGTAATTGGATCAGATCTCTCCAGCAGCTCCTTCAAGGGGATATTAGTTTCATATGGAACCTGCAGTTCTTCCAATTTGAGGCTTTGATCATACAAATAAATGTTGAAACATTGATTCTGATTCTGTCATGCTCGTAGGGAGTGGCTCTGTATCTATATGGAAGGCACAAGGGAATGGACCAGTCACTAACTAGCCCTCTTGCTGGAAAGGCACTATGCTGGGCTACAGACAATGGAAAGACTGTCCAACGTTATGATTTCAGGAGATTTGCTTTTATTACTTATATTAGTAGCCACCCTGAATTCTCATAAAATCTGAAGTAGCTACTGAGCTGTGAAAGATCAGACTTCAGATTGCTTGAGAAAAGTTCTGTGGTGTTAACGGCCTCTTGGGACTATCTGCCTCCTCCTCATTCGCCCTGCGGTTTAAGACTGATGCAGCTGACGTGTGTGGCATCTTCTTTCAAAATGCATTATAGTTGATGCCTGAGCTGCGAGTATTAGTATCCTGTTCAGGAAAGATTCAAATTAAATATGACATTTTGCTTTTATACAAAATGTATTTTTCCTTCTAAAATACTTTTAGATTTCAGAGAAGTTGCGAAGATCATATAGTCTCAATACAGCCCACAGTCAGTCTCTCCTATTAAAATCTATGTTAGCCTGACAACATTTGTCACAAGTTATAATGCAGTGTGGAGGCATGATTGTCCTCTGAAGTGCATATGTGATACTTTCATAAATTGGTCAGGTTTTTCTTGGAACTTGTCTAGTGTGCTCCTTCTGTGCTCAGGTTGCCGTCCAGGAGACGATGTTCCACTCAGCTCTTCTGTTCCGTGGTTCTTCCTTACTCTGACAGCTTCTCAGGCTTTCCTAGTCTCTGGTGACCTTGAAAGTCTTGCAGAGCACTAGTAAGTTGTTTGGTGGAGATTTGAAGTAGGTGGGGCTCTGAATTTGGAGAAGGACATCCACAACAATGAATGCAACACCGTGAGATGGTGAGTGCTGAACTTCTTCCTACATTCTGAAGTTGCCCTTTACTTTCTTGCCCCACGCTGAAATTTTTTGAGGGAATCACTTAATGCCACATAAAGACTGGCAGTGCAGGGGTTAAGTTTCTTGAGAAAAGTTTGTCTGTTTTAACAGAATTATTCCAATTAGATAGAATTTCTTCACATAGTAGATTGGTCTCTATTTATTATTCCAGTTTTTCAAACATTCAATTCTATCACCATATATCATGAATATTTATTTTATAATCTAATGTAAACATCTTCTGTCTTTTATCTGGAACTGATTCAGAGATGGCCATTAGGAGCTGTGGGCTGCTTTTTCTGGCTCTTTGGCAGCCTCTTCTTCACATATTCACATATACAAAAAAATGGTTTTATTTCTAGTGCTTTCTTTGTGATACTATGAGATCATCTAAGATCATTCTCTCCTCTAGTTCTAGAATCATTCACAACTGGGATTTCTGTAGCAAAATCTAATTCCAAATAATATTTTTATCCTCTGTTTTCACATCTTAGTCTTCATTAGCCATCTGTACAAACTATAAACAAAAAGGTTTTCTCTGAAACAAAATTTTTAAAGCTTCTCTCTGGTTAACAAATTATACTCTCAATCCTAATCAAGTTAACAGATTTATTTTTGCTATTTTTAACTTAATGACTATACTGGTTAGTTTTAACTGTCAATTTGGCAAAATGTACAATCACCCAGAAAGAGCATCTTAGTAAAGAGCTATTTAGATCTCCTTGTCCCGTGGATACAGTCTATGTATTGGAGCAGTAGTGTCTTGATATTAATATAGGAGGAAAACCCATTGTGGAAGGCACCATTCCCTTGGCTGGGGTGCAGAACAGTATAAGAAAGAAAACAGCTAGCTAAGAGCATCAAGCAAGGGTGTATTTACTCCTCTTTCAGGTTCTTGCTTTCAATCAGGTGATAAATAAGTTCAGGAGGCTGAGCTGTAACTCCACTCCCTGCTTTCCACTGCTTTCCACTGTCAATCATAGAACCTAGCCTTTTGTGTTAGCGGCACATATTCCCAATTGTCCCAAAGCAGGATTTTTACATTAGTATCTCCTCATTCAGAGTCATGATTTCCTCAAACATTTCATCGAGTTGCCTGCATCATACCTACACCCCTTAATGTTCTTAGGCTTGGAACAGTGGTGATTACCATTATACATGTAATATTGATTTTAAAAGCCATTTTCCTTCTTTCATTTCTGTTGCTCTGTAAAATGCCCTGACAAAAAGCAAATTAGGGGAGGAAGGGCTTATTTGATTTACACTTCCTTGGCCCAGTGCATTCTTGTGAGGTAGTAAAGGCAAGAACTTAAACATCACACACACATACCATTCATAGAGATAAAATAAATAAATCTTTTTTAAAAAATCTTAATAGAGAAAAATGAAATTTCTTTAAAAATAATAAATTGCGTTTTGGACGAGGGTGTGATGAGGAAGCTGCCAGAAACAGAGTCTGTTCATTTGTTGTCATCCTGTTTTTTTCCCAGAACAGTAGGTGTGAGTCTTTAATTTCTAGCAGTCCCCCAGAGCTGGATAATCTTTTAAGAGAAACTTTGTCATGGTTTACATGAAGATAATGGACATTAAGGCTAGCTTTCTTCGTACCTTTCTAGTTTATTTTGAAATCAAACATTGTATAGCTTTTGGCATTCTGTCGCATTAGACTGTTCTGTCATGGCAATGCCATTTCTGCTTGCGGCTGAAGGGCAGGGTTGACATGTTTGAAAGACAAGGTGTGTTAACCAAGTCTTAAAGTTTCCTCTTTCCAGTAAAGGCTGTGCTTTTCCTCCTGCTACTTGAAATAAACGTACTTTTTATGATGTGTATGTGGTTTGTTTTCACATTCATAATTTCTAAATGGTAATACAACAGCTTGCACTTAAGGAAACCTCTTCATTTTTTGGAAATGCCTTTGGGTGTTCAAAAGAATGAGAAGAGCTGGCTGTCTACAGACAGGGCCATGGCATACTCTCAAGGATTTGTGAAGAGCGTTCACGCTTCATTTACTTGGCTTTCTGTCCCTCCAGCCATTCATTTATCATACTGAAACGGCTTGGTGGTGCTTTGAGTAGCACCGCTCAAATGGCATAAGTGAAATGTAGTCCTTTACGAAACTGAGAGCATCACAAGTTGTCGTTTGCTACCATCCGACGTTTGGAAACAGAATTCCACAGTTGTAAGAATAAGTTCTTTAAAGCAGATCAGTCTCTCCATGCCTGTATCTCCTCCTATCTGTGACCTTATCTGTGTGTATAACACATAGAGGTGTACATATTCAATATATGTATGAATCTTGTTGATCCTGATTTTCTAGAGAAACCTGGGTAACAGGAATTAAACAGGAAATTTCTATCTCAGATCACTGAAGGGACATAAAATAGTCTACTGCCGTAGCAGTAAATATAGCCCGAATTAACATCATACTTTCTAATTAACATTTTTTTGACATCACTAGATTCCTTGACAAGATGGGAAGCTCCAGTGTCAAGATGTGTAAACTAAAGCCTGGAAAATGTTGTGCTAAAAAAAAAAAAAAAATTAAAGGATAGTATGGTGTTTCAAGCACCTTGAAAAGTCACGAGACCAATTTAAAACTCTGTAATAGCCAGGTTTAGGACAATTTAAGCAATATTTAAGTAAACTCTGGTGAATAAATTAGTCATGGGTGCTAATTAGTATAAAAATTTAAGTGAAAATTTTAGTGACATTGTAAGCCTGTATAAAATTTTACTTTTATACAGGCTTACAATAAATGAATGCAGGACCATGGAAATATAAAATCATATTAGATTAACAACAGTTTCTGCCACAAGAATAAATAGTTGCTAGAAACTAGTAGGGGAAAGACTAATACAAATAGTAGTTGCGTGGTTTCAGTGTATCTTCTTTTAAGACAACAGTTACAAAAGGAAAATATTGAAAGTTGGAAGTTGTGGCATGGTTAACCCATGTCAGTGTTAATGAATAACAACATAGACAGTGGGTACCAGCGTGCGTGTTTGTATGCTGAGAAGCTACATTATTTCTCGAACATTTGTAACAATGATAAATATGATAGCCAACTTTAATCAAATATGCTGAGCCATAATTGACATAAATCCTTCTTCTAGCTTTCCACAGTGTTCATGATGTATGCTGTGGTCAATGCCCTGTGTTACTGTGTTTCTGTCAACTCAAAATTTCTCTAGTAAAAAGGTGCAGTTCATGATTATTCATCACCTCTCTACCCCAGGCAACACGGAGAATATTTAAATCCAATAATATGCCCTTTTCTATTTAGCTTCTTTGATTTAATATTAAATCTTTCACTACCTTAGTGTTTTAGTATGTTCCTTTCCTCTGCAGTTAGGATATATTTTCTTCATTATTCCTCAGATGAAGGAATTTATTTTATGTCATTATTGTAAAGTATGTATATTCTACAAAAATGTATTATGCATACAATTATTAATATACATTTTAGCATAATGACAGCTTTTAGGGTTTTCTTTTTTAAAATATCTTTTTATTATTGTTATTTGGTTTTTTTTACAATTTATTTATTTTGTATCCCAGTTGTAGCCCCTCCCTCATCTCTTCCTGGACCCACCCTCTCTTCCCCTTCCATCCTATCCCTTTTCTCTAGTCCTTTGATAAGGGAAGTCCTCCTCCCCTACTATCTGACTGTATCCTCTCAGATCCCATCAGGACTGCCTGGATTCTCTTCTTCTGTGGGTTGGCTAGGTTACCCCACCAGGGGAAGTGATCAAGGAACAGGCAACCAAGTTTATGTCAGAGACTGCCCCTGCCCCACTTACTAGAGAGCCCACATGGAGACAGAGCTGCCTATGGGCTACATCTGAGCAGAGGTTCTAGGTCCTCTTCATGCATGGTCCTTGGTTGATTCATCAGTCTTTGCAAGCCCCCCCATGGTACAGCTGTTTTGGCTTTGTTGATCTCTTTGTGGAGCTGCTGTCCCCTCTGGGTCTTTCCATCTCTCCTTTCTTCCATAAGATTCCCTGCACTCTGTCCAAAGTTTGGCTACGAGTCTCAGCATTGCACCCTGCTGGGTGGAGTCTTTCAGAGGACCTCTGTGGTAGGCTCCTATCCTGTTCCCTGTCTTCTCCTGCTTCTGCTGTCTATCCTGTTTGTCCTTTTGAATGAGGATTAAGCATCTTCCCTAGGGTCCTCCTTGTTGTTTAGCTTCTTTAGGTCTGTAGGTTTTAGTACATTTATCCTATATTATATGGCTAATATACACTTACAAGTAAGTATATGCCATGAGTGTCTTTCTGGTTCTGAATTCTCTCACTCAGGATGATCTTTTCTAGGTCCATCAATTTGCCTGCAAATTTCTTGATTTACTTGTTTTTAACAGCTGAGTAGTATTCCACCTAGCTTCAAATAATGACCTGTCTGTAAGATATACTGGTGTCTGTAGCAGCCTTATTTGTAATAGCCAGAAGTTGGAAACAGCCCAGATGCCCCTCAACTGAAGAATAGATGCAGAAATTGTGGTACATCTACACAATGGAGTATTACTCTGCAATGAAAAATAAGGAAATCATGAAATTTGCAGGTAAATGGTGGGACCTGGAAAGGATCATCCTGAGTGAGCTGTTCCAGAAGCAGAAAGACACACACGGTATATACTCACTCATATAGACTTAAAGGATAAACCTCCTAAAATCTGTACATCTAAAGAAACTAATCAAGACAAAGGACCCTGACTAAAAAGCTCAATCCCCATCCCAAAAGGCAAAGAGGATGGACATCAGAAGAAGAAGAAAGCAGGAAACAACCTAGGAACCTGCCACAGAGGGCCTCTGAAAGGCTCTGCCCTGCTGACTATCAAAGCAGACGCTGAGATTTTATGGCCAACTGTTGGGAAGAGTGCATGGAATCTTATGTAAGAAGTGGGAAATAGTAGGTTATGGAGAGGACAGGAACCACACAAGGAGAGCAACAGAACCAGAAAATTTGAACACAGGGGTCTTCCCAGAGACCCATACTCCAACCAAGTACCATTCCTGGAGATAACCTAGAACCCCTGCGCAAATGTAATCCATGGTAGTTTAGTGTCTAAGTGGGTTACATAGTAATGGGAAGAGGGACTGCCTCTGACATAATCTGATTGGCCTGCTCTTTGATAACCTCCCCCTGATGGGGGAGCAGCCTTACCAGGCCACAGAAGATGACAATGCAGCCACTCCTGATGTGATCTGATAGACTAAGATCAGAAGGAAGGAGAGGAGGACCTTCCCTATCAGTAGAATTGGGGAGGGGCATGTGTGAAGAAGGAGGAGGGAGAGTGGGATCAGGAGGAGAGGAGGGAGGAGCTTATGGGGGATACAAAGGGAATAAAGTGTAAAAGAAAATAATAATTTAAAAAAGAAGAAAAGAAAAAAAAGATATACTGGTGTAATAGTGGCACAACGGTTATGGGAGTAACCAACCATATTTCAATTGGGTTTACGTCCACTCCAGGAGGTGGAACCCATGCCTGACACTGCTAAAGTAGCTGAGAACATGAGAAAATGGATTACGGTCCTGGGGAAAAACCTACTGCTATTATTGTGCTAAAGGAACCTAGCAACAAAATGACTCCTAATGAAATACTGCTATACCCATAAATCAGTACCTCATTTTGTTTTGTGTGTTTGTGTGTTAATAAGCCACTTAATTTGGAGTATCTTAGCTGCTGTTCCTAGAAATATTAATCACAGCTATAATCATTTATACATCAGTATCCTAATTTCTTCTCCATTATGTTCATAAAAGCTTTGTTAGTTACTGGTTTAGTCATGTGCATTCACATACCATGCTACATTAGGAATTCTTATATAGCAAGCAGCTGTGAAGTCAGCCTTGGAAATGCAACATTTACTATCTGTATTTTTATTCACTTAATATCCTTCATTGATAAAGCCATTTTATCTAATGGTAATATCAGAACATTGATAAAACCATTCATTGATAAAACCATTCATTGATAAAACCATTTTATCTAACGGTAATATCAGAACGGAATATTGAACATTTTCTAAGTATTCTTCAAGTAGTAAGTCACTGGATTTTCTTGATAAACCTGTAAGGAAGCTACTGTTCTTATCTCTCCTAGATATATCTCCTGAGGAAAATGAGGTATAAAGAAGTTAACTTGCAAAAGAGCCATCCAAGATGGTGGAGACCAGGGCACAATGTATCTGAGGGGCACAGGAACCGAAATTCTGAAATTCTGAAATTGGTGAGTGGAGGGGCAGCTGAAGCCAGAACATCCAAACTGAGGCTTCCCAGGCGATAGGGGACAACCCTTGAGCTGGGGCAGTTCAGATCCAGGTCACCCATAGATGTCTTCAGGGACAGAGAGTGGCGAATATTCAACCCCCCCCTACACTTCTCCTTGCCCCAAGCACTGGCCTCCCTGTTCTGCAGAGGCAGAAGTGGTTGCCCCAAGCACAATCCTTCGTGCTCAGTGACTAAGAATGCAGAGGCGCCTGACCCAAGTACAGGTCTCCCTGCCCGACAGCCAAACGATGGACACCACTGAGCTGACAGATCTCCTACACTCTCATTTGACCCTCTCAGCACAAATCTGAGAGTAGAGAATGGGGAGAACGCCTGAGTTTTCCAATTAGGCTAGAGATCAAGTGAGTGCGCCTTCAAGTGAGTGCCTGCAGAGCCCCAGATCCAGGGGTCCCTCTACACTAGCGGCCAGACAACAGATCCCTCCCACCTACACCCCCACTGTGGGCAACATAGGGATCCTTGTGACAGCATTCTCAACATTGAAGCCCCTGTTCTGTGGGACTACCAGTGGAGTCCAGGCAAACAATTCCTGGAGCCCAGACAGATCTGAATACCAGGAGGACAGTATGACAGGCCTGTAGGCCACTGAGGTATGCACATTGCACCAGGGAACAGTGCCAGCAACCTGCCTGTGCTTAAGCTCCCCTGTAAGACCTGGGATCTCAAACCTTCGGCAGAGTACAGGGAATCATATGAAAGAAGGGGAGTTAGTATGATGGGGAAAGGATAGGAGCTCCACAAGGACCAAATATATCTGGGCATAGGGTCTTTTCTGAGACTGACGTTCAACCAAGGACCATGTATGGATATAACCTTGAACCTCTGCTCAGATGTAGCCCGTGGTAGCTCAGTAACCAATTGGATCCCCATAGTAAGGGGAACAAGGACTATTTCTAACAGGAACTCAATGGCTGGCTCTTTGACCTTCTCACCCCCCAAGGGAGGAGCAGTCGTGTTAGGCCACAGAGGAGAGCTTTGCAGCCAGTCCTGAAGATACCTGATAAAACAGGATCAGATGAATGAGGAGGAGGTCCCCCCCATCAGTGGACTTGGAAAGGGGCACTGTGGAGTCGAGGGAGGGAGGGTGGGATTGGGAGGGAATGAGGGATTGGGACACAGCTGGGATACAGAGTTAATAAAATATAACTGATAAGAAAAAAATAAAATTAAAAAAAAAAAAGACCTGGATCTCACAGCGCAAGAGTTCAAGATCGCACCCTTCCAAGAAACTCCCACAGACCACAACTCGATGTAAAAGAAAGAGGTTTAATTTAACCATTGCACAATGGGGTCACCCCTGCCAGTCAGCAAAGAGTGGCCCTGGGAGACAAAGGCCTTAGGTTTTTAAAAGAAAAATTACGGGAAATTTGAAGTTGCAGTTTTGGCAATTTAGGATTGGATGAGGAAGCTATAAAGTAAGATAATTGCTTAGTCTTAGGTGCTCAAGCTTGGCCAGTCCTGCCAAGTGTGGATGCAGCTACAATTGAAGGGGGGGTGGTTAGCTCATTCTTGAAGCTCAGAGCTGCAGGCTTTTGGCTGGAGGTCAGGAGCTACTCAGAAGAAGGATTGAGGATGTCTGGGTTGGTTGCTAAGAAACACTATCTTGAAAACAAGGGTCTAGTCATTCTTTTTGCTGAGTGAAGATCATTGCTTTTTTTTTTATCTGTCCTCACAGATAGGGTCACATTTCTCCGTTCTCTGGAAAGGTACTAAGAGGCTTTAGCTTAACCTGGACCTAAAACTCAAAACTATAGGCTTTAGAAAACATACAGGTTACATACAGGTTGGGCACAAAGCAAGCCTCAACAAATACAAATAGATAGAAATATTCCTTTATATCCTATAAGACCACCATGGCCTAAAACTAGTCCTCAACAACAACAAAAATAACAAAAAGCCTACATACACATGGAAACTAAACAACTCTACTCAATGACAGCTTGGTCAGGGAAGAAATACAAAAAGAAATTAGAGACTTTCTAAAATTCAATGAAAATGAAGGCACAACTTAGACAAATTTATGGAACACAATGAAAGCAGTGCTAAGAGGAAAATTCATAGCACTAAGTACCTTCAGAAAGAAGTTGGAGACATCTCATACAAGCAACTTAACAGCACACCTAAAAGCCCTAGGAAAAACAGAAGCAGACACACACAAGAGGAATTTGATTATTGGAAATAATCAAACTCAGAGCTGAAAACGATGACTTAGAAACAAAGAAAACAATTCAAAGAATCAATGAGACCAAGAGCTGATTCTTTGAGAAAATTAACAAGATAGACATACACTTAGCCAAACGAACTAAAAGGCACAGAGAAAATATCCAAATCAGCAAAATCAGAAACAAAAAAGAGGCCATAACGACAGACACTGAGGAAACCCAAAAAATCAACAGGTCTTACTACAAAAGCCTATATGCCACAAAATTTGAAAATCTAAAGGAAATGGTGCTGATCTAACTGGATATCTACATGTAAAAAATGCAAATGGATCCATATTTATCACCCTGCACAAAACTAAAGTCCAAGTGGATCAAAGATTTCAACATAAAGCTAGACACACTAAATCTATTAGAAGAAAAAGTGGGGAAGAACCTAGAACTCATTAGTACAGGAGACAACTTCCTGAACAGAACACCAATAGCACAGGCTCTAAGATCAACAATCAATAAATGGAACCTCATGAAACTGAAAAGCTCCTGTAAAGCAAAGGACACTGTCATCAGAACAAAACAACAGCCTATAGACTGGAAAAGAATCTTCACCAACCCTATATCTGACAGAGGGCAAATATCCAAAATATATAAAGAACTCAGGAAGTTAAACAGCAAAAAATCAAGTAACCCATTTAAAAAAAAATGGGGTATAGAGCTAAACAGAGAATTCTTAGTAGAGGAATATCAAATGATAGAGACACACTTAAAGAAATACTCAGCCTCCTGAGCTATCAGGGAAATGTAAATCTAAACAACCCTGAGATTTCCCCTTTACACCCATCAGAATGGCTAAGATCAAAAACTCAAGTGACAACACATGCTGGAGAGAATGCAGAGAAAGGGGAACCCTCCTCCATTGCTGGTGGGAATGTAAACTTGTACAACCACTTTGGAAATAAATCTGGTACTTTCTGAGACAGTTAGGAATTGTGCTACCTCAAGATCCAGCTATACCACTCCTAGGCATATATACAAAAGATGCTCAAGTATACAAGGACATTTGCTCAACCATGTTCGTAGCAGCTTTATTTGTCATAGCCAGAAGCTGGAAACATCCTAGGTGTCCCTCCACTCAGGAATGGATACAGAAATTGTGATACATTTACACAATGGAATACTACTCATCAATTAAAAACAAGAAAATCATTAAATTTGCAGGCAAATGGTGGGAACTAGAAAAGATCATCCCAAGTGATATAACCCAGAAGCAGAAAGACACATATGGAATACACTCACTTATAACTGGATATTAGACCTATAATATAGGATAAACATACTAAAATCTGTACACCCCTAAAGAAGCTAAGCAATAACGAGGACCCTGGGTAAGATGATCAATCCTCACTCAGAAAGGAAAACAGGATGGACATCAGAAGAAGTGGAAAACAGGGCAACCAGACAGGTGCCTACCACAGAGGGCCTCTGAAAGCAGGGTGTCAAAACAGATGCTGAGTCGCATTGCTAAACTTTGGGCAGAGTGCAGGGAATCTTATGAAAAAAGGGGGACATGAAGAACCTGGGATGGACAGGAGCTCCACAAGAGAGGAGCAGGACCAAGAAATCTAGGCCCAGGGGTCTTTTCTGAGACTGACACTCCAACCAAGGACTATGCATGGAGATAACCTAGAACCCCCGCACAAATGTGGCCCATGGCAGCTCCGTCTCCAAGTGGGTTCCCTGGGACAGAGCAAGGACTATCTCTGACATGGACTCAGTGGCTGGCTCTTTGATCACCTCCCCCTGAGTGGAGAGCATCCTTGCCAGGCCATGAAGAAGGACAATGCAGCCAGTTCTGATGAGACCTGATAAGCTGTGGTCAGAGGAAAGGGGAGGAGGACCTCTGCTATCGGTGTACTTGGGGAGGGGCATGGCAGGAGATGAGGGAGGGAGGGTGTGATTGGGAGGCGCTAAGGGAGGGGCTACAGTTGAGATACAAAGTGAATAAACTGTAATTATTGAAAAAAATAAATTATTTTTTTAAAAAAGAACTTGCCTGTGCCTACTTGAACTTGTGATTTTCATCATTCAACTCCAGGACTCTAGTTTTAAAACATTATGGAATTCTGTGTGTGTGCGTGTAATCATGTTTCCTAATACATAAATAATTTAGTCTGACAATTTAGAGATTTTATTTGTTTTATTAGTCAATTTTTGGATGTAGGGCTCCCTGAAACCGTTTTTTTCATTAAAGGTTTTTCTCATCAATACTTTCACCAAAGCCTGTGTGTTTCACCTCCCTATTGAAACCTACTTGCCATGCTTTGGATTCCTGCGTTGACCACCCCTCTCCACTTACCCTAACATAAACAGGATATTTAAGTGATCCAAGTAATTAAAATGTTCTAGTGTTCATTTGTTAGCAAATCTGAAACTCTTGTGAAACAGTATTCTCCTTGGTAGTGTGGTAATAACATTTTGCAATTTCTAGAGAAACTAGTTCACTGTGATTTTGATAACAAGTCAGGAAAACATAAATTTATGTCCACATTAAGTAATTATACCTGTTGAGGATTTTACATCTGATGAAGCCTGTTCAGTGTCACCAGGTTCCACAGCACTATAGCTGTAACATTCCTCTGGCAAGAACCTGCATTAGGCAGACTGGAGCAGATTTATGTCATCAACCCACACAGGGCATTAATCATCCTTTTGAGGTCATTTTGAGATATCAGAGAAAGTGCATTTGAGAAAGAAATGTCAAAACTACACCCAAGCCAAGCCCTGTGGTTAGCTTTCAGGGGGGTAGAGAAACAAATTTTGTAAATTTACTAAATCAGTTTCTTGGCAGAAAATTTGGAGAATCAGACTCAAGTGTTGCCATTCATGAGCACAGCTGAAAACTGTGATGGAAACCAGGGCACGCTTGCGGCACACAACCAGAGTTTTATCAGCCCCGTTGCACTCAGATGAACTTCATTGTTGAAAGATTTCAAATGTCTCCATAAAATCCTGACTATCTTGCTCAACAGTGGCTGAGCTAAGGTGGGACTTTTGTGAAACCTAAGAAAAAGTCTTTAGAGCCTGGTACACTCAAGGCTGGACCCACCAAAAAAAAAGTGTTTTCAAGATTTTTACTTTGTAGATGGTAAGTAATAGGGCCATAGGACATGTCTGGTGACTGGTCAGTAACTAGCTAAATATCTGTAGTGTGGTTGCCGGCCTGAGAGACGTCTAATTCAGCATAGTCCATTGTCAAGTGCTCCAACATTTGGCTGTCAGTGGAGCTGCACCCTCAATGACAAACATTGAGACCCCAGTGTATGGCAATCTGTGCTTCCAGAATGTGTTAAGGTGGTGGATATTAGTCCATCTGAAACATCCACACATTCCAGTCCAAACTCCAGGCAACATACTCCTCAAATCTTTTATTTGAATCTTTCATTTGGGAAGTGGAACAATTGTTATGCTTATACATCTACAATTTCATTAAAGTCGCTGCTAGATTTTTGAGTAATAGACTCCTCCCTTCTATACTGAACATATTAAAAAGTAGGTGATTTCAAATTTATTGGAAATGTTAGTCAATGTCTTAACAACATTTTCTAAATATTTTTATAAATTTAAAAATTCCACTGGGCACCACAGAGTAATATACAGAAAAAAAGATCAGAAATAGAGAAGAAATTGTCAGCTTTCTGGGGGTACACTTCCTAAATTTAGGGTTCATAGAAGTACCACATTTGAACAGCAAATTATATTGTTTAGCCATTTCAGGGTGGAGAGTGGTTTGCTGAATAATTTTCAAAGCTCCCGAGGATTTAACTGTTTTCTTCTTCATTCAGATTTAATACCTATCTCACTGAAGTTCTGCCCGAGAATCTACTCAATCCTTCATAGATAAAATGACCTATTTTCTCTCATCTAGATCAAAATCTACCATAACAATTTTGCCAGTAAGCTGACAAAACTTGGGTCAAGTAGAAAGGAATGACTTTTAAGTCAAGAATTGCTTCGTCCGCTAACAAAGAACTACACAGAGGGAACGCCAAGAGAGAACTACGGTTTCACGGACCGTTGTTGTCCCTAAAAATGATGTAATGTATATGAACTCAAAGAATGAATCATCTGTTCAGAATGATCTCACAGAAAACAGTGACCTTCGGCACCTGTGAGATATGAATATCATCCCTTTCGCTCTCCTGTGATTCCCTTCTAAGACTTTTTTCTGAGGAAATGGAAAAAAGAAAAAGCTTCTCATCCTTTTTTTTTCTTTACTTTTTATTGATTCTTTGTGAGTTACACATCATATACCCCAGTCCACTCATCTACCTCTTCATATCTGCCCTCCACCCTTGCAACCTCCCCTACAACTTCCTTCTCAAACTCACACACACAAAAAATAAATAAATAAAACAAAACAAAGAAAACATCTTGTCATAGAAGCTGTTAGTGTGTCTTGCAATATACCCCTCTGTCTCGACATCTTACTTAGTGATTCGTTGGTCTGGTTGAAGGTCTCCGGTTTCTGTCAATATGGGATCCTTACCAGGACTCTTCCTGGTTGATTATCTTGTTGTTTCCCTGTGTCATGGAGATCCTGCAGCTTTGGATCAGCAGAAGTGGTCCTTTCCCACATCCCGAACGTTCACAGGTTATATAGATTTTAGGGAGTGCCACCTCAGGGCCCTGGACCTGGGTCTGAGTGGTGGCTGAGCCGGTCAGTGTACTTCACTAGCCCTCATCAGCACCACCAGGGCAAGCTCTCCAGCACCGCTCCAGGTAGGCCACCCATGCTGCCATCGGCAGGAAGCAGGGTCAGTAATTCCGGTCTCACTGCCCTCAGGACCAGCTCACCAACAGAAATGACTCCAGAGCCAGCTCCCTGTGCGGCCCAGTGGAGGTATAGGGCCCACTCTCTTGAGTGCTACAGCCATCGAGGGGCTGAACCAGCTCTCCTGCTCTCCCGACTACCACAGATGGTGAGGGGCAAGGGTGGGAGAGCAGCACCCCATGACCATACCACCTCATGGCAGACTAGTGGTGCAGCCAGCTGTCCTAAGCCCTCGCCTTTGGGCCTGGCTCACCCACACCTCCTCAACCAAAGCCAGTACTACTGGGCTGAGGTGAAGTGCCAGCTCTCCCAACTGCTACAGGTGGTGAGGGAAGTCAGGGCAGGGTGAAGGGATGGGGGGAAGTTGATCACCTCCACACCCACGACACCTCACAGCAGAGAAGTAGTGGAGACATCACTCTTGTCCTGGGGGCAAGCTCACCTGCTCCTGCCTGGCCAAGGTGAAGGGCCCACTGTCCCAGCAGAATAAGGCCAGCTCTCCAGACCGCCATAGCCAGTGACAAGTAGAACCAGTTCTGCACAGCCCCTTAACATAAGTGTGGCCCTGGGTGGCTGCCAAGACTAGGGATGTTCCCATTACCCTAGTGGTAATATGAGCCATGGACGTTGACACTGACCTAGCCCTGCCAACGC
This sequence comes from Psammomys obesus, assembly GCF_907164565.1. NCBI lineage: Eukaryota > Metazoa > Chordata > Mammalia > Rodentia > Muridae > Psammomys > Psammomys obesus. The sequence goes on from NW_026585644.1 coordinate 10,687,839, forward strand.
ATAGACACAGACCAAGGATGGCCCTCAGCAGCAGCACAAGTCAGGACTTCCCCGTGGCCTCAGGTGGCATTTTGAATAGTTTATTTATTGATTAGTTAATTAATGTGGGGAGTGTGCAAATATCATAGCATGTGAATGGATGTCAGAGGACGGTCTGAAGAATCTGGCTCTCAACTTTCATCATGCTGTCCTGGAATCCACCCAGGTCATCAGGCAAGCACCTTAGTCCACTGAGCCATACCACTGACCCCTCTGAATCCTCTTTGGTTTTAAATGTATTTCCAGGGGAAAGCTGGAATGCAAACTGAAAGCATTGTGTCCATTTCCTCTGACCTTAAACACTTTACTTTATATCAATTCTGTTCATATCAGCATAGAATGGAGGCATATGGGGCGAAACAGCATAACATCTGTTCCTTCTACCTAAGCTGCATACAATCCAGAATGAAAATATGCTTTCCCATTGGCCAGTGACCTACTGCTGCTGATATTTGAAGAAGGTGTCACAAATCCTGAACAATAGTGTACAGGTATCATATGAATGTGTTCAAAAGATGTGGGTGTGTGTGTGTATGTGTGTGTGTGTGTGTGTGTGTGTAATGCCAGCCATTTGTTTTCATTTGTTTTCTGCTATATAAATGAGATATAGTAAAAAAAAATTTTTTCCATTAAAAATAAAGCTGAGGATATAGGTCAGAAGACAAAGGGCCAAAAGTGTGAGGAGCAGAATTTGGGTCCCCAGTCAGCACATTTATGCTGGGTGGGTTTGGTAGCCTGCCCCATAATTCTGTACTTCAGAATGTGAAGACAGGATTCTCCCACGGCAATCTGGCTGGCTAGGTTAGCCACATTGGTGAGTCCTTCAGTTCAAAGACCCTGCAACAGGTAGATGTGGGATGATTTGAAAAGACACTGGGCATCAACCTCAGGCCTTCACATATGCTCAAACATATCATGGACCCTCACACACATATATGCACCCAACACATCCATTCCCATATGCACATGCTAAAAAGTTGGGAAGTGTCATTTTAACAATGTACTTTTAAAAATCTCAAATATCCTGAAAATATACAATGGATTCACTAACAGTTGTTTTAAAACCTCACTGCAAAGGTGCCTATTAATTACTTAAAATATGTTGGCTTTATAAATATTAAAACATAAAAATATATAGGGTTCATAATCATAAAAATAAAGTTGTTTTTACCCTACACACTGTAATTTTTACTAGACATGCTTTTAAATCATAATGATTAATAAATATGTTAATACCACCCACTTCAGCTATAACAATACTTTATTATTCTGGGTGGTCAGGCATACAAAAATGTTAGAAAACAGGGTACTAAGATGGAAATCATGTGCTTTCTCCTATGCAAACTTGTTCTTGGAACAACCCTCCTTTACACTCTATAATAACTCTAAGGTTCGTGAACCTTCAGGAACGTATCCAGATCAGCATTTCCTCATCTTTCACAGAATTAAAGGAAGGGATATGGTCCGTTATCCTGAGACAAGTTGCCAGAATACTAAGGTTATGTCAACAACAGAGTGAACACAAAAATGAGCCATCCTTCTATTAAAATATGAACAAAGAGAGCCATCTTAATAGAGAGGTTTGCTTTGAACATTTTATCTGTGTTCTGTAGAGACCTGGAGTTGCTTCTTGCACCACACCCAATCCCACAAGGCTTTTAATTGACATGCCTGATAATATTGTTTTAAATGTAGTAGGAAGGCCTCCCACCACTAACTGTTTCTATAGAGCATTATTGAGCTCTTGAGGCATTTTCCTTCCAAGAAAAGCATGGAATTCCTCTCTGAAGTATTTATTTTTCCAGGACTCTAAATGGAAATGTCTGGGAGAGAGAGAGAGAGAAAGAGAGAGAGAGAGAGAGAGAGAGAGAGAGAGAGAGAAATCCAGAAAGAATAGAAAGTATGAGGCACAGAGAAGAAAGGAAAGGAAGCATAAATTCTCAACAAATGATCAAGATATTTTATTCTAAGTTGCTTTATCACCATATTATCTATATGATAAAAAGTAGTAAGTTACTTTGGCAGTATTTGGACAGTTTGGGCAGTTTTAAAGGTTTCCATTTCCATTTTCTATGTCATCCTGTTGATAGCACAGTTCTGTGTGCCCAAACGCGTGTATGACACATGACATAAGATGGGACAAAAAGAAAAGTTGCTCTGTATCCCATTTTTAATTGGATTACTTGATTTGTTGGTGTTTAACTTCTTAAGTTCTTTATATATTTTGGATATTAGCCCTCTGTCAGATATAGGGTTGGTGAAGATCCTTTCCCAATCTGTAGGCTGTCATTTTGTTATGATGACAGTGTCCTTTGCTTTACAGAAGTTTTCAGTTTCATGAGGTCCTATTTATTGATTGCTGATCTTAGATCCTGTGCTGTTGGTGTTTTGTTCAGGAAGTTGTCTCCTGTGCCGATGAGTTCTAGATTCTTCCCCACTTTTTCTTCTAAGAGGTTTAGTGTGTCTGGTTTTATGTTGAGGTCTTTGATCCACTTGGACTTTAGTTTTGTGCAGGGTGATAAATACGGATCTATTTGCATTTTTCTACATATAGACATCCAGTTAGACCAGCACCATTTGTTGAAGATGCTGTCTTTTTTCCATTGTATGGCTTTAACTTCTTTGTCAAAAATCAAGTATCTGTAGGTGTGTGGGTTAATATCTGGGTCTTCTAATCAAGAATTCTCAATAAAGGAATATTGAATGGAAGAGAAATGCTTAAAGAAATGCTCAACGTCCTTAGTCATCAGGGAAATGCAAATCAAAACAACCCTGAGGTTTCACCTTACACCCATCAGAATGGTTAAGATAAAAAACTCAAATGACAACACATGCTGGAGAGGATGTGGAGAAAGGGGATACCTCCTCCATTGCTGGGGGAAATGTAAACTTGTTCAACCACTTTGGAAATCAATCTGATGCTTTCTCAGACAATTAGGAATAGTGATACCTCAAGATCCAGCTATACCACTCCTAGGCATATAGCCAAAAAATGCTCAAGTATACAGCAAGGACATTTGTTCAACCATGTTTATAGCAGGTTTATTCATAATAGCCAAAATCTGGAAACCCAGATGCCCCTCAACTGAGAAATGGATACAAAAATTATGGTTCATTTACACAATGGAATACTACTCAGCTATTAAAAACAAGGAAATCATGAAATTTGCAGGCAAATGGTGGGAACTAGAAAAGATCATCCTGAGTGAGATATCCCAGAAACAGAAAGACCCACATGGTATATACTCACTTATAAGTAAATATTAGTCATATAATATAGGATAAACATACTAAAATCTCTACACCTAAAGAAGCTAATCAAGGAGGAGGACCCTGGGTAAGATGATCAATCCTCACTCAGAAAGGGTCGTCAAATGGGACGTACATCAGAAGAGGAAGAAAACAGGCAACAAGACAGGAGCCTAACACAAAGGGCCTCTGAAAGACTCTACCCAGCAAGATATCAAAGAAGATGATGAGACTCATAGCCAAACTTTGGGCAGAGTGCAGGGAATCGTATGAAAGAAGGGGAAATAAAAAGACCTGGAGGGGTCAGGAGCTCAACAAGGAGAGAAACAAAACCAAAAAAATCTGGGCCCAGGGATCTTTTCTGAGACTTATACTCCATACAAGGATTATACATGGAGATAACCTAGAACCCATGCAAAAATGTAGCCCATAGGCAGCTCAGTCTCCAAGTGGGTTCCCTAGTAATGGGAACAAGGACTGTCTCTGACATGAGCTCAGTGGCTGGCTCTTTGATCACCTCCCCCTGAGGGGGGAGCAGCCTTACTAGGCTACAGAGGAAGACAATGCAGCCAGTCCTGATGAGACCTATCAGTGGACTAGGGGAGGGACATGGGAGGAGAAGAGGGAGGGAGGGGTTAGAAGGGGATGAAGGAGGGAGCTACAGCTGGGATACAAACTGAATTAACTGAGAAAGATAGATAGATAGATAGATAGATAGATAGATAGATAGATAGATAGA
>NW_026585644.1:10691875-10785014 GCF_907164565.1 Psammomys obesus
AGATAGATAGATAGATAGATAGATAGATAGATAGATAGATAGATAGATAGATAGATAAAAGAAAACTTGCTGTTGTGAATGAACACTCTGAGGGTCATTCAAAGTGCAGTTGGTAATACCTCCTCTTCCTTTACAATTTTCCAGTACTACGGGAATAAATAGCTTTGTTTGTTGAATAAACAAATCATATTTTCCTTCTTAAATATGGCTGCATCTAAGGTCAGGCTGGAGCACTGAGTATATTATTTTGAGTCAGTGGCAACATTACGCTTTTTTGATAGTAATTTTCAGTCAGGCCCTGAACTTAGTTCTAAGTCAGATGATGGACTGAGACATCCTTGGTTCCTACATTTAGATGGGTATCATCTACTAGTTCACACTTCCTGTAATTTGCTTCTCTTAGCATAAAAAGTTATTTTGGATTCCTTTTAGGAAATATGTAAGGCTGTGTTTCATGTTCCTCCTTCTGTATCCTTCAAATGCTCTCAAGGGATCCTGTCTTTCTTGTTTATTCTCTCATAGCCCAGGTTTGGAAGTCGACTCCTGAAAAATGACAACCTGAACACCATTCAGATGAAGAGCCACACTCAAGGCCTTGATGCCCTTCCAGCTGTGACTCCCCAAGCAGCCTTTTCAGGGATCTGTATAACATTTGGCCTCTCAACCTGAGATTTAAAACATCTGCTGCCAAGTTGTCAGAGAGTCTTGGAACACTTAGGCAAATTCACAGGATGTCAACAGGGACTGGCGATGCTTACTGCTTTCATATCTTTAATTGTTTCTAACGCCTTGGCAGATCAAAGTTCTCTCCATAATCTATTCTTTCCATCATGGCAAATTTATTCATTTTATATCAGAAGAGGTAATCTTTGCCATCTGGTTTCATAGAGGAATATAAATCTTTATCAAACTGGATTAGCATTTAAGTAGCTGTTTTCAGAGGCATGTACCTTTGTTTCTTTCTTCTGTGCAGTATAAAAACAGTATGATCACGCTTGCGATATACTTAAAATTTAGAAACAGGCTCCCAAGCTTTTCTAGTTGTAGTGTTTTTCTGTACTTCCTCGTTTGCTAATTTAGAGGGACAAAAAAATGGGCAGCTTTTGTTTTTTTTTCTGCACTAGAATAATCTAGCTTTTTTTCTTAAAATAAACATCAAATGACCTTTATTATAATTTTACACAACTGTAAAGCTGTGTACTTGAGTGCCAGGTTGATAAAGGTACTCAGTAAACCATCCTCTTAGCAATATAATAATTCATGTTGTATATTCAATTCAAATTATGTTTAATTGGAAATTTTTATTAAAATGAAAGCTGTAATTTATTTACATTGAATTAGAGGCAAAGTCTTAAATAACAGTGTCAAAATTGCATACATAAAGCAAAATATTTTTTAATAATTTTATTCATACAAATGATGTATCTTTCCACTTCTCATCACTTAGCAGTGCTTATAAAACAGTACCAAATATTTTTTATGGTGTCCCAAAACCATTATGCTTTTCCAGTGTTCCATGTTCTATCCCATCCACAGTGTAGTACCTTGTTTCTATCCTTCTTATTCTTTCTACCAGGCCTACATCCTAGATCTCTGACATAAATAGCACATTATTTACAAAGTATGCACATTATAGAGTAACAATGAAATATTTGTACTGTAAATGTGCCATATATTGTACAATCAGATGGGTTTTGTGTGTTTTCTTTTGTTTGTTTGGTTTTTGTTTGTGTGTTGTTTGTTTGAGACAAGGTTGCTCTGGGTAGCCCTGGCTGTCCTGGACTCACATTGTAGATCAGGTGGCCTGAACTCACAGAAATCTGCCTGCCTTTGCCTCCTAGTGTTGGGATTACAGGCGTGTGTCACCACACTCAGCTGACAATCACACGTATTTTGAATTCCAAGCTTGTGGGAGACTGAGCCACTCTCAAAAGCACAGACAAAATCTCCCAGCTAAAATTAGTAAGTGTCCTCCAGAGAGACAGGAGCAATATGATGGATTTAAAGACAGAAGACTAAGATTTTGTTTGCATGTGTAGGAAGTCACATAGGTGGCCTGTGGAATACAAACCGGAGGCCACCAAGGTCATAGGCCTGAGATCCACAACAGGCATAACTCCAAGTTATGCTCTTAAAAACAGGAGCATCAATATCTGATCATGAACACAGATGTATGTTTCAGCTCGAGCAGAGCAAGGCCACCCTTCCTCCCTTTGGTGATATTCATGACTTCGCTGAGTCAGGTTATGACCCTCCCACATTGAACAAAGTGGTCGTTACTCATTCTACCAATTAAAATATAACTTTCTTCAGTAAATGCAATGAGACACATCCAGAAACTTTTTTCACCAACTGTCTGGGTAACCCTTAACCCAATCAACTGATGCATAAAATCGGTTATCACTGCACTCACTAATAAGCTCATATTCCCTGAAATTTCAAATTATTCAAAATAAGTAGACTTGGCAAAGACTTTTAAAGAAGATCCCATTATGAAGAAGGTTTGGTGAGTTAGCAGGCTGTATTTTTCTTTGTTTTTTGATAGTTACCAATTCTTTAATCTTGGTATTAAAAGTAACACTTCAATCATGTTCTTATCCAGGATTATATAAATGTGGGTTGTTTTTTGTTTGTTTGTTTGCTTGCTTGCTTGCTTGCTTGCTTGTTTTTTAGGCAAAGACCTCTTCAAAGGAGCACTCTATGAATTCTAAATATACCATTTATTCTTCTAAATGCCATCTGTCAGTAGAAACTATGAGGAATGAGAAACTTTAAGACAAAACTCTGAATAAGACAAGATGACATTTTATTTTATTATTAATTATTTACTTTACATCTCTATCAGAGCTTCCTTCTCTCCTCTCCTCCCCATGTCTCCCTCTCACCTTCCCTCCCCCTATGCCCTCCTCCCTTTCTCCTCAGAGAAGGGGAGGCCTCCCATGGATATCAGCCTTCATTGGCATATCAAGTTGTAGTAGGACTGGCAGATCTTCTACTGAAGCTAGACAAGGTGGTCCAGATACAGGAAAGGGATCCAAAGGCAGGGAACACAGTCACAGACAGCACCTGCTCTTGCTGTTAAAAGTCCCTCATAAGGACCAAGCTGTACATCTGCTACATATGTGTAGGGAACTTAGGTCTTTCCCATGTATGCTCTCTTGGTTGATGATTCAGTCTCTGTGAGCCCCGATGACCCTGGGTTAGTAGGTTCTGTACAATTTTCTTGCATGTGTGAGGGTGTCAGATCCCCTGGAACTGGAGCTGCAGACAGTTTTGAACTGCTATGTGAGTGCTGGGACTTGAACCCAGGACCTCTGGAAGGGTAGCCAGTGCTCTTAACCACTGAGCCATCCATCTGCAGCTATTTAGCTTCTTTAGGAGTGTAGATTTTAGTATGTTTATCCTATATTAATATTATATGGCTAATATCCACTTATGAGTGAGTATATACCATGTGCATGTTTCTGCTTCTGCATTACCTCACTCAAGATGATCTTTTCTAATTCCCACTATTTGCCTGCAAATCTTGAGGTAGCATTAGTCCTAATTTTCTGAGAAAGTGCCAGATTGATTTCCAAAGTGGTTGTACAAGTTTACATTCCGATCAGCAGTGGAGGAGGGTTCCCCTTTCTCCACAACCTCTCCAGCATGTGTCATCCCTTGAGTTTTTGATCTTAGCAATTCTGATGGGTGTGAGGTAGAATCTCAGGATCGTTTTGATTTGCATTTCTCAGATGATTAAGGACATTGAGTATTTCTTCAAGTGTTTCACTGCCATCTGATATTCCTCTATAGAGAATTTCTGTTAAGCTCTGTACCCCATTTTTTAATTGGACTACTTGGTTTGTTGGTGTTTAACTTCTTTAGTTCTTTATATATTCTGGATATTAGCCTTCTGTCAAATGTAGGATTGGTGAAGATCTTTTCCTAGTCTGTAGGCTTTCGTTTTGTTCTGATAACAGTGTCCTTTGCTTTACAGAAGATTTTCAGTTTCATGGGGTCCCAAGAATGGTGATACCTCCAGAAGTTCTTATGTTGTACAGGATTGTTTTAGCTATCCTAGATATTTTGTTTTTCCATATGAAGTTAAAACTTGTTTTTTCAAAGTCTGTAAAAAAAAAAATTGTGTTGGAATTTTGATAGGAATTGCATTGAATCTGTACATTGGTTTTGAAAATATGGTCATTTTGCTATGGTAATCCTACCAATCCGAGGACATGGAGGGTTTTCCAGCTCCTGATATCGTTTGCAATTTCTTTCTTCAAGGACTTAAAGTTCCTGTCATACAGGTTTTTCACTTGCTTGGTTAGAGTTACACTAAGATATTTTATATTATGTGTGGCTACTGTGCAGGGTATTGTTTCTCTAATTTCTTCTTCAGTCTGTTTATCATTTGCAAGAAGCATAGCTACTAATTTAACTTTTTATCCAACAACTTTGCTGAAGGTATTTATCAGCTATAGGAGTTCTCTAGTAGAATTTTGAAGGTTGCTTATGTATACCAACATATAATCTGCAAACAGTTATATTTTGATGTCTTTCTTTTCAATTTGTATCCCTTTGATCTTCTTTAGTTGTCTTATTGCTCTGGCTAGGACTTCAAGTACTATATTGAATAGATATGGAGAGAGCGGGCAGCAATGTCTTGTCCCTGATTTTAATGGAACTGCTCTAAGTTTCTCTCTATTTAACTTGATGTTGACTCTTGGTTTGCTGCATATTTACTTTATTGTATCTAGGTGTGCTTCTTGTTTCCCTGATCTTTCCAACACTTTTATCATGAAGGAGTGTTGGATTTTGTCAAAGGCATTTTTAGCATCTAATGAGAAAACCCCACAGCTAGGGAATGAGCAGGTTCTTCAAGAGGACTGTACCTGGAAAACTGTAACAACAGCAGCAGCTCACTAAATTTATAACGAGAAACCCAGAAGTGGGGCAGCTGTCTTGAGAACTTCTAGGGGTAAGAGGAGAGCCCCCCCCCCCGCCTAACATAGACCACAGCTACTACTCAGGGCTGTACACCTGAGCTGAGCTGTAGCAATTCCTGAGAAACACTGACCATACAGTAACCATACCCAAAAAGCAGAGGAGGACTCCTTCAGGAAAAATCATCTTCCGGCCAAGGGGATTCTCCCTACCTCAGGACTCCAGGAAGCACAGAAACTAACAGCCAACACCTAAAACAGCCCAATGGGTAGAGGTCAGTGTAAAAGCTAAACCAACAAAAGACAGAGCAATATGGCATCTCCAGAACCCAGCCATCCAGGGACAAACAGCCCTGGACAACGCAGCATAATAGAAAATCGAGAAGATGACCTTACATCTATGCTGATGAAGAGGATAATAGAGGAAACAAATAAAATATGTAAAGAATTAGAGGAAGATAAAACCAAACAGATCATGGCTGTCAGTAAAGAAATGGAGGAAGTTAAAGACAAGCAGATTATGGCCATCCATGAAAAAATACGGGAAGATGCAGCCAAACAGTTTGCAGCCTTCAGAGAAGAAATAATTAAATCACTGAAAGAAATAAAAGAAACAGAGTTGAAGGAACTAAAAGAAAAAGAGGAAAATACAATCAGACAGGTGAAGGAAGTAAACAAAACAACTCAAGGCCTGAAGATAGAACTGGAAAAATTGAAGAAAACACAAATGGAGAAAATAATGGAGAGGAAGAATTTAGGGAAGAAAACAGGAACTACAGAGTTAAGCATAACCAACAGACTACAAGAGATAGAAGAAAGAATCTCAGGTGTAGAAGATACAATGGAAGAAATCAATGTATCTGTCAAAGAAAATGTTAAATCCAAAATATTCCTGAAACAGACCGTGCAAAAATCCAAGACAATATGAAAAGACAAAACCTAAGAATAATAGGTATAGAGGAAAAAGAAGACTCCCTTCTCCAAGAACCAGAAATTATTTTCAACAAAATCATTAAAGAAAATTTCCCCAAGTTAAAGGAGAGGCCAATAAGAATACATGAGGCCTACAGAACACCCAACAAATTTGACCAGAAAAAGAAAATCTTTCCACCACATAATAATCAAAACAGTAAGTATACAGAACAAAGAAAAAATACTAAAAGCTGCAAGGGAAAAAGGCCAAATAACATATAATGGCAAACCCATTAGAATCACACCTGACTTTTCAACACAGACTATGAAAGCTAGAAGGGCCTGGACAGATAACATGCAGACCCTAAGAGAACACAGATGTCAGCCCAGGCTACTATACCCTGCAAAACTCTCAGTCCTCATAGACGGAGAAAACAAGATATTCAATGACAAAAACAAATTTCAACAATACCTACACACAAATCCAGCATTACAGAAGACACTGGAAGGGAAAATACAACCCAAGAAAATTAGCTTCTGTCAAGAAAACACAGGAAATAATTAACCTTACTACAGCAAAACAAAAAGCAACCAAGCACACAACCTTATGACCACAGGCAACATCAAAATCAAAGGATCTAACAGCCACTGGTCATTAATCTCTCTCAACATCAATGGATTCAACTCTCCAGTAAAAAGACACAGATTAACAGAATGGATACGTAAACAAAACCCAGCAATCTGTTGCATACAAGAAACACACCTAAGGCACAAAGATAGACATTACCTGAGGGCAAAAGGTTAGAAGACGACTTTCCAAGCAAATGGACCCAAGAAAAAAGCAGGAGTAGCCATTCTAATATCTGATAAAATAGACTTTCAACCAAAATTAATCAAAAGAGATGGGGAAGGACACTTCATACTCATCAAGGAAAAATTCCACCAAGAAGACATCACAATCCTGAACATCTATGCCCCAAATACAAGAGCACCCACATTTGTTAAAGAAACATTGATAAAATTTAAATCACATATAGATCCCCACACATTAATAGTAGGAGACTTCAACACGCCACTCTCAACAAAGGACAGGTGAACAAAACAGAAATTAAACAAAGAAACAATATCTCTGACAGAGGTCATGAAACAAATAGACCTCACAGACACTTGCAGAACTTTACACCCAAACACAAAAGAATTTACCTTCTTCTCAGCACCTCATGGAACCTTCTCCAAAATAGACCATATAGTTGGTCACAAAGCGAGCCTTCACAGATACAAGAAGATTGAAATAATCCCCTGTATCCTGTCTGATCACCATGGAATAAAGCTGGACATCAACAACAACAGAAATAGCAAAAAGCCTACACACACATGGAAACTGAACAACTTGCTACTAAATGACAGCTGGGTCAGGGAAGAAATAAAGAAAGAAATTAAAGTCTTCCTAGAACTCAATGAAAATGAATACACAACATACCCAAACTTGTGAGACACAATGAAAGCAGTACTAAGAGGAAAGTTCATAGCACTAAGTGCCTTCAAGAAGAAATTCGAGACAGCTCATTCAAGCAATTCAATGGCCAACTTAAAAACCCTAGAAAAAGAAGAAGCAGACACACCAAAAAGGAGTAGACAGCTGGAAATAATCAAACTCAGGGCTGAAATCAATCAATTAGAAACAAATAAAACAATTAAAAGAATCAATGAAACTAAGGGCTGGTTCTTTGAGAAAATCAACAAGATCGACAAACCCTTAGCCAAGCTAACTAAAAGGCAGAGAGACACCACCCAAATCAACAAAATTAGAAATGAAAAGGGGGACATAACTACAGACAATGAGGGAATCCAAACAATCATTAGGACTTATTTCAAAAGTCTATATGCAACAAAATTTAAAAATCTAAGTGAAATGGACAATTTTCTTGATTGATTTGACTTACCAAAGCTGAATCAGGACCAGGTAAATCAATTAAGTAGTCCTATATCCTCCAAAGAAATAGAAGTGGTCATCAAAAGTCTCCCATCCAAAAAAAGCCCAGATGGCTTCACTGCAGAATTCTACCAGACCTTCAAAGAAGAGCTAACTCCAATTCTCTTCAAACTATTCCACAAAATAGAAACAGAAGGAACATTAGCAAACTCATTCTATGAAGCCACAGTCACCTTGGTACCTAAACCTTACAAAGACTCAACAAAGAAAGAGAATTTTAGGCCAATCTCCCTTATGATCATTGATGCAAACATACTCAACAAAATACTTGCAAACCGAATCCAAGAACACATCAAAGATATCATCCACTATGATCAAGTTGGCTTCAACCCAGGTATGCAGGGGTGGTTCAATATATGGAAATCCATCAATGTGATTCACCATATTAACAAACTAAAAGAAAAAAAAAAAAAACACATGATAATCTCCCTAGATGCTGAAAAAGCATTTGACAAAATACAATATCCATTCATGTTTAAAGTATTGGAGAGATCAGAAATACAAGGCACATATCTAAAAATAGTAAAGGCGATATACAGCAAGCCTATAGCCAACATCAAACTGAACGGAGAGAAACTTAAAGCAATCCCACTGAAATCAGGGGCAAGACAAGGCTGCTCACTCTCTCCATATCTCTTCAACGTAGTGCTGGAAGTCCTTGCTAGAGCAATAAGACAGTGGAAGGAGATCAAGGGGATACAGATTGGAAAGGAAGAAGTCAAATTATCACTATTTGCAGATGATATGATAGTATACATGAGTGACTCCAAAAACTCTACCAGGAAACTCCTTACAGCTGATAAACACCTTCAGCAAAGTGGCTGGATACAGAATTAACTCAAAAAAATCAGTAGCACTCCTGTGTACAAAAAACAAAAGGGCTGAGAAAGAAATTAGAGAAACAACACCATTCACAATAGCCACAAATGACATAAAGTACCTTGGTGTAACCCTAACCAAGCAAATCAAAGACTTGTATGAAAAAAATTTCAATCTCTGAAGAAAGAATTAGAAGAAGATATGAGAAGATGGAAAGATCTCCCATACTCATGGCTTGGCAGGATTAACATAGTAAAAATGGCCATCTTACCAAAAGCAATCTACAGATTTAATGCAATTCCCATCAAATTGCCAACACAATTCTTTACAGAACTAGAAAGAAAAATTCTCAACTTCATGTGGAATAACAAGAAACCCAGAATTGCTAAAACAATCTTCTACAATAAAAGATCTTCTGGAGGTATCTCCATCCCTGATCTCACGCTCTACTATAGAGCAACAGTAATAAAAACTGCATGGTACTGGCATAGAAACAGAATGGTGGATCAATGAAACCGAACAGAAGACCCAGAAATAAACCCACACACTTATGGACACCTGATTTTTGACAAAGATGCCAAAACCATACAATGGAAAAAAGTCAGCATCTTCAACAAATGGTGCTGGTCCAACTAGATGTCTACATGTAGAAAAATGAAAATAGATCTATACTTATCACCCTGCACAAAACTGAAGTCCAAGTGGATCAAAGACCTCAACATAAAACCAGGCACATTAAATCAGCTAGAAAAAATAAGTGGGGAATACCCTTGAACTCATTGGTACAGGAGAAAACTTCCTGAACAGAACACCAACAGCACAGGCTCTAAGAGCAAGAGTCAATAAATGGAACCTCATGAAACTGAAAAGCTTCTGTAAAGCAAAGGACACCGTCATCAAAACAAAACTACTGCCTACAGTTTGGGAAAGAATCTTCACCAATCCTTTATCTGACAGAGGACTCATATCCAGTATATATAAAGAACTAAGAAGCTGAAAAGCAGCAAACCAAGTAATCCAATTAAAAAATGGGGAACAGAGCTAAACAGAGAATTCTCTGTAGAGGAATATCGAATGGCAGAGAAGCACTTAAAGAAATGCTCAACCTCATTAGAGATTAGGGAAATGCAAATCAAAACAACCCTGAGATTTCACCTTACACCCATCAGAATGGCCAAGATCAAAAACTCAAGTGACAACACATGCTGGAGAGGTTGTGGAGAAAGAGGAACCCTTCTCCACGGCTGGTGGGAATGTAAACTTGTACATCTACTCTGGAAATCAATCTGGTGCTTTCTCAGACAACTAAGAATAGCGCTTCCTCAAAATCCAGCCATACCACTCCTAGGTATATATCCAAAAGAGGCTCAAGTACACAAAAAGGACATTTGCTCAACCATGTTTGTAGCACCTTTATTTGTAATAGCCAGAAGCTGGAAACAGCCCAGATGCCCCTCAACTGAAGAATGGATGCAGAAATTGTGGTACATCTTCACAATGGAGTATTCATCTACAATGAAAAATAAGGAAATCATGAAATTTGCAGGTAAATGGTGGGACCTAGAAAGGATCATCCTGAGTGAGTTGTCCCAGAAGCAAAAAGACACACAAGGTATATACTCACTCATATAAACATACAACATAGAATAAACCCACTAAAATCTGTACATCTAAACAAACTAAGCAAAAGAGAGGACCCTAACTAAAATGTTCAATCCCCACCCTGAAAGGCAAAGAGGATGGACATCAGAAGAAAAAGAAAACAGGAAACAACCTAGGAACCTGCTACAGAGGGCCTCTAAAAGCCTCTGCCGTGCAGACTGTCAAAGCAGATGCTGAGCCTGATGGCCAACTGATGGGCAGAGTGAATGGAATTTTATGTAAGAAGTGGGAAATAGTAAGAGCTGGAGAGGACAGGAACTCCACAAGGAGAGCAACAGAACAAGAAAATTTGAACACAGGGAACTTCCCAGAGACTCATACTCCAACCAAGGACTATTCATGGAGATAACCTAGAACCCTGACAATGCAGCCACTTCTGATGAGAATCGATAGACTAAGATCAGAAAGAAGGAGAGGAGGACCTCCCCTATCAGTGGACTTGGAGAGGGGCATGCATGCAGAAAGGGGGGGAAGGTGGGAATGGGAGGGGAGGAGGGAGGGGCTTATGGGGGGATACAAAATGAATAAAGTGTAATTAATAAAAGTTAAATAAAAAATTTAAAAAAAAGAAACCAGGAGGCCAGTGAGGTGGCTCAGTGGCTAATGGTACCTGCTGCCAAACCTGATGACATGAGATCAAGTCCCCTGAGACCCATATGATAGAAGGAAAGGATAAACTACCACAAGTTGTACTCTCAACTCTGTTATCTACTAGTGACAGGTACCTGACTCCCACAAAATAAATACATGGAAAAACATTTAAAACTGGGGACTTTGGACCAGAAAAATTGAGATGGTGACTCCTTCAAAGACTCCTGAAGGCAAGAGTCCAGCCATCAAAGGCTGAAGATATAAAAACATGTACATTTATTTGAAAGCTGAGCATCTGAAAAGATGGGGCCTCCAAAGCTGACGCATCTGTGGTCCAAAGAAAACAGTCTACATCTGTTGATTCCGGAGGTTGTCATCATCTGTGTTGTCCTTGTGCTTTGGGCATGTAAAATAAAAGAGTGATGAGGACTTTGGAGTTTGAGTCAGGTTTAAAGAACGATTCTAGGCATCATTATTTGGTAGGGAAGGCAGAGAAGAAATTTCAAGACAATGTAAGATTTGCATTATGGCATGATTATTGTTCACTGTATTTAGGGAGGTTTGGAGTAAGACTTCAAAGCAAAACAACAGAATAGAAAGATAGGAAAAATACGGGTTGAAGGAAAAGAAGCATGAACCCAGCAAGGTGGACCAATACATGCCAAACGGTATGTAGTAGGGTACCTGCAGATGGCTGTGACTGTGAAGCCTGAGTTGTGATGAAGACTAAGATGGTTTAGGTTCTAGGAACAGGGTTCAATCACAGAAGAATGCAATAGGCAGAATGAAGCCAGTTCAAGGAGCCCCAAAGGCTGTGCATAGAGCTAAATGGTTTGGTGCTTTGTTTGGTATGATTTGGTGTTCCTTTGGTCTAATCTCTTCTTGCCATTCTCCATACCTCCCTTTTGAAACGGAAATGTTTATGTGTGTATGTGTATGTGTGTCTGTGTGTGAAGTATATAACTAATTCTTCTGCTTTACACAGACTGATGGTTAAAGACTGCTAAACCGTATTGGAACTCTAAGACTCTATAAACTTTAGAAGTTAGAATGTGTTATGACAAAGTTTCCCTGGAAAGATGCAATACACAAGCATTGGTGTGTGTGTGTGTGTGTGTGTGTGTGCGTGCGTGTGTGTGTGTGTGTGTGTGTGTGCGTGCGTGCGTGCGTGTGTGTGTGTGTGTGTGTGTGTGTGTGTACGCTTGCACACATACAAGTCTAACTTGGTGAGCCTATGATTTTTATTGGGGTAACTTAAAGGAGGTAAATATGTGGGGGCTTATTTATAAGGAGCAAAGCAGCTGCGTTAACAAAAAGCTCACCCCAACATGGGTTACAACTCAGAAAAGCCACAACCCTGATGCTCTCTGCATAGCCCAGCAGGCAGCTCAAGAGTCTGAGAGTTTTCTTCTCTCTCCAATATAGTGGATCATGCGTCTCCACTAAAGTTGTTGCTTTCTCTACCATAGTACTTGAGAATTTTCCAAGTTTCTTTTATCCCAGTCATGTGATGGGCTGAGTTTCATGAGCCTCTCCCTCCCTACTAGAGAGAGTGTTTCAACTGGAGAGAATGTTACAGTTCAGAAGAAAGCGGGTGGCAGACCAAATGGATTTTGCATTATGACAATACCACCAGCCTATGGAGACCAGGAGCAGGATGTTACATAAGATTTGGGTCCTTCCTATGTTCATGAGTTTGAACTCTTGGTCCACAGTCGGTGCTCTTTGGGAAAGTGATGAAACTTTTAGGAAGTGGAGAATAACTGAAGGAAATGAATCTCAGGGAACGGGGCTTGAAGGTTACAGATTGGTGCTAATCTCTTTGCTTCCTGATTCCAAGTTAATGTAATAAGCAGAAGCCTCATACATTTGCTACCTTGGAGCCATACTACAATACCTCCCCTGCAATGGTGGGCTGTAGTCCCTTAAAAGGTGAGCCACAATGGATTTCTTCTCATAAGTTGCTTATTTTCAAAAGCCAAAGTAAATAAATAAATAAAACCTTTGTACCTAATTTGCTGTGGCTTATTATTCTGTCTGTGAACATGTATCAGCTCAACTACCAGCTGATACAAGCAAGAGAAATAAAAACAGTACTATTTCATCATAGTCATCTGGCTTTTGGTTCCTTTCTGTTCATTAAAAAAATTCATTTTTTAAATTCATCATCCAGTGATAAATTTTATCATAATTGAAACTGCATTCTCCCACACTCAGGGAATAATCTGGCTACCATTTTTCAGACCTGTAGTTTAAATCATTGCAGAAACAGAATAGCGCCAGCTCTTAAAATCAGCCTATATAAGCTAAGAAACGAATATCTCCCATGACAACTCTGAAGAACACAATATTTTTACCTTAGCCAGGGCTAAAATGCATATCATGCATGTAGCTTACATTGTAATGGCATGTATGGAGTTTCTAACTGGGTATTCTTTTTTTTTTTTTACATTTTTTTTATTAATTACACTTTATTCATTTTGTATCCCCCCATAAGCCCCTCCCTCCTCCCCTCCCGATCCCATCCTCCCTCCCCTTTCTGCATGCATGCCACTCCCCAAGTCCACTGATAGGGGAGGTTCTCCTCTTCTTTCTGATCTTAGTCTATCAGTTCTCATCAAAAGTGGCTGCATTGTCCTCTGCTGTGGCCTGGTAAGGCTGCTCCCCCCTCAGGGGGAAGTGATCAACGAGCAGGCCAATCAGATTATGTCAGAGGCAGTCCCTCTTCCCATTACTATGTAACCCACTTGGACACTGAACTGCCATGGGCTACACCTGTGCAGGGGTTCCAGGTCATCTCCACAAAGAGTCATTGGTTGGCGTATGATTTTCTGGGAAGTTCCCTATGTTCAAATTATCTTGTTCTGTTGCTCTCCTTGTGGAGTTCCTAACGGGGTATTCTTAGTGGCTTAGTTTTTACACGTTCTACTCTGAATCCAGGTGTGGTTTATACAGTGAAGTGCTGGGTACTTATAACTTTAACTTTATGCTTTTATTCATTTTCTTTTTTGTAAAATAGCTTTTTCCATATATTTTTTTGTTTACCTTTTCGCCTCCACCAACTACTTTGAGATCTTCCCCAAATCCCCTTCCCATTCAAATCCACATACTTTCTGTCTCTCCTTAGAAAACAAACTGGTATCTAAAGAATAATAATAAAATAAGACAAAACAAACAAACTTGGTTAGGACAAAACAAACAAGTAGAAGAAAAAGAGGCAAAGAAAAAGAAACACACATAGATACAGGCACACACACATACACACACAGAGAGAAGAGTCCCATAAAAACACAAAACCAGAAGCCACAATGTATACCCAAAGGACATGTAAAGTTAGAAAGCAAGAGGAAGAGAGAGAGGAGGAAGAAGAGGAAGGTGAAAGGAAGGAAGGAAGGAAGGAAGGAAGGAAGGAAGGAAGGAAGGAAGGAAGGAAGGAAGGAAGGGAAGGAAGGGAAGGAAGTGAAGGAGGGAGCAAAGGAGACAGGAAGGAAGGGAGAGAAGGAAGTGCTCTGACAAAGCAAAGAGTCCCCAAAGATGCCATTGAGTTTATTTGGTGTTGGGCATCACTGTTGGGCATGGAGCCTACTCCTAAGAATGGTTTGTTTTCCCAGAGAAACATCATTAGAAAGAACTAATTTTTCATTTGCAATTAGTTACCAGTGGGCTATAGCTTCTGGGTTAGTATAGGGGCTCGTTCCAGTTTTTCCACTTAGTGCTAGGACCACATCTGTCCCAGACCCATGCAGGTCCTGTGTACGCTGCTACAGTCCATGTGACCTCACATTCACATGTCCTGCCATGTTTAGAAGGCTTTGTTTTCTTGGTGCCCTCCACCCCTCTCTCTTTCTGGCACTTACAATATCTCTTCCCTCTCTTCCACAGGGTTTCCTGAGCCCTGAAAGGAAGTATTTGATGTAGACACCCCATTTAGGACTAGGAAGACCCTCATTCTCTATACATTGTTGGGCTTCTCTGTGTTTCTTCACATCTATTTCAGGAGGAAGCATCTCTGCTGACGGCTGAGCAAGGTACTGATCTATGAGTATAGCAGAATGTGATTAGGAGTCATTTTGTTGCTCCTTTTTTTTTTTTTTTTTAGCAGAACAATAGTATTTGAGTTTCCCCGCAGTCCTACCTGGTCTCAGGTTCTTGACCACCAGAACAGTGTTGAGGATGAGTTCCACCTCATAGAATGAGCTTTAAATCAAATCAAATACTGGTTACACCCATGGGCTTTGTGCACTATTGCTTTCGCACATCTTACATCATTGTAGATCAAAGGCTGTGTAGGTTAGTAGAGTGCAGGGTCCCTTCCCGCACCACAAACACTAGTCAGTAGAGGTGAAAGCTCTAAGTAGTCATCAGCTGGACTTCTACCTGTTCAATGAATTGTGTAGATATTGTCTTAAGCAACAATAGAGCAAACATCCTTAGCAGTAGCCTGGATTGTTTGGGGATTTCTATGGGGTTTCTTTGGTCAACAACTTGATTAGATATAATCCATTTCTGGTAGTGGAAGATTCATTTGGTAATGAAAGTTGGAGCTCTTTCCCACCAGTAATTTGATAATTTCAACCAGACTGCCTTCCTACACCTATCTATTTCATATAGCTTCTGCTGTACTAGGTTTTCATAAGACCCCTCAAATGGACCTTGGTTTCAGCTGTTTATTCTGATATTCTCTTCCTTATTTCCTGTTCCCTCCACCTTCCTATTTGATCCTTCCATTTCAGCCCTTCTCCCCTCATGGATCCATAACTTTCTAGTTTATTTCCCATTCCTAACAAAATCTATCTCTCTCCTTTAGGTCCTTACTCTCTACCCAACTTTTGTGGTTGTATAGGTTGTAGTTTGTTTATTGAACATAAACATTTGTTTTATTGATTTTAACCATTCTGATGGGTATAATATGAAATCTTCAGTTTTCATTTCCCTGATTGCTAAGAATGATGAACATTTTTAAGTGTTTCCCAGGCATTTGAGTTTCCTATATTACCTAATTCTCTGATTAGATATGTACCCCATTTTAATTGGGTTTTGTTTGTTTCTTGATGACTAGTTTCTTGAGTTCTAAATACATTTTGGTTATTAGCCATATATCAAATATGAAATAGGTAAAATCTTTTCCCATTCTGTAGGCTTCCACTTTGTCTGAATGAAGGCATTCCTTGCCTTACAAAAGCTTTTCAGTTTCATAAAGTCCCATTTATTAATCGTTGCTCTTAGTGCCTTATATCTTCTTCAATTTCATTCAATATCTTAGAATTTTTCATACAATCTTTACTTGCTTAGCTAGAGTTACTCCAGATATATTATTAGCGCTGTTGTGAAAGATTGTTTCCATGGTTTCTTTCTCAGTCTATTTATTATTTTTATATACACGGTCTACTGATTTTTGTGAGTTAATTTTGTATCCTCCTACTTTGCTGAAAGTTATTTATTGATCTCCTCCTTAAGAACATCTATCAACTTCATAAGGTCAGCTTTAAAGACTTTTTCTCCTGCTTAAGCTGTGTTGGGATCTTCGGAGTTTGTTGTAGTAGGATAGCTAGGCTCTAGTATTGATATATTGCCCTGGCTGTTTGATCATGTTCTTGCACTGGCCTCTTGGCATCTTGATTTGAGACAGCTATAGGTCTTGTGCCAATTTCTGAGTTTGTCTTTGTTCGATATATGTTTTGTTCCTTGGTTTGTGTTTGCTCTCTGGGCTTCTAGTCTGTGTGGCCTGTGGGGAAGCAAGGGTTTTGTGCCTGAATTGGCAGCAGAACTTCTGGTGGCTGGTGTGGCCTCTGGTCCAGGAGAGTCTCCACCTGAGTTGGAGGCTGGAACAAAGTGAAGGGGAGACAGAGGAGGCATTGAGGATGGGAAGGAGGGGTCTCAGAGAGGTGGGAGGAAGCTTTCTTCTATTATTTTTGTTGAAAATATATTTTCTGATAAGCTAGGATCAGATAGTAGCGAAGGAAGAATTCCAATTTTCAGTGAACTAGGGGAAGGGATGGGGGTAAAGAGCATGGGAGGGTAGATCCAGGAAGAGATGAGGGAGGGAGCTACAATTGAGATACAAAGTGACTAAATTATAAAAAAAATAATAATAAAATAAAAACTTAAAAAGAAAATATTATATTTTCTATGCTGGGAATGTTAGCGCATGCCTTTAATCCCAGCACTAGGGAGGCAGGAATATATCTGTGAGTTCAAAGCCAGCCTATTCTACAGAGAGTTCCAGAACATCCAGGTGCACACAGTGAAATCATACACTCAAAATATGTGTATGGTTTTCACCAAATCTCAAAAATGCATACACATAGAGAGAAATAGACATGTAATGAAAGAGAAATACAGAGACACAGACGTGGAGACAGAAAGAATATTTTCGATATGTTTGACCTGGGTTTCTTCTCCTTCCTTTATTCCTATTATTCTTAGCTTTGATCTTGCCATAGTCCCACAGCTTTTCCGGATGTTTTACACCAGGACCCTTTTAGACTTAACATTTTCTTTACCCAATGTACTCTTGTCTTCTATTATGTCTTCAGTGCCTGAGATTCTCTCTTCCATCTCTTACATTCTGTTGGTAAGGCTTGCCTCTCTCATTCCTGCTCAGGGTTCCAATTTTTTTATTTCTAGATTTCCCTCAGTTTGGGTTTGTTTATTGATTCTATTTCCACTTTCAGGTCTTGAACTATTTTATTCATTTTCTTCCACTGTGTTTTCATAAGATTTTTTAAAAGAGCCTAATAATTTACCATTTAGAGACCTATTTCATATTTATAAAGACTGTTATAAGGTCTTTCTTATGCCTTGGATATGTTGGGATATTCAGGGACTGCTGTGGTATGGTTAATTGGCTCTAGTGGAGACATATTTTCCTGGCTGTTGTGGTTTTATGCTGGAGCCTAGGCATCTGAGGTTGGATTGATTACAGTTCTAGGTGCTGATTTCTGAATTTGTCTTCATTTGGTGGGTGTTTTGGGCCTTGGTTTCTGTTTTCTCTTTGGATTTTCAGACAGTGTGATGTCTGTGTGTTGCCCATTTGCCGGGCCCTAATCAGCTTGTGTGTTCCCAGTAAATGCTCACTGTTGTTGGAGGCTGGGAGACTGGGATGAGTTGTGAGAAGGAATGTTAAAGAAGATGATCTTTGTGATCCTTTGGGGATGTGGCCAGAGATGAAAGAGAGGCTGCAGTAGGTTTTCTACTACAGAGCTGTAGATAAGATATGAGGATTGGATCTAGGGAAGAAGCAGAGAAATGGATCTTCAATCAGATCACTTGTTGAGTGGATTGAAGCAGCCCTTGGATCAGCAGGAGGTGTCTTCTGGGGGGAAGGGGTGTTAGAAGGGAGGATTTATGGGATCCACAGGACACAGGAGCAGAGGCGGTAGGGAAGGCTGCCACATGTGTTCTGCTACAGAGCTGGGCATAAGACTGAGGTACTGGAGCTTTGAGGAGAGGGGGAAGTGATGAAGATCTTTTGTTGGCTTACTGTTTTCCTGGCCCTGGTGAGCTGGTGTGTTCCCGGTGAATGCATGCTAGTGTTGAAGGCTGAGATACTGGGATGACTTGGGGAAAAATAAGGTTGGAGGAGGAGATCTTTGGAGATGAAGATCTATTGAAAAGAAATGGAGACCTCAGCATGTTTTCTGCTGTGGATGAGATTGGGGGTGGGGAGGGATGTGGAAGAGAAGAGGTCTGGGTTCATTGTCAGTCTACTTGTTGCCCTGACTAAAGAAGCCCTTCTCTTGACCCATTTTGCATGCAGTAATGAGTTGTTGATTTTCCATGAGTTTGTAGGATTTCTCCTGTTTTTGTTGATGTTGATAACTGGCTTTAATCTGTAGCATTCAGATAAGATGTGGGGGAGGGAAGGTGTTTCAACTTCATTGTTTCTGTTGAGATTTGCTCTGTGACACAATATGTGGTCAGTTTTGGAGAAAGTTCCAAAAAGTTCTGAGAAGAAGGCATATTCTTTTGTGTTTGGGTAAAAATGTTCTATAAATGTTTAAGAGCATTTGGTTTAAAATATCTATTAGCTCTAGTATTCTTCTGTTTAGTCTTTCTCTGGGTGACTTGTCCATTGGTGAAAGTGGGGTATTGAAATCTCCCACAATCAGGGTGTGAGTGTTATTTGTAATTTAAGCTGTAGTAATGTTTCTTTTGCAAAGTGAGATGCCCTTGTGCTTAGGGCATAGATATTATAAATTGATATATCATCTTCATGGATTTTTCCTTTTCAGAGTATGTAGTATCTTACCCTATCTCTTCTGATTAGTTTTGGTTTGAAATCTATTTTGTTAGATATCAAAATGGCCACAGTGGCTTGTTTCTTGGGACCATTTTCTTTGAGTAGCTTTTTCTCTCCTCTACCCTGAGGTGATGTCTATCATTGATGTTAAAGGGTATTTCTTGCATGCAGAATGGTTGATCCTGTTTTCACATCCATTCTGTTAATCTCTGTCTTTTTATTAGGAAATTGAGACCATTAATGTTGAGAGTTATCAATGAGTACTTTTTGTTAATTCCTGTCATTTGTTGCTATGGTGTTTTCTTTTTTTCCTTTAATTTGTTGGTCTGAGATTATTTATTTTTGTGGGCTTTTTGGTGTGGTTAACATCTTCAGTTGAAGTATTCCTTCTAGCATCTTCTACAGAACTTGATTTGTAGGTAAATATTGTTTAAATTGGGTATTATTATGGAAAGTCTTTCTTTTTCCATCTACTGTGATTGATAGTTTCGCTAGGTAAAAATACAGTGGTCTTGGCTGGTGTCTGTGATCTCTTAGAGTTTTTTAAATATCTTCCCAGGACCTTATGTTTTTTGGAGTCTCCACTAAAGAAGTCAGGTGTAATTCTAACAAGTAGGTCTGCCTTTATATGTTAGTTGGTATTTTCCCCTTGTACCTTTTAATATTCATTCTTTGGTCTATATATTTAGTGTTTTTATTATATGTGCAGTGACAAATTTCTTTTTTGGTCCAGTCTGTTTGGTGTTCTGTATGCATTTTGTACTTTGATAGGCATCTCCTTTATTTTAGAGAAATTTTCTTCTGTGATTTCAACAAAATACTTTGTTGAAAGTATTTTATGTGACTTTAACCTGGGTTTCTTCTATTTCTACTATTCCTATTATTCATAGATTTGATCTTTTCATTGTGCCCCAGATTTTCTGGATATTTTATCCCTGGAGTGTTTTAGGTTTAACATTTTCTTTGAACAAGTTATCTGTTTCTTCTGTCTTGTTCCCAGTGCCTGCAATTCTGTCTTCCATCTTGTGTTTCTGTTAGTGAAGTTTACTTCTGAGGTTCCTGATCAAGCTCCTAAATTTTTCATTTTGTTTTCACTCAGTTTGGGTCTTCTTTAATGATTCTATTTCCACTTTCATGTCTTGAACAGTGTTCTTCATTTCATTCTCTCATTTGTGTGTGTTTTCAAAGATTTCATTAATGGATTTGTATACATTCTCTTCATGGTCCCTGAGCATGTGCCTAATAGGTCACATACTTCAGCTATATTCCATTTCTCATGGCCTACTGTAGTAAGGTTGCTAGGTTCTAGTGGAGACATAGTGTCCTGCCTGGTCCTGTGATTGCCTTGTTATGCTGGTGTCTAGGCATCTGGGTTTAGAATGGTTGTAATTATAGGTGTTCATATCTGATCTGTCTTTGTTAGGTGCATGCTCTATTTCTTGTTGCCCTCTCTGGATCTTAGGAGATCCTAAGACCTCCTAAGTGGGTGGCTGCAGGTTGCTGTTAGGCGTGCTTCTGAGCCTCTACCAAGTGTGAGCACTGTGGGGGCCTGGATAGAACTTGTTCTTAGGTATTGGAAGTTGACACACAAGAATAGATATAGGGTAGAAGAGTGAATATTTGAGAAGAGCTCACAGGAAGGAGGAATGTTGGGTCTGCCATGAGAATCTGTGGAGTCCACAGGAAATGGGAAAAGAGAGGAAAAACAGGCTCCTGCAGATGGTCTGCTACAGGGCTAGACATGATACTGGGGGGTTGGAATTGGAGGAAATTAAGAAGAGTGAAGATCACTCTTTGTGGACCATATAGTCAGTGGGTTTCTAAGGAGAGACTGTCTTGTGTGTTAGTGGCTGGGAATGAGGGATGGGGTAAGGAAGGAAGGCTGGTTCTCTAGCTAGCATGGGGATTGGTCCAATGCTAATTACTGGCCCTCAAGTTCTGGTTACACTTAGCCTTGTTGGGTATACCTACCTGATTGGCTGATTAAACAGCCTGTACCTGGACAGGGCAGAATGTGGTAGGCATGGCCAAGGTTCTTGAGCTTTCAAGGACAGGAGAAATCATGAGAAAGAGAGGAAAAAGGAGGATACCACGATCGTTAGCATGGTTAGAAGAAACCATGTGGGCCAGGAGGAAGGACTCCAGTAATGTCATGGAAAGACCCAGATCAATAGTACAAGCAAGTATTTACAAGATTATGGATGGAAGGTAGCCCAAATAAGATGGTTAAGGCAGATGGCACTGGATGAGGGCTGGGAGGTGAATGGTGAGGTTATTGAGACAGTATAGGTAAAATATCTGCCAGCCCAAGATAAATAAGACAACTATAAAATCTAACAGGTGTCTGTGTTTTATTTGATAGTGACAGCAAGTTAAATAATACTCCACCATAATCATAGGCAAATAATAATAAATAATGTATAGCCCAACACCCACATTTAAATTTACAACAACAGGTTTCCAGGAAGACTGGTGTTCTCTTCTTAATCACCAGACCAGTTGACCAGAACCCCAGATTCTTAATACAAAATATCAAGCCACATGATAGAGTCTTTCAGTGCTTTGAAAAATTCAAGTCCATGGAAGCTCTTAGCCAGGTCTCCAGGGCATATTTGCCACAATACAGTCTAATCTTACTGTTGTTGGTTGCATACCAGAACCGTATGGTTGAGGGCTTGTTTCTGAAGACACCCCATGCTTTGGCTCCAGGACATGACTGACACTGACACAGAAGCTCCTTTCCTGCCATCTGGTGTTTGTTATAATGGAAGGTATTATGGAAAAAGCTGAAAGAGAATTGTCACTGACCATTCTGACAAGAATATGGGCACAACATGCTTCCTTATCAATGTGCCAGGCAGCATGGACGAACTGCTGTAATAATGTGATTGTCTGGGGTGTCCCCAATTGTTTCCCAATTACACTCAGGTTTTACTCAACAGGAGAAAACTGACATTAGGTTCTACAGTCCAGGACAAAGATACACGAGAGAGAGCACTATTAGTATTTGATAATCAGATAGGTGTGGCTGTCAAACAACCTTGTAAACATTTGTTTTAGTTACTTTGGAGGCTCGTGACAAGTCAAGCTTTGGAGAGCCAATAAGTAACATACTTATTCTGTGCTCAAGAGTAACTAGAAAAATTATCAAGGGTATAACACGGCTCAGGGAACACTGTTCCAAGCACCATACAAACAGGTGCAGCAGATGTGGCTATTTCCTCCAAGTTGAATACACACACACACACACACACACACACACACACACACACATCTCATAAAGCTTAGGAAAGTCAACAAATATCAAGATTTTTCAGGCTCTGTCTCCAAGCTGATAAAACCAGCAAACCTTTCCCAGAGAGAGGAGACTCCAGCTAGAACTGATTCTGCGTTGTTCGAGAGCGTTAGGAAAGTAGTTTTTGAAAGCTGTTACCCATGCCGGGTAAGCTCTCAGGGACGCTGCTTGACTGGAGCCTCATGCTTCTGTAAGTAACCCCTCATTCATGCTACTACAAGAAGATCCCCACAAGCTCAACCATGCAATGACCTGGGCTTGGGTGGGATTATTTGTTCTGCCATGAATCTCTATTTGGGTTGAACAGGCATTTGCTCATATCACAAAAAAAATTGAATCACACAATATTATTTCATAAAAAATTGAAATTCCATGTTTTAATTTTTTTCCAAAGTTGATTTTTGATCAGGACCATGTGAACCTTCCGACTGGGCTATAAATCACTGAACTTCAACTGAATCAGCTAAAATTCAAAGACCTCGTCATTAATAGATTGTTTGTTCTTATTCTGACCACAGTGAGCTGTTGCTTCCTTTCTCCATATGTGTTGGAATGTGAAGTCCTGTCTTTGCCAAACTGGTTTAATAAAGGTATGAACGTTTATTACTTTATTTACTTGAATGTGTGTATGTTACCTCAGATTTGAATAATTTTAAAACATTAACTAGTGACTGTCAGCCACTTTACTGTCTCTAAGGAAAAAAAAAAAAAAAAAAAAAAAACACTGGAATCTGTCTTTAAAATTTTTTCCCATCATTAGAAATAATTTAGTTTTATATCAGCCAGGAATAAACTGAAGAGCATGCTAAGCCTCCTGTCTAGGTTGATGCCTTTTGAATCTTCTGACTCTAGATAGATTTCCTTCCATTAATACCAAATAAATATTTTATCTGAAATATATGGCTGAATTAACTGATTATTTAAGTGTCCACATTTTTATTCAGCTCACCTGAATTAGATACCTTCCACATCTTGGATCATATCCATGGCACACATAATATAGGAGAAAAGAATGGAGCAATTGTTCTGAGTTAGCAGGCACATTGCTTGGTGGTATGCATAAGAGCAATCAAATGACAGCAACATTGCAGTTGAGGCAAGACAGCTCTTAATTTGCAAGTACAATGTCATGGAACCCTCTATAGACCAAACGAATTAGGGAAAGTTTTCTGGAGTCAGTGATACGTACGATAAATCTGTAGGGAAAGAATAGTAAAGTGAATAAGCACAGACTTAAACAGAAGGAGGTGAGGAGCTGCAGAATTTCGGAGAATAGAGTGGTTTTCGTAAGAACTCATTTGTAAAATAATGAAGGAGGCCTGTACTGTATTTAAAGCGGGCCTACAACAACAACAGAGTGAAGTGAGTTTTCTAGAAGTAGGTGTGATAATAATATAGAGCCTGCGAGGGCAGCACGGATCCCAGCAGGAAGGAAAATGAGACAGGGAAGTTTGAAAATGGCTTAACTTTTGGTGACGTGAAGACAGAAAAGGGTCTCTCTGTGGTCCCATCGGTACAAATCAAGTCAGCCGAGGTGAAAGTCACCTGAAGAAACAGTCATAAGTCACTGTGTGCATTTATTTTCCCTACCACAGTCCAGAAAGGAGGACCAAATCAATTCTAAATCCATGGCTTCGCCAGCGTGAGTGATAGCAGGTCGTTTCCAGTGGGTCAAGTCCAGCGTCGTATTTACTCAGCATTGAAATGTAGTTAGGGGACAGGGAATTGGTTGACTTCCAGAATTATGAAATCAAACAGTTGGCAACAAAATTAATCAAATGAACAAATGTCTTTTGAGGTATTTTTGTTCACTCGGTTTCGCAGGAAGCCAGCATTAGATCAGTTAGCACGTCAACTCATCCTGCATGCTTTGTCCAGCATGATAAAAATTTTTAATATTAGGTATATATAATTTTGTATTCTGAAATTCATCATTTTATCCCTGAACCCCAATAGAAATTGATACCTGGATCATCAAAGATGGCTTTGAGCTGCCTTCTCACCAGGGAAGCCTCTGAGTTTGCTTTTAATCTTCAAATATTAAATCTTAATAGACTCCCTTTATTGCTTTCCGCTTAAACCAGCTTCTTTTGTCAGCTGAGCTCAAAACATGCTGCCCAAATAGACTTAACTAGGTTTTACTCTCTTAGCTCTGGATTTTATTATTCAGTAATCCCGATAAAATGGAATGGCCCACCCATTCTGTCACAGTCTCCAAACTGAAGAGGAATACATCAAGCTATTTTCATTTCTTTAGTCTTGGCATCCTGTTATAAATTCTAAAACACAATTCTAAAACATGATTTTGAATAAGGGCTATAAATTACAATTTTGTAATAGCAAAAGCAACCTTCAGTTTTAGGGTAACGGGAAATTTGGAACAGAAGCCTGAAATTTAGTCCCTAGTTGGGAAGTAACTACACACTTCATATTGAGTAAGTCAAGCCTACAGTTATTCTCCAGGTCTTCTAGATTGGAACAGCTTGCATAGAGCAGTTCTCTTCTGCTTCTTTCCTATGTGTCTGAGAATGTTTAAGCAAATACAGTGCATTGAAGAACACAAAGAAAAGAGATCAGAGCAACAAAATGTATCTTATCGTGAAGTCATAACATCCAAACCTTTGAGTAGGCTTCGTCAATGCCCTCATCATGACAGCTATTGCTATCATGACGGAGTATGCATCCCAGGTCTGTGTGCTCCTGTCTGCATGCTAGACACCGAGATCTATCAAATGACTTCAACAGACATGGTTCTGGCTAAACTCCTAGTAGCACAATAGATAAAAAGAGAAACTGGTTTCCCACAGGGAACTGTTCTCTCCAAGGAAATATTTATCAGCGTTTCCTTCAGCGTGATTCATGACGTGCGACACTCTGTACGCTTGCAGGTTAAGAAAGAATAACTGAGATCAGAACAGACAAATTAAGTCAGTCGGTGCCACCTGCAGTCAGGACAATGACATAAAGCCTGCCGCTTCTTAACAGGAAAATCACACAGAGACTTGAATGAAGAAAGTCAGCAAGGATACCAAATGCTTTGTGGGGGAGGAAGAATAAGAAGAAAAATGCAATACCTTTATGTTTTTATTCACTAGATAAACACCATTTATTATCACAAATTTAAATCCCGAAATCAATTATCTATGTTTTATTTATTATTTTTAAAGAATTAGTATACAAAACAGTTTTATTATTAAGAGCTGCACAAACACATATCATGATAGTTTGCTGATATCAGTCATCCTCATTGTCCTCCTTTCTCTCCCTCCCCCTCTTCTAACTAGTCACCTCAGTTTTTATTTTACACATAAAGAAACCTAACAATGAAAAAAGGACACACTTATTAGCATTAATAAAAACAGCCTATGACCTAAACATAGTGACTAACGTGTTTCAAAGATGCTTTGACTAAGAAAAGAATTGGAGCTTTCCATGCTGCCCAGAGACAGACCCGCTTGGCATTCTTGTTCCTGATTACTGTCGTAACTTAAAGTGAAACTCACACCATGTCCTGAATCCCTGATGTCCATCAGAGGAGGGAGGAGAAGGTCCCGAATTCCTTGCAGCAGGAACCCACTTAGGAGGCACCAACCCTGACTTTCAGATGGAACAGTACAGAGACAAAAGGAAAAGTTATGGTGTCTGCATCATAAATCTGAAGGAGACGTGGGGGAAGCTGTTGCTTGCAACTCGGGCTTCCCTCGCCCTGAGAACCCTGCTGATGTCAGCGCCATCTCCTCCAGGAACGCTGGCCAGTGAGCTGCTGAAGTTTGCTGCTGCCACTGGAACCTCTCCAGTGGCTGGTTGCTTCATACCTGGGACCTTCACTAACGAGATCCGAAGAGACAAGGAGCCACAGCTTCTAGTGGTGACTGATCCTGGGGCTGACAAACAGCCCCTCAGAGCACGTTTTACGTCAAGACTCCTTTGGTCCGTGTAACACACTCTCCTCTGCGCTGCATGGACTCTGCCATCCTATGCAACAACAAGGAGCTCGCTCAGAGGGGCTGATGGTGGATGCTGGCCCTGCAAGGTATTCCCATGCATGGCTCTATATCCGGTGAGCACTAGGGAAGATTATGCCTTATCTCAACTTCTACAGAGAGCGAGAGATTGAAAAGGAGGCACAGGCTGCTGCTGCTCAGAAGGCTGTGACCACGAAGGAATTCCAGGGCAAATGGACGGCACCCAGCTCCTGAGTTCACTGCTGCTCAGCCAGGCATGACTGACCAGTCTCGGGTTTGCACATGCCCTCTGTACCCACCCAGCAGCTCCCTGCTCAAGACTGGAGTGCCCAGCCAGCCACTGAGGATTGGTGAGCAGCTCCCACAATGCAGGCCACTACGTGGATTGGAGCCTCCAATGGTCCTGAGCTCCTCTGCAAACATTCAAGCAAAGGGGGAAAGGTAGAAGGGAAATAAAGTTCCTAAAAGCTAAGAGAGAGAGACAGGCAGGCAGGCAGGCAGAGACACAGAGACATACAGAGAGAGAAGTGGAAAGCAAAGTAAAAATAAAGGCATGTAAGCTGATACATTTATAGTGCCTTTGATATGGCAAGGCACATTCATACCTTGACTTCATTTTATCTTCAAATGATGACAATAAAATCAATGTATGTTCCTTACTCTATAATATAACATTATATACTATAATAAGCAAAATACTTACATTCTTAAAAGGAGAAAATAATGAGGAAGGTAAATGAAAATTACAAAATGTCAGTCATCTCCTGGAATATGAAATCTGGGCTTGAGGGACTCGGTCATTTCAATAATCACGGAGACCGCACAGCCATCTTCAGATATTGAATCTCCTCCCCTTTCACAATTAACCCTTTTCAGGTAGATACGTAGTAACTTATATTAATTTCTCCAGATTTCTTTGCGCTCTTCTATATTTTGGTTTCATCTTCCGGTGTACGTGCAAACCGAGAACTGCGCGGTTGAGTGCACCTGTGGCATACTTTGGAACGTGTGGGTATTCTTCAGTGCACTTTCTACAGTGTTTTTCTACGTCTTAAGTTTACACGACAGCAATTGATAACACTGGTGGATTTCTTTTTAGCAATGAAAGTAATTTAACTTCTTTTCAGAGGCTTGAAACGACCCAGTGTGTGAAAGTACTTCCTGGGGCATTATTTTGAAGAGAGTGGTTCCTGTATGCAAAGCAGGAGGATGTATCCTACTTCCGCCTTCAGCAGTGAGGGGTGTGTGCCACTATGCAAGGTTTGGATGGCTCTTGTCTCATTCGGCCTTCACCTATGGAGCACGTGTACCACTGTGCTATGTTTGACAAGGACGCTCATATTTGAGCACAAGGCCCTAGAATTTAAGTTGTAAAGCCGTTGTAACTCTGTGTGTTTCCTGGCTGCTATGTTCAATCAGTCTTTGGCCTTTATTGATTGTTATTACCATGACATAGATTCTCAAAGTCTGTGGGTACCAGGCTTACTTCTTTGCAGGCTGTTTCACAAGTCTCTTGTTTCTTTGGTGTTTACAAGACCTAATGTACAGTTAGGTACTTTGCTAAGATTTAGGAAGTTCATATTGAAGTGAGCTACATGGCCTGCAGCTGAAAACTGTCTGTTTTCTCCTGTTACTCCTTAGTCTAGAAACTGAGTCACTTAGAAACTGAGAACATTGTCCTCAGGAATTGCTGTCTTTGATGTTCCTTTTCATTGCTCCTGTAATAAAACTACTATTACCTTCCTCAAATACCCCTACAACCATATCACTTCTCAGTCTAGATATTTGTAGACTTTTTCTAATTATCAAAGCTAATTATAAATTAGTTTATTTTACTCATCTCTGTGACAGAATGTCTGACAAAAGCAACTTATGGGAGGGAGGGTTTATTTTGTCTCACAGTTTCTGGTTACACTGTATCAGGGTGGGGAACATCAGGCAGCTGGGTGGCCTTGCATCCACAGCCAGAAAGCACAGGGCATGGATGAGGAAGTCTGCTGTCAGTCAAGAACGGAAGAGAGCAGTGAGGAGGCAGATACACTCTCAAGCAAGAAGTGAGGGCAGGTGTGTGTGCCTGCTTTTCTCTCCACTCTTTGTATCTGGGCCTCAGTCAAAGGGCAGCACTCACTCTATGGGACAGCCATCCCTCAGTCAATCTTTCTGAAAGCTTCCTCACTGAGATGCCTAGAAATGTGCTTCTAAGGTGACTTAAGAGCCAGTCAAGCTGGAGATCAAGACTAGCTTCCACGTATGGATATAAGCTAGAACCTTTGCTTGGACAAAGCTCATGGTAGCTCAGGAGCCACAAATTGTAAAAACTACAGAAAGTAAACAACTGGTTCTTTGGCAAATTAGTAAGCCTCTGCCTAGATTAATTTTAAAAGAAAATAAATTATAAATTTCAGAAATTATATTCATTCAAAACAACAGATTGCCAAAATTCACAAAAATATAACAAGTTTTAATTGACAAAGGTAATTTTTAATGAAATTAAATCAGTAACAATAGCCTTAGTTAAGGTTTCTGTGGTTGTGGCAAAGTACTATGACAAAAAGCAACTTGTGACATAAGGGGTTTATTTCATCTACAACTCTTCGGTCACACTCCATCACTAAGGGAAGCCATGACAGGGACTCAAAGCAGGAGCCTATTAGAAACAGGAACTAAGGCAGAAGCCATGGAGGAATGCTGCATGCTGGATTGCTCCTCAGGGTTTGCTCAGCTGCTTTCTTATATATACCAGGACCACCTATTCAGGAAGAGCACCTATCAGTGAGCTGGGCCTTTTCGTATCAACCATCAGTTTCAAAAGTGTTGTACATGCCAATCTGAACTCTACAGGAAGAAAGCGTGCCAATTCGTTTTAGTCTCTTTCGGAAGGTAGAAATAGAGGGACTGCTTCCTAGTTGCTTTACAAGGGCAGTGTTGCTCTACTACAAAAAAACTAGAAAGTGATGTTGAAGAAAAAACATCACAGATGCTGACAAAGGTCAGTTCATCCTGTGTGTACAGTATTCCTTTACCATTTCAGACACAGCTTAATCCAGCCTGTTGACTATCTGAAGAAGAAAAAATCTCATGATCAAAGCGACAGATGGAAAAATCATTCTGCACAAAGTTACCATCAGTTCATGGTAAGCAATCTTAGTAAAACAGGAATGGATGGAAAGACCCTCCCTTGATAAGTGTACCTACAAATATACAGATTACAGCATCCGTAAGAGTTGGACTTGAACCATTCCCATGGAAACAGGGCAAGAATGCCTCAACTCCCATTTCTCTTCAAAATTGTACTGGAAGCCTTAGTTCATGTAATAAGACAATGGGAAATAAGAAGCATGCAATCTTGGATGGACTAAATTAAAAAGTTCATGATCATCTGGGTCAAAACACAACAAACTGAAACAACTGCATTTGAAACTAGTTAGAGAGTACAGCATAAAATGCCAAACACCTCCTCATATACAAACAAGAATTTTTGAAATTAAAAATGGACTAGTAATCATAGTAGCAGATTCCCCAAGTTAAAAAAAAAAAAAAAAAAGAAAGAAAGAAATCGAGGAGGCCAAGATGGCGGCCCCAGGAGAACACTGCATCTAAGAAGCAGGACAACATTTTCCGTGCAACGACCAAGAGACTGAACTTTGGGCCCTAAAACAACAGTGATCCTGTTTCACAGGTGAGAGGAAACCCCCACGGCAGGGGAATCAGGTGGGTCCAAGCTCAGGCCACCCAGCCAGAACCGGAAGAGATCCCCGGTCGCGCAGGCACTAGGTCCCCAGACCAGAGCCACACACCTGCATGTCCTGATCACCTTCCCAGGCTGATCGGTGGGCACAAAAACACCAGAGACTGGTAGTCCCAGTCGTGAGAAAAACCCACAGGAAAGGAAAGCAGCGGGATTTGCCACGGGTCACCCAGTCAGTCTTTCCCTGGAAAAAGCCTCGATAACAGCGGGTACCCGCCGCCATCACTGAACTGGCCTCCCGCCGCCAGCATGGAGTGGCTGCGCCCAGCTCTCTAGCACAGACGGAGCTGCGCGCCCTAGTGCAAAAGAGACAGGGAGTTCCTGTCAGGAGAGGCCCCCACGGGGAAGGAAGGAAACAGTACGGACTTGGGATATCCAGGCTTTACCGGGTGAAAGTCTCTCACAGACCAGCAGATACGAGCCCCATCACTGAACTGGGCTCCCGCCACCAAGTGCCAGCGCCAGCACCAGCACAGAGAGGTACTGCGTGCCCAGCTCTCTTGCACAGACAGAGCTGTGCGCCCTAGTGCAACACAGTCTGGGAGTTCCGTGTTGGGAGAGGCCCCCACAGGGAAGGAAGAAAACAGTACTGACTTGGGTGACCCAGGCTTTACCTGGGTAAAGTCTCTCACAGACCGGCGGGTAAGCGCCCCATCACCGAACTGGCCCCAGGCTGGAAGCACAAAGAGTAGTTGGACACCCAGCTCCTGCAGACTAGCAGGCAGGTGCACATGCCGCCAGCCCAGAGACCTGCTTTGTACCAACTATTCCTCACAGACAGAACTGTGTACCCCAGGACACCAGAGACTTGGTGTCACTATCTGGAGAAATCCTCACAGGGAACTAAGCAAAGGGGACGGACTTAGGCCACCCAGTATATCCCTGGAAAAGGTCCCGCAGACTGGCCCAACCCAGGGACCTGCTGTGCACCAGATAGCCTGCTGTTACCAGGAGAGCAGTACTCACCCGCTTGGGTACTGGGGCACAGAGCCCCAACCACAGACCTTCAAAAGCCCGGGATCCCCGAGATCAACCCCCAGATACTGCTTCACAGGGCAACCACTTATCCCTAACAAAACTGACCAAACCACGGGACACACAGGATACAGCAGCAAATCACTAAATTCACAGCAAGAAACTAGGCAGCTGTCTTCAGGACTTCTCCTGGTGAGAGGAGAGCCCTTTTGACTAATAAGGACCACAGTTACCATTCAGGTCTCTACACCTGAGGTGAGCAGCAGCAAATCCTGAAAAACACCAGCCATCCAGTGACTATACCCAAAAAGCTGAGAAGGCTTCCTTTAGAAAAAAACATCTTCCTGCCAAAGAGATTCTCTCCACCACAGGATTCCAGAAAAAACCAGAAACCAACTTCAAAAACCAAGATAACCCAATGGGTAGAGGCCAGCATAAAAGTTCAACCAACAAAAGTCAGAGCAATATGGCATCTCCAGAACCCAGTTATCCAGGGACAGGTAGCCCTAGACACCCCAGCATAATTGAAATGCAAGAATAGGACCTAGCATCTATGATCACGAAGAAGATAACAGAGGAAACAAATAAAATGCATAAGAAATAGAGGAAGATAAAAACAAACAGTTTAAGGCCAACCGTAAAGAAATAGAGGAAGTTGCAGCCAAACAGTTAGTGGCCTATAGAGAGGAAATGCTTAAATCACTGAATGAAATAAAAGAAAAAGAGGATTGTTCAAACAAACAGCTGAGGGAATTGATGGAAAAACAGGAAAATACAGTCAGACAAGTGAAGGAAATCAACAAAATGGCTCAAGACCTGAAGATAGAATTGAAAAACATAAAGAAAACACAAATGGAGAAAATTGTGGAAAGAAAGAACTTAGGGAAGAAAACAGGAACCACAGAGGTTAGCATAACCAATAGACTACAAGAGATGGAAGAATCTCAGGTGTGGAAGATACAATGGAAAAAATCGATGTATCTGTCAAAGAAAATGTTAAATCTAAAAAATTCCTGACACAGACCGTCCAAGAAATTCAAGACAACATAAAAAGACAAAACCTAAGAAGAATAGGTGTAGAGGAAAAAGATTCCCAGCTCCAAGGACCAGAAAATATCTTCAACAAAATCAATGAAAAATTTCCCCAACTTAAAAGAGAGAACAATAAGAATTCAAGAAGGCTACAGAACACCCAATAAATTAGACCAGAAAAGAAAATCCTCCCACCACATAATAATCAAAACAGTAAGTATACAAGACAAAGAAAAAATACTAAAAGCTGCAAGGGAAAAGGGCCAAGTAACATAAGATTGCAAACCCATTAGAATCACACCTGACTTCTCAACAGAGACTATGAAAGCCAGAAGGGCCTGGACAGATATCATGCAGACCCTAAGAGAACAAAGATGTCAGCCCAGGCTACTATACCCTGCAAAACTCTCAGTCCTCATAGACGGAGAAAACAAGATATTCAATGACAAAAATAAATTTCAACAATACCTACACACAAATCCAGCGTTACAGAAGACACTAGAAGGGAAAAGACAACCCAAGAAAACTAGCTACTTCCAAGAAAACACAGGAAATAATTAATCTCACTACAGTAAAACAAAAAGCAGCCAAACACACAACCTTATGAACACAGGCAACATCAAAATCAACGGATCTAACAGCCACTGGTCATTAATCTCTCTCAACATCAATGGACTCAATTCTCCAATAAAAAGACACAGACTAACAGAATGGATGTGTAAACAAAACCCAGCAATCTATTGCATACAAGAAACTCACCTAAGTCACAAAGATAGACATTACCTGAGGGTAAAGGGTTGGAAGACGACTTTCCAAGCAAATGGACCCAAGAAACAAGCAGGAGTAGCCATTCTAATATCTGATAAAATAGACTTTCAACTAAAATTAATCAAAAGAGATGGGGAAGGACACTTCATACTCATCAAGGGAAAATTCCAACAAGAACACATCACAATCCTGAACATCTATGCCCCAAATACAAGGGCATCCACATTTGTAAAAGAGACATTGATAAAATTGAAACCACATATAGATCCCCACACATTAATAGTAAGAGACTTCAACACCCCACTCTCAACAAAGGACAGGTCAACAAAACAGAAATTAAACAAAGAAACAATGTCTCTAACAGAGGTCATGAATCAAATGGACC
The DNA here is from genome assembly GCF_907164565.1 of Psammomys obesus. Lineage (NCBI taxonomy): Eukaryota > Metazoa > Chordata > Mammalia > Rodentia > Muridae > Psammomys > Psammomys obesus. The sequence continues at coordinate 10,725,188 of NW_026585644.1, forward strand.
TGACAGACATTTACCAAACTTTACACACAAACACAAAAGAATTTACCTTCTTCTCAGCACCTCATGGAACCTTCTCCAAAATAGACCATATAGTTGGTCACAAAGCGAGCCTTCACAGATACAAGAAGATTGAAATAATCCCCTGTATCCTGTCTGATCACCATGGAATAAAACAGAAATAGCAAAAATCCTACAGACACATGGAAACTGAACAACTTGCTACTAAATGACAGCTGGGTCAGGGAAGAAATAAAGAAAGAAATTAAAGTCTTCCTAGAACTCAATGAAAATGAAGGCACAACATACCCAAACTTGTGGGACACAATGAAAGCAGTGCTAAGAGGAAAGTTCATAGCACTAAGTGACTTCAAGAAGAAATTCGAGACAGCTCATTCAAGCAACTTAATGGCTCACCTAAAAACCCTAGAAAAAGAAGAAGCAGACACACCAAAAAGGAGTATACGGCTGGAAATAATCAAACTCAGGGCTGAAATCAATCAATTAGAAACAAATAAAACAATTCAAAGAATCAATGAAACCAAAAGTTGGTTCTTTGAGAAAATCAACAAGATCGACAAACCTTTAGCCAAACTAACTAAAAGGCAGAGAGACACCATCCAAATCAAAAAAATCAGAAATGAAAAGGGGGACATAACTACAGACAATGAGGGAATCCAAACAATCATTAGGACTTACTTCAAAAGTCTATATGCCACAATATATGAAAACCTAAATGAAATGGACAATTTTCTTGATCGATTTGACTTACCAAAGCTGAATCAGGACCAGGTAAATCAATTAAATAGTCCTATATCTGCCAACGAAATAGGAGTGGTCATTAAAAGTCTCCCATCCAAAAAAAGCCCAGGACCAGATGGTTTCAGTGCAGAATTCTACCAGTCCTTCAAAGAAGAGCTAACTCCAATTCTCTTCAAACTATTCCACAAAATAGAAACAGAAAGAACATTACCAAACTCATTCTATGAAGACACAGTCACCTTGGTACCTAAACCTCACAAAGACTCAACAAAGAAAGAGAATTTCAGGCCAATCTCCCTTATGAACACTGATGCAAAAATACTGAACAAAATACTTGCAAACCGAATCCAAGAACACATCAAAGATATCATCCACTATGACCAAGTAGGCTTCATCCCAGGTATTCGGGGTGGTTCAATATATGGAAATCCATCAATGTGATTCACCATGTTAACGAACTGAAAGAAAAAAAACACATGATAATCTCCCTAGATGCAGAAAAAGCATTTGACAAAATACAACATCCATTCATGTTTAAAGTATTGGAGAGATCAGGGATACAAGGCACATATCTATACATAGTAAAGGCGATATACAGCAAGCCTATAGCCAACATCAAACTGAACGGAGAGAAACTTAAAGCAATCCCACTGAAATCAGGGACAAGACAAGGCTGCCCACTCTCTCCATATCTCTTCAACATGGTTTTGGAAGTCCTGGCTAGAGCAATAAGACAGTGGAAGGAGATCAAGGGGATACAGATTGGAAAAGAAGAAGTCAAATTATCACTATTTGCAGACGATGTGATATTATACGTGAGTGACCCCCAAAACTCTACCAGGGAACTCCTACAGCTGATAAACACCTTCAGCAATGTGGCTGGATAAAAAATTAATTCAAAAAATCAGTAGCCTTCCTATATACAAAAGACAAAAGGGCTGAGAGAGAAATTAGAAAAACAACACCCTTCACAATAGCCACAAATGGCATAAAGTACCTTGGAGTAACCCTAACCAAGCAAATCAAAGACTTTTATGAAAAAAATTTCAAGTCTCTGAAGAAAGAATTAGAAGAAGATATGAGAAGATGGAAAGATCTCCCATGCTCATGGCTTGGCAGGATTAACATAGTAAAAATGGCCATCTTACCAAAAGCAATCTACAGATTTAATGCAATTCCCATCAAATTGCCAACACAATTCTTTACAGAACTAGAAAGAAAAATTCTCAACTTCGTATGGAATAACAAGAAACCCAGAATTGCTAAAACAATCCTCTACAATAAAAGATCTTCTGGAGGTATCTCCATCCCTGATCTCAAGCTGTACTATAGAGCAACAGTAATAAAAACTGCATGGTACTGGCATAGAAACAGAATGGTGGATCAATGGAACCGAACAGAGGACCAAGAGATAAACCCACACACTTATGGACACCTGATTTTTGACAAAGATGCCAAAACCATACAATGGAGAAAAGACAGCATCTTCAACAAATGGTGCTGGTCCAACTGGATGTCTACATGTAGAAAAATGAAAATAGATCCATACTTATCACCCTGAGCAAAACTAAAGTCCAAGTGGATCAAAGACCTCAACATAAAACCAGACACATTAAATCGGTTAGAAAAAAAAAGTGGGGAATACCCTTGAACTCATTGGCACAGGAAACAACTTCCTGAACAGAACACCAACAGCACAGGCTCTTAGAGCAACAATCAATAAATGGGACCTCATGAAGCTGAAAAGCTTCTGTAAATCAAAGGATACCATCATCAAAACAAAACGACTGCCTACAGATTGGGAAAGAATCTTCACCAACCCTCTATCTGATAAAGGACTAATATCCAGTATATATAAAGGACTAAAGAAGCTGAAAAGCAGCAAACCAAGTAATCCACTTAAAAAATGGGGAACAGAGCTAAAGAGAGAATTCTCTGTAGAGGAATATCGAATGTCAGAGAAACACTTAAAGAAATGCTCAACCTCATTAGCCATTAGGGAAATGCAAATCAAAACAACCCTGAGATTTCACCTTACACCCATCAGAATGGCCAAGATCAAAAACTCAAGTGACAACACATGCTGGAGAGGTTGTGGAGAAAGGGGAACCCTCCTCCATTGCTGGTGGGAATGTAAACTTGTACAACCACTCTAGAAAGCAATCTGGTGCTTTCTCAGACAACTAGGAATAGCGCTTCCTCAAGATCCAGTTATACCACTCCTAGGCATATATCCAAAAGAGGCTCAAGTACACAAAAAGAACATTTGCTCAACCATGTTTGTAGCATCTTTATTTGTAATAGCCAGAAGCTGGAAACAGCCCAGATGCCCCTCAACTGAAGAATGGATGCAGAAATTGTGGTACATCTTCACAATGGAGTATTCATCTACAATGAAAAATAAGGAAATCATGAAATTTGCAGGTAAATGGTGGGACCTAGAAAGGATCATCCTGAGTGAGCTGTCCCAGAAGCAGAAAGACACACACGGTATATACTCACTCATATAGAGATAACATAATATACACCTACTAAAAACTGTACATCTAAAGAAACTAAGCAAGAGAGGACCCTAACTAAAATGCTGAATCCCCATCCTGAAAGCTAAAGAGGCTGGACATCAGAAGATGAAGAAAACAGGAAACAACCTAGGAACCTGCCACAGAGGGCCTCTGAAAGGCTCTGCCCTGCAGACAATCAAAGCAGACGCTGAGTCTTATGGCCAACTGTTGGGCAGAGTGCATGGAATTTTATGTAAGAAGTGGGAAATAGTAAGAGCTGGAGAGGATGGGAACACAAGGAGAGCAACAGAACCAGAAAACTTGAACACAGGGAACTTCCCAGAGACTCATACTCCAACCAAGGACTATTCATGGAGATAACCTAGAACCCCTGCACAGATGTAGCACATGATAGTTCAGTGTCCAAGTGGGTTACATAGCAAAGGGAAGAGGGACTGCCTCTGACATAATCTAATTGGCCTGCTCTTTGATCACCTCCCCGTGAGGGGGGAGCAGCCTTACCAGGCCACAGAAGATGACAATGCAGCCACTCCTGATGTGATCTGATAGACTAAGATCAGAAGGAAGGAGAAGAGGACCTCCCCTATCAGTGGACTTGGGGAGGGGCATGCAGGAGGAAGGGGGAGGGAGGGTAAAACCAAGAGGGGAGGAGGGAGGGGCTTATGGGGGAATACAAAATGAATAAAGTGTAATTAATAGTAAAAAAAATAAATAAAATTGTATTGGAATTTTAAAAAAGAGCAAAAAAAAAGTAAAATTAGAAAACATATTAGAAAATGATTGCTTTTTTCATTTGTCTCTCTTTCTTTTTATTCTGAATTATTATTGTCCTAAAAACTAACTAGAAAGTGAAATGCAATATAAGAAAGTTTATATATTTTAATTTTTCTGGTGGTGAATTGGGCCACTGTAAAACAACCCTATACTCATATCCAAATGAGTGCATATGCATCTTTCATTAAAATTAAGTAGCAGTCTTACTTAACCCCATTTTTTTATCTTTCCTAAAAACCATATGTTTGTGATGTTATTGCCATATTCCAGGAATCTATACAGAGTAACTGTTACTTTTATATGAGCAAGTACCAGCCTAACTGCAGTCATATGTAAATTCAATCATCTTCTCATATAATTATGGTATGTCTAATGATTATTTCATACTATTTTATGCATGATTGTAGTTTATGTTCAATAGGAAAACATGATATTTATTGCTATGGTTTATGAAATTATAGCTGTCAGGTTTTTAAAGCCAATTACAAGTTTATACAGGAAGTTCGCAGCAATTAGAAGCTTTATTCTTTAGTTTGTAACATAGTCAGGACTCGCCAGGCTAATGAGATGGACCTTGATGTCTTCATGAGAATCATTTTAAAAAGTAACTAGGGAGATAATAATCATATGTTGTTCGAGCTTATAAATGTAACTAAATATTTAGATGACTTTCCCCTGACAGGACTTCCTTGATAGGCCACAGGGGAAGAGGACATGTTCAGTCCTGATGCAACTTGATGATCTGGGGTGGGTGGGAAAGGGAGCTCCCCTTTTGTAAAGGGGAGAGGAGAGAGGGGAAGGGGAAGAGAGAGAGGGTGGGATTGGGAGAAGAGGAGGGAAGGGGCTATAAGGATATAAGGTGAATAAAATAAATAAATGAGAAAAAATTTAAAAATAAGAAAATAGAAATCTATCAAGATGTATATACAGCTTATAACAGGAACTCTATAAAACACTGATGACATAAATCAAGGGACCAAATAAGGGAGCGATGTGGTGTCCTCATGAGTTGAAAGATAACCTGATCAACGAGGATGTCAGCTACTCCACCTTTGACATACAAGGTGGAGGCAATCCAATCCTACCATCCTGTTTCATGAAAATGAACTGACTTTAAAGTGACAGAGAGAAGCAGTAGATCTGGAACGTCCAACTCCAAAATGATGCAAAACTGGAGAGAACTGACTGTATCTGATTCACTAGTGAAGGCCTAGTCAAGTATTGGATAGAACAGAATGGTAGACAAATTGTGAGCCCAAAAATTGACCCACATATATATTATTCTGAAAGATATAAAATTCTTAGAGGGTAAGATAGCAGAAAACTTTTGGGAAATGATCATGGCGGCTTAGATGCACTAAGACATGATTAATTTTTTTCAAAAAAATTAATAAGGTAGACTTTATTAAAATAAAAAGCTTATGCCCCATAAAAGTCAATGTTAAGATAATGAAAAGGCCATTTGCAAATTGTTTGTAAAGGCCATCTTTACTTTAGTCAGACATCCATCACTGAAATATGCCTCCAAAAAGTTAAAGGGGGCAAGGTGTATTTTAGCTCATAGATTCAAAGGCTTTGATCAGCTAACTCCACTGTTGTGAGCCTGGGGGCATGGTAAGCATAGGGCAGGTTGCACAAGGTAGAGAAATACAGTTTACATGATACAGAGGGAAAAGAGAGGGCAGAGGGCCAGGAACAAGGCATCCTATTTCTTGAAGTTGTCTGGGACTTTTCATGTTTCTGCAGCCTCCAGAATAGTGTCAACAGAAAGCCTTCAATGAATAAGTCTGTGGGGACATTTTATATCTAAGCCACAATATCTAATTAAAAAAAAAACCTCTCATCTATCATATATAAAGAGTGCTTAAAATCAACAATAAGAAAACAACCAGATTTTAAAATGTCATAAACCAGGATACTCATTAGTAGATGGAAGTTGTAATGTAGCCAAATAACAGTATAAAATTCAACAATTAAAAAAAAGGAATCAAACCACAGAGGGGCATAAAAAATGCATACTATGACGTTAAAGAAGACATGGCTTTAAGCCTACATATTGTATGCTCCTAAATACATGTCTTTATGGGAAATAAAGAGCACAGAAACAGTAAAATAAACCAAGTTGTATTGAGTAGGCAAAGCTCAGCAGTATAATGCTTAATCTTGAGTGTCATCGTGAATGCATTGTGAGATGCCTGGGGGCTCATTATAGCCATCTCTGGACGTGTCTGAGAGCACTTGGCCAGTGATAGTTAACTAATGAGGAAAACCCACCAGGCACCAGCACAATAAAAAGTGGGGAAGGAAAAGGCCAGGGACTGGAGGAGCCATTCTCTCCCTGTTCCTTCTCATCTCTTCTCCTCTTCCTGTTAACAACAAAGTGATCTGCTCTGCTCTGCCCTGCCATTCCTTCCCACCCCCCTTGGATGAACTGAAACTGTGAACTATGAGCTGACATTTTCCCCTAAGTTGCTCTTTCGTATGTGTTGACACAGCCATAATAAGCTACTTACCACAAATAAGCAGAGCACAGAAAATATGGAGGACAGTAAAAATATTCTCTATCATACTAAATTGATAATAAGTTCATGCCAGTAACTGCCAAAACCAATAGAATACATAAAACCAAGATTAAACCCTTCTACAAACTACGGATCTTAGGGGAAAATAATACATGCACGTTGATTCACTAGTTTTAACAGAAGCACTGTTGTAATTCTTGTTGTTGCAGTAGAAATTGTTTATGTGTGGTGGAACATGCATGAAAACATTTTTTTCCATAAAACATACACACACACACACACACACACACACACACACACACACAGCTATAGATCCTTGTTTGCTTTCTATTGCAATGATAACACACCATTACCAAAAGCAACTTGTGAGAAAAGGGCTTTATTTCATCTTAAAATTCTCAGGTCACACCCCATCATTGAGGGGAGTCAGGGCATTAACACAAGGAAGGACCTGAAGCAGAAGCCATGGAGGAATGCTGCTTACTAGCTTATTTCCTTATCAAGACCAGGATCCCTTTACCAGATGTGGCATCACCCAAAGTGGGCTGGGTCCTCCTGCATCAATAACCAATTAAGAAAATGCCCCACAGACTTACCTACAGGCAACCTGATAGACATGATTCCACAACTGAAGATCCCTATTCCCAGAGGACTCGGCTTGAGTCAAGTTGACAAAAAAAAAACCTAATCAGCACAACATGTATATATAATATACATAATGCATATTTTATATATTATAGAATTGTTATACACAATTTATATACAATTATAGACCAGCGTGTCAGAATTCAAAGTGCAGAAATTATATACAATTCAGTGAACAGTTTATTTTCCACAGACACCCCAAGACAACGCAGTGCACTGGTTCTCAATCTTCCTTTCCTAACGCTGCAACTCTTGAATACATTTCCTCCTGTTGTGCTGACCTCCAACCATAGGATTATTTCACTGATACTTCATAACTGTAATTTTGCTGCTGCTGTGAATTGTAATGTAAGTACATGATATGCAGGATATCTGATATGTAACCCCCAAAAGGGTTGCAACCCACAGGCTGAGAACCACTGATCCAGTGGAAGCAGTTCTTTACCGTCAGTGCAGGGACATTAAACCCCACATCAAAAGAATGTTCTTTATTCTTATATAATGATAAATTTAAGGACACAAAAGCTCAAGGACAAGACCCAAACTATAAAGCTATTAGAAGAAGGCATCAGTCCTGTGCTAGTTCTTACTGACCTTATGTTTGTCAGGAAGTATCTTAGACCTTATATCAACAGCAAAAATTAAAAATAAAGGAAATTGGACTTTATAAAAATTAAACCACTTTTTCATTTGTCACACACCTTTAATCACATCACTCTGGAGGCAGGCAGTATTAGGAGACCTTTAATGAGTTGGAGGCCAGTGTAATCTACATGGGACGTTCCAGGCCAGCCAAGCTACATAAAGAGGCCTTATGTCGAAAAAACAGAAAAGAAGTTCTTGATTAAATCATTATTTGTATCAAAAGTTATTATCAGGAAAATCAAAAGGCAATCTCCAGAATTAGAGGGAAGACATCTATGATAAGACTTTAACATTCAGGCATAAAGAAAACCAGTCTATAACAAAAAGACAAATAATATTATAAAAAGGAGCAAATGATCTTAAACCCATGTTTCTCCAGGAAAAAATACCAGTGACCACTAATATGCAATGCTCGTCATTGTTGGTAATTGGGAAAAGACAACCATAACGAACACTTTATGATTCTGCCAATAAAGACAGAGTATTAACAAGGGGGTACGAAGTTTGTAGTCCCTGTTCATTGATAATGATATTTTTAATGATACATTCACTGAACAAATGATTGACAGTTCCTCAAAAATCTGAACAGAATTAGCATCTGATTCAGCTTTAGAAACATAGCAAAAGAACTGAGAACGAGGGCTCAGATGGGTTCTTTCACAGCAAGACTTGTTACATGTGTGTCCTAGGGTTTCTATTGCTGTGAGGAGACACCATCACCATGGCAACTCTTACAAAGGAAAACATTTAACTGAGGCTGATAGATGATGATAGTTCACCATCATCATGGCAGGATGCCTGGTGGCATGCAGGCGGACGTGGTGCTGGGGAAGGACTTGAGAGTTCTACATCTGGATCCACATGCAGCAGGAATGGAGAAAGCCACTGAGTCTGGCCTGTGCTCCTGAAACCCTAAAGCCCAGCCCAAGTGACATAATTCTTTCCACAGGACTACACCCCTAAGAGTGACACTCCCTAAGCCTTCAAGCATGAGCTTAGAGGGTGCCATTCTTATTCAAACCTCCACAAGGTGGAAGCAATCCAAGTTCCCTTGCAGACAAGTGGATAAACAACAGAGGTATACATGAAGAGTAGGCTGCTATTGCTGGGCTTTAAGAAGGAATGAAACGCAGGTGCATGCTGCGACATGAAAAGACCCTGGAAACAGACTAAATGAAGAAGCCAGATACAAAAGGTCGCATATTTCTTAATGTCTTGGCAAAGGAAGCATCTGGTCTAGACAAACATCTAAGCACAGAAGGTAAATTTGTGGTTACAGGGCTGAGAGGAAGACAAAAGGAATGGAACATGGAGAGCTATAATTTGATGACTACCAAATGTTCTTGTAGAGTGATAACAACTTTAACTCAGGGACATAGTGGTTGCGCAACATTGTGACTGTTAAAGTTACTACGTTATAGACTTCAAAACGATTGTATGTGTGTGATATAAATTCACTTCAATAAAAATTAACTTTAGTAAAAACTTAAACGGTTGGTTTATTATTGCTCAATAATTATAACAGGGCCTAGAGAGATGGCTTTACTGTTAAAGAGAACCCAGGTTTGGCTCCCAGCAGCCAAACAGTGACTCTCTTCAGACCTCCATGGGCAGCAGGAATGCACAAGGTACTTGTCCATGTACGCAGGTGAAACACACACAGGAATAAAGGTGAATTTTTAAAAATTATTTTGATAAGAAACCACCAAGCACTCTTTGATTCTAAGATAATAGCTTTCAGGGTTAATCTTTTTCTTATTTATTTAGATTTGTCATCCCCCTTTACCTAATCTTAATCTCCACATCTAGACAGGATGCTGTGGGAAATCATTCTCTTTTGAGACGCTTTGCTTTGTGCTCACCGTTGGAGGGTGGTAAGTGGCTACATATATGTAGAATCATCTAAAGTGGTTTCTGTCTAAGTCATGTGCACATGTCACTCACATGCTTCAGGGTTCGCTCCTATACGTGCGGTGTCGGTCACCAGACACTATTCAAATTTGTGTTCTTTCGTCGCACACATAATTGGTGAGAGCTTGAGTCTTAGCCATGTTGCTGTTCAATCATAACCTCCGCCACTGTTCTTCTGAGTAGCAAGAATGGCCACCAAGAGATGTTTTGGGTGTGTAGCACTATGACTATTGGTCCATAAAACGTCTCACAAATTTTTAGGTTCCGGGAAGATAATTTGTACCTGTTCTGAATTAGAAGCATAACTGAGGTTCTTTTTACTCCTTGGTGATAGAATGCGTGACTACTGAGTTACAGCTTGGAAAACCCTAGGATCACCAAGAAAACAGTCCTCTGCGTATGTCTGTAAGGGAGTCTCTAAACAGGGTTGATAAAGATGCAAAGAACCACCCAAACTATGACTGATGTCAAAAGCAACAGCACTCACCACTTTCTTTCTGTTCCTGAGCATGGTGCAATCATGACTCTGCCTTCCCAACCATGATGCACAACCTCAAACTGTGAGCTAAAAAAAAAAAAAAAAAAAAAAAAAAAAAAAAAAAAAAAAAAAAAAACTTCTCCTTCCATTTGTTTTTTGCCATGTATTTTGTCATAGCAACAAAAAAATAGTAAATACTAGAATGTACTTGTCTAGAATATGCAAGGTGCTAGATTCAGACCCAGCATTTCAAAGCAAAGCAACAGGCTTTCTGCTGGATAGAGTGGCCAAGGTCTAATGTTGTAGGACCCAAAAGGATGAGGTAGAAGGATGGGAAACATGAGGCCAGTCTAGGATACACAGCTAACTACTGTCTCAAAAGTAAATAAGTAAATGAATGAAATTATACACTGAATGATTAAAATGATATCATACCATTTTTGCCCTTAGCTCAGCTGAGAATTATGAATATGAATTGACTACAAATGAGTGGACACATTTAATTGTCAACATGATGCTTTCAAAGTAACTCAAGGGGTAGAGAGATGGCTCAGCAGTTAAGAGCACTTGCTGCTCATCAGTGGGGCTAGGTTTGATGTCTGCACCCACATCTGCTCACAATCATCTTCATGCCCTCTTCTGATCTTCTTGGGCACCAAATACACACATGGTGTACAGACATGCATGCAGGCAAAGCATTCATACACACAAAAGAAAAACAAATCTAAATAATAATGATAAATCAATTCAAGGAAAAAAAATCATATTCTCAAAATAGCACAGTGGAATTCAGTATTTTCCATCACACATTGCACATTATTATAATTAATAAATATGCAAAATATAAATAGTTAAAATATTAAGTATCTCATGACTCTTGTCTTTGGAAGGAAAAAAATGATACAATGTCATGAAAGATCGGTATTATTTCATGTGCCTGAACCATAGTCTCTTTGTAATTGTAATAATCTGCTTTTCTTCTGTTTCAGTCCAACGAATAAAATGTGTGTTTGCTGTCCCTAATTATCACAACTGTAGTTCCATTAAGTCCTATAGTGATTGAAAGTTCAATAGTTATCCAACCATTCAACAGAACTTTGACTACTCATTACATAGTAGAATTAACCTGTTCGTGCAGGCTGCAATAAAGTCCATGTTTAAAGCAATACTCCACCTTGTGGTGATGCATGAGAAATGCATAGAATTCTTTAGGATAAGTGACTTTCAAATCCACTGACTCTAAAATAGATTGTTTTCCTCCTTTTCCTCTTTGAAGAAGAAAGCTAGAAAAACAATATTTAAATAATGCCACTGTAAAACAAAATATCAACCAACTCATAGGAAACAAACCTTCAAGAATAAGATTGAGGTGCAATGACTAATTTCAATATGCATATTTCAATACAAAGTACATTTTAACTTTAATGTAGAAGGGCTGGGTTAGTTTTCTCTAAAGTAAAAGCAAGACAGACACTTTCTTAAATTTATAAAAGTTACAATACAAGGTAAAATTCATATAAATGATTCTGTGTTACGTAGTGAAACACCCTTTATAACAAATGCATTTTATGGTGAAAGGGAACCCAGTGTTTTAAATTTAAACTATGCCTTCAATCTCTTTAATAATAAAGGTATTTTATTTTGAGCCTTTAAGGCAATTGACTTAGTTGCCCACTTTGCTGTGGTGAACTAACCTGACAAAAGTGACCTAGGGGAGGATGGACTAATCTTGTCTCACCTATCCAAGGTACGGTCAATCATGGTGAGGGAACCCTGAGGCAGGAGCTTAAGGTGACACCGTGGCTTTCACAGGAAGGAAACAGAAAAGGGGGTGCTGGCGCTCAGCTTGCTTTTTCCTTCTTATTCTGTCTCTGACCTGAAGCCCATGGATGGTGCTACCCACCAAAGACATCTCTTTTGATTCTTGTAACCCAATCAAGATAAAGCATGGCCACAGTCTAGCGGAATCTTTATTACCTTTCACAATAAAGCTGTCCCAGGAAGCTTGTCTCTAAGGTGATCCTAGATTCTGTTAAGTTGATGACCATATTAACCATCAGGGAGATATATATATAGATATAGATATATAGGATATGTATATATAAATATTCATTTTACTTATATATAATTAAATCTAATTACAACATTTTTTTTCTTCAAACCTCTTACTCTCAAATTGGTGGCCTCTTTTTTCTTGGAATGTTATTTTTTTTAAAGATTTATTTATTTTTTTTTTGTATATGAGTGCTCTATTTGCATTTACACCTATATGCCAGAAGCGAGCATCTAGTATATGAGCCATCATCTAGTATGTGAGCCATCATGTGGTTGCTGGGAATTGAACTCAGGACCTCTGGAAGAGCAGAGCAATGCTCTTAACCACTGAGCTACCTCTCCAGCACGGAATGTTATTATTAAATAAATACATATATGCATAGTTATATAAATTCAACCTACTGAGTCTGTTCAGCGCTTAGTGTTGCTTGCATGTGATTTCAGAGCTGACAACTTTGTGTTGGATTATTTAGAGGGACGCCTCCCTGAGAGATGCTAATTCTCCCTCAGCAGTCATTAGCTGCCTGTACTTCTTTGTCTAGGGGTGGAACCAGGAATATTTCCTCTTCCACATTCACCTATATATTGGTACTGTCAATATTCCGGTCTTGTTTAGGTGTCTATATTGCAGAACTATTGTAAGTGCAATTTCCCTGTCATTTGTGGAAGACATACTCTCACAGTAGACTTCCTGGGCCTCTGGCTCTTACAGGTCTTTTTGTCCCCTATTCTGTCATGTTCTTTGAGCCTTAGGTGCAGGAATAATTGTTCTGTAGATGCATCTGTTGAGGCTGGGTGCCTGTAGACAGTTAATTGATTCTTTTTTCTTTTGGGGGGGGGTGGTTTACTGGGATGGTCTGCACTTACTGCAAAGCCTTCATTGATGAGGACTGAGAGCTACACCCATCTGTGGGTATAAGGAGAAGTATTTAGAATATAGTTAAAATTACACCCGATTAGTTAAGTGGCAGTACAGGTCCTCCTCTGAGAGCCATGCCTTCACTAGCCCCAGTGGTTACCTAGGTTTCTATTACTCAGCATGATTTCCCTCCATTTGAGCAGGTCCAACTACACACCTGTTGGTTATTGCCTAGATATCAGTACCACTATTGCGCCGTTAGAACCATCTTGCCATGGTGGTCTTTAGTTTTAATATGGCAATATTTGAATTTTTACTTTTTAAGGAAACTCTCTAATGTATGTGTATTGCTCATTTTTTTCCCGTCACTGTAGCAAAAAGAAAACATTTTTTTTAAATATTCACTTTACTTACTTTTGAAGATCATAGCCCAGGCACAACCCATGAAACCTTTGCTTTGGACCTGTGGCGACATGGCATGTAGGGAACCCAGCAAAGCAAAACCATTCATGTAGGCATAAGGTCACTGTGTAATTCAAATGCTGATTTCTGCAGCCCCCAAACCTTCTTCTTAGAATCTCCTTTCTTAATGTTGTATAATCTCTGCCCCCCAATGGCCCCCTGATATAAATAAAGCAGCTTACAGCCAGTAGCTGAGCAGGGGAGAAAATAGGGCTGGACTTCCTGCCAGCCAGGGGAAGAGGAATTAAAAGAGGAGTAGGGGATTCAGCCTGGGGAGGGTCCAGGAAAGATGAGGAGAGAGGAGCTGGAGCAGGAAAGCTACAAAATGCAAGTATTCCTGGGATACACTTTGGGAGGAAACCAAATTAGCATATTAATAGCTGCTCAGTTTTTGTGCTGTGAAGCTTATTATTAAACAAATATAAAAGAGTCTCATTTATATGATAGTCAGGTTAAGAGAGAAACACAGAAACAAACACAATTCTATAAAAAATAACTGTAACACACTGATCTTATAGTAAAGAAGAAAAAATAATAGAAGAAAGAAGTGGGGAAAGAAAAGAAAGAAAGTAAGGCTAAAGTAAAGAAATGGAGATTTCTGTTCCACCCCATGCCCTGTCTCAGCACCTAGAAAAACTCACTAGCCCCATATATCACTACATCCCAGTAATAACTTGCTGGAGACTGGGACTGTAACACATGAACCCCTGGGAGAGCATTCAGGATTGAGACTATATAAATATGTAAATACACATTGCACCAACAAATTCTTAGATTCTAACACAAAGAATATGTTTTTTTAAAAAAAAAAAGAGAGAGTCCTATAGCCATTCTTTGGGTTGCAGATGTTCCTTCGAGTGTTACAGATTACTTCTGTGAGCACTGACCAATTCCTTTTCTTTTTTTATGTTCTTTTTTATTAATTTTTTATTTAACTTTTATTAATTACACTTTATTCATTTTGTATCCCCCCAATAAGCCCCTCCCTCCCATCCCCACCCTCCCCCCCCCTTTCTGCATGCATGCTCCTCCCCAAGTCCACTGATAGGGGAGGTCCTCCTCTCCTTCTTTCTGATCTTAGTCTATCAGTTCTCATCAGAAGTGGTTGCATTGTCAGGGTTCTAGGTTATCTCCATGAATAGTCCTTGGTTGGAGTATGAGTCTCTGGGAAGTTCCCTGTGTTCAAATTGCTCTCCTTGTGGAGTTCCTGTCCTCTCCAGCTCTTACTATTTCCCACTTCTTACATAAAATTCCATTCACTCTGCCTGTCAGTTGGCCATCAGGCTCAGCATCTGCTTTGACAGTCTGTATGGCAGAGGCTTTCAGAGGCCCCGCGTGGCAGGTTCCGAGGTTGTTTTCTGTTTTCTTCTTCTGGCTTTCAGAGGCCCTCTGTAGCAGGTTCCTGGGTTGTTTCCTGTTTTCTTTTTCTTCTGATGTCCATCCTCTTTGCCTTTCAGGATGGGAATTGAACATTTTAGTTAGGGTCCTCTCTTTTGCTTAGTTTGTTTAGATGTACAGATTTTAGTGGGTTTATTCTATGTTGTATGTTTATATGAGTGAGTATATACCATGTGTGTCTTATTGCTTCTGGCACAACTCACTCAGGATGATCCTTTCCAGGTCCCACCATTTACCTGCAAATTTCATGATTTCCTTATTTTTCATTGTAGATGAATACTCCATTGTATAGATGTACCACAGTTTCTGCATCCATTCTTCAGTTGAGGGGCATCTGGGCTGTTTCCAGCTTCTGGCTATTACAAATAAAGGTGCTACAAACATGGTTGAGCAAATGTCCTTTTTGTGTACTTGAGCCACTTTTGGGTACATGCCTAGGAGTTGTATGGCTGGATCTTGAGGAAGCACTATTTCTAGTTGTCTGAGAAAGCACCAGATTGCTTTCTAGAGTGGTTGTACAAGTTTACATTCTCACCAGCCATGGAGAAGGGTTCCACTTTCTCCACAGCCTCTCCAGCATGTGTTGTCACTTGAGTTTTTGATCTTGGCCATTCTGATGGGTGTAAGGTGAAATCTCAGGGTTGTTTTGATTTACATTTCCCTAATGGCTAATGACGTTGAGCACTTCTTTAAGTGCTTCTCTGCCATTCGATATTCCTCTACAGAGAATTCTCTCTTTAGCTCTGTTCCTCATTTTTTAAGTGGATTGCTTTGTTTGCTGCTTTTCAGCTTCTTTAGTTCTTCATATATACAGGATATGAGTCCTCTGTCAGATAAAGGGTTGGTGATGATTCTTTCCCAATCTGTAGGCAGTCGCTTTGTTTTGATGACAGTGTCCTTTGTTTTACAGAAGCTTTTCAATTTCATGAGGTCCCATTTATTGATTATTGCTCTTAGAGCCTGTGCTGTTGGTGTTCTGCTCAGGAAGTTTTCTCCTGTACCAATGAGTTCTGGTACAGGAGAACCAGATGTGTCTGGTTTTCTGTTGAGGTCTTTGATCCACTTGGACTTCAGTTTTGTGCAGGGTAATAAGTATGGATCTATTTTCATTTTTCTACATGTAGACATCCAATTGGACCAGCACCATTTGTTGAAGATGCTATCTTTTCTCCATTGCATGGTTTTGGCATCTTTGTCAAAAATCAGGTGTCCATAAGTGTGTGGGTTTATCTCTGGGTCTTCTGTTTGGTTCCATTGATTCACCATTCTGTTTCTATGCCAGTACCATGCAGTTTTTATTACTGTTGCTCTATAGTACAGCTTGAGATCAGGGATGGAGATACCTCTAGAAGATCTTTTATTGTAGAGGATTGTTTTAGCAATTCTCGGTTTCTTGTTATTCCACATGAAGTTGAGAATTTTTCTTTCCAGGTCTGTAAAGAATTGTGTTGGCAATTTGATGGAAATTGCATTAAATCTGTAGATTGCTTTTGGTAAGATGGCCAATTTTACTATGTTAATCCTGCCAAGCCATGAGCATGGGAGATCTTTCCATCTTCTCATATCTTCTTCTAATTCTTTCTTCAGAGACTTGAAATTTTTTTCATACAAGTCTTTGACTTGCTTGGTTAGGGTTACACCAAGGTACTTTATGTCATTTGTGGCTATTTTGAAGGGTGTTGTTTCTCTAATTTATTTCTCAGCACTTTTGTCTTTTGTATACAGGAATGCTACTGATTTTTTTGAGTTAATTTTGTATCCGGCCACTTTGCTGAAGGTGTTTATCAGCTGTAGGAGTTCCCTGGTAGAGTTTTGGGGGTCACTCATGTATACTATCACATCATCTGCAAATAGTAATAATTTGACTTCCTCTTTTCCAATCTGTATCCCCTTGATCTCCTTCCACTGTCTTATTGCTCTAGCCAGGACTTCCAGCACTATGTTGAAGAGCTATGGAGAGAGTGGGCAGCCTTGTCTTGTCCCTGATTTCAGTGGGATTGCTTTAAGTTTCTCTCCGTTCAGTTTGATGTTGGCTATAGGCTTACTGTATATTGCCATTACTATGTTTAGATATGTGCCTTGTATCCCTGATCTCTCTAATACTTTAAACATAAATGGATGTTGGATTTTGTCAAATGCTTTTTCAGCATCTAGGGAGATTATCAAGTGGTTTTTTTTTTTTCTTTCAGTTTGTTAATATGGTGGATCACATTGATGGATTTCCATATATTGAACCACCCCTGAATACCAGGGATGAAGCCTACTTGGTCATAGTGGATGATATCTTTGATGTGTTCTTGGATTCGGTTTGCAAGTATTTTGTTCAGTATTTTTGCATCAATGTTCATAAGGGAGATTGGCCTGAAATTCTCTTTCTTTGTTGAGTCTTTGTGAGGTTTAGGTACCAAGGTGACTGTGGCTTCATAGAATGAGTTTGGTAATGTTCTTTCTATTTCTATTTTGTGGAATAGTTTGAAGAGAATTGGAGTTAGCTCTTCTTTGAAGGTCTGGTAGAATTCTGCACTAAAGCCATCTGGTCCTGGGCTTTTTTTGGATGAGAGGCTTTTAATGACCGCTTCTATTTCTTTGGAGGATAAAGGACTATTTAATTGATTTACCTGGTCCTGATTCTGCTTTGGTAAGTCAAATCGATCAAGAAAATTGTCCATTTCATTTAGATTTTCCAATTTTGTGGCATACAGACTTTTGAAGTAAGTCCTAATGATTGTTTGGATTTCCTCAGTGTCTGTAGTTATGTCCCCCTTTTCATTTCTGATTTTGTTGATTTGGGTGGTGTCTCTCTGCCTTTTAGTTAGCTTGGCTAAGGGTTTGTTGATCTTGTTGATTTTCTCAAAGAACCAGCTCTTGGTTTCATTGATTCTTTTAATTGTTTTATTTGTTTCTAATTGATTGATTTCAGCCCTGAGTTTGATTATTTCCAGCTGTCTACTCCTTTTTGGTGTGTCTGCTTCTTCTTTTTCTAGGGTTTTTAGGTGAGCCATTAAGTTGCTTGAATGAGCTGTCTCGAATTTCTTCTTGAAGGCACTTAGTGCTATGAACTTTCCTCTTAGTACTGCTTTCATTGTGTCCCACAAGTTTGGGTATGTTGTGCCTTCATTTTCATTGAGTTCTAGGAAGACTTTAATTTCTGTCATTTAGTAACAAGTTGTTCAGTTTCCATGTGTGTGTAGGCTTTTTGCTATTTCTGTTGTTGTTGAGGTCCAGCTTTATTCCATGGTGACCAGACAAGATACAAGGGATTATTTCAATCTTCTTGTATCTGTTGAGGCTTGCTTTGTGAACAACTATATGTTCTATTTTGGAGAAGGTTCCATGAGGTGCTGAGAAGAAGGTAAATTCTTTTGTGTTTGGGTGTAAAGTTCTGCAAGTGTCTGTGAGGTCTATTTGTTTCATGACCTCTGTCAGAGATATTGTTTCTTTGTTTAATTTCTGTTTTGTTGACCTGTCCTTTGTTGAGAGTAGCGTGTTGAAGTCTCCTACTATTAATGTGTGGGGATCTATATGTGATTTAAATTTTATCAATGTTTCTTTAACAAATGTGGGTGCTCTTGTATTTGGGGCATAGATGTTCAGGATTGTGATGTCTTCCTGGTGGAATTTTCCCTTGATGAGTATGAAGTGTCCTTCCCCATCTCTTTTGATTAATTTTGGTTGAAAGTCTATTTTATCAGATGTTAGAATGGCTACTCCTGCTTGTTTCTTGGGTCCATTTGCTTGGAAAGTTGTCTTCCAACCTTTTGCCCTCAGGTAATGTCTATCTTTGTGCCTTAGGTGTGTTTCTTGTATGCAACAAATTGCTGGGTTATGTTTACGTATCCGTTCTGTTAGTCTGTGTCTTTTTACTGGAGAGTTGGGTCAATTGATGTTGAGAGAGATTAATGACCAGTGGCTGTTAGATCCTTTGATTTTGATGTTGGCTGTGGTCATAAGGTTGTGTGCTTGGTTGCTTTTTGTTTTACTTTAGTGAGGTTAATTATTTCCTGTCTTTTCTTGACAGAAGCTAATTTTCTTGGGTTGTATTTTCCCTTCCAGTGTCTTTTGTAATGCTGGATTTGTGTGTAGGTATTGTTGAAATTTGTTTTTGTCATTGAATATCTTGTTTTCTCCATCTATGAGGACTGAGAGTTTTGCAGGGTATAGTAGCCTGGGCTGACATCTGTGTTCTCTTAGGGTCTGCATGATATCTGTCCAGGCCCTTCTAGCTTTCTAGTCTCTTTTGAAAAGTCAGGTGTGATTCTAATGGGTTTGCCATTATATGTTATTTGGCCTTTTTCCCTTGCAGCTTTTAGTATTTTTTCTTTGTTCTGTATACTTACTGTTTTGATTATTATGTGGCGGGAGGATTTTCTTTTCTGGTCAAATTTGTTGGATGTTCTGTAGGCCTCATTTATTCTTATTGGCCTCTCCTTTAACTTGGGGAAATTTTCTTCAATGATTTTGTTAAAAATATTTTCTGGTTCTTGGAGAAGGGAGTCTTCTTTTTCCTCTATACCTTTTATTCTTAGGTTTTGTCTTTTCATATTGTCTTGGATTTTTGGACGGTCTGTGTCAGGAATATTTTGGATTTAACATTTTCGTTGACAGATACATCGATTTCTTCCATTGTATCTTCTACACCTGAGATTCTTTCTTCCATCTCTTGTAGTCTGTTGGTTATGCTTACCTTGTAGTTCCTGTTTTCTTCCCTAAATTCTTCCTCTCCATTATTTTCTCCATTTGTGTTTTCCTTAATTTTTCCAGTTCTATCTTCAGGCCTTGAGTTGTTTTGTTTACTTCCTTCACCTGTCTGATTGTATTTTCCTCTTTTTCTTTTAGTTCCTTCAACTCTGTTTCTTTTATTTCTTTCAGTGATTTAATTATTTCTTC
The DNA here is from genome assembly GCF_907164565.1 of Psammomys obesus. Taxonomy (NCBI): domain Eukaryota; kingdom Metazoa; phylum Chordata; class Mammalia; order Rodentia; family Muridae; genus Psammomys; species Psammomys obesus. The sequence continues at coordinate 10,745,105 of NW_026585644.1, forward strand.
TCTGAAGGCTGCAAACTCTTTGGCTGCATCTTCCCGTATTTCTTCACAGATGGCCATAATCTGCTTGTCTTTAACTTCCTCCATTTCTTTACGGATAGCCATGATCTGTTTGGTTTTATCTTCCTCTAATTCTTTACATATTTTATTTGTTTCCTCTATTATCCTCTTCATCAGCATAGGTGTAAGGTCATCTTCTTGATTTTCTATTATGCTGTGTTGTCCAGGGCTGTTCGCCCCTGGATGGCTGGGTTCTGGAGATGCCATATTGCTCTGTCTTTTGTTGGTTTAGCTTTTACGCTGACCTCTACTCATTGGGCTGTTTTAGGTGTTGGCTGTTAGTTTCTGTGCTTCCTGGAGTCCTGAGGTAGTGAGAATCCCCTTGGCCGGAAGATGATTTTTCCTGAAGGAGTCCTCCGCTGCTTTTTGGTTATGGTCACTGTATGGCCAGTGTTTCTCAGGAATTGCCACTGCTCACCACAGGTGTATAGCCCTGAGTAGTAGCTGTGGTCTTTGTTAGGCGGGGGGGGGGGAGCTCTCCTCTTACCCATAGAAGTTCTCAAGAGAGCTGCCCCACTTCTGGGTTTCTCATTATAAATTTAGCCAGCTGCTGCTGTTGTTACAGTTTTCCAGGTACAGTCCTCTTGAAGAACCTGCTGATTCCCTAGCTGTGGGGTTTTCTCCCAACAGGGAAACTCAGTCTGTTATCCTGGGGCACACAGTTCTGTCCGGGAAAGTGAGAGGAGCACCCAGCAAGTCTCTGGGCCAGAGGCTGAGTGCTCCTCTCTGGGCCTGGAGAATGTGCACCTAGGTTGAGTTGGCACCTGGGGGCGTCGCTTTGGTCTGGAGGCTGGTAACTGAGGGCTCCACTCTGGTCTGAAGGCTGGGTGCCTCAGTCTGGGCCGAAAGCTGTGTGTCCCTGTCTGATATGTCGGCTGCAGGCACTGCTCTGGTCTGGACACTGTGGGTGCAGCCCTCTTGAAGGACCAGGGATTCCCACAGTTTGTCAGTCTAGCTAGGGATAACTGGTTGATTCTTAGTGCAGTATGTGAGGGCTGCTGTAATGGCTCTCTGGCTTTTGTAGGTCTGAGGATGCAGCTGCGTGCCCCAGTGCCCTAGGGGTACTCAATAATGGTGGCTGAGCACAGCGCTCCTGCCTGCAGTAGAAAGCTAGAGCCTAGAGTCTGTGTGAATCCAGAAAGTCTTTGGTGCTGCGTGTCCTGAGCAGTAGACCTGATGATCCCACCCCCGCTGTGGGGTTTCCTCCTGCCAGGGACACCCAGTCTTTGCTTTGGGGACCGCCGTTCTGTCTGGGGTGGCGAGTAGAACCCACAGGCACAGACGCCCGCCTGTGGCTCCGCCTTTCTGGCAGTTGGGAGCCTGGGCATCTGCCTGAACTGGGTAATTTTCCCGAGACCTTTTCGGGGTGGTGGTATCAACTGAGTGCTCTGAGATCAGACCAGCCGTTTCCCTAAGAACATAACTTATATAACTAATGATTAACCAGACAACATCTGTTGTGGGTGTCTTTCCTTGTGGAATTTAACAAATATTGAAGTAAGGAATAATACTAATGTGCTAAAATCTCCTAGAGAAAAAAAAAAAGTAACCAGAATCAAGTCTTCATAATTTATTCTGTGAAGTCAATATTGCCCCAATTTTAAAATCAGGTAAGATGCATTTCATCATAATGAAAAATCTATAAAAAAAACAAAATCTCTCATGAACATACTCATAGGACCAAACAGTTAAAGTCTTGGTCCTTTTTGCATCTCTGTCTGCCCACAGTGCACATTCCTAAGGTCTCAGTCTGAGTTCAAGGCTTGGCCAGAAATGGGAAACTACTTATTTCTAGCATATTCATTTCTAACTTCCTTCACCAGTGTATTTGCTGACAAAAACCAGAATAACTACTACATCTAAATTTTATATGCATGCCTTTAATTTGAAATTACTTTCTGAATACCAATCATGCCATGTTAACAAGTTCTCGAATCCTATTACGTAGTAATTTTGGTTATGGTGAAAGTAGCAGCCCAAACAAGTACTCTGACGTTCATTCCCATTGCCCTTATCCAGAGCCAACTACTTTCATGCTCACTGACTGTTGCGTCATTCAAACTAAAAGCATTCACTACCATGTTCACAAGCAAACCCCTTCCCTGCCTCTGAGAAATTAGTTAGTATTTCTTCAAAAGGTTATTAATTTTAAAAATTGACCTAAGAAAATACAAGTCAATATTGATAAATCCTGTTTGAGCTACAAGCACAGGAAAAACAAACAGCATGGACTCACTAAATTTCTAGGAAATATAAAGTGGAAGCATGCAACCTTTATATGAGTGCTAAGCCTAGCCCAAGACAGATTTGTTACTTTCCCAACAGACCTGCTATCACAGGCAGAAAAACTCAAAGCCTTTCACAAAAACAGCAGCGGAGCTTTCTGAAGCTGCAGATTCCACGCCCGTGTCTGCAGCATCCACTCATGGTACCAGGCCTTCTCTGTCCTCCTCTCCTCTCTTGCAGTAGTTGTTTTGTTTTGTTTTGTTTTGTTTTTGTGTGTTTGTTTGTTTTAACTTTTTCTCAAGTGCTGTACGCAAAGGTCAAGTAATTATCCAGGTCATCCCTCTGCCAGGAAGTCTGGGAGAAGCTTGCCTTCTCCTGCTCAGCCTCAGTGCTGGCCTGCCCTGGGTCCCAGCACCCAGATTCCTTGGCCTTGGCCTCTTGCTCCCTCAGTACTGCTGCCTTTCAATCTGGGCTACTTTGACTACCGTCCACTCTGGTTCTGCTAGCTGAGGAGCCTTGGCTCCTTCTGAGCAGGCAGTTTCTTGGCCTGCAGCTGGATCCCATGCACCTGAATGGTGTGACTCAGTGGGTGAGCTCAGTATATTTATTCTTAATGTGGGTAATGTTGCTGAAGATGTTCAGGTGTATGTATCCTGAGCTCATTCTCATCTTGTAATTCTAAGGTTACAAAGGAATAAGACAGATACGAAGGAATGAGGGAGATGAGTTTCTCAGTAAAATTATATTACATTTCCAAATTTGTCAATAATTTAGCAATCAAATATTCATAAAACAGTGGTAGCTTCGCGGCTTTTTGCTTATAAGCAGAAAAACTAATTCACACAAAAAGAAATGAAAAGATGCCTTGTACATTAATCTCCAAATAAAACACAGGGTAGGGAAATCTCATCAAATGTGTTAAGACTGATGACTATGGGTTTTAAAATTATTTCTATTATTTACACTTCTCCTAATTTAAGCACTTTCATGAGAAAAATTAAAGTAACTAACAGAATATTAGGAAAGAAGGAAAGTTTAGGAATTTAAAAGTATTATCTGATGTAAGTGTTATAATTGGGATTTTATTTAAAAATAGTAGAAGTGAGGGCACTGGGCCTTAAAGAAATTATTGAGACTCTTGTCCATGCCCAGCCAAGCTGAGGTAAGGAGACCTTCTCTCCACAGGTACCTTCCATGAGGTTCGGCCTTACCACGAGCCTACCAACCTACCAACAACAGAATCCCCTTACCACGGATGGAAAACCATGAATTCATGAACGGAAAGAGATTTGGGGGAGTTGTCAAGGTGACAGAAAGCTAACAGATAGCTGAAAATAAGAAGTGAATTAGTTTCTATGATCATAGCTGCTAAGATGGTTCAGGAGCTTATGGAGTTTGCTGAAAACCTTTGAAACATTTAGAGATGTAGGTAAACTCTACCAGGCCACTCTAGTGAAAGCTCCATTCAGAATATTGGCAGGGACGTGAGTAGGAAAGGCCATGCTGGTGAGAGTGGAAGCAGACTAGAGAGCCTTACTGTCACACTGAATCGTGATCGTTTGTCAGTACCTGAAAACTTTCCATGAGGTCAGGTTTGAAGGTGACCTGAATGAAGATGACAAAGATAATATGCTAAAGTGGTTAGGAGCAAACTTATGAGTTCTCAACCCCAGACAAAGGGCTACAGACAACTAAGATATGCTAAGAATAGGAGAAATCGTCTTCCCAAGAGCACACCAATGATCTGTCCAACACCAAAAGGTCAACTCTGAAAGCATATGCAGACAAGCAATATAATACAAACTAAGCTCCATATTCATGTCTCCCTCAGGGTAGTCAGGCTTGCTGCACACAGGCCTGGACGGGAGGGAGGCAAGCTTCACCCAGGCGCGTGGGTGCAATACTGGATCTTGGTCTGAGATGAGTGTGGAGGTAAAGAACACACCTGGGGAACAGCTTTGGAGAACTGAAGAGCCACCTGCCCCGGTGGCCATGGTCTCTGGGGCAAGGTTTGTGTGGCTGTGCACCATGGGCCAGGACATGGGTCTTGGAGGATGCTTCCTCTGCATACCCAGTGCTGTAGGAATGGGAAGAGGGGTGGAAACACATGGACACCTTATAAGATCAAACAAGGAGTAAGGCCTAATAACTGTCAGGGTAATAAGTTCTTACTAGGGTTAATGGTGGGGTAGCCAGCTTTCTGGCACCGGATTGGGAGCCAGGAGATAGCCAACTCCTGCTGTCCTTGTCTTTGACATTTCTGGGGTTTAAGCTGTCTCAACCCTTCCTCTGTGACTCTGAGCCATTACAGTCCCACAATATTTATGTATTTATACATTAAATAACAATTCGAGTAAAAGAGCTCATGAATTTGGAAGAGGGCTTGGGGTGGCGTTGAGGGGGGATTGGTACATGAGAAAGTTTGGAGGAAGAAAAGGGATGATGAAATCATATTATAATATTAAAGTATGTAAGGTGATGGGATAGTGACCCTGGTAGGAAAAATTTCAGACAGCATAGCAGACAGTGGCATGGACCTTGCTGAACTCTTTAAGGAAGATTTACAGTGAGAAACAGGAATGAAAAGCAGAGCAGATTTGGACAATTTCCCTCTTATAAAAGGAGGAGGGTCAGGCTTTAAAGTCACATTTAGGAGCTGCAGCTGTTAAAGACATTATTAGAGACATTAAAAATGTACTAGTGCTTTGAAGGAGGATGGGAAAGATATGAGGGGGATGTCAGGGATCAGCCGGCTTTTGTCACTCCCAGAGACAAAACGAGACTCTCCATTGAGAAGGGGGCTCTTGCTGGTGTCACAGCCACAAAGGAAGTTTATTGTTTGTGATTTCTTTCCCCAAGCTCAGGATCCCAGACACTATGAAGACATACAGTCATGGCCCGGGACGGTCCAGGTTCAGCTTGGTTAACCATAAACCATCAAATCATCCAAGTGGTTCTCCAAATGGCAGGACTCCCAAGACCCACATGTTGCATGCTTGGTCCCCTGTTGATGGCACTATGGGAAAGTGATGGAAATGGGTGAATAGGGTTGATTCAAAAGAAATAGACCACTGACTTTGTGGGGCATGGGGTGGGAGATTGTGGCCCTTGAAGAATATATGGGGAACCTGGCCCTGTTCTCTTTTTGCCTTCCGGTCACCATGAGGTGAACACTCTCATTATGTTCTGCCCTGACACAGGCTCAAATGCTTGAAGCCAAACCACTACGGACTAAACCTCTAAAATTATAAGAGCAAGTTTCAAGTAAAGAAAGCTTAGGTCCAGGTATGGGTGGGGTACATGCCTTTAATCGCAAACAATGAAGGTAAAGTTAGTTTGTAGAAGGAAGCACCCATAATTGAAAGTGATGTCTAATTGAGTGGCAGAAAAAGTGATAAATTAGAGAAATATTTTACAGAATAGAATATGCCCAACTCTCAAGAGAACAGAGAGGAAAGGGAAGCTACTTAAGGGAGCAACACAGAGAATAAGAGAGAAAGGAGTTAGTTTTACTGGGACAGGAATAGAGAGAGAGATTGCAGACAGAGAACTCAGATGAAGATGAATGAACCAGAGAATGAGGAGCCAAGAGACTAGAGCAGATTGTTGGAGTTAGTTTGAGGCCAAGCAGAGCAATTCAGAAGCCAAGAGAAAAGCCAGATTGAATAAATTAGTTGGAAAAAGAGTTTGAGCCAGACCAGCTAAGTTGAACCAGCCAGATATGAATTCCGAAAGAACTAGAAAGGGTGAGATTGTTCAGCAGTAAGACTCAGAGGCTGAAAACATTCTAGGCCTAGGTTAGACTGTACAGAGGCTAGAAGCTTCCAGGACTACACCTAAGTTAGCAAAGGAGGTAGTAAACCTCCAGAACAATAACTGAAACAGGTCAACAAATGTTCCTTTTACACTTCTGTAATTTAAAAAAAAAAAAAAAAAAAAAAAATTGTATATACCATATTTGTCTTTCTAGGTCTTTCATTTGCCTACTAATTTCATGATGTCATTTTTTGTTTGTTTGTTTTGTTGTTGTTTTTAAATAAGAACTGAGTAACTCCGTTGTGTAAATGTACCACATTTTCTTTATCCAGGGTCAGGTATCCCAGACCCAAAAAGACAAACACTGTATGTACTCACTTATAAGGGGATATTAGCTGTTAAGTAAAGGACAACCATGCCACAATCTGCAGACCCAGAGAGGCTAAGAAACAAGGAGGGCTAGGCGGGGGACACATGGATCTTCCTGGGAAGGGGAAATAGAATAGATTTTGTGGGTGGAAGGGGGTGTGTGGCCATGGGAATTGCAGGGGAATAGAGGTGGAAGTGTTGAGGGAAAGAGTACTGGAAGAGGTGCCTGGGACTGAGGGGTATTAAGGGGGAGCATTTGGAAACCCTGTGCAATGGAAACTCCCTAGAGTCTATGAGAGTGACCCTAATGAAGACGGCTAGTAATGGTGGATATGGATCCTGAACTGGCCAGTGTCTGCAACCAAGCAAGGCTTCCAGTGGTGGGGCTGGCACATCAACCCAGCCAAAAACCTTCCATCTACAAATTGTCCTGCCTGCAAGGGGTGCTGAGGTCAATGTGGCATAGAACTTGTGGGAGCAGCCAACTAATGACTGGTCCAACTTGAGACCCATAGCACAAGAGGGAGCCCATACCTGATACTGACAGAAGGGCTGATGTGAGAAGGTGAGGGAGAGAGGACTGGGGGAGCTTTGAGGAGCTGGAAGCTGGACACCCCAGAAACCTGGGATAGAACCAAACATTTCCAGACCCAAAAAAAGTCAATGAAATGCTTCCTAATGATATTCTGCTATATTCATAGAACAGAACCTTGTCCAATTGTCATCAGAAAAGCTTCATCCAGCAACACATGGGAGCAGATGCAGAGCACAGCCAAATGCTCAGCGGAGCTTGGGGAACCCATTGGAAGAGGGGGAGGATGGAAAGTAGGAGCAAGAGGCGGGTCCAGAAGACCACAAGATCATGGCCCACATTAATCAACTAAGCAGCACTCACAGGGGCTCACCAAAACTGAACCGACAGTGCTTGTCTAAGAGTCACCTTGGTTATGGTGTCTCCTCACAGCAATAGAACAGTGACTGAGACACGTGGACACGTCCATATCCTTTGTGGACAAAGGATGGAATATTAGATGTCGCGTCTTAGATGTCTTCAAAGCTCATATATTAATAAGACTTGGCTGCCAGAAATACAGTGCTGTTGGAAATGGTGGTGATAGAGGCCTAAGTCAAACCTGTTTAGAAGTTAGTTCATCTGAGATGGGTGTCCTAGAAGGTGGTAATATGACCCTAGTCCCACCCTGTCCTTCATCTTTGCATTCTGGCTACTATTACCTGACAAACATTCTCTAGTGAGCACACCTACCTTGCCACAAGCTCAAAAGCAACAACTCCTGATGAGGTTGGAAATCAAAACTGTAAGCCAAATCTTACCTTCTTTAAGTTTTTGAGGCATTTTGTCACAGAAATAGTGTTAATGTAACATGGATTTTTCTTCTAGCATTAAAAAGATACAAATTGAGAGATGCGATGAGAAATTGAGCTGAAAAAGGATGTGCAGAAGTTTGTATAATTTTTTTTAAATGTGCAAGTGGAAGAATATGAGAAAGTAAGAAGCATTTGGAGATAAGAATGGCCAAGTATGGTGAACTCCTGCAAACCCAGTGCTCTGGAGACTGAGGGAGGGGGATCATGAGTTCAAAACTAGCCAAGGCTGCTTAATGTTATCATTTCTCAAAAACAGAAGTGAGAGAGCAAACAATGATAAAGGTGTTAGTATTGGATTAGCAATGGAAATGTTTAAGTTTCTATAAAGGCAATGGTGGAATGAAAATAAAACAAGAGAATGCATTGGTCAAGCGGAATCGTAAGAAATTAAATTTCTTTATGGATGTTATCCTGTCTATACTAATTAATACCAGTGGGTCCCAGCACATTTCTTTTTCTATGGCTACAGTCAATTCACAGGAAACCTGTCAGGACTTGTCTCCTAGTTTCTTTCAGAAAAATAATTAAGGTTATTTTTACTCCTAGAAAGGATTAAAATGCACTTGCCTTCAAAATCATTTATTATGGGAGGTGAGTTCAGTCCAATTAAGTTATCATCATGCCTTCATGCTGTTCCACCTAAATTTTTCCAATTTCCAATGATTATAATTTGTTTTACTTCTGCCTTAATTTTTACATTTTCAAGTAGTGATTGCTTTTTCAACTACTTAACAGTAATTAACCACTATTATTGAGCCATTAAATTATTTTTATCTTGCTTAAAATTCTATGGTCCTTAAGTATTTCTCTTCTTCTCAAAATAACTTACAGCTTGCCAGCTCAATATGAATCTTTGATCTATAGCATGATACTTTTATGGCTTTCTCTGTTACTTATACATTCTTTTCTTATTTGTCTGTCTGTCTGTCTGTCTGTCTCTGTATGTGTGTGAGAGAGAGTGTATGTGTGTGTAAATGCTGGTGTGGTGACCTACATGTCAAGCATCGTGGAAGCCAAAGCTTGACGTGGAGATTTTTTTTCAACCACTTTTCATGAGACAGGGACTCTGTACTTTGCCATGTTGTGGAACAACGCCTTGCAGAACTGTGAGCAGGGCTCCAGGAGGTCAGGCAGAGGGGCCTTTTCCTCAGGTGCATGTTGTTCCCTGGATTGTTCTTGGATGTGATTTCATGCCTCCTGTGACAAACGTTTGCATTCAACCCATAGGACATGTTTATTCTTGTTGAATGTCGGAACATGGCTGTAGAACACAATCTGATTAACATACCCTGAATCTGGATATAGCCTTCTGCCTTGCTTCTCTGTGCTTTCCAAGATATAATCTATACTATGTAGCAGGCAATTGTTTTTCAACTCGTCTGGCCTGAGAAAAGTTCTGGGAAAGGGCTGCTCTTTCAATATTTAGTATGTGCTTGCTGGCATTTATTTGCACGTTTTTCTGATCATGCTTTTTCTGAAGTCAAACAACCTTCCTCGGATCATTGCTTTCTTTGTTCTAATTTGTGCATAAAAGTACACTGAAAGTGAAATAAAATTGCCTGCAGCATCTGAATGTAGTCTGCTCCATTCTTTCATTTCAGGTCCTGAGATCCCAGGTCTCAGAGACACAGATTTGCACAGGTGGACAAAGGTCGACCCCGCTCCAGCTTTGCTTGTGCACCTGGATCTGCCTCCTGTGAGTCTTGCGTTGCTTCCACATGTGTGCTGGGGGTCTGCACACTGTCCCCGTGCACAGTACACACTCTACTCACTCTGCTCTGCCTCCTTAGGCCAAGATCTTTTTCTTTCGAGGTTTTAGAGTCCATCAAGGTCTGCATTATAAGAGACAATACAGAGCGAAACAACTGCCAGAATGTTCGTCGACACTCATGTCAGAAATTTGCTTACTGGACATTAGTATTTGTCTGGGGGTTTCTATTGCTCTGGAAAGAGACCATGGCCATGGCAGCTCTTACCAAGGAAAACATTTAACTGGGCTGCCTTATAGTTCAGAGCTTTAATACATTATCTTCATGGTGGGAAGTCTGGGGGTATACAGGCAGACACGGTGCTGGAGAAGGAGCTACATCCTTCTAAGAGTTCTACATCCAGATTGATGAGCAACAGGAAGAGACAGGCACATTGGGCCTGGCTTGAGCACCAGTGACACGCTTTCTCCAAAAAGGCCACATGTACTTTAATGAGGCCACACCAACTAGTAGTCTATGGGAATCATTTTTATTCAAACCACCACAGTCCTAAAATATAGGAAGTATTGGGATTGACTCTTCAACAGTGTCTTAATGTAGCAAGAGACGAATAGAAATATAAACTTCACTTCTTATAAAACAATCGAGTTACTCTTCACTTAATGTAGCATCCATTTCTCTAATCCTGTTTACTAACTCTATTGTTGATTTCTAGTTAAACCACGGTTTACTTCTTCCTCCATCCTTGTAAATGAGGCTTATCTGATTTTGGTTTGAGTTTCTAAAAAATACTAATTACAGAGTTATGAGATATTTGCACTCTTTAAGGAGTTTATTAAATGTTTCATAAACTAATGCTACAGGCATTTCCAGGTATATCTAAAACCCTGCCCACTTTTCAAGAAAGGGTGATATAATCAGCTCTCTGAATTTGAGTCTTGAGTCCTCAACATGGACAAAGGTTCTGCCCTTCACATGCATATTGAGACTTTGGCAACTTCCCTCTTCCTTCTTAGTCCCTGATGGCCCACAGTGTAACAAGCCTCTCTGCCCTGCTTCACACTCTCTGCCTTGTCACAGAGTATGTAAGGTAGCAGCTGTCTATATCATGACACATCTGAATATGTGAGCCAAAATAAAATGCCCTCCTTCTACATGATTCCCTGAAGTATTTTATCACAGGGACAATGAACTTTAAAGGCTTTCTGTGAAGTAGATACTCAACCGGCAAGTATTTCTCAAGCTCTTTCCACAAACATAGCTCAGTCATCTTCTTTCCCTGTGGGATCTTAAGGATTACTTAGAATTTCAATTTGCACCACATGCTTATTATTTTTCAAGTGGCGTCTATATTCTATTAAGTTACAATGTCAGAAAAAGAACATGGCTATTCACTTCATTACTGCCCACTCTCTTCCTATCAGCATACCTAAGAAATGTATTTGCACCACAGCAAGACTGCCTCTATTGGAACTACAGGCCCATTGTACAGGGTGTTTGGGTTCAGATGTGGTTTGTCATTGAATGTTTCACAGGTTAGTGGCTTAGTCCCCAGCATGCTCACACGAGAACTGGTAGAAACGTCAAGAGATGGAGCCTTGAGGACTGTTCTTATATAAAACAGGTGCTGCCTCTAAATAAGAATGCCTTTCTCTTGATGAGGCTACATTTGAGAGCAAACTATTCTTAGATCAGAAAGACAGGCCTAAACTCTGGGTTGTCCTCTGACTTCCTGGTGGTTTTAGGCTTCCTTGCACGTTGTCTTGTGTATCATCCCTCTTGTGTGTCTTCTCACCACCAGGCCACTCACAGGAATTCAAGTTGAGAACTACTCCATTGTACTGGCTGGTTTTATGTCGTCTTGACACAAGCTAGAGTCATCAGAGAGAAAGGAGCCCTAGTCGAGGAAATGCCTCCCTGAGATACAGCTGTAAGACATTTTCTAATTAATTAGTTATCGATGGGGAAGGGCTCAGTACATTGTGGGTGGTGCCATCCCTGGGTTGTTGGTCTTGGGTTCTACCAGAAAGCAGGCTGAGCAAGCCATGAGGAGCAGGCCAGTAAGCAGCACCCCTCCATGGCCTCTGCATTTGCTCCTGCATCCAGGTTCCTGCCCTGGTTGTGTTCCTGTCCTGACTTCCTTCAATAAGGAACAGCAATGTAGAAATGTAAACCAAATAAACCCTTTCCTCCCTAGCTTGCTTTTTGGTCATGATGTTTGATTGCAGCAATAGAAACCTCAAGACACTTATCTAGATCATTCTGGCCTCTGAAAATGTGAGTGGAGTAAAACATTTTGCTTTAAATGAGCCTACCGTGGTTATATCATTATAGCAGCCAAAACCTTACTAACAAAAGGTGCACATGGGAAGAAAAGATTATTATTTTGAGTTAAACCTAAAGTGCATTTCTACTTATATGTTTATCTATGATATAAAGTTACTCACTAATTTATGATATTAAACCAGATTATCTTATTGTAAAGTCAAACTAGGTGTTTTACTATTTATGAAATCTTGAGTGCTGTATATATCTAAGAACCCAGATATCAATAATTCAAATTCACTAAAAAATAAAATAACCTAAAATTACCATCTGGAAGCTGCTACAGCACCTGTCAGCACAACAATATTACCGTACTGTACTGATGTGATTATAGCGCATAAGTTCAAAAACTCTTAAGCATTCTCTCTTTTAAAAAAAAAAATAAAAGTAAAAGTAAAATAGACCTAAGCAGATAAGGTCTATTTCATGTGCATCTTAATACACAAATAGTTAAAATATATTTTTAGTTACAAGATTTCAGTTATCCTAGATATAATTGATAGTTAAGTATTTCCTAGGAAAACAAATTTCTTTCAAAGCAGTTTCATCAGGTTATAAGCAAGGCTAAATGTTGTTAAGTGTAAAATTTACAAAACATACTTTCCCTGAATCCATCATGCCTCATTTTCCACCTTTCTCATTGTGCTATGATCATACAGTTATCCTTGCTCTAGATAGTTTAGGATGCTGAAACCCAGTGTCCTCTATCCACACCCTCTGTAACCCATTCTCCTTGAGCATTGGCTCTGACGTCACCAACAAATCTGACTTTAGCTCACCCCTGCATTTAAAATTGTACCAGTGGCCCATGATGTTCTGATTCATCATCTGTGTTATTTTTCTCTGTAACACTTAGCGCCTAGGACACTTCCCTTTGTTTCCCACCCATTCCTGCTACTAAAACAGCAACAGTCATTACATTTTTCTGTGTTCCTTGATATAATTCTAGTGCTCAGATCAAGACTTTAACACATAGTAGCCATCCAGTAAATGCTGATGTATGAATTAATGACTTGAGGAAAAAGCATAAGGAAAGGTTCCTGCAGATGCTGGTTGGGGGATTTTTTTTCATGTGAGAGAACATTCACATTCTCCTCAAAATAATCAGCAGTCTCCAGAGCTGGTGGTGCCTCAGTCTTCCTGTAACACTGTGTGGCAACGAATAAGATACAGAGCATGAAACCCAACAGGCAGGAAACAAACTGAACTTTCAGCTAAATGCTCAAACCCACTAACATGATGAAGTAAATGCAAAGCCCTTTAATTCTATTGGCATTAGAAAGACGTGCCATGGAAAAACTGATAGAAGCCCTTCAGCAGTGGCTTGTAGAACCAGAAAATCTTATCTTTGTTGTTTGAATAGCTGCTTTTACAGTTTCAGGTGTTTTAATTTCTCAGCTTTACTTGGAATGACTAAAACTCTGCTCTGTAATATCCTAGGTCAATCTTATGATTTCTGTCTGCATTGAATAATGTTAGCTAACGATTAGGTTGTAGCCATTGCACGTGGGTAAGTGTTCACACAGAAAATGCATCGGAAAATGTTACATTTCTTAATTTCTTTCAAGACAATAATGTGTCAAAAATAGGCCTGGTCATAGTCTGTCCTCCTCTCCAGACATCTCAGGCCCACTTCTTCACTGGAAGTATTCATTCCAGAAACCAAGGAGAGTCTCCACCATTTGTTTTTAACATGTACTAGCTATACAGGTTTCTTCATATTTTCAAGAAAGGTAAACTCAGATGAAGATCCACTTAACAAAAGAAGCCATATTAGGCTGTGAGCATAAAAGACTTTCTCAGTCCGACTTGTGGCTTAGCAAAATACACAGTAGAGGGTCTCTAGCCTTGGGGTGAATGAACACAATGCCTCTCTTGGCTTTGGCTTAATTTGCTTACTGCACCCACGGCCCGGGCACTTCCGCAGTCCTCTTAGTTTTTCTCAAATGAAGCAGTGGGGTTCCAGAAGGACAAGCTCTAGTCCCTGGGGAAATTTCAACAATTGGATGGGAAGACTGGAACCAATCCCGCTGCCTCGGAGCTCATGAGTAATTTAAAAAATAAATAGCTTCCTTCCTTGGTTTTTAGTTTATTGTTTCTGAAAGGAGAAAATGGATGAGCCATGCTTGTCAAAAAGTAAAATAAAAATTTATAGAACTGAAAAAATATGTAAGTGTACCCCCCACACACACACACACACATGCTAATCCAGAAAAAAAAAAAAAAAAAAAACCTTCAGGTTACTAAAATGGGAATACATGCCATTTTGAAACTGATATTCCCAAACTGATGGATAAATATAGTCACCACTTCAGCTTGAGACTTGCTGATAGGTGCAGGCACTAAAAGTATTTCTCAGGGCCATGCTCCATTCACATATAACATGAGGTTGTTACTTCTAATTCATTAACAGAAGATGTAGCTCTATGGAGAAAGAAAGAAAAATACAGGATACACAAAGAAAATGTTCAGGTGTTCATTAGGATGAGCTGCAGCGGTCCTTCTGCAGTATATGTTAAGTCACCCTTTGCGGTATATGTTAGCTAGTAATGATATGCCTGCTGTTGAGCAGTCTTTAATGCTTTAGTGTTTTTTTTTTCTTGCTTTTATCCCCTTTCCATAAGCCTTGTATCAGACTGCACGTCAGTAATACCAGGAATGGAACCACCCCACACTGACCAGACTTAGTCTGGGGCAATGGATGCTTCTCAGAAATGTCTACTTTTCATGGCTCTAACTGCTTTTTTTTCCTCAGAATTCCTACAATGGCCTGAATTTTTACAGCAAATCTTGTGCCTGTTTGCTATAAATGTTTTTGGTTTCTTACAATAGTAAGTTCCTGTGGGTTTTGTTTGGCAACAAAGCATTCTAAATTTTAAAAATAAGATTACAGGGAAGTAGATAAATGCATTGTTTTGCATGTTTTTGTAAAATTCATATTTGTTCAAAAAAAAAAGTCAGTCTGGGTGAAAATGTTCATTTTCTATAATAACAGAATCTGGCTCTGAAAAAGAAACAGCCCAGACTGGTGTTGTGTTATATTGGCTCTTGACTTCAGAGAGGAGAATGATAGCTATTTCTCATCTTAAAGTAAGCTTAAAAGGCTCTATTCTCCAAGGATGTATTATTTGGACTCCCTAGCTCCATTCCAAAAGGGACAGAACAAAGGTCTGCCTGCTGGGGTTCATATATGAAGGCACACAATTGCACCCTGGACATTCCATGAACATTATTATGATCTAGCAGTAAGTGGTTGCAGGTTACAGAAGAATGTGTAAACTTAATGGTTTGCTTAAGAACAGAAATTGGGCCTGCTATCCAGAGGAGGGCTGTGGAGGGCCCCAGCAGCATTCAGCTTGGAGCTCTCTTCACCTACACCATCTGTCAGCAGACCCAGCAGAGAGACTACCAAGCCTGCTAGCAGCAGAGACAACAAGATGATGAGAGGACAGTGTAATAACATAAGCAACAAAACCCAGGGCCATATGCCACCCCAGGAAACCAACTATTCTACCACCACAGCAAGCCCTGAAGATACTATCACACCTGAAGCATGAGAAAAAGATCTTAAATCTGAGATTATGAAAATGATAGAGGCCTTAAAAAAGGAAAATAAATCCCTCAAAGAAATACAGGAAAATACAATCAAGCAGATAAAAGAATTGGATAAATCTCTTAAAGAAATACAGGAAAATACAATCAAATTGGAGAAGGAAATGAATAAAAGTATTCAAGACCTAAAAATGGAAACAGAAGCAATAAATAAAAGACAATCTGAGGCAAACCTGAAGATGGAAAACCTAGGGAAGAGAACAGGAACTACAGACACAAGCATCACCAACAGAATACAAGAGATGGAAGAGAGAATCTCAGGGGTAGAAGATATGATTGAAGAAAAGATATATCAGTCAAAGAAAATGTTACATCTTAAAAGTTCCTGACACAAAACATCTAGGAAATCTGTGATGGGATGAAAAGACAAAACCTAAGAATAATAGGAATAGAAGAAGACTCCCAGTTCCAAGGCCCAGAAAATAATTTCAATAAAATCATACAAGAAAACTCCCCACACCTAAAGAAAGAGAGGCCTATAAACATACAAGAAGCTTACAGAACACCAAATAGATTGCACAAGAAAAGAAAATCCTCCCTCCATGTAATAATCAAAACACAGTAAATGTTCAGAGCAAAGAAAGAGTATTAAAAGCTGCAAGGGAAAAAAGCCAAACCACATACAAAGGCAAAGCTATCAGACTTACACCTGACTTCTCACCAGAAACTGTAAAAGTCAGAAGGGGCAGATATCTTACAGACACTGAGAGACCACAGATGCCAGCCCCAGCTACTCTACCCAGCAAAACTTTTAATCACCATAGAGGGAGAAAACAAGATATTCCATGACAAAAAGAAATTTAAACAGTACCTAGCCACAAATCCAGCCCTACAGAAGATACTAGAAGGAAAACTCCAACCCAAGGAGGCTAACTACACCCAGGAAAACACAGGAAATAAATAATCCTACATCAGTAAAACCAAAAGAAAAGAAGCAAGCACACACACACATTTTACCACCACCAACATAAAAAAAAAAAAAAACAGGAATTAACAACCACTTTTCATTAATATCTCTCAACATCAGTGACCTCAACTCCCTAATAAAAGGCACAGGCTAACAAAATGGATGTAATATCAGGACCCATCACTCTGCTGCATACAAGAAACACACCTCAGCAATAGTTATTCATTGGCCATTGGGACCCATTGTAGGATAACTCCATTTACAAACTCTCTGTCTCAATACATATGTATATGTATATCCATATATGCTTATGTGTGTATGTATTATGTACTTATATACCTATTAGGCACTAAAGCTAGGTTATTTTCTGTGTAGTTTACCTATAAATAGTACTAAGATACCAATGTCCCTTGTGAAAAGTAAATTTCAGGAATGTGGCGGTTGTACTAGATATTTCATGACAAAGTAAAAATGGTGTCCCAAAAGAAATGTAAGCAACTATAAAAGACACTAATAAGAATGTGTAAGCAAAGTTTGTATGGAAACTTCTAAGTAAGATGATATTAGCTGTATAGGGTAGCTATTTCAACTTTTTTTTAATACATGTGTATGCAAATATTTAAAGATGTTTCTGTAGTAGGTTTCCATATGACTCTTCTAAAAGGCCTTAGGGTTAGTCATCCTCCCCATATCCCTGTTCTCTCATCCTGTTCCTTTACTCTCTCTAACCCCATATACCATTATGTCCTTCCCAGAGCTGTGGTAGCACAAACATTAAAATTAGCAATTGACGTTATGAAACTAAAAAGCTTCGTACAAGAAAGGACACCATCTTTCAAGTGAATAGGAAGCCTACACATCTGGCAGAGGGTTAGTAACTAGAATATACAAGAATGGGGGGAGCAAAAACAAAAACAAATAAAACCTGAACATTGAGAAAACCTAATTTTTAAAATGAGACATGGAAGTAAATAGAAAATTCTCAAAAGATGAAAAAGTCTGAGACATATTTTCTTTTTGTGAAAAGGCACATTAAAATTACTTTGAGATTTCAACTAACACATGTTTAGAACGTATTTCCTGTACCTATATTTCCATTGTCCTCTATCAGATTCAGGGTATCAGGTTTTATGTTGAGTTTTATGAAAGGTGGAAGAAAAAGATTTATATATTCATAAAGGTATCCAATTGGACCAGCATCATTTGTTGAAAATTATGTCTTTTTTTTTTACAGTGTGTATTATTGAACATTTTGTCAGAAAATAAGGTAGCTGTAATAGTATGAGCTTATATATGTCTCCTCAACTCTATTCCACTAATTAATGATTAGTGTCTGTTTTCACACCAATAATGCTCTGGTTTTATTACTATAGTTCTGTAGTGTAACTTGAAACATAGAATGTTAATACTCCCAGTAGCTTTATATCTCAGGATTGTTTTGGCTTTTATGGATTTTCTTTTTTTTACTACATGATTTTTTTCTATTTCTATAAAAATTGCATTAGAATTTTAAGGAATATTACATTCACTTTCAATCATTCAATATTACATTCAATATTACAATCACTTTCGTAGGATGCATTTTCACAATATAAATCCTACCAATCCATGAGCCTGGGAGATCTTTCCATCTTCTGGTATTGTCAGGGTCCAAAGAAACCTGGGACAAGTCTCACTCCTGGATCCCCCCAGCACGTCTCACCCCACCCCATTCCTTAAACCTCTACAATCCAGGGGCTGGCCTTTGTTCCCCTCCCCCAGGCTCTCTTTCCTCTATAATAGCCATTTTGGCTATGAACTCTATTGGTCTCCTGGCTCGCTCTTGGCCTCTTGGTCTACTGGCCCTTTTCCCCTTTCTTCTCTTCCTCTTCTCCCCCCACCCCCATGGCCTGGTTCAGCCTGGATCCCTCCAGATGCCTCTGCCCAAACTCTCCCTCATGTCTACAATAAAACCTTCTCCTCAGCTATACCTAGGAGCAGTCATGTCCTCATTTTCATTCAGGTTATATTATTCTGTTTCTTTCTTCATTATCTCTAAGTTTTCATAGTACAAGTCTTTCTCATACTTGGTTAGATTCATTCAAGATACATTTTTGAGACTCCTGTGAGCATTGTTTTCCTGGTTAATATAATATCATAACATGTTTGTCATTTATATACAGTGAAGACCTAAGATTCATGTGTGTGTTAATTTTGTGTCCTGCTACTTTGATAAATGTATTTTTTAGCTGTAGTTTTTTTGTTGTTGTTGTTTTGTTTTGTTTTATTTTGTTTTGTTTTTGGCCGTACCTTTTTTATGTATAGAATCATCACCTGCAAATAAGGATTCTTGGACATCTACTTCAGAAGGGTGTAAACTAGACATCATTGACTTGTTTCTGATTTTGGTGAAAATGCTTCTTTTTCTACTTTTGGCAAGATGTGGGGTCAGCACACAGCAAGTATATTATCCTTAATATGTATTATTTCTACCTTGAAGGTTTGATAGAATTACTGAATTCATTTGGACTTTTGTTAATTTGGAAACGTTTTGCTAATCTTGCTAATATATTCAAAGAACCAACTTCCTTTCATTTGTTATTTGTATTTTTTGTTGTTTTGATTTATTAATTTTATCTATAATTTTGGTTATCTTTTCCCATCTATTCTGTTTGGATAGTTTGTTCTTGTTTTCCCAAAGTGTTTAAGTGCATCCTAAGTTATTAATTTGAGATCTCTTGGTGTAGGCACTTAGTTCCGTGAGTTTTCTCCGAAGTACTTCCTTATTTTATTCCATTAATACTAGTTCATTGTGTTTACATTTTCGTTCAATTCCAGGACTTTAAAAAAATCTTCTTGAGACTCCACGATGGTTGCACACAGTGAGCACAGTATCTGACAATCAGGTGAGCAGAGACTGCTGCCAAGTGTGTAGCCAGGCTGTAGAATCCAAAATGCCATCATCTGTGTTCCCCAAACAAAAGGAGGCTTCCTGGAAGCTAGGGACCCACAGTCCCGGACCCCCGTAGATGACTCCCGAACCCAAGAAACATATGGTCACCAAGCACCACCTGAACACGACTCCTGAATACCAGGGACAGACAGCTCCAGATTCCTGTCACCAGATTCCTCCCACTCCCAAGAGGTCATCGCAGACTCCGAACACCAGGGACAGGATCCCCAGCGTCCGGCCCACCGTTCTACCCATCTCCCTGTGGGGACCAACCGGACAATAGGAGCATACAAAAACTGGTCTCAAGATGGCAGAGCCCGGCGCCCACGGAATCTGAGTGTCTACTCAAAAGGAAAGAACTTCAAGCAAGCAATGGCCCACGCTGCTGACCTCTAAGCGACAGCATGTTTCTCTGGAGAAAGGAAAAGACCCCGGCACCCAGACACAAATGGATCCAGCGTCAGACTTCTCGGCTAACCCAACACCGGATGACAGTTCCAGATTCCAGAGACACACCAGAAACACAGAAAAAAAAATAGAGTTGATATCAGAGTTGGGAGGAGTGGAGGCTCTTGGGAGGATATGAGGGTGACTCTAGCTGAGACTCCTAGTAAAAAGGAGTTATGGAGACTGAAGAAGCCACTCTTTAACTAGGCAAGGCTCCTAGTGGAGGTAACATCAGCCCACCTACTAAAGCTTTGACCCAAAATTTACTCTGCCTACAAAATGTTCAGGGACAAAGTAAAACAGAGATTGAGGGAATGTCCAACCAATGACTGGCCCAACCTGAGACTCACCCCATGGGAATCAGCCAACCACTGACACGATTAATGCTACTCTACTATGCTTGTAGACAGGAGTCTAGTATAACTGTTCTCTGAGTTGCTCCACCCATCAGCTGATGGAAACAGATGCAGAAACCAAAAACCAAACATTGGGCAAAGCACAAGGAGTCTTGTGGAAGAGTGGAGGGAAAAACAGAGGGACCCAGCGAGATCAGGAGCTACATAAGAAGACCAACAGAGCCAACTAACCAGAGTCCAGGGGGTGCAGTGGAGACTGAAGCACCATCCAAGGACCATGAATGGACTGGACCGAGGACCCCCTACGTAGACACAGTCGATGGGCAGCTAAGTACTAATATAAGTTCCCCAGCAAGGGTAATGGGGCTGACTCTGACATGAACTCTGTTGCCTGGAATGCCTCGCCAGGCCACAGGGGAAGAGGATGAAGTCTGTCCTGATGCAACTTGGTATGCTGAAGTGGATGGGTGGGGCTCCTTTTCTCTGAGGAGTAGGGGAAGGGGGATAAGGGAAACAAGGAGGGAGGGTGGGATCAGGAAGAAAGGAGAGAGTGAGCTATGACCGTGGTATAAAATGAGTAAATTAAAATTTAAAAAGTCTTCTTGATTTTCCCCTTCACTCAACATGCACCCCAGTAGTATGTTTAGTTTCCATGTGTTTGTGTAATCTTTGTACTTTCCATTGCTCTTGATACCCACCCCTTTTCCATTGTGGTCAGAAAGAATACAAGATGTTATTTCAATTTCTCTACAGTTGAGACTTGTGTTGTGTTCTAATATGTGGTCATTTTGGGAAAAGTTCCATTGGCTGAGAAAAATGTTTATGCTACAGTGTTTGTGTGGAATATTCATAGATACCTCATTTGATTTATGACATTGTTTAACTTCAGAGTTTCTCTGTTCATTTTTTTTTTCCCAGAGAAGCTATCAGTTGATAAGTGTGGAATACTGAAACCACCCATTATCATTGTATTGTGCTTAATTTGTGGTTTGGGATCTCATAGTATTTCTTTTATAAAACTTGATGCTCCTGTATTTGATGCATTTGTTTGGGACTGAAATATCCTCTTTGTAGTTTTTGTTGTTGTTGTTGTTTTGTTTTTTGGGTTTTTTTTTTTTTGCCTTTAAAGAGTACCAAGTATTCTTGTTTATCTCTTCTGAGTAGTTTGTGTTTGAAGTCTATTTTGTCATCCTTTTACCTTAAGGTGGTGTCCATTTTTAATGATTTGTCTTTCTTGGAGGCAGCAAAAAGATGAATCCTGTTTTCTAAGCAAATCTGTTAGTCCATGTCTTTATTGTAGAATTGAGAAAATGTGCAGTTATTAATGAAGGATATGTTTCAGTTCCTGTCATTTTGTTACTTTTTGTGCTCCATTCTCAAATCCCTCTTTTGATCACTTCTCCAAGCATTATTTTGTTACCTGTGATCTCTTGGCTGTGTTTACCTTTGCCTTCAGTTTGACCTATTCCTTGTAGTATAGTGGTTAGAACTAGCTTACTAGTAAAAATGTTCCTTGAACCCCCTTTTTCTATCATGGAGTTTTAATTTTTCCTTCAGTTCTAATAGAGTTTTTCTGCACAATAGTCTGGGTTGACAATTGTGGTCTTTCAGAAATTAAAATAAATTTTTCAAGCCTTTCTCACTGTAAAAGATTTTGTCAAATAATCAAGTGTTGCCTTTATAAGTGACTTAAACTTTTTCCCCTTGTAGAGAAAGTTTAATTCAGCAAGATGGCTACTGTGGCAAGGGATCACGCCTTCTCGGTCCCTGTAATCAGGCTGAAATAACACACCCTCAATCCCTCTGGCTGGAATACAGACATGTCCTTAGTGCACACCTTTAACCCCTAACAACCGAAGTAAGGTTAGTTTGTAGAAGGAAGTAGCCATGTTTGAAAGCAACATCTAATTGAGGGGCAGACAAAGTGACAATCCAGAGAATCTAAGTCAAAAACTTATTAATTGCTGTTTACTTCATCTCATGTGTTTATCCTCATTATCTAGCTTTTCTACAAGACAGAATCTGAGTCTTGTTTGAGAGCACTGGGTTGAGAATTTGAAGGCATACGTGTCTAGATATTAACATCCTATAGTTCTCCTTTGACCTATCATGTTTTTGTTTCTAGCTTGTGGTTTACCAACTTGTAATAGCAGGTTAGGCCAGATATCTCAATTTCTTAGCACTTTGAATATTTTACAAAAGTTCTGCTGGAATTAGGTAGAAGGTGAGTGCAACGGGCTGTAACAACAGTAGTGGATTCTCCGGAGAGCAGAGGAGTTCTAACATAAGATGCCTTTCAAGTTGAGGGTTCTGTTATGTCACTCCCAGCTAATCTACAGCTTTCTTGAAACCCATAAAACTGATCCACCATAAGATGTCCTGTCTCAGTCTTCTACTACCATCCATATTTCTGAAATCCTGCAACTTCTCGGTCACGATGCGGAAACTTCCTGCTGAACAGGAACAGTGTACTCTCGGTGTAATAGGCAGGAGTTTGAAACTGAACGGTTCCCTTTTGGGATATACTAACAGAATTCCTCAACTTTGTGGTTTTTGTGATGTTTTCTGCCATGCCATGCAGCACAAAAATTAATAACCATTGTCCAAAGAGACAAAGCTATTCACAGGGAGAAGAAAAAGGGATGATGCAGGCGCAGAAACCAGTGTTGAGACTAAAGAGCAGAGGCTCACTCGATTGTAGAGACTGAAACCAAGTCTTATCACCTATTCTCTGCAAGCTGCAGACACTGAGGTATTATTTTGAGAATGAGGAGGTCAATGGCACAGTTTCTGATGGAGAATAGGAAAAAGAGTGATATCAAACTTTATTTTCATGTCTTAGGTTGACTTCTTTATTCCATTCCTCTATCTTGTTTGATATAATCACTATTTTGAACTTTTTTTTTATTCTCATAGAAATAAAATTTATTTGGTTTCTGATTACTGTAAAGTTTGTGGAGCCCTATTAACTTTTTTAATTTAA
Organism: Psammomys obesus; assembly: GCF_907164565.1. Lineage (NCBI taxonomy): Eukaryota > Metazoa > Chordata > Mammalia > Rodentia > Muridae > Psammomys > Psammomys obesus. The sequence goes on from NW_026585644.1 coordinate 10,768,170, forward strand.
ATATATATATTTAAAATGTATTTATTCACTTTACACCCCAATAGTAGCTCCCTCCCTCCTCTCCTGGTCCCATCCTCTCTCTGTCTTCTCCAATCCCTCCTTCCCAGTTCCTCAGAAAAGGGGAGCCCCTGCTACCAACCCTCCCTAACTCATCAAATCCCATCCAGACTAACTATGTCCTCTTTGCCTGTGGCCTGGTGAGGCAGGGGAAGTGATAAAGAAGCAAGGAGTCCATGTCAGAGTCAGCCCCTACTCCCCTTACTAGAGGACCCATGAAGCCTGAGCTGCTCAATCAGACACATCTATTTAGAGGGCCTAGGTCAACTGTATGCCTCGTCCTTAGTTGGTGTTTCAGTCTCCAGAAGGCCCTGTGGGCCCTGGTTAGGTGGCTCTGTTGGTCTTCTTGTGGCGCTCTTGTCACTTCCAGGTCCTTTTATCCTGCCCCCACTTTTCCACAAGACTCCTTAGGCTTCAACCAATGTTTGTTTAGCTGTGAATCTCGGCATCTGTTTCGATCTGCTCCCGGGTGGAGCCTCTCAGAAGAGTTATTCAAGACTCCTGTCTGCAAGCCTACAGAGTATCATTAATATTCTCTGATGTTGGCTCTCTCCTGTGGGATGGGTCTCAGGTTGGATGAGGATCTTACACCTGTCAGAATGGCTAAGATCAAATTCTCAAGGGACAGCATATGCTGGAGAAGATGTGGAAAAAGGGGAACCCTCCTCCATTGCTGGTAGGAATGTAAACTTGTACAACCATTTTGGAAATCAACCCGGCGCTGTCTCAGAAAATTGGGAATAGCTCTAATTCAAGACCCAGCCATATCACTCCTGGGAATATACCCAAAAGGTGCTCTACCATACAAGGACGCTTGCTCAATTATGTTCATAGCAGCTTTATTCATAATAGCTAGAATCTGGAAACAACCTAGATGTGCCTCAGCTGAGGAATGGATGAAGAAACTGTGGTACATTTACACAATGAAATACTATTTTGAATTTTTCATATGTAAGTTCTTCCAGATCATTCTCTGTAGAGGTTATTATTAATGGATTTGGTTTCTTTTGAAACATGCTATTTTGACTTTACATGTTTTTATTTCTGTGTTGTAAATTGTATCTGGAAGTTAGTGGTTGAGTTACTTTGTTAAGGAAACCTTTCTTTTAGGAAAGTTGTTTACATTTAGAAGGAAACTAATACAGCAGGGTTGGGATGATTTATGCTCTGCTTTTGGGGCTATATCCTCTGTTCCAGGTCTTCTACTTGTCAGTCAGAGTATGGCAATTTCTTTGGTTGCTTGTGCATGGAACAAGTTTTCCCTAGCAATGTGGCTTGGTCTTTTATTTCAAAGCCATATGGGGCAAATGGATGGTCCCAATCAGGCAGCTGGCAGTGTTCTGTTGATCCATGCAAGGTGACTGTAGGAGGCTGTAGTCTCTGGAAACAGTTGTGAGGCTTTGGGACAGCCAGAACAGAGGACTGGGAAGATGGGTACAGGTCTCTAGGCTATGCACGATGGCCAGAGTCAGTGGTAGGTAACAGGCTAGGATGCATCAAATCTCAACGAGAGGGAGTCTGGGAGAAGGTATCAGCTCTTGGCAAGCAGGCACAGGACTCTCAGGTGATATACAGGAGGGTCAGGAGGGAAAGCACATGGCTGTGAAAATGTGACTGTAGTATAATTATAGGTGTGTATATGCGTTTGTGTATATGCATGCATGTGCAAGTCCCCAAGACCAGAAGGTCATGTTAGATGCCCTGGAGGCATACTTACAGGTACTTGTAATCTACCTGACATGCATACTGGGAACTGAACTCAGGTCCTCTGAAAGAGCAGTAAATCCTTTTGACTGCTGAATCGTCTCTTCAGCCCTAAAGTCTTTTTAAATCAGAGGTTCCTATATTTTTTAAGACATTCTTTACAAGTACTGAATGTTTTTTTTTTAGTTTTTTTATTTATTACAATTTATTCACTTTGTATCCCAGCTGTAGCCTCCTCCCTCATCCCCTCCCAACCCCTCCCTCCCTCTTCTCCTCCCATGCCCCTCCCCCAGCCCACTCCCATGCACTTCCCCTAGAAGGGGAAGTCCTCCTCCTTCTGACCCTAGCCTATCAGGACTCATCAGGACTGGCTAAATTGTCTTCCTTTACGGCCTGGTAAGGCTGTCCCACCCCCACCTCAGGGGTAGGTGACCAAAGAGCCAGCCATTGAGTTCATGTCAGAGACAGTCCCTGTTCCCCTTACTAGTGATTGAACCCACTGGGAAACTGAGCTGCCATAGGCTATATCTCTGCAGAGGTTCTAAGTTATCTCCATGAATGGTCCTTGGTTGGAGTATCAGTCTCAGAAAAGGCCCCTGGGCCCAGATTTTTCGGTTTTGTTGCTCTGCGTGTGGACCTCCTGTCCCGTCCAGGTCTATCTCTCCCTTCTTTCTGATCAAAGTTTGGCTAAGAGTCTCACCATCTGCTTTGATACCCTGCTGGGTAGTCTTTCAGAGGCCCTCTGTGATAGGCTCCTGTCCTGTTCCCTATTTTCCCCCTCTTCTGATGTCTATCCCATTTGCCTTTCTGAATGAGGATTGAGCATCTTGCCCAGGGTTCTCCTTCTTGCTTAGCTTCTTTAGGTGTACAGATTTTAGTGTGACTATTATATGTCTACAGATACACATGGTATATACTCACTACTAAGTGGATATTAGACATATAATATAGGACAAAGAATGTTTCTTTTTAAATAAAAGATGTATACTGACCACAACCACTATCTCAACTTAAGTAGAAATCAGTTCTTACCATTGTAGATTACACTGCACGATAAAAATAAAAGTGAGTGATTAAAAATTAGCAGCCAATAAGCCTCTTGGGAGGCCTCTACTTAAAGGCAAATCCCAGATGAATATGGGACACATAAAACAAACTAACAAATCCAACAGAATATTACAGAAAGCATAATGCATATTTCTAAAATAAACCTTGTGGAAACTTAGAGGATATATAGGAAAAAAAAAAAAAGGAAGATCTCAGGGTCAATATTACTATCAGCAATGGTAGAAATTAAGTAAAAAGTAAGTATTTAACTTAAGCCCAGGAAAGTTCAAGAGAGGAGGGGATTATAGAATTTAGTAAACAAACAATAAAACAAAAACAAAGGCATGACAAATAAAGTCAACAGTGATTTGAAGCTAAGAAAATACACAAACTTAGGCATAGGTAGTCAGATGTAGTAATATTTGAAATCACTTAACTTTATAATACATAGAAACCAAATAGGATTTTTTTAAGAAAAATATCACATTAACAGTGCTGAAATATGAAACAAATTCCCTGAAATAAAACCCATGAATGGCCATAATAGACAAAAGTTTGGTACCACTGTACTAAAGATAAATGATTAATAAAACTAATCATTTTACAGAGTTTTGTTTCATCAGAAGATTGAAAAGGTAGGGCTGGAGATGACTCACCCCCTAAAGGCTGCTACGCAACACAAGGACCTCCACTTAATCCCCAGCACTCACAAAAGCTGGGAGCTGGGGCACCCATAAGCCCAGCAACTGGGAATCCAGAGACAGGAAGATGCCTGGAGCCCATCAGCCAGACTACCTAGGTCAATCTCTGAGCTCAAGATCATCTCAAGAACTAAGCAACTGAGTTCATGTCAGAGATAGCCCCTGTTCCCTTTGCTAGACTGCTCATTTGAAGACTGAGAGGCCAGGCCATAGAGGAAGACAATGCAGACAAGTCCTGATGAGACCTGATAGGCTAGGGTCAGTCAGATAGAAGAGGAGGACGACCTCCCCTATCAGTGAACTGGGGAAGGGGCAAGGGAGGAGAAGAGGGAGGGAGGGGGCTACAGCTGAGATACAAGGTGAAATAAATTGTAATAAAGTGAAAAAAACTGAAATTAAAAAAAAAAAACACAACTAAGCATGAGACCTAGGAGGAACCCAAACACCTGGCTACCACATGCATACACACACAGGAACATACAAAGTTCAAAGAAGCCCACAAGCTACAGGCAGGTTCTTTGCCCACATACATTAATGTCTAGCTAAATGTTTAACTCAAGAACCTGAGCCATGGTATTCTGCTTTGTGATACATTTTGCCACTTCCAGAATTCAGTTCTTTGTGGGTATAGGAACATTTCCTGCTGTCTGTTGGCCAGCTCTTAGCTCCTAACCCTTCAGTTATAGAAGCCCCTCCCCTCCATCTTTGGTAAGGGAGATTTTCCCATCAATTTTTTCTCACACCTGTACTTCTCTCAATTCCTCTTTTGCCACTAGGTGCAGAAGGCTTTTTTGACTTTAAAAGGCTACTGTGATTAGTCTATATCTGCTTAGATCCTTGTGCAATATAACAATCATTCAGAAAAAAAAAAAAAAAAACCTTCACTCGTGAGGGTAAGATGGTAAGTCCTCAGGGTCATCACTTCTTCCACAAGCAAATTCTTTTAAAACTTGAGCATCATTTGAGGCAAAATAAAAGCAATGTGAAATTTTAGTTATTTTGCCAATATGTAATATATGTTTCCATCAGTGGCATAAATTTAATGTTTTCTTGGTGCATCTGGAAGGCTAGAATTACATGACCTAAAATTTATTATCAGTACCAAGCATAATTATAGTTATACATATTTAACCTCTAAGACATGGAGGAAATATTTGATGAACTTTCTGGGAAAGTTACATCAATCCTGACCAAAAAAAAAAAAAAAAAAAAGCTTATTTCAACCCCTTTGAATTTACATATTCATTTAAACAGCATTGTCCAAAGAAAGTTAAAAGGACTCATGCACAATCATTATTTAACCATTGAGAAATATAAATAAATTGGAAACAGATGAAAATTAAGTTTACTTAAATCTTCATAGCAAAAAAATTCAGCAAAAAGTTAAAATTTCTATTTCTTCTTCTCAGTGAGATTCAAGTCCCCCTGCCCCAGGCCCTCCCTGTTACTTCGCTACTTTGGGTCTGTGGATTGCATCACAGTTACCCTGTACTTCGTGGCTAATATCCACTTGTGAGTACATATCATGCATGTGTTTCTGGGTCTGGGTTACCTCACTCAGGATGATCTTTTCTAGTTCCATCCATTTCCCTGCAAATTTCACAATTTCCTTTTTCTAATAGCTGAGTAGTATTTCACTGTGTAAATGTACCACATTTTCTTTATTCATTTAAGGGATATCTAAGTTATATCCAGTTTCTGGCTATTAAGAATAAAGCAGCTATGAACATAGTTGAGCAAGTGTCCTTGTTGTATGGTGACGCATCGGTTATATGCCCAGGAGAAGTATAGTTGGGTCTTGAACTATTCCCAATTTTGAGAAACCACCAAATTGATTTCCAAAGTAGTTGTACAAGTTTGCACTTCTACTGAATCCTCACCAGCATGAGCTGTTGCTTGAGTTTTTGCTGTTAATCTCTCTACTTGGTATAAAATGGAATCTGAGTAATTTTGATTTGCATTTCCCTGACAATGAAGGATGTTGAGCATTTCAAGTGTTTCTCAGCCACTCAAGATTCCTCTGTTGAGAATTCTGTTGAGAGCAGTACCTCATTTTTTAGTAGATTAGACATAGAGAGTAGATGGAAGGAGAGGACTTCGTGGGGATAGGAACAAGAAGGATGGAAGTGAGGAAGGAGGGAGAGAGAACTGGGAAACAACTGGATTGAGACAGGACTTCTCTGGGAAGAGCTAGAAACCTAAGACAATGGAAACTCCCAGAAATCTGTAAGACTGACCCTAGCTAAGATTCCTAGCAGTGAAGGATACGGAGCCTGAACCAGCCAACTCTTGTGACCAGACAAGACTTCCAAAAGAGGGATTAGGACACCACTCCGGCCACAAAACCTTAGACCCACATTTGCCCTAACTGCAGGATGTACACTGGTAAAAAGATAGAGCAGAATTTGAGGGAACAGCCAAGCAATGACTGGTCCAGCTTGTGACCCAGGCCAAGAGACTGAGCCCACCCCTGACACTATTAATGATATTCTGCTTTAATTGTCAACAGGAGCCTAGCATAACTGTCATCAGAGAGGCTTCACACAACTTATGGAAACTGATGGAGACCCACAGCCCAAAGTGGACCTTGGGAAATCCTTGGAAAGGAGGAGAAAAAAAAATTAAAGAATCCAGAGGGGGTCAAAAACACAAGAAAACTTATAGAATCAACTAACCTGGGCCCACAGGGGCTCACAGAGACTAAACTTCCAACCAGGGAGAATGCATAGGACTGACCTAGGCCCTCTGCACATATGTAACAGTTGTGCATTGTGCAGCTGGGTCTTTGTACGGAACTCCTAAAGCAGGATGGGGGCTGTCTGACTGCTGCCTGCCCTTGGATCCCTTTCCCCTAACTGGGCTGCCTTGTCCAGCCTCAACAGAAGATGCACCTACTCTTACTGCAACTTGATATGCCAAAGCATACACAGGAGGCCTCCCCTTTTCTGAGAAGGGGCGAAGGGTTGGTTGGAGAGAAAGTAGGGGTGGGGTGAGAGGGAGGGACTGGAAAGAGAGGAGGGAGAAGTTGCAACCGGGATGTAAATTCCTTAATTTTTAAAAAGTTTCAAAATTCACCAACATAAATACTCAGATATTTTTACATTCTGTTTTTTTTTTACATCTTTAATTTAAAATCTCATATTTTATACTGACTGACAACACATCAATTTGGAATAGTCATAGTTCAGAGAGAGAGACCTAAAACCCACTGAATTTTCAGTGTTGTGAAAGATAATGGTGTGTACCTTATGTAGATATAACTTACAGTAATTATATCTACATGCACATACTAAATTGCTGCCATCCCTTGTACTCTGTATACCATAGATGAAGTAAAAAAAAAAAAAAAAATGGTTGGCAAGATTTACTCCTTATCAAACATTAAACTGATGCTCACACTATGTCTGCCAGTCAATCAGCGACAACAGCAATGACTGACATGGAGAGGTCAACCCTAACCCTGAACCTTTCCAGATACTAGTTCAAGAGTGGTCAATGTTTCCTTTGTGGTATTTACTGCAATTACCGTTTTATTTCCTCACTTATGCTGTGTGCACATAATTGTTCCTCCCATATTGTGGCATGGAAGAAGGAACTACACTATCTTGCTTGATTTATATCCTTTTGCCTCAATAAAATACATCACAGATAGTAACTGTCTATAAATGCATTGCTACAGATTGATTTTGAGCCTCAACCAATTTATTCTCATCACCATTTTCTGGTTAGGCACAACATGTTCCACATTTTTAATCAATAAAAGCAATAATGGCTGTCTCCTCAAAGCAAGTATAGTAGTCTAGCCCTCATCATTAAAACTTTACTGAAAATTTTCAACTAGCAAGAACCATATTCATCCTGTCTTCATCTTGCTCATGATCCATTCATAATAAAAATAGACTGCTGAAACACAAAGTAAAAATTAACAGCCCTTTCCGTTACAGTCTCAGAAATAGAGCACACACATCTTCTGGTAGGAAACAGTGAGTTTCTACCCCACCCACCATACATTCACACTGATAGCCACACGGTATGAGAGGTCCAGATAGTCTTTAGCTATACATCTTAAAGAAAATAGAAATACTATTTAAAGGAAACTTAAAATGGGTAAACTTATTGAGATATATATATATATATATATATATATATCCATCCATCCATCCTAAGGGCAAAAGTTATTATTATCAGAAAAAATAATTATAAGTACTATAAAGTTCTTTGGCAAATGCTGATAATTTAAATTTTATGTAGAGCATGAACATGAGTCAGGAGTTAAAGCATTTGTTAACATTTTATACTGAATTGTAATAAAATCACACTTCAGTAATAATAGTACTATCCAAAATTAAGTCAGTTGTATGATTTTAGTATAAAACCCTTCAATTACTAATCAAGTATTTGCTTGTGAACAAATATCTAAACATTTCCTACCATTCAAAATCTCTGTTCATCTAGGGTATCTAAACACATTAACAACAAAAAGACAATCACTGCATCTTCTTAGGTGACTCAAGGCTAGCCTCTTCACTGTGTTTCCTTTTCTTTTTTTTCTTTTTATGGTCACTTTGGTAGCCACTGGAATCACTGGCTTGGAAAATGGGGTCCTGATCTTCCTGGTGTCTTTTCTTCTTCTTTTTCTTCTTCTTTGGCTCTTCCTCAAAGAAGTCATTCACATTGTCACTACACGGTAGGTCTGTTTCTTCCACTGGAGTAACATCTGTAACCTCTGCTAGTTCTGTGGCACTATCGACTGTGTCTTTCTTCTTCTTTTTTTTCTTTGAAATTTTTTCAACAACCTCTTCACTGCCAGTTTCTGCTACATCTTTAGACAATACAGAGCTCTTACGCTGCAAACTGTGAATGAACAGATTTTTAAAATATTATCAGCAATAAGCAAACAGAAAAGAAAAATGAGGCCAAGACTATTTCAATAGACTACGATTTTTGCACAAGGCAGTTTAGTGTGGCTCTAATTCCAAATGTTCTATGTTGTTATTCCTCAGACCACTGAAATATCTACGATTGTCAGATATCAAACTCAATGTTATATTTATCTAGCTACTTTTTGATCTTTTTGTTTTGTTTTGTTTTTAGTTTTTCCATGACCCTCCTGTCCAAACCTTCAGAATACTGCAATTACTGGCACAGGCTACTACACCTGGCCCAAATTAACAAGAAAATGGTTTTTTGTTTTATTTTTTTGCTTTTACTGTACAGAAGCTCAAGCAGAGTTTCAAAATTAGGACTTGGTTAAGAAAATTGTAGCTACTAAGCATTAAACCCAGGCTATTCAGATAAACCAGGGACATGTGATAAAGAAAACATAATTACCTTTGGTATATATCCAAGCAACAGGATCTCCCTCCTGCTGTCTCAATCATGGTACACTAACCTTGTGGTATTTAGCTTTCCTCGAATGCAGAATACTCCAGCAGAATCTGAATCTAAGCGGAATACATCAAATTCCAGCTCATCGCCTACATTTATCTCCAATGTTTGCCACTCCTCATATGACATTTGCTCGGGTTTAGGGATAGAGGCATTGAAACACCCATGTACTAAACAGCCAATGTGGCTGGAGGATACCTTATTAACTGTACCCTGTAAAGAAGAAAAGAGAAAAAGACGCAAGATCAAGAAGAGAGCCAAACAGTTAAAAGTAAGTCAAGCTTTATAAGCATGAAACTCATCTTCAAAAAAGAAAATATCAGATTTGATGGTATGTTTTAATATCAAAACATTTGAAAAAAAAAACAACAACTTATCATGTCATACCCAAGCATAATTTTAGGAAACTTAGAAACTTTAAGTTTTATTAAATAATTCCATGTCTACTGTAAGTGGGCAACAACTGAGCCAGTTCTGCCATAAACAAAGACATGGTGGAGGGGGCAACAAAAAAGCCTTGGCTCCACTCCACCGCAGGATTCCCCAGGGTAGATGACTCTACAGCCGCACTGGAATCAAGTAGAGTGTGCACTGTAACATGTATATGTACTATGTAAAAAAAGCACGAAGAAGCACGTGCAACTGTGTTCACACTGATATGTCTATAAACAGACTGAGTTTCAAAGTTCACAAGCACATTCTTTACTAATTCAAACTATCATGATATAAATAGTTCTATTAGGAGACTATTCTTTACCAATCTGGAACATGGATTCTTGGCTAAGTCAGAAAAACTTAAAAGTATTATGTGAGTTTTATGCTTAAAGCTTTTAAGCTTTCCATTGAATTTAGTTTTTAATCTCCTTCAGGAATCAAAATGCATGAAGTATATGAATGAACACCCTAAAATATTTTTAAAGATGCATTTTCTAAAACACAGAACTGTAAAATAATGTAGACATGCATATAATACAAACTGTTATAGAATGTGACAAAATACAAAGCTTCCTTATCTGTCATGACCAGGAGTCCAATTTCTGACCATCTGTCATGACCATTAAAGTTCCTTAACTTCTGATGGTCTCTAAACAAAACAAACCATGGTACAGCCACAGAATGATATGCTTACTCTTAAGCATTAAAACCAACAAAAAACATGAACTCAGTTCAGTGGCTCGCACTTTGATCACCTCCCCCTGAAAGGTGAGCAGCCTTACCGGCCACAAAAGATGACAATGCAGCCAGTCCTGATGAGACCTGATAGGCTAGGGTCAGATGGAAGTGGGGGGAGGACCTCCCCTATCAGTGGACTAGGGGTATAGGGGGAGAAGAGGGAGGGAGGACAGGATTGGGAGTGGATCAGGGAGGGGGATATAGCTGGGATATAAATTGAATAAATTGTAATAAATTAAAAAATAAAAAAAACAAACACTAGCCATCAAGTTTGAGAAACAAAGAAAATAATGTTAAATGCATACTGCTGAATAAGAAAGCCAACCTGAAAAGAACACTTGCTTCATGATGTAAACATCTAGCATGGGCTGGTGAGATAACTTAGTCAACAGAGGTACTTGCTCCAGAGCCCAATGACCTGAACAGTGATCTGCAGTACCCATGTGGTAGAAGAAGATACATGGCTGTCTGCTAGCTGTATTCTGACTTCCCTGTGCATGCTGTGGTACTCACACTGCGGTATGTGCAAGCACACCCAAGGAGGTAGATTAAAAATAAGTGTCTAACATCTTAGAAAAGACAAAACTATAGGACAACAGAAGATCAATGAACAGTGAGGATTAGGAGGGAGTGCTCAGGGACACTACGGAGTATTCAATGCACTGCTGAAGAGACAGCACAGTATATCTGTAAAACCCTAAGGAGTGAAGAACATGAGGACTGAACTCTAACCTAACCTTTGAACTTTACTCAGAGCAGAGTGGATGGCAACTGCGTAAGATCCTCTGGCAATCTCTCCTTACATACAGCTATTCATAAAGCAGACTAACCAGAAGGAGAATAGAGAAGTCACCTACATTACATGTGTTTACTTTAAACCTTGTACTAAGTCTGTCATAGTGAACACTCAACACTAGGCAAAGTCCCATGACCCCTACTTTCAGGCTAGTACCCCCAGAACTGAGTTGCTGAAGTTGTGCCAGACAGGCAGCAAAGGAGAAAGCTTCACTACTAACTATTCTTCCAACTTCAGCAAAAGGAGAAGCAAGACATGCAAGATAGCACACAGCTGTGTCGGAACCCACTGACAGGCCTGCTGCAATAAGACAAATGCCTAGTGTTTCGGAACATAGCACAGAGCAAGCTAACAGACACCAACCTGCAAGAGAGACCTACACACCTGGTTCACAGACCTGAGTTTCAGCTACTTCCCTTGGTACTGGCTTGGGGAACTCCTGTTCTCATCCTGTAACTGTGAAGGTCCTGCAGCTGTCAAGAGTTAGGTGCAAGGTCCAGCTTAGCAGCAGTTATGATATCCAGTGGGCTGTCTCTACCACTTGCCTCTTAAGGTAAGGCGGCACAGCCACTGCCATTACAGGGCTTACAGATGAACCTTTACAACATATTTAGACACCAGGCAGAAAATTGTACCCACTTGTGAGACTTGTGTCTTGTTGATCTGCACTGCCTCTGGCCACAATTTGCATTTCAGTGTACCACTAAAATCATGCATGCCCTTGTGGTTCTGAGGTTCAGGAATGACCCATCTTGGTATTCGTACAGCTGGCAAAGAATCTGCCTTCACTAACATTCTAACTTTGAGTTGCACAGAATGAAAAAAAAAACCAAAAACAAAAACAAAAAACCCTACTTGCTGGGAAAAGGCAAAGGCAGTAAACATTGAACTGCAGAAAGTTAATGCTGTCCATAGCACAACAGCCCAAGGGCTAGCCTGTGCAGAGACCACATCAATCAGCTCTAGCGACAGGAACATACATGAGGCCAGTCGATTGGGCTTGTACAAAAGAGAGATAGCAACACTGGTGGCTGTTTTTGGCAATGCTGTATTGGGGTGCACTTTGTGAAGATTGTCTCTGTATATTCAACTGTTGATTGCTGTACCAACAGAGAGTGAGTACTGGCTGGATTTTGGTACTGTTAGTATTATGGCTCATCACCTTCCTCCCTCGTTATTGGCTTAATAAAGATCTGATAGCCAACAGCTTCACAGGAAGCAGATGGCAGAAGTTCCAGGCAGAGAAAGGGTCTCTGGCAGAAAAAATTAGAAGCGGTGGATTCTGCCAGTGGGACATGGAGGTGGACAAGCATGAACATCAGCAAAGAGGCAGAGCTGGCCATGTGGCAGGACATAGTGCCAGAATCAGCCAACTGGGAGGGAGCCTAAACTAAAGGCGTAAGCAATTATTTAACTGCTGGTGGGTCCTGAAAGTCCCACTAAAGCTGGGCCATGAGTCCACCATAGCAATAGGCTGCCCACAGAAATGTTGGTCCAGGGCTCATGGTGCAATGTAGCTTGTTGACTCTAATGGCAGCCTGAGGCTGTTCCATCCACAGTGAATATGCCTAGAGCCAGGCAAAAACTCACAGTGTGTGATCACAGGCCTGCTACTGTAAAGGAGACACAAGAGTCTTATTCTAGTACCAGCACATGCTTCCAGAGACAGATTGTGCTTTAGATATTCTTCTGTTTCTTTCTGAATAATATACCAATAGAATATCTGGAACAAAACCTGGCTTGAATGGCCCTCAAATGCAGAAATAGTGACAACACAGTAATATCAGATTTTGGGATACTCTGGATTTGGGTGCTATCTAGTTCCGAAATAGTACAGAGGCTTAGATGAAGTACACTGTTAAGAATCCGTGCAGAGATAATTACAAACAAAGCCAGGGTAGAAAGCTGGATTAGATGCATCACATGTCAACAAACATCAAGCATATCCAGAAGCCATGACTTTACTGAGTGCTCAAGCTATGATGTCAAGAATCTGACCAGGTACTCAGCACTGTGTGTATGGGAACTGCCAGGGAACTACTATGCTTCAAGAAAACACTGAGAAAGTCAGAAATGAAAGCCATTTTGAGTTGTAAAACTGCACACAGTGAAAACTAAAAATGTGTCAGAGACATCAGTAGAAGGAAAGATCAAGTGGGACAAAGAATTGGTGAGCTCAGAGGCTCACTAGGGCAAAGTGAGCTTATTTAAAGCATACAAAGGAGGAAAAGGAATGCAGAGGAATACAGAAAGCATAAAGGAACTCCAGGTACTGAAAAAGCAAATATTCAGACTCCTGCTGTGAAGGACTCAAGAAGCATACCCAGTGGGCTCTGTAAGTTATATTAATGACTTGCCTAGCAATAGTCTAATGAATGCCATGAAGTTACAAACCACATTTTTATTGGATTCAAGGCCCACCCCAAAAGATGGAATCCATACCAGACACGGTCATGGAGCCCCAAACCTGTGGCAAGATGAGACATGGACTGTAGAGGAAAATCTAATACTATTTTTACGCTAAATGGACAGAGCAATAAAACAAGCCCCAGTGATTTAATGTTACAAGCACAGATCAATATATCACTACATTTTCATCAGAGAAGCTTATTGCTACTGGTTCACCAAGTTGGACTTTAGTGATGTCCAGAGCTTTCTCTGTCCCAGGGTTCGTATCTGGAGTGATATGGATGCTGCATCTCCCCAAGAAAAGTCTTACTCTACGACGGCATGAACAAGTCCTACACAAATGTCACCCAGACAAATCACAGCATGGAGAAGGCACGATGGGCACAAAGTCCCCACTGCAGCTAAGGAGCTATCGGCATTTGATTGCTACTGGAAGGAGAAAGTCAGTTCTGTTTGCTGGTGTGATACGTGGTAAAGCAGTCACACAGGCAGGACCCATGTCCAGGGGTAGTCAGCCAACACATGAGGTAACATGAAGTTGGCTGAGAGGAATTAGGGGAGTGGCATGCAAATAATCAAAATAAAATACAAAAAACTTTCAAATACAGTAATTATTTTTAAAACTTCAGTTAAAAATCTTATCAGACTAGATCAAATGGAAGAAATAACTACAAAGTTTGAAGAGAATTCTTTTGAATGATCATATTCAGAAAAAGGGACAAAGGGAAGATGAAGACAGTAAGGTCTTCGAAACACTGTGAAATAAAATAATAACTAAATAACTGATGTTCTCAAAGGGCAGGGACGTTAAGGGCAGAGACAAAACTATTCAGTAAAATAACAGCAAAGAAAGACATACAGAAGCATGTCCAGGACACTTACAGAAGCCACTTCACTATTTACATCTAAGCTTTTAAAGGCATAGGACAAAGAATTTCTAAATTTTCAGAAGAAAATCTCCAAGCTACATTTAAAAATAATCTGGTTAGATTAATAGCAGATTTCTCAACAGAACAGAAAACCAAGAAAACAAATCCAGTAAGCCAAGTGAGTACAGGACAACATGCTTCAACGCCTAAAATAAAGTAACTGTCAATCAAGTCTACTATGTCCAATATACTAATAGTAATACTATTCTACAGAAATAAGAAACAACTCTCTGCAATAAGCAAAACCTAAGGGAATTTGTGATTATCTGACCAGCCTTATCAAAGATGCTTATGTGAGCCCTACAACCCAAAGTGGAAGAAAGAGCACCACCATCGAAACAGTACATAGGAGCTAAGAGGTCTCCTTCAGCGGGTAAGAACACTGGCTGTTCTTTCCAGGCACCTGAGTTTCATTCCCAGCACTCACATGGCAGTTCACAACCATCTATAGCTCCTGTTTCAGGGCAGGAGGCCCTCTTCTGGACTATGTAGGCACCACATGCCCAGACATACATGGAGACAAAACATTCAGATACATAAGAGATAGCATGTCATAGTACCTGCCATTATATTGTCTAAAATAAACACAAGAGAAATAACAATCAAATGAGATCAACATAGTAGGCCGGGGGCTGGGAGATGGCTCAGAGGTTAAGAGCACTGGCTGCTCTTCCAGAGCTCCTGAGTTCAATTCCCAGCAACCACGTGGTGGCTCCTAACTATCTATAATGAGATCTGGTGCCCTCTTCTGGCCTGGAGGTGCATATGTAGACAGAACACGGTATAAATAACAAATAAATAAATCTTAAAAAAAAAAAAAAAACAACATAGTAGGCCATCACTCTATAGAGTTGAATAAAAGAAGGAATAAACTAAGAATATTTAAACTGAATATAAAGGGCAATTTAAAAGGACCATATGAAAACATACTGCTTTGTAAGCCAACTGTGTGTGTATTCTTTGTCTTTGAGGAATCTGAATGGAAGTACTGCAGTGGGGGGGGGGGGGTACTTCCTCCAGAAGGCAAGGGTTATTAAATAACATCTCAATGCCAGGTATGCGATGTTTCCCTATGTTACTGGCCAGGGAGGACCCAGTGATACCCAAAGCAATGCAGAACACTGCCACTACTTTTGGCTGCCCACCAAAGCTAGGTGGTAAGACCCTACTGCTTAAGACACAAGAGACTCCAGTTACAGGACCCAGGGAAATTAAACTGTAACTGAGTGAAAACTTCTTCCTTGCTTGCTAGATTTCATTGTGCCAGCATTATGTGGTTTACCCAGTTAGTGGACTCTGCACGCCACAATACTAACCTGCCAACCAAGATGCACCTACGATACAAGAGCGGCGTGAGTGCTGTGGGAGTATTTAAGGCCTGCCCCACAGGAGAGAATTAATGTCTGTATAGAAACCTGGTCAAAAACCCATGCCTTAGGAGGTCACAGGCCCTAAAAAGAAACTGACATGCTAATGATACATCTCAGAGTCTTAGAAAATAGAACAAATCAATTCCAAAATTAAGAGGAAAATGATAATAGAATAGAATTGGTTCTTAGAAAAAGTAAACAAGATTGATAAAACTGTAACTGTAAAAGGGCGCAGAGGCAGACTAAATTACAAAACAAAATTACATTCCAAATGATATTACAGAAATTAAAAGACTGTTAGAGAGTATTTCTTTTGAAATAGTATATGTTAACATATTGGGAAATCTAAAAGAAATGAACAAATGCCTGGACATATAAAAAAGACTTTGATTAGATGCTTCATCACTTACTCTCATCAAACTTTTGAATAAGAACTACCAATGATTCTCAAGCTATGCTATAAAACTTAAAAGGAGGGTACTCATTCTGTGCATATGACCTTATTACCAAACCTTGAAAACAATACAAAACAAAATCTAGTAATTCATCTTTCTGGTGAACATAAACTGAAAAATACTCAAGATAATTTTAACTGAAGGTAACAGTATTATCAAGACCTCATGTAACATGGTCAAGTTAAACAGTTTCATTATAGGCACTTAAGAATTGTATGGCATACAAAAATTAGATAAATATAACATAATTATACAAACACAATAAAGGATTAAAATCATAAGATTATTTTAATACATGAACAAACAACATTTGATAATTTCAACATTCCTTTAGGATGAAAGCCCTCAAGAAGTTAGAAACAGAAAAACTATAACACATAAAGACATCTGAATGTCAATTCACAGGCAATAAAATATTGGCCGGGAAAGAACACTTCCTATTAAACCTGGAATGACAGAACCTCACTGCCCTCCTACAATAGAGTACTAGAGACTAACCAGAGTAGGTAGGCTACAGTGAAATAGAAGACGCACCAATAGGACTCAGTTATTCCTATTTGTAGGCAAGATGATTCAATGCATAGATGAACCCAAGAACTCCACCAAAAGGTTTTAGAACTGACAAATGAATTCAGTTAAGTAGCACATATAGAAATAAACACACAAAATTAGCAGCTTTTCTGATAAAATTTTCTGAGAAAGAAATTATAAAATTAACCCTATTCCCAACAGTCACACAAAAAGTACTTAGTGATAAACTCCATTTAGAAAATGAAAGATGTCTACAATGCAAGTAAAACTCACTGATAAGACAGA